>NW_023270854.1:37575415-38239295 GCF_011800145.1 Mirounga leonina
TATTTATTTATTTATTTATTTATTTATTTATTTATTTATTTATTTATTTATTTATTTAGAGAGAGAGAGCACAGAGGGGAGGGGCAGAAGGAGAGGAAGAGAGAGAATCTTAAGCTCCACACCGAGAGTGTAGCTTGACACCTGGCTCAAACCACAGGCCCTGAAATCATGACCTGAGCTGAAACCAAGGGTCAGATGCTAAATTCACTGAGCCACCCAGGTGCCCCAAGAATTTGCATTTCTAACAAGTTTTCAGGTGAGGCTGAACCACGAGTCCTGGGACCAGACTTTGACAAGCACTGGTCTAGATAATAGTTCAGAGTGTAGAATTAATGTATTGCCACATCACTGTTATTTCTAGTGTATATAGTTAAATATGAAAGGCTCCTTTTAGCTCCATGGGGACCCAGTTGTTGATCTAGAATATAAATATTGCAGAACTACAAACTGTTTTCTTGGCGCCCTAGAATCCTAATGCCCAATATCATGGTATTAATAGGTGGTGCTTTTGGCGTTTGAGTCATGAGAGTGGAACCCTCATGAATAGGGTTAGTGCCTCATAAAAGAGGCTCCAGAGAGATCCCTAGGCTCTTCCACCATGTAAGGACACTGCAAGAAGGTTCCAGCTGTGAACCAGAACTAGGACCCTTATGAGAGTGTGACTATGCTAGCACTTTCATCTTGGACTTCTCAGCCCCCAGAACTGTAAGAAATAAAGGTTTGTTGTTTATAAGCCACCGTGTCTATAGTATTCTATCATAGCTGCCCATATGGACTGGGACAAAGTCTGATACACGAGGAATCTGGAAATCCTCCCTCCTGTCCTTACAACAAGAAAAAGCTGGACAAACTGAAAATCAACAACTTCTTGGACCCATCGGAGAACTGAGGCTGCAGGACAAATTGTCAGTCTAAAATCTGGAGAGACAGTTTGATTCTGACTTAGGCATTGACCTTGCATCATGGTGCTTTAGAATAACCTTCCTTCATACTGAAGAGAGCCATTTTAGAATAGGTCATAGACATAGAATATTGTTTTTTTTTTTCTAAGATTTTTTATTTATTTATTTGAGAGAGAGAATGAGATAGAGCATGAGAGTGGGGAGGGTCACGGGGAGAAGCAGACTCCCTGCTGAGCAGGGAGCCCGATGCGGGACTCGATCCAGGGACTCCAGGATCATGACCTGAGCCGAAGGCAGTCGCTTAACCAACTGAGCCACCCAGGCACCCTAGAATATTGGTTTTTATGTTTAGTTTGGCTAAATGATTTTTTTTTTTTGCTAAATCATTTTCACTTTTATATGTTTACAGTATTCTCGGGTCTGGGTGTGATTGTAAGATTCTTATGGTGTCCAAAGACAATATAAACAGCATTTGTTTTTAAATAACTGTATTGTAATGATGAACACTGGAAAGAAAGTTATGTTCTTCTATCCCTAGGAAAGCTGCAGCTTATTGACAAGTGGTGTGATGGTGGTAATTTAGAAGATGCCCTTAGTTCATTCATTCATTCACAAGGCACACATGGAGCATTTTACTGGCCAAAGCACTTTACTGGTTGGTCAAATTTTCCAGCTTCGACCATTAGGGGCTCTTGCAATTAGCTCTTGTATTCCTTGATATGCTCATCTTTGTTTTGTTTTATTTTGCTTTGTTTTTCACTTACTTTTTGGCACTACAAGATACTCCAGGCTTATATTTTATATTTCCTGCCCCAGTCTAATAGCCATTTCTCCAAGGAACCCTGGTTCCTTCTATTTTAGAAAGGTATTAAAAATCAGCATGTCGATGTTAGGTATGCTCATTGCTACTGGGGTGTTGTTATTCTAAGCCTTATCAGATAATAAAGCAAGGAGAGATATATGTGGATATACTAACTTGTGTATATGCATATCTATAAATATTTCCATATTGCAAACATATGCATCTCTATTAGGTTAAACATGAATTCATATTGATGTCTTCAACTCTAATTCAACTAATGTTTATAGGTCATTCTAGCCTTCTCCCCTCACTTATATGTAAACTCCCACTCCCAACAGTGAGAAATTGGCTCCAACCACCTGACTTAATTTTTAATTTAATTGGAATTACTTGTTTACTTAATTGTTCAATTCAAGTATACATGTACAGAGGTATCAGAATGATTAACCCTTACTCTCAATATGTTTAGCAACTGGATAAATGTTTTTTTTTTTTTTTTGCCTTTAGTTTCATAGAATCCATTCATTTCCAAGGTTACTTAGGTCAGTATCTCTTTCTCCTTCAGTGAGATTGTATTCATACTTTTGTAATACAGTTAGATTGTCTTGTCATCCACGTTTCATCCTTGGATCCCTTGACTTCCGAAATGATCTAAAATTTGCATACATTAAGGTTCAGTCTTTGCTAAAGTTCTATGATTTTGAACAAATGTATAGTGTCTTGTATCCACTATTATACTATCATAGTGAATGGTTTTACCATCCTAAAAAATTCCCTGCTCTTCACTTATTCAAACCAACCCCACCCCGCATGCCAGGAAACCACTGATCTTTTCACTGTCTATAGTTTTGCCAGTTCTAAAATGTCATATAATTAGAAAGAGATGGCGTGTTTTTCAGGCTTTCACTTCACAATAGGCATTTAAGATTTACACCTTTCATCTTTATTTCTGAGCAATAATTCAATTGTATAGGTGTTCATTTATAAATTAAAAGTTCACTTGTTTTATTTTTGGTCAAATTCCATTGTATGGATGTACCAAAGTTTGTTTACCCTGTTAGGTGTATCATCTATTGAAGGGGCTCTTGGTTGTTTCCAGTTTTTGGTGATAAAGCTAGTATAAACTTTTACAAATAGTTTTTTTGCATGGACATAGATTTTCAGATCAGTTGAGTAGAAGCCTAAGGGTGTAATAGCTCAATTATACGGCAAACCTATGCTTTGCTTTGTAAGAAACTGTCAAACTGTCTTTCAAAGTGATTGTGCCATTTTACAATCCCACCAGCAATAAATGAAAGTTCCTGTTGCTCTGCATCCTCCCCAGCAATTAATGTTGTCAGATATTTTTATTTAGCCATTCTAATTAGGTGTGTAGTGATATCTTATTGTACATCAGTTTACAATTCCTTATGACAAATGATGTTTCTTATGTGCATTACCTTCTTGGGTGAGATATATGGTTAGATTTTTGGTCCAATTTTAATTAGATTATTTACTTTCTTATTGTTGAGTTTTAAGAATTCTTTTTGTATTTTGGATACAAGTCCTTTATCAGATATGTGTTTTGCAAATCTTTCCTCCCAGTCTGTGGCTTCAGTCTCTTAAGAGTGTTTTTCATAGAGCAGAAGTTCTTATTGTTAATAAAGTCCAAATTACATTTTTCTTTCATGGATTGTTGCTTTTGTGTTACATCTAAAAACTCATTGCCAAACTGAAGGTCCCATAGATTTTTTTCCTATGTTTTTTTTTTCTAGAGGTTTTATAGTTTTAGATTTTACATAAAGTTCTATGATATTTTTTGAGTTAATTTTTAAGTGTAAATTCCGTGTCTAGGTTCTTTTTCTTTTTCTTGTGTATGAATGTCCAACTGTTCCAGCACCATTTGTTGACAAGAATATCTTTTCTCCATTAAATTGCTCTGGCAGTATATTTTCTTGGGTGCATTTCTAGGGTCTCTATACTGCTTAATTGATCTATTCATCTATTCTTTAGCCAATACCATGCTGTCTTGAATACTGTGGCTTTAAAATGAGCATGGAGATTGTGTCTTGTGTTTCTTACATCTTTTCCTTCTTTACCATACTGTTGGCTATTCTAGGTCTTTTGTCTTTCTATATAAATTTTACAATCAATTTGTTAATTTCTACAAAATAAACTCAGAGTATTGTACTTTTCTGTATATATATCCTGTATATATTCTGTAAGATTTATACCTAAGTATTTAATAGATTTTGGGGGCTATTATAAATGGTATTTTTAAATTTTCAAATTAAAAATGTTCATTTCCACTTTATAGGAAAAATTGGCTTTTGTATCTTTCAACCTGTATCTTTGCAGTCTTTTTATAATGACTTATTTGTTCCAGGACTTTGGACTTGTAGACTACCTAAGGTTTTCAACACAGACAATCTGTTATCTGTGGAAAAGATAGTTTTATTTCTTCCTTCCCAATCTGTGTACCTTATATTTTTTCCCTTGAAAAAAATCTTATTGCATTAGATAAGACTTATAATAAAATGTCAAATAGGGGTAGGGAGATAGGGCATTATTACCTTATCCTAAAACTTAGGGAAAAGTGTCTAATTTTTCACCATTAAGTATGATGTTAGCTTTAAGGGTTTTGAAGGTGTTCTTTATCAAGCAGAGGAAGTTCCATTTATTCCAAATTACCTGAGAGTTTTTAATATGAATGGGAGGTGGGTTTTATTTTATCTTTGTAAATTAATATGGTCATATGATTTTTCTTCTTCAACCTCTTGATGTGGTGGATAACAATGATTGATTTTCAAATATAGAAACAGCCTTCCATATATGGAGTAAATCCCATTTGGTTGCAGTGTATAATTCTTTTACATATTGTTGTATGTAATTTGCTAACATTTCATTAGGGATATTTATATCCATGTCCATGAGATATTTGTCTCCAGTTTTTTATTTCTGAGATGCCTTTACCTAGTTTTGGTATTGAGGTAGTAATAGCCTCCTAGAATGAATTAGGAACTGTTTCCTCTGCTTCTAGTTTTAAAAAGAGACTGTAGAGTTGGGATCACTTCTTCCTTAAATAGAATTCAGTAGAATTCACCAGTGAAACCATCTGGGGCTGATGCTTCTCTTTTGGGAAGGTTATTATTGATTCAATTTCCTTAATAGATATAGGTCTATTTAGATGATCTATTTTTCTTTGTGTGAGTTTTGGTAGTTTTTATCTTTCAAGGAAGTGATACATTTTAATTAAGTTATCAAATGTATGGGCATATGGTTGTTTATAGTATTCCTTTATTATCCTATTAATGTCCATGTGATAAATATAATGACTTCTCCTTCATATCTGAATTTGGTAATTTGTGTCTCGTATTTTTCTCGGCTAGTTGTCTAGAGATTTATTGCTTTTATTCCATTTTCCAAAGAACCAGTGTTTGGTTTTATTGATTTTCTCTACTGTTTTCCTATTTTCAATATCATTAATCTTTGCTCTAATTTTGTATTATGTCCTTTCCTCTTGTTTTTGTTAAATTTGTTCTTCTTTCTTCTTCTAAGGTGAAAAGTGGTTACTGATTTTAGATTTTTCTTCTTTTCTAGTATATGTATTCAATGCTATAAATTTCCCTCTATGCACTGCTTTTGCTGCATCCCACAAATGTTGATAAGATATAATTTTATTTTCATTTAGTTCAACATATTTTTAAAATTTTTCTTGAGAATTTTTCTTTAACTCATGTATTATTTATGTGTTTTGTTTAATCTCCAAAACTTGGGGGTTCTCCAGTTATATTTCTGTTATTGATTTCTAATTTAATTTCATGTGGTTTGAGGAAACATACTTTGTATAATTTCTATTCTTATAAATTTGTAAGTTTTATTTTTTGGACCAGAATGTGGTATACCTTGATAACTATTCCATGTGTTATACACAAACGATGAATCATGAACACTACATCAAAAACTAATGATGTAATGTATGGTGATTAACATAACATAAAAAAAAAGAGAATGTGCATTCTGCTGTTGTTGGATAGAGTGTTCTATAAATCTCACTTAGGTCAAGTTGATTGATAATGCTGTTCAGGCCATCTATATATCTTCACTGATTTTATGCTTGCTTTATCTATCAATACTGGCAAAGAGATGTTGACGTCTCAACTACAACAGCAGTTTTCTTTATTTCTCTTTACAGTTCTATCAGTTTTTGGCTGACATATTCTGATGTTAGGTGTATATGCATTAAAGGTTGTTATGGGTAATTGAGGAACTGATCACTTTATCATTCTATATGCTCCTCTTTATCCCTGATTTTTATTGTTCTGAAGGCTGCTGGTTCAAAATTAACATAGTAGATCAACTTTCTTTTGATTATGTTAACATGTTCTATCTATCTTCATTCCTTTACTTTTAATCAGTGTAAATTCTTTATTTAAACTCCATTTCTTGTAGACAAAATACAATTGGGTTTTTTTTATTATTATGTTATGTTACTCACTATACATTACATCATTAGTTTTTGATGTAGTGTTCCATGATTCATTGTTCGCGTATAACACCCAGTGCTCCATGCAGAACGTGCCCTCTTTAATACCCATCACCAGGCTAACCCATCTTCCCACCCCCCTCCCCTCTAGAACCCTCAGTTTGTTTTTCAGAGTCCATCGTCTCTCATGGTTCGTCTCCCCCTCCGATTTCCCCCCCTTCATTCTTCCCCTCCTGCTATCTTCTTCTTCTTCCTTTTTTTTTTTTTAACATATAATGTATTATTTCTTTCAGAGGTACAGATCTGTGACTCAACAGTCTTGCACAATTCACAGTGCTCACCATAGCACATAGCCTCCCCAATGTCTATTACCCAGCTGCCCCATCCCTCCCACTCCCCACCACTCCAGCAACCCTCAGTTTGTTTCCTCACTGATATGAGGAATTCTTAATCTCGGGATACAATTGGGTTTTATTTTGTGATCCACTCTGACAATCTCTATCTTTTAATTGGCATATCTAGACCATTCACATTTAAAGTGATTATATTGATATCATTGGATTAATATCTATCATGTTTATATCTTTCTTTTCAAAATTTGTTGTTAGTTTTTGTTCCTTTTTCTCTCTTTTTCTGTCATCTCTGGTTTTAATTAAGCATTTTCTGTGGTTCCATTTTATCTCCTCTCTTAACATATCAATTGTACTTTAAAAAATATTGTTAGCTATTGCTCTACAGAGTTTGCATGTTTATTGTTTTGTAAAAGTACAGTTTTTAATTGAAGGTAACATACATGGGGAAAAGTCCAATAACAGTTTATAATTCAATGGATTTTCATGAAACGGACCACCTGTGTAATTAGCACAAAGATTAGGAAATAATGTTACTAGCATTTTAAAAAACCTCTTAGTGTCTTCCACCAGTCACTACAATCAAAGTAACTTCTATCCTGACTTCTACTATCATAGATTAATTTTAACTGTTTCTGGATAAAATCTTTGGAAGTTTAGCTTTGTTCTTGTTACTTATGATGGCTTTTATTTAATTTACTTTTTTGAAGGGTTATTTATTTGAGAGAGAGATAGCATACGTGCAGGGGTAGAGGCAGAGGAAGAGAATCTTTAGGCAGACTCCTCACTGAGTGTGGAGCCAGATGTGGTACTCAATCCCATGACCCATGAGATCATGACCTGAGCCAAAACTAGGGGTTAGTCACTTAATTGACTGAGCCACCCAAGCACTCCTATGCTGGCTTTTGAAGATGAAAGTTGCTCTTCTTGTATGTGGACATTTCTGATTATTTGCTCATATCTGGTTGATCTTAATCTGAGATAAACCTGATTACTCAAATTGTGGCTGGTTTTTTCTGCAGAGAATTTATATTTACTTTTTTACTATGAGCTAAGTGGCAAGGCACCCTTCAGGGTTAATACAGGAATTTTAGACACAACTCCAGCACTGTGCTGCTGATTTCATGCTCAGTCTTCCTACTATAATGTTGAATTTTAGTTTGCTCATAAGATAATCTAGCCCCGGGGCACCTGGGTGGCTCAGTCGTTAAGCGTCTGCCTTCGGCTCAGGTCATGATCCCGGGGTCCTGGGATCGAGCCCCGCATCAGGCTCCCCGCTCGGCGGGAAGCCTGCTTCTCCCTCTCTCACTCCCCCTGCTTGTGTTCCCTCTCTAGCTGTCTCTCTCTCTCTGTCAAATAAATAAAAATAAAATCTTAAAAAAAAAAAAAAAGATAATCTAGCCCCTTGGGTGTGTTAACTGGTTTTCAATAGACTCTTTCTGTGGGGGCAGGGGAGAGTGAGATGCTTTCTACATATCCTGTGAATCCAGTCATGCAATCAAAGCTCCCATTATGCATCCTTGAGTTGCTTTTTTGAAGAAGGTTCTCTTAAACTTTCTAGTTAGCCATAGCACTAGAAGCAGAAATCCACATCAATTTTATTCTTAAAATGTACACATCAATACAACGCCTTTACCTTGATGAGTATTGATAGGAAAGTGAGCCAATGTCATCACTACATATTTCTTAATTAATTGATAACTTAAAAATGACATAGTTTCCTGCTATTTTAGAAAATAATGGTCATATGAATATTTTGAAACAATTTTAAAAAGTATAAGACATGACATCATTTCATTTTACTTGGGATTAGTAAATTTAATACTCTAGCAAAATGGGATGCTCAGATGATTTTACTTGAGTCAAAGAAATCGAGATTTCAAGGACTGTCGCTGTTTCAAAATTCATGTATATCTGTTCTACAGAAACACATGTGCACATAAGTATACTCAGAAATATAGTTGTCTTTGTAAACCATTCTCTACTATTGATCCTCATGGAACTGCTCTATCATCTTGTATGTGGGGGTTTGTTCCAATCATCACACTGAATTATAAATTAATGGCTAAAATGACAAAGGTTTGATTGGTTAATTGCTTCATTATACCTAGTGAGGTTGTTCTTAATAAATTATGCTGTATGATATGTTAAGCAATTTGGATGTCATGCACAAATGTTTAAAACTTTGCCCTGAAGATTAACTCAAGCTAAAAAAATCACAATAGTGTCACCCCTGTGGTGGTGTTCTATTTTTCCAGGCTGGCAGGATGACCAAAGTGGACAGTTTTAAATTGAATTGTGAAAGAAGTATTTTTGCATATAAGTTGAACACTTCATTCTTTAAAAATTGACTTTCATTTCCAAACTTAATATAAACTATAAAGAGAACTTAAAATTTTGGAAACTCTAAGTGGTTACAACTGCTTTTTGATCAAGAAACCTAATTAAAGAGTTTTCTAAAAACTTGGGAGATGTTCATTTGAAAAGATAAAAGAAAAGGGAAGTCCAAAACTTTTTTCTGCTTTGCTTTTCAGTGCCTATTAGTATAGTCCCAGGGAAATTAAGGTAGCTATTTCTTCAGCTTCTCCTTTTCCAAAGGACAGTATTTTAACATTGTTACAACTACTTTACAGATTCTGATGTTTGAACTCAGATGTCTCCCCTGTGAAAACTGTTTATAGAGTCTGTGGTTTTAGGCAAGAAATCTTTGTGTCTTTTCTTGTCACTTTTATTCTGTAGGTTAAACAAGTGTCCTAGAATGATTAATAATGTATTACAAATAAAATATAATGGTCAGATGATGATGGTTATGATATTAATTGGTTTACTCAACAGAAATCAGAGTAAAAACTGGAAATCTGGAAAAGTATAATAGGAATTGGGCAGAAGTGGATTGCTCCCTCTTTCCAAAAGAGTTTTTATTTCCTATGACAAAATAACTATTCTAAAAATAATGTAGAAATTCTACAATAGTACTGTCCACTGAGTTGAAGATGAATATGTGGATTACTGTTTTAAGATATATATTTTGGAAGAAAAGATAAGCCATATGGCTAGTGGGAAATAAAGCAATATTTGGGGCCAGAAAAAATGTATTTTCTTCTCTCATACAAGGGACATGAACACCAGACTGTTAACTTTGGACTTTACCATAGTTATAACAGCTAGATGAAAATGTTGGGTGGATGAATGTTGAATGAATCCATATGTGGCTGTCAAAATGTAAGAACTGGCTGTGCCATGGACTTGCTTGTACAGAGATGTAAAAGGTAGGAATTAAAGAGAAATTCAGCAAATCGATTAGGTTGTTGAATCTAATTTGTTCTTAGTTTGCACCCTTAAATATTTATAGAAATTAACTTCTGCCCGATGCATCCTATTTAATGATGATCACACCAGACCTAAATATCAGTCAACTTGGGGCTGAACAACAAACATTAAATTTCTAATCTTTTTTTCTTTAAGTTAGAAAATGGACTAAAGATACTGATATTATAGCTCACAAACAGAAAGAAAGAAATGCTTTTTGGTGTCTTAGTAATGACAGCATGAAGATCAGGACACTATTTTAACACTCTCAAAAGCATTTTTTTTCTGAATCAAAGGATAGCTACAACATATTAAAAACAGGCTCTTTTCAAAATTATTTGGGAGAAGAGTCAATAGATGGAGGTCAACTATAAAATCAGATTTGTGACACTTTTTGTATGTAGTCCCCAATTGCTCTATCCACACGAGCTGTACATTTCTGCTGTAACTTTGTTTCTCTGTTTTATTTTGAAAAGTTAACATGTTATATGTTAATCAAGATGCTGATTGAGTTGGCCATTTGCTTCCTTCACAAATTTCTGTTTCTTGGAAGAGTTATTAATAGACTGTTAAGCATCTGAATGCATAATGATGTTCAGAACTTCCAGGTATCAAAGTGACAAGTACCATCTATCACAATGTCTAGTACAGCTAAAGGGCTCACATTGTCTTACTGACTCAACTCAGTAGCCCAAATGCCTATTCCATCCCTTTGATGACAGATGTGTTCATAGGCCATCCTCAAATTTTAGATTCCTATTTTAGCACACCTGCAGGTCCTGATCTAATCTAGAAGAGATCTAACCCAATGTTTTCTATCTTTTCTTTTTAAATTTTAGAGGATTTTAAAGCCCCATCAAATTTGGAACTCACTAATGATTTAGGTATAGTCAAGGATTGAGCCAAATGGCTTTGCTGTGTTTCTCAGGCTTTCCCATTATGTGTTATACCAAAAGAAGCCAACTTTGGCTGTTCAGTGTCTGACATTCTATTTTAGTCATGGGGTATTAGTTTATATAAAATCAATATCTAAAGATGAAGGTTTTTCCTTTTGGGGGATGGAGGAATGTGGGTAGAGGTGATGTCATTCATTCTTATGGCTTTAAAATTCCTGTATTTATATCTTCAGCCCAGACTTTTCTCTGTAGTTCAAGCTTCTATATTCAAATGCCTACATGAACAACTCTCCTGGTATTTCAAATTTAACTTCTCTGAAATTAAATTCTTCCTGCCTCTCCACATCAACCTACTTCTGCTCCTACCTCAGCCTCCAACTCCAATCTGTTCCTCCTCAAACATCCTTCTCTAAGTCAATGGCCTCACAAACCGTACTACAAAAGCCAGAAGCCATATGGTCATCCTTGACTCAATCTTTTCCCTCACCTGCCACATGCAATACATCAGCGAGCCCTCTTCTATCTTTAAAATTTATCTGCCATCCAACAATTCTCTCTACCTCAACCGTTATTTTCCTAATCTATCATGATGATATCTCACCTAAGCTACTACAACTACTGCAAGTTTCCTAACTGGTCTTCTGCCTTCCATGCTTGTTCCCTTCCAGTCCTTTCTCTTCAGAATGGCCAGTGAAACATAAAAACACATATCATATCACATAATTCTCCTGCTTTAAATCCTCTATTAACTTTCTGCTGGATCAATAATAGAATGCAAACTCTTTATCATGGCAAGCACTGTCCTACAAGATCTGGCCACAGAAGACTATCAGACCTCCATTCCCGTACTCTCCCTTCCACGCTCAGTAAGCTCCACTTGGACTGGCTTCTTTCTATTCCTCAAACGTGCCAATAACTCTTGCCGTAGGACTTTTGTGCTGTGCCTGTAGTTTCCCTTCCTGGCTCTTCAGATGGTTGATCCCTTTGTATTCTTGAGGTCTCATGATAAATGTCACGTACTCAGAGATCTTCCCTGAATTACGAAGTCCCCCGACTCTGCCACTGTTTTCTATTACGGCACCATTTTTCCCCTCTTAGCTTTCACTTCAAGTGCTATTTTCTTCCTTGTTTATTGTGTTTTCCTGAGAAAAATTTAAGCTCCATTAGATGAGTACAATGTATATATACATGTCTTGTTGACTACTTGAACCTTAAAGCCTATCCAAGTAATTGGCACTCAGTAAATATTTGTTGAATAAAAGCATAATTACATGATGAAGCCTTTTTTATTCTTTGAACATTTATTTTATGATTACAGATTATATGTTGTTTGGACTATAACATTTTGCTGATGAATATGTGGTGTTGCATAAATATTTGTGATTGATATTAAAATATGACTTTCCAGATTTTTCAAATTGTCATACCCAAACTGACCCTGAGGTTGGAAGAGGTTTTACTTTCATAACAAAATCATGTTGATTATAGCTGAAAATTTACATTATCTTTAATTAAAATATTATTTTCTGATACAATACTTTCTGATTTCTTCTCCCCATAAATAGCAGGCAGGACCCTGGGCAGGGGTTAGGAGTTGGTGCTCACATCTGGGGGTGAAGAGTCACTTTTTGGGGAGATATGCTCTTAGAGAGGTAAATCTGAAAAAGTGTCTTGGGGGAAATGCCAAATTAAATTCCACGCAGCCTGTCAAGTTAATCATATAGCTGAAGGAAAGGGTCAATATGACCCTCCAGGTGGAGCTGGGAAGACCTGGCTCTAGAAAAATAAAAAGGAGAGAAATGAGTCTAGGGTGAGTTGCTGAACCAGATTTTAGATTTTTGTCAGGTGCTTATGCTTTTAAGTAGGAAAGATAGGGTAAAAAAAATGTTGATTTAGATTGCATAATTAATAAAGAGAATAAATAGAGAACAGAACACACTTTAGGTTCCATTGGAGGCAAGAGAATCTTCATGGCTCTGAGAAGCTTGACCCTTACAGTCCTGGGACTTTATTTTTTTAGTCCAGTGAGAATATTCTTTCAATAGTGAATTATTTACCTTTTCCTTTTAAAAAAAAATCTTTATAATTGCTTAATTTGTGTGTGGATTTTTTTGTTTGTTTGTTTTGTTTTTTTTTGTGTGTGTGTGTTTTTTTGCTTGTATACCAAATCCGGTTAATATAGCTGGGGGTTGGTGACATATTTGCTCTCATCCTATGAGTTATGTCTAAAGTGTTTTAATTTCCATACATTAGAATGCCAAGTATAATCATAAATATAACGAACACAGTACATGGTAAGGCCTTGGTCTGTCTTTAAGTGGGAACCAACTTCATCCAAATACCATCCAGCAAAAGCCAACAGGAATTGCTAAGGATTGTGCCTCCTGCTTATTTCTTCCTTTCTTCTCTTTCTCTTCTCTTTATTAATAACTTGGTATCTATTTATGAAGCACTTACTGTGGGCATTGTTCATTGTGGTGAAGTTACTTAAACAAGTAAATATAAACTCTCAAGGGTCTTCCAATCAAAATTCTATTTGAACAGTCAAACGTACTCATGTGAAACTATAAATATAGTACAAGGAGTGGTGTAGTTCATATAATCTAAAACAGTATTTTCCAGACTATAGGTTGCCAGGCATCCTTTGCTGCTTCATAAATTTATTGGGTTAGGACTACACTTTACCAAATAGTAATGATAATAATAGGAGAAGATCAGGTAACTATCAGTGTGTATTCCATATAATAAAATATGTTTTCTCATAATATTTTTGGAGGATAGATGTATGAATGCACTGTGTGTCAATGTAATGTATATGTCTTACTATGAGACAAGGTGAAAAAAAAATGGTTGAAAGACACTTACCCGGAGGAGTTTAGAGACACAGACTGTTTTAACTTGAGTAGTCAAGGAAAGAAAGCTTTACAGGTCTGAAAGTACTTGAATGAGACTTAGAGGAGATGAGATGACTCTTCAGATGAAAGAGTTACCAAAAAGAATCCAGAAATTGTGAATTGTTATAACCGTAAGAGAAAGTGAACTCTATAGAACCAGCTTACTCTTGAATGAATTGACCAGTCTAGGATCAGCTATACTTCCAGAATCCTCTAGGAAACATTTAACTAACATACAACACAACCTTGATCTCCCAACTTGGAATTATCCTCTATCTCTGATGACACGAGGTAAACTTGTAATAGTGTTCCTGTGAGGTATACCACACAAGGGTGATTCAAAATTTCCAATTCCTTATTCCACATATCTGTTTAAGATATTGAAAAAAATTTTTAAATGTAAAAGGCCTAAAGATAAATACCTAATTTAACACATTTAAGGTGTTTTTTTCCTCCCTGCCTCCCCCCACCCTTATATTAGATCCACTTGTGACTTCTATTAGACAGTGGACTCTCTGAGCTCTACTGGTCTAATATTTACTGGGCAAAAATTCAAGGACTCAGGACAACTGATTTATTTTAGCATTTTTTTAATACAAAATAAAGAAATAAAAAGAATAAAAGCAGTCCGGGTGGCCTCTAGAGAAGGGTAGCTGTTGTTGCAGGAATCTTGCAAGTTAATGAGAATTCACCCGGGACTCAAGAGCGACCGAGAAGGGAGAAAGGAGGAGACGGGGTGGGAGGGTGTGTGTGGGGGGGAGGATAAAAACTCTTCCTTTGCAGCTGGCCCTCTCCCTCATTTGTTGCTCCAATAAGCAGTAATTAGGTCCTGAGCTAATGGTGTCAGCTGATCTGCTGTTTTTAGGCTAGACCCAGAGGAATCTCCATGGAAACCCTGCTGGAGTCGTCCCCCCACCTGGATGCTGAGTGCTCCTTTCCGCCACCTGGCTGCCGCCGCGCCCGCTGCTACCTCCTCCTGCCTCTAACCTGAAGCCTGCAGCATGCGCACTGCCCCCGGGATCCCTAAATGGGACAATTCTGCCCGTGACGTCAGCGCCCAGCCGTCTCCACAGAAACTTTTGTCCCATTGGCCAATCAGAGAGCTTGGAAGGGGCCGGGGAGGGGGGGTGGGAGGAGAGGGGAGTGGGAGGGGTGGGGGTGAGGGGAGAGGCGAGAGGTTTAGTGTGTGGAGCTGCTCGCGCTCCGCCCGGGCTGTCAGTCCCGGCTCCAGCCGCCGCGAGACCTTCCCGGAGACGCGCGCACACACAGCGCACCCCCCGCACACCGCACACCCTCGCTCCCTTGCTCACACACACGCACACACTCAGCCTGGCCGAGCGGGAGCCACTGACCATTTTGCAAGTGCCGGACCAGCTGCGGCGCAGTGGGTACAAACACTCCGCGTTCCCATTCGGGGCTTTCGTCTTGGAGACGACGACGAGGGGCGAAGGTGGGCTAGGACGCGGACCAGGCGCGGGGCACTGGTCGGGCCGCCTTCCTGGCAGAGCCGCCTCCCGGGACGGGCGCGGGCCTCCGCAGAGAGTAGAATAAAGAGGAGCGGCCGCAATCGCAGCGCGAGGAGGATGGGAACTCCCCTATTTCCAGCTCTGTAACAAACGGGTGGAAATCCTGAATGGAGGAGCCGCTGATTTCATTTGCTTGAGAAAATCGTCCAGAGGAACTCATATTTGGCTACTCTGAGCAGTGGAGGGGTGTCCATGACGTGGCAGGGGGAAAATAGACATACGAAACCTCCTATGTGTACTGCAAACTGTAACCAAGCAAGGGGAAAATAATCTCTATTTTAATTTCATGCAAAGGGTTTTAAGCATCTGTATTATAAACTTACTTCTATGCCTTGTACCCAGTTCAGCAGAAACCAGAGAAGTCCTGTCTGGGGACCCCATCATTATCCGGGAGACCCGCCGCCAGCGGCCTGCCTTCGTTTACCCACATCCCCCTGGAACGGATATCTGTTTGGGGTACCACAGTCTTTCCTATAGAACTATGGCCAAATATCCATGAATGTTGCTAATTCTGGGACCTAACTCCTGGAATCTACCTGCAGGGCTGGAATTTAGCCTAACTGCATATGAAGAAATGACATTTTAAACCATTTTAAAAATACCTTAAAAATTTCCTGTGTAGCAGGATTTGATAGGCTTAACAACATGACAGGTAAGAACTTTCTCTCTTTCTAGTCCCCGAACGCCCCACGCCGGGAAGGCTGAAGCGGAACGGGACCCTGGAGGAAGGAGAGCCAGGGGACCTGGGTGCCCCTCGGGGCTCGCAGGCGCTCGGCCCCGCGCTGCTTTCGAGAGCAGCTCAGCCCTCGCTTCCTGGACGGTGGGGCCAGCGGCTGGGGAAGCTTCTGGGGCGCGCGCGGGGAGGCGGCGCAGCGCTGCACCTGCCCTGCCCCGGACACAGCCCCGGGGCGAGGCTCCAGGGACCACCCCGAGTCAATATTGGGATTTTTAATAAACCAAGGAATGGGATTTTAATTATTTAAAACCCAGTTCCTCTGGGCCGGATGCTGTTGGGATGGTCCTAGTCACACAATATTAAAGAGACCCATCACTAAGAGGACGAGAAAAGCGTCCGAGACAAGCGTCCGAGACATCCGTTGCAATTACGAATGAACCAGAGACTTGGTAGCACAGGGCATTGATTGCTGGTGCCCAGCCGGACCCTCCTCCCCTCTCCCCATTCCTCCCCCCACCCCCACCCCCACCCGAGGCAGGCTCCGGCGGCGGCCGGGACCTCGCGTCCCTGCATCGTGGCCCGGGCTGCATTTTTCATGAGCCCGGGGTGAACAGGTGCGAAGTGCGCTGGGAGCATCCGGCCGACGGCCAGGAGCGGGGAACATGGAGAGCGAGCGCGACATGTACCGCCAGTTCCAGGACTGGTGCCTCAGGACTTACGGGGACTCAGGCAAGACCAAGACGGTGACCCGTAAAAAATACGAGCGGATCGTCCAGCTCCTCAACGGCTCCGAGTCGAGCTCCACGGACAACGCCAAATTTAAATTCTGGGTCAAATCGAAGGGCTTCCAGCTGGGCCAGCCGGACGAGGTCCGCGGGGGCGGCGGCTGCGCCAAGCAAGTGCTTTACGTGCCGGTCAAGACCACGGTGAGTGACTCGCCTTCCTCTGTTATTTGTCTGCGGGAGCAGCCGGCGGGGAGGGGAGAGAGAGGGGGGAGAAGGGGGAGCCGTGAGCCACCGTTGGCTCGTGTGCCCCCCACCTTTCTCAACCCCCTCCCCAAGTCGTCCCCCCTCGCCTTAGCCGGGCGCGTTTCCCCCACGGTGGAGTCTTTGTGGTCCTTTATTTTAAAGCGGCAGCGCACCTCCAGAGCTCGCCGCCCTCCTAGCCTCCGGGCTCCTGAACCCGCTCCTGGAGCTTCCATCCCCGCGTCGGGCGGCCTCCCGCGTCCTCGGGTTGGGCCATTGTCCCATGTCCTTCGCTGGGCGCCTGGCGTGTGTCCCGCTTTCGCCACCGAGCATAAGGGCCACGCAGGAACCCCAGACGCACGCTCCGATAATAGACGATTCTGATCGATCGTCTACAGTGTCTCCTAATTGGCACAAAGCCCGATTGTGGCGCTGGTCGGAGATGTGGGGTTCCCCCCCTCCCACCCCCCGGACACTATCGGGTTTTATTGTTAGACCGCCGCCTGGGAGACACCGGGCTATCCCATCGCCTTGATCACTCCCAGAGATCTTGCCACGACTATTTAGATTGTAGATAAGGTCCTGGGGATTCCTCCTCCCCGCCCCCCATTCCCTTCCTCACTTCCCCCTTTCACAAATAAAGCCGCAGCTACACGATGAACAACAAAGAGACATGGGTTTCAGCGCAATCAAATGGTGTATGTATTTGTCCCCCGTTCTGGGATAGCTCTAGTCTCACGGCCACAAAGCTCCCAGCCCAGGCGCAGCAAGGTACTGGGCACTGAGAACCCAGTGTATCTCAGCCTGTCAGGGCAGAAGCCTGTGAGGTCGGGGAGCGGCGGCAGCATCAATTTCCTTTTTAAGAAGATGGGAACTGTGGGCTACAAGTAGGATTGCAGATCAGATCCGTAAGACCTCTTTCTTCGTCATGCTACGGTGGGTACTCGCCTGGAGTAGGGGTGGGGGAGGGTATTTGGCATCCTTTGCATTTTTGCCTGGCTTTGAGGTTTCTTGAGCATTTGCTCCTTTTCCTAACCCCCCACCCCCACCCCATACTGGCAACTGTTTCCCCGAGCAGTATTCCTGGAGGATGCTAGAAAGGAGATGTCTTGCAAGCTATTCTTCTGTCTCAAACGGAGGTATATTAAATTGGAAATATGTGCATGAAAGGTTTTTCAGAGGACTATTTGGAGGACTCTTTCAGGTTTGGAAAATAGTTAATGGTTTCCCGAGATTAATCAGGGATAGTTGTTTGAAGGAAGTATATTTCTTTTGGAATTTATCTGGAAAATGGGAAAAGGAAATAAGGGTGAAATAGAAACCCACATAAAAGTTCTGCTTTTTTTTTTTTTTAAGTACTATTGTTGGAATTTTCTAGGAGGTAGGTCTATAAACACAGCCTTCCCTTTTAATGTGGCATTGCTAAAGACAATGGTGAGATCACTGTCTTTCTTTACTAAATAATGAGGACTAGATGCCTATGGATTAGAACTGAGGTTTATTTACATCTGGATGAGCCAGAAGTCTGTTGTGGAGAATGAAGTGCTTTGATTCATTTGTATCGGAAGTAACTTAACCTGATTTTTTAAAAATAACTTGTTAGACAAAGTAGATTAGAATTCAGAACATAAGGATGTATTTTCTTTTGGGCACCACTGGGTTAACTGAATAAATAAAGTAGTCATTTAAGGTATATTTACCTAATTATTATTAAATAATATTTTATATGTTTTTCAAAACAATTGCTAGCTGGGAAGTTTGTTTTTCATTCCTTTTATATTAAAATCAGGTTCCTCTGTTTATCTGTCAGACAGCTTCACTTGTATATATTGGTCCAGTTTATACTTGCAGGGGTTTGTTTACATCTACTATGTGTATAAACAGATGTGCCCTTTTAAAACATTAATTAAAAATTCTAAATAACATAAATTGTGTAACAGCTATAGAGACACTAAGAGAAATATGGATGCCTAGTAATTCAGACCAGAATTCGCATGTTCAGATACCCATATTTTCATTCAAAAATTTATGCAGACTTGTTAAAGAACTATTGCTAAGACATCCATCGTAGAATAACAACTCCAGCGTTAACAATAAAGTAACACGTTTCCCTTTTCAGTAAAGATTCCATATATTTATGGGAGAATATGTAATTCATCAGGTGGTGTTCTTAGATAGTGGTTTCCATGTAGTATTTAAGAGATTTGCTCTTCATTCAAGCCTGTTTTGAAATGTTGAAGAGGTTTTTAATTCATGAACTCTTCTGTTGCTCTTTATGAAAATTTTCTGCTGCTCCTTACATAGAATTATAGGCTCCGCCTTCCCTGAAAGACAGCCAATCATCATTTCAACAAGTTAAAAAATAAATAAAAGGTTCCCCTTTTATCATGTGTTTCTCCGCATCTCAAATGATCTCTTCCTTAAAAATAAGCTTTTCTTTATAATAGCGGGAGTACAATCCACCAGAAAGACAAGAAACATATTTTTATGTCAAAGGCGTATCTTGGTTGAAATAAAGTACTGTATTTGGTATTTTCAAGTAGACTGAGAATCATTCTAGCTGTCTGAGGTTTGAGGGTTTGCGGCTGGCTCTGCTGTCAGTGAGAGAGATTTGCGCCTGACGTTGCAGTGACCCACTGCTGCTGGTAATTAGACATCATTACTACCTTGAAAAGGGACAGAGAGAAGGCAAGAGGACAGGCTGGGGCTAATTAACTGCTAGTGTTTAATGAAAGAAAGAGAGACTGATAGCAACTGGGAGGTCGTAGCAGAACAGAGTAGACACACCACATAGACTTAATTGAAACAGACTATCTTCCAGTTTGAAAGAAGCTTGGTTCTCCCTCTTATTTTCTTAAAATGACAGCGGTAGGGTTCCAAATACTCTTTCCCCTAAAATCTGAATTTAATTGATGACAAAATCAAGAAAGTGACAACTGAACTTAAAATGAAAATGTAGAATACTAGAAAAGATAAACATGCCCCTTAATATTTGTCCTGGCCATGCCTAAAGCTGAGGGGACATATCTCTCACTGCTTAAATGACTCTGTGGCTGAGTAGATACTGTTTGGTCACCAAGCAACAACATCCCGCAACTCAGCCATTTTAGGTCTAGAGTAGGATCTGCCTGTGCGCCTGCATGCACACGCACGCACGTGTGTATACACACATGTGCAGTTTGTTGAGCATCGCATCTAAGTTTTGTTCACACTACCACCATTATTTTTATGTGTTCTCTCATTAAAGATGTCAGAAACTTTAAGGGATGAAGTAATGAATAACTTAAAACAGTTCTGAAAAAGATACAGATGTCTGACATTGATTATAAGAAATGTTTCATCAGTGATCATTTTAAATTAGCATCACTATGGTTACTCTCTTTTACATTTTTAATAGTTTCAGTTTAGTTTGTTTTTAGAAGCTTTTCATCCTGATTGGCATTTTGCTTTTAGCCACAATTAGCTGAAACATCACACTTGTGACTCAAACTACCAAAACACATTATATATACCACTTGATATTATGAAAGGTAAACTTAGGAAATAACCAGAAAAATCATTAAACCTTTGTAGTAGTATTAGATTAATGCATTACTGTGTATTTTTTAAAGGCCCACTGCACTGTACAAAACATTAGGAAATTTGGCAAACTCACGTTTTTGTTTTTCAGTCTTAAGCAAACAAGGCAATGAATATCCAATTATGCGAGTAATGCTTTTCTTGACCTGTATATGTAGGAATGGACATTTAGGTCCAATTTTTGCCTTTTGTGTATTTCTTCTTTATATTTATTCCACCAGGGAACATAAAATGAATTTTCATCCAGAAAGGAAAATATATTATCTTTAGTTATATCTCTTAAAAATGATGATTTATTCAGTTCTGCAATCTGTAGCCTCAGATTTCATATTGTTCTTGCTGTGTATACTAATTGATTACTATATAGTGATTAGAATGAATATTCATGGACTGGTTTATAAACAGTTACTGTTTTTTTAGTTCTCTGACTATGGTTTTGGTTACAAATTTCTCTCTGCTCTATCAAGAGTGAAGGAAATAATGTCTCATAAAGAGTCTCTATACATTTCTACAGGGCCTAACTTCATGCCTGAGGCACATACCATGTATATTAGGCCATGATCTGAAATTTGCTACAGAAATTCCAGAAAAACAAAACTGAGGAACCATGCTAGCCACACATCAGGACACGTTATATCTCTGACACAGGCAAATCATGATAATAGTAATTAAGATGTAAACAAAGTTTTGTTTATCTCTTATACTTTTTTTTTTTTTAAAGATTTTATTTATTTATTTGACAGAGAGAGACACAGCGAGAGGGGGAACACAAGCAGGGGGAGTGGGAGAAGCAGGCTTCCCGCAGAGCAGGGAGCCCGATGGGGGGCTCGATCCCAGGACCCTGGAATCATGACCTGAGCCAAAGGCAGACGCTTAACGACTGAGCCACCCAGATGCCCCTCTCCTATACTTTCAAGACGGGCATTGCTGCAGATAACCAATGCATTTTTTCCCCCTCTTCATTGAGGTATTTTGAAGAGCTCTGTAATATAGGTCTTTGGGGATCAAATAGATCCCAAGTATGAGTCTCAGCAACGTGGCTTATAAGCGGACTTTAGTGGTTCCTTGAGAATTGTTGTGAGGAATAACTCATCTATGGCAAAACCCTAGTACACGGCCAATTACAGCTGTCAAGAATAGTGGATATATCCTTACAAGGGGCTGATATGGCCTGAGTATTTAGGGACAAGGGGCTTGTAGAGATAACTCCCCTGAATTTATGGAGGAAATCAGACCCTGTTAATATTTGAAGACTAGCCCATACATTTCCTAAGATACCAGTTCTTGATTTTTCCATTGGTTCTTCCTTGTTTTGTTAATAAGCATACTGGGGGGCAGGCAGGGCAAGATTCAGCACTCATTTATATTACATCAATACACCTCCTGAACCAGCTGAGATCCTGCTTCTCAAGATTTTACACTCGAGACTTTGTGCATAGGATAAAGGAAATATCAAAAAGCAAATACAGGGATGTAGCAGCAGAACTTCTGAGAGTTCCAATCCCATGTCAAGACTATAAAGATCTCTCACTAATAGCTGTTGTATTTGCTAAGACTTCTTATAACTAACTGGGAATGATTAAAGTGAATCTACAAAGTTTTAGGTTACATTTGTTTTGATAGTCCTGGGATAACAGGATAAAATAAACTTCATGGACAGCATAGATGGCAGGAAACATGACATAGTGGGCAGGGTACGGATTCTAGAGCAAGATTTGAATCCTGGATTTGCCATTTACGATAACTGTAAGTAAGGGGAAATTTCTTAACTAAAGACACAGTTTCCTCTTTGTAAATGCCACTAATTAATACTTGCCTAACTAGTTTGGATAAGAATAAGAATTCATAAGTATATAGTGTATGTAGTATCTGTCTGGCATGTAGTAAATGCTAAAAAACATAGAAGCTGTTCTAAGTATTATTAAGAAAACAAGGATACCATGATGTAATTATAATTAGGTATATGTTATAAACTCAAGATCACACTGCCACAAGGAGTTAAAATACATCTTTATGAATATGTATGTTATTCAGATATTTATTTTTTTAGAAACTAAAAATGACTATTTGGTAAAAGTGATACGTTTTCATTATTTAAAAAAATCTAAGTGAAAAGGAAAGAAATTTTGTTATATTAAATCCCCCATCCAGATTTAACCACCATTAGCTAATTATGAGCATCATTATAGATGTCTGTCTAAACATACATACCAAAACAAGATTAGATATAGTGATTGATTGATATAATGATTGATATGGACAGGAAGAAATAATTTTCCAAAACTGGGATGGTAATTATATGCTAATTTAAGTAAGAAGCATAAAACATAATATTATCAAAATGAAACAAAAGAAACAGAAAAACATGCAATTCAAAAAATTGCTAATACATAAATACTTCTCAGAGGTATTTATTCCTGAAGTTAATAGAAAAGATTAAGAAAAACATTAAGAGATTGAATTACATTCATTTTTTTTTTCAACTACAGATTTCAGTTTCATTCTTATCATTGACTTTCTCCAAAGGTAGATGAGGAATAAGCCTATTTCACTTCTTTTTTTTTTTTTTAAAGATTTTATTTATTTGACAGAGGGAGACACAGTGAGAGAGGGAACACAAGCAGGAGGGAGTAGGAGAGGGAGAAGCAGGCTCCCCGATGAGCAGGGAGCCCGATGCGGGGCTTGATCCCAGGACCCTGGGATCATGACCTGAGCCGAAGGCAGACGCTTAACTGACTGAGCAACCCAGGCGCCCCGAGCCTATTTCACTTCTCACTGTTTTGTACTCCCTGCTTATGTTAGGTTTATTATAATTATGTATTTTATTGTGTTATGTTCATTATATCATCTTATATACTATAATTGTTTTTATTGTCAAGGTTTTATAATGGTATATAATTTGGTTCTCAGGACTGTTTTTCTTTTGGTGTATTTAAATGCTTATACATTCTTCTACCTGTTTTTTTTTTTTTTTTCCTGAATTCTTTGATTTGATTCATCCCTTGGCTACAATTCCTGGTCATTTTTTTCTAAAGAAAGATTATGTGTTCCATTCTTTGAGGTTTGTATGCAATTAAAAATATTTGTCCTTAGCCTTTATAACTAAAGAACAACTTAACTAGGTGTAATTTCTTTATTTTCCTCTTTCTACCAGAACATTGTTGATAATGTGGTTGCTCTGTAGAATTCTGAGGCAAACCTGTTTTTCCAAATTTCATGGATTGTTTGCTTCTTTATCCTTGAAATGAAATAATGTCACTGAGATATGTTTTGAATTCCTTTTCTCACTGAGTAATTGCATTTATGTCCGTGGCTTCAGTTGTGACTATGTTATGGCGACTTAATGCCTGTTTTGTGAGGTTCACATCTGTATTTTACAATTTCTACTGGACGTTTCTACCAGGATATCCCAAAGCACCTCAAACTGAACATAACCCAAAATGACTATTTCTTCTCTCCATTTCTTCATCCTGGGTCTTCCCAGCTGACACCTTTTTTTTTTTCTTTTGTATTGTCATTTTTAATAATTATACTGAAATATATCCTAGTATGAGACTGAATCCAGCTAAGCATTAAAACAGTGAACCAAATGAAATATTTGGTTCTCAGAATAAATGACTGTTCATAGATCATTTATTATAATTTCAGGGTGGCAAACAAATTAAAATGATTTGAAACTATGTAATATTTTGAAAGACTTGGAGAAAGTTATTAGCACTATACATTGGAAGAGGAACAGGAAAAAAAAGGTAAATTCAATACAATTTTATAAGTAGAATTTCCATAAGCTAATACAGTAAAGTTTTATGAAAAAGGAACATTTACTGATTGGCCTTTCTATTTTATTACTGAGTGTAACATTTAACATTACACTGTGAATTTAGAGAACAGCAGAAACATGACAAATAGTACATTTTCTCCACTTAAAAAGTTACCTGTATTTCTTGCCTTTGTTTAGAAATTGAAAACACTAAAATAATAGCTTGTCCATGAATCATCCAACGGGCACTCTGAAAAATTTAGAGGCTCTTCTTTACAATAATATTCCTGGGAATATATGCCTTTCTTTTCCTGCTCCCTATCTACATTTCATAAGAGTCATTTTGCCATTTATGTCCATTATTTGGTGTACAGCATATGCTACTTTACAAAAATAGTACTGAATAAATGAAAGCATGAATTTATGTTGTAATCTCTATTCTTTAAGGATTATCTTTTTAAAAATTGAATTATAATTGACAGATAATATTGTATTAGTTTCAGATACACAACAAAATGATCTGATATTTATGTACATTATAAAATGAACACCACAATGTCTAGTTACCATCTATCAATATATAAAGTTGTTACAGTATTATTGACTGTATCCCCTATGCTGTATGTTACATTCCCATGTATTATTTATTTTATAATTGGAAAATTGTACCTCTTAATCCCCTTGTTCTTTTTGTCCATCTTCCCATCTCCCTCTCCTCTGCCTACCATCAGTTTGTTTTCTGTATTTGAGTCTATTTCTGTTTTGTTTCTTCATCAGTTTCTTGGGTTCCACACATAAGTGAAGTCATATAGTATTTGTCTTTTTCTGTCTGATGTATTTCACTTAGCATAATATCTTCTAGGTCTGTCCATGTAGATGCAAAAGGCAAGATTTATTCTTTATGAGTTATATTACATACACACACACACACACACACACACACACCACATCTTCTTTACCCATTTATCTATCAGTGGGCAGTCAGGTTGTTTCCATTCCTTGGCTATTGTAGATAATGCTAATGCTGCAATGAACATGGGGGGGCATATATCTTTTCAAATTAGTGTTTGGGTTTTTTTTTTTTTCATAAAGTGGAATTGCTAGATTCTATGGTATTTCTATTTTTAATTTTTTGAGGAACATCCATACTCTTTTCCATTGTGGGTGCACCAACTGACATTTCTACCAACAGCACATGAGGGTTCCCATTTCTCCACATCCTTGACAACACTTGTTATTTCTTGTTTTTTGACATTAGCCATTCCAACAGGTGTGAGGTGATATTTCATTGTGGTTTTGATTTATTAGTTACCTGATGGTTTTTTAAAAGTATTTTATTTATTTGAGGGGGGAGGGCAGAGGGAGAGAGAGAGAGAAACAGACTCTTCTTTGACCAGGGAGCCCAAATGCGGGGCTCAATCCTAGGACCCTGAGATCATGATCTTAGCCGAAGGCAGACGTTTAACCAACTGAGCCACCCAGGCTCCCCTCCCTGATGATTTTTAATTGGATTTTGTTTTTTTTTAATATTGAGTTTTGTCAACTCCATATATTTTAGATGTCAACTGGTTATCAGATATGTCATTTGCAAATATCTTTTCCCATTCATTAGATTGCCTTTTTGTTTTGTTGATGGTTTCCTTTGCCGTTGAAAGGCTTTTTAGTTTGATATAGTCTCATTTGTTTGTTTTTCTGTTGTAAAAAGTAAATGTCAGAGAGCTTACTGACTTTGTTTTCTTCTAGGAGTTTTCTGATTTCAGGTCTTATATTTAAGTCTTTAATCCATTTTGAATTTATTCCTGTGGATGGTGTAAGAAAGTGGTCCACTTTCATTCTTTTGCATGTGGCTGTCCAGTTTTCCCAACACCATTTATTGAAGAGACCGTCTTTTCCCCGTTGTATATTCTTGTCTCCTTTGTTGTAGATTAATTGACCATATAAGCATGGATTCCTTTCTGGGCTTTCAATCCTGTTCCAATGATCTATGTGTCTTGTTTTGGTGCCAGTGTCATCTGTTTGGATGATTGTAGTTTTGCAGTATAGTTTCAAATCCAGGAGAGTGATACCTCCAGCCTGCTTTCTTTTTCTCAAGATTGCTTAAGCTCTTCAGTCTTTCCTGGTTCCATACAAATTTTAGGACTATTTATTTTAGTTTTTTGAAACAGGCCATTGGTATTTTGATAAGGATTGCTTTGAATCTGTAGATTTCTTTGGGTAGTATGGACATCTTAATAATATTAATTCTTTCAATCCACGAGCGTGGAATATCCTTTCATTTGTCTGTGTCATCTTCAATTCATTTTACTGATGTCTTGTAGTTTTCAGAATACAGATCTTTCACCTCTTTGGGTTAAATTTATTTGTAGGTATTTTCTTCTTTTTGATGCAATTGTAAATGGGATTGTTATCTTAATCTCTTTCTGTTTGTTATTAGTGTATAGAAACACAACAGATTTCTCTATATGGAATTTTTTATCCTGCACTGTTCTGAATTCATTTATTAGTTATAATTGTTTTGGGGTGGAAGCTTTAGGGTTTCCAGTATATAGTACCATATTATCTACAAATATTGACAGCTTTACTTCTTTTTTTTCTCATTTGGATGTCTTTTATTTATTTTTCTCACCTAATTACTATGGCTAGGACTTCCAGTACTATGTTGAATAAAAGTGGTGAGGGTGGGCATTCTTTTCTTGTTCCTGATCGTAGAGGAAAAGCTTTTAGCTTTTCACCATTGAGTATGTTTTTAGCTGTGTGTTTGTCAACTATGAGCTTTATTATGTTGAGGTATATTCCCTCCTTGCCTACTTTGTTGAGAATTTTTATCACAAATGGATGTTGAATTTTGACAAATGCTTTTTTTGCATCTTTGAGATAATCGTATGATTTTTAGCCTTCATTTTGTTAATATGGTGTATCACGTTGATTGATTTGCAGGTTTGGACTATCCTGGCATCCCTGGAATAAATCCCATTTGATCATGGTATATGGTCCTTTAAATGTATTGTTGGATTTGGTTTGCTAATAGTTTGTTGAAGATTTTTGTGTCTATCCTCATCAGGAATATTGGCCTATAATTTTTTTTGTAGTGTCTGTCTGGTTTGTATAATAGGGTAATGCTGGCCTTTTAGAATGAGCTTGCAAGCATTCCTTCCTCTTTTATTTTTTGGAGTTTGACAAGGATAGGTATTAGCTCTTCTTTAAGTGTTTGGTAGAATTCACCTCTGAAGCTCTCTGGTCTTAGACTTCTGTTCTTTGGGAGTTTTGTGATTACTGATTCAATTTCATTACAAGTAACCAGTCTGTGGAGATTTTCTTTTTTTTTTTTTTTTTAAGATTTTTATTTATTTATTGAGAGAGAGAAAGAATGATAGAGAGAGACCATGAGAGGGAGGAGGGTCAGAGGGACAAGCAGACTCCCCGCTGAGCAGGGAGCCCCATGCGGGACTCAATCCTGGGACTCCAGGATCATGACCTGAGCCGAAGGCAGTCGCTTAACCAACTGAGCCACCCAGGCACCCCGAGATTTTCTATTTCTATTTCTTCACTGATTCATCTTGAAGAAGTGTATGTTTCTAGGCATTTATTAATTTCTTCTGGGTTTTCCAGTTTTTTGTTGTATAATTATTCGTAGTAGTCGTTTTTATAATTCTTTGTATTTCTGTGGTATTTGTTGTAACTCCTCCCTTTCATTTCTGATTTTATTTGGCCCCTCTCTTTTTTTCTTGATGAGTCTTACTGTATGTTTATTAATTTGTTTATCTTTTCTTATTTTTTAAAAATTTCCTTTTTCTGTGGATGGCAACACAATTTGCCCATCTATCCAAGGCAAAAATCCTTGTGACATTTTTGATTTCCCCCTTTTCTTCCCCTTTATGGTCAACACTCAATGGAATACTGTTGATTCTATGAAGTTAATATGTCTGGAATCCATCATATTCTTACCATACCATACTAAGCAATATGACCATTGCATGACAATTTCATAATTTTCCCAAAAGCTTTGAAGGAGGGGATTTGATTTCCACTGCTTGAAGATGCATCTTCGGTGCTCAGTATTAATGCAATAAATGAAAAACTTCCCAGCCTGACATCACATGATAGGCCCTTCTTATTAACTACCATACAATAGCTATATATATCGGGAAATCTTTTTTTCACAAAATGTAATTAATTAATTTAAATTATTGTAAAAAACACATAATATAAAGTTAATCATCTTAACCATTTTTAAATATACAGTTGAATAGTATTAAGTATAGACATATTGTTATACAATAGATGTCCAGAACCTTTTTATATTGCAAAACTGAAACTGTACTCATTAAAAAACAATTTTCACCCTTTCCCCTTTTCCTCCAGTGCCTGGTAACCACCATTGTACTTTCTGTTTCTATGTATATGACTACATTAGATACCTCATATAACTGGAGTCCTATAGTATTTGACTTCTTGTGATTGACTTATTTCAGTTAGCATAATGTCCTCAAGATTCATCCATGGTATAGTGTAGGACAGAATTTCCTTCCTTTTTAAAGCTAAATAATATACCATTATATGTATGTAGTACATTTTGTTTATCTACTCATCTGTTGATGGACCTTTGGGTTCCTTCAGCCTCCTGGCTATTGTAAATAGTGCTGCTATGAACATGGGTGTGCAAATATTCCTCAAGACCCTCGTTTCAGTTCATACACACACACACACACACACACAAGTGGGATTGCTGGATTAGTTCTATTTTTAGTTTTTTTGAGGAACTGCCATGCTATTTTCCAAAGCAGTTGCACCATTTTATAGTGCAACCAACAGTGCACACAAGAGTAAGCACTCTTTAAGAAACTGGTGTCTTTGCTCCTCATCTTGACCTCTTCAATGAACATACTTCTTCCTAAGGCAATTGCAAGTATTGAATATAACAAAGTTAGTAACAATACTAATGCCTTAAATTTATCAAGTTCTTACTAGAGGTTAAAGATTGGGCTAATCACTTTAAAGGAAAGATCACCTTTAATGTTCAAAACAGCCCTATGGTTATTAATGCTTTTTATTACACACTTGAGAAAATTGTGGTTTAAGTTAAGGTGACTTTCTGAAGGCACAGAACTTCAGAGTGTTAGAGTTCAGATGGAAACCATTTCAGTTGGATTCCAAAGTCCTTAATTTGATCTCCAGACTTAAAATAACACACTCCAATTGTTAACAAAAATGAACATGAAATTATATATATATAAAATATATACAATAAATTAATAGATATACTACTGTATTAATAATTAACACATTTTTTAAAATATTCAAAAATATAAACATACAGAGCTGAGATTAAAATACATATAAATTTTAATATTTTCTTCTTCACCTCAGTAGGTCATCTCATACATATCCTGGGATGTGCATATACCAGTTGGAGATAATTACTCTAATCCATAGTACAATTTTGCCTCACAGTAGAACATTGTGTTTAAGACCTTACACTTCAGCTAAAATATCACTTTTTTATTAAAGAGGGTGTACTCTGTACTCAACCAACACAACATTAAAATAGTATCTTAGCTCTACAAACCCTTGACATCCATAAAACAATGATATGTTTGATGTTGATATGACGGGAGATGTTGATATCAAAGGCATATTCAGGGGGTGGTGCACAGTCAAGAATAGCTAAAGTATAGGGTATGGTGAAAGGTGAAGGTGGAAAAGTAGGCTGGGGCTAAAGTAAACATTATAAGATGACTTGATTCATATTCCTTTTAAGAGACTTTAAATTTGTTAAAGTCATGAATTTAACAAATTGCCATGTTAAAATGTTTGGACTTCATTCCGTAGGGAATGACAGCTACCAAAAGTGTTTGAACAGGGATGTCATTATTTAGGTCTTACAGGTAGAGACTTGATGTCTCATAGTGGTTTATATCGCAGAATATAAATCAGATGAGTAAACTAGAAGCTAAACAGGTCCTTTAACTCAATATATTGTTTTAAATATTATAATTACAGATATTACAGAGGCATTAAATTCAAATTATCAAGCAATAAATCAATAAAATTCAGTAGCTTGATGTTATAATTGAATTATGTATGTTTGAATCATGCTGTATAAATCTCAGACTTTAAGTCCAATAAAATGTTAAAAATAGAATTTATGAAACTTAAGAATAAATTTAAAGTCTCTTAAAAGGAGTATGAATCAAGTCATCTTATAATAAACAGGTTTTCTGTTTGTCGTTTTTGGAGTTGAGGAGAAGTGATTGTTGATCTTTTAGTTGTTACTATATCCACAATTACAAAGACTTCCCAGAGAAATCCTTCTAAAAATCCAAGTGGGAGACGAACCATGAGAGACAATGGACTCTGAAAAACAAACAGGGTTCTAGAGGGGAGAGGGGTGGGAGGATGGGTTAGCCTGGTGGTGGGTATTGAGGAGGGCACATTCTGCATGGAGCACTGGGTGTTATGCACAAACAATGAATCATGGAACACTTCATCTAAAACTAATGATGTAATGTATGGGGATTAACATAAGAATAAAAAAAAATCCAAGTGGAGAATTCTATATAGAACACTTATTCAAGGGGTGCCTGGCTGGCTCAGTCGATAGAGCATGCAGCTCTTGATCTCAGAGTAATGAGTTCAAGCCCGATGTAGGGTGTAGAGGTTACTTAAAAATAAAAATCTTAAAAAAAACTTATTCAATCACAGGCCTTTTCAAAGTCAAGTTAGTGTTTCAAATATTTATTAAAACATGAAGTTTATGCTTTAAAGCAGTGTTTTATTTATTTTTTTTATTTTTTTATTTTTTTTTTTAAAGATTTTATTTATTTATTTGACAGAGAGAGACACAGCGAGAGAGGGAACACAAGCAGGGGGAGTGGGAGAGGGAGAAGCAGGCTCCCCGCAGAGCAGGGAGCCCGATGCGGGACTCGATCCCAGGACCCTGGGATCATGACCTGAGCTGAAGGCAGTCGCTTAACCAACTGAGCCACCCAGGCGCCCCTAAAGCAGTGTTTTAAATCTTGCTCATACTTCTTTGATTTTATACCCACATGTCTGGCTCTACCACTGAGAGTCTTCCCGTGATCCTTCGATTTTTGTGCACTGTGGTAGGCAGGATTCTAAGATGACTCCCAAATGACCTTCACACTTGTTTAATTCCCCCCTTTTTGTGTGCGGTAGAACCTGTGAATATGATGAGTTATCCCTCCCACAATTTTGTTATGTTTTATGGTGCTGTTGACTTTAAGAAAGAGGGCTCTTTTAGGTAGGTCTGACTTAATCACATTAGCCTGTTAAAAGCAGAGAGTTTTTTTCATTGGCTCACAGCAGAAGACATAGAGTTTCAAAGCCTTAGATGGAGGGGGCCATGTGGTTAAGAGCTGACAGCAACCTCTAGGAGCTAAGAGCATGCTTTGCCAACAGCTAGGAAAACAACAGGGACTTAAGTCCTATAACCACAAGGGAATGAATTCTGCCAACAACCAAAGAAAGCTTGTAAGGGGATCGTTCTCTATTGAGCTTCCAAATGAGAATGTAGCTGGCTGACACGTGTTTCAGCTTTATGAGGATCTGAGCAGAGGACCCAGTTAAAATGTGCTAGGCTTCTGACCCACAGGAATTGTGAGATAGTAAGCTTGTAAAGTTGTAAGCCACCTAATTTGCAGTTACACAGCAAAAGAAAACTGATACATAGGTCTTTGGTGCAAATTTCTTGAAAGTCATGTGCACAATCAAAACAAGTCAATTTTTTAAAAAGCATATTTGACTAAGACTGTGGTTTAAGATACAGCTGGGAATAATGTAAATATTCTTCCCACCTAATGCCTAATGTGTTGCCTTTTTTATAGTTTTTGATGAGATGGTCCCTAATTTAGTAATTTAGTAAAATATAAAATTTCTAACAGATCATTTGAAATATTTAATTATGGCTTGTATTGGGAGTAAATATATATTATATATGAATATATATACATATATAACTTTGATTTTTCTCTTAATGTCTTTATTTTTAAATGATTTTTATTTCATTATATTTCATCTATTTCCTAAATAGAATACAAGGTAGCTTACTGTTTTAGGCTTTTTGTGGGAGGATGAAGACAGAAGAGTATACATATCAAGAGATTATTATTATTTACATAATTATGTTGAAGTATTTTTGAAAACAATACAGAGAAGATAAAATATAATCATTTTTTAGGAATAATCATTCTGTAATTTTATTTTTAAATAATTATTTTAATATAATAAGCATTTTAAAAAGATGTGCCTAACATTTAGGGGCTAGAATATAGAAAATAACATCTATAGGTAGATCTTTTTCTGTTAAAATCTTAGCAGGTACTGGGAATATTTTCTCCTCTCTGTGTGGAGAAGGTAAAATCTTTGTTTTGATTTTCTTCCTTTCTATCTATCTGGCGTTTATTCAATAGGCTCTTATGTTCCACTCTTCCTAATTTTAATCAAGTATTCATTTGTGGTAGTTTTTCTCACAGTTACAGATTTTCTCACTGTTTAGGGCTGTTAGAAAACTGTGAGATTGAGAAGGAGATTCAAAAGATAAGTTCAGTAACTTGGAAATTTAATTTTGGTAATAAAAAGTAATAACCTGTCTTATAGGCAGAGAGCTGGTGTTTTTGTTATTTGTGGTTATTTGTTTTCAGGGAATATTACTTGAATATTTGTGTCTTATCATTACGTATAAAGGGAGCAGTCATTGAAATAAGATTGGCAAATATTTTTGAAGTTTTCTTCTCTGGTGGGGTACCAAGATGGGGGGGCTGCAGTTCAGGCAAGGATGCTTACATTTGGACCTAATTGCACTTGCCAGATGGCTGCAGGGCTTTAGGGGTTTAATCTAGAGACCTGGGGCAAAGCTAGGTGGCATATATGAGGATCTAATGTCTAGCTTGGTCATATTAGCATTCTGCTCTAACCAATTGACCTAATTAGATGAGATTTTCAAATCTAATATCACAGGTTTGTTTGAATTTTAGATGTGGGTCATTGTTCTCTTAGTAGTCTCTGTTTACATGCTCTTTGATGTTTATCTGAGGTCAAGAAGGAGTTTTGCTATATTTGTTTTAATTAATCTTTCTTCATAAAAGCTACCATTATAAAATAGTTCATTTGATGATTTGTTTGGTCTCACTAATTTGTAATATGTTAATTTAAAATTAGCATTAATTTGAACAGGGGTAGGATGACATTTACCTTGAACTACCTATTAAAGGAGGATTTCATAATTAATAAGATAGCAGAGGGGGTATGCTTATCTACTATAATGGGTAAAAACTTTTTCTTAAACCATCTCTATCCTCATATAAACAATTCATAGGTCCATTCCATTATAAATGGATCTCTACTTAATAAAGACGGTATTATGAATAAATACCTGTTAGCTAATTTGCATTACTCTGTTGTTGATACATAGATATAATAGTAATATGTTCCCTAGAATTTTCAAATAAGGGAAATAAGATCATCCTCTAGAATTTAAACTTTAAAATCAACACAGTTAGTTAATATGTGAAATTCAAAGTCACTTCAAAGTGACAGAATGGCTATTAAACTGTGAGACTAGATGGTATTTTGCTTGAAAATATAATAAAAGATCTCTTAATAGAGCCTCACTAGCTAGTGAATTAACCAAAACTCTTTCTTCCATCTATAACGTGCTGATTCCCAGGGTGTGAACAAACTTGTTTATGTAGCCTACCCAGTAGTTACTTGCACTTTGTGCCCATAAAATTGAGTTGTATGCATATTATTGGTTATGTTTTTCCCACATTCTTTTTTTGCTAGTTTCATTTGTTTTAATTATACTATTTGAATATTTTATAAACTGGTAGAATACAATAACAAATTTGGTGCTGTATAAAGTCTAAAAATAAATGTGAATTGTTAAAAACAACTGGGAAAATAAGGAAAAATAAGAAATTTTAGGTTTCTGCACTGCCTAAATTACAAGTAATGACTAACTTCTCATTCTACTTTAACTGAAATTTGAAGACATAGACAATGCATTTTTGAGGGCTTATACCCTTGGAATGTCAATTAGTAGTTCCATACTTAAAGAAGAGATTATTGTTCTAGCACTAAAGTTTAGCAAGTAAGTATGAATGAGCATATATTAAATGAAAAAAATTGATATTTAGGTGTGTATGTGTCATCTTCTGTGTCTTTCAAATTTAACATTTTTTGTATACTGAGCTTCACAATGGCTAAAGAGCTTTATGTATTATAGAAAGAAAGTTATAGGTTGTGTTTGTTTAGCCATAGGAATATGAGTTAAAGATGCACATCTTGGTGGTGCTAATAATATACTGTCATGATGACAGAAGCACTCAGTGTTTCCTGAAGACATATCCTTATTATGCACAAAAATGTTTCCATCCAGATGAGCCTACTGCCATAACTTAATCACTTGGTATTATATCCTCATTCAATCCAAGTTTAACAAGCCACTTTTGAATTATTTGGGTTTCCATGTGGCTTGACTAAAGAGAGAGACTGCACTGGTTGAACTGTTGTCTATGTTGGAAATGTTGAAGTTATGTTTTTCAGTATAAGTTATGTTGTTTTAGGCTTTATACTAAAATCTCTTGTGAGTTTGGGTTGAATTCAGAGTCTCTATGTCTAATCAGTTTATATACACTGATGAGATCTCCAAAAAAATAATAGGGAGCTTAAGGGGAGGGAATAACAGATGCTAGAAAGACAACAAAATGGTGTCCACCATAATCTGACTTACTTAGAACTCTTCCTTCTAAGCAGTCATTCCTCTTGGTTCCCAGTTTTCTTGACTTTCTGGTTGTTCTCTTCTGAACTGATTCTTTTCTTTTCTTTTCTTTTTTTTTTTTTAAGATTTTATTTATTTAAGAGAGAGAGAGCATGAGAAGGGGGAGGGTCAGAGGGAGAAGCAGACTCCCTGCCGAGCAGGGAGCCTGATGCGGGACTCGATCCCGGGTCTCCAGGACCATGACCTGAGCCGCAGGCAGTCGCTTAACCAACTGAGCCACCCAGGTGCCCTGAACTGATTATTTTCTAAAATTTTTGACTGGCATACTTTTTAGAGTTATAACATTAGTTTAATATAACTTTGAATTGTGCTTTTTCATTTAAAATTACTATCATTAACATTTTCCCAATGTTACTAATCTTGATGATTATTTTTATGGCTTCACAAATACCTGCTCAAACATCTCTACCATGATTTTCTTTACCATTTCCATATGATGTGTCATCTTATTTTTTCTGTTTTAAGCTTCCCTTCCCACTGGATTATGATAATTACTTTTTTATTTTAAAAATATGTTTGTGTGTGTGTGGGTTTGTGTGTTAGAATTTATTTTTTGGACTTCATTGAAGGATTTTACATGAATCTTCTTAGATTCCAAGAGATTTTTGAATCTTATTCCTGTGATCTAGCTCAGACTTCTCTTATTTTAATGTGCTCACTAGTTACCTGGGGAGTTTGTTAAAACGAATCAGGGATCTAGGTCAGGGCAGGACTCATGATTTTTTGTTTCTGAAAAGCTACCATATGGGCTTCCAGTGCTGGCCAAAATAGCATAAACATTATGGACTATCGTTTCCACTGGTTACACTAAAAACTCTGGAGACAGTATAAAACACAACTACTTGAGAACTCTGAAAAACAAACAGTAAAGGAAATGGAAGTCAACAACAAGCACAGTAGTACAAGGGGTGGGTGTCCTTGTTGGTTTTTTCCTTCTGTTTTAACTCTCGGATTTAATTGAAGGTTAGTCTCAGTCATGGAATTGCATGGCGAGAGCAGACAATACAAATTCTGACAGTAACTTCTGCCCAGAAGATCAGAAAAAAGGGCCCCTACCATCTAGAGAATGTCAGGGAATCACTTTTTTTCCTCTCATTGTCATTGAAAGCCCTTCCACTGAGGCAGTGCTGTGAGAGGGACCTAAAACTCTGAGTGGAAGACCTATCTCTTTGGCCAGAAGAACAAGGTAAAAAGGCCCCTGTGGTCCAAAGAGGGTATGTGAGATCCCATTACTACTTTCTCTCTCCCTGTTTTCCTGATGCATTTTTGTGAAGATGGACCAAGTCTCATGGAATTGTGTGAAGTGCAAAGGTCTAGAGGAATCAGAAAAAAAGGGGATTTAGGGGAATAACATAATGTGAGCAAAATACCAGAGAAGAGATACCCTAAATCCTTGTGTGAATTGAATTCATTGTCAAGCTTTGAATGTAAAGAACATATGCAAAGCACCATGACCAAGTCTTTGAGAACTGAGGTATGATATAAACCACTGTCCAAGGCCCAGATGAACCCCTGAGCTGCCCATGTGCAGAGTAGACCCAAGGAAGCAGAGCAAAATTTGAAAAATGAACTGATGTTGGCATCACTGTTGCAAAGGAAATGTTAATAGGAAAAAATCAACATACGAACTCTCAGTTGAGCTAGATGTTGGAATTAAATTTAAAGAAATTTAAAGCAGCTATTATAACTTTGCTCTGTGCAGGAAATGTGAACACTCTTGAATGGAAAAATAGACATTCTCAGCAGAGGAAGAAGAGCTACAAAAAAAGAATAAAATGCCAATCTTTGAACTGAAAAAAATATAGTAAGTGATAAAAATTCACTGGGTGAGCTCAAGAGTAGAATGGGGAGGGTAGATGAAAGAGTCAGTGAATAGAAATTATCCTGTCTGAAAAACAAAGTAGAAAAAGTTTGAAAAAACAAAACAAAACACAGCCCTTGAGGGATCTGTGGATCAATATAAAAAAAAGCTAACGTTTGTGCTAATGAAATCACAGAAGAAAAGAAAGAAATTGATATAGGAAAAAAAGTTGGAAAAATTATGGCTGAAATTTTCCCAGGTTTGGTGACAGACCAATTTAAGATGCTTTCGTGAGACCCAAACAAGATAAGCTCAAAAAAAATTATCATAGAACACATAATAATGCAACTGCTGAGAGAAAACAGTCCTGAAAGTAGCCATGGAAGAACAACACATTATATGTGGGTAAATAGTAATTTAAAAGATTGCAGACTTCTCATTAGAAACCATGAAGGGTTTGAGACAACAGTATAATTTTTTAAGTGTTGAGAGAAAAGGATTGTATATCCAGTGAAAATGTCCTTCAGGAAAGGTGAAAGAAAGACATTCTCAGATGAAGAAAAACTACGAATTATTTTACAGTAGACTTGCTCTAAAATAAACCCTAAAGGATATTCTTGAGGATGAAGAGGAATGATACTAGAAGGAGATTTAAAGCTTCAGTAATAAAGGAAGAATGCCAGACATAATAAACAGACTATTTTTCATTATCTAAATTCTTTAAAATATGTATGACCACTGAAAGCAAAAATTATAGCATTGTTTGGTGGGGTTTTAAGTCTATGTAAATATCATGCATGTAACCATATATAACACATAAAAGATGCTCTCTGACCACAAAAGATTTAAAGTACAAATCAATATGAGAACGTTATGTGGTAATTCCCCAAGTATTTAGAGATTAAACAATGTACTTTCAAATGATCTATGAGTGAAGAGGAAATTCCAAAGGGAATTGGACAATTCCAAAGGGAATTGAACTGAATGAAAATGATAATGCAACATCAAAATTTATGGGATGCCCCTAAAACAAGGCTTTGGGGAAGATTTGTCATAGTAAATACTTAACATTACAAAAGATGAAATGTCTCAAATCAATAATCTCAGCTTGCACCTAAGGAACTAGAAAAAGAAGAGCAAATGAAACCCAGTGAAAGCAGAGACTTAATTTTAGTTAATTCCTGATGATCTCAGTAAGTCTTAAGTACCCCTTTACCTGAGGTTCTAAGGATTAAGGATAATTCATATAGTGTCACAGCCTCGGAGTGCAGAGGTAAATGGGTCTTGGTTATCAGCTGATGGTGATGGCATCTACTGAGATGTACATTTTCTCATACATTTTGCTCCTACCATTTAGATTGGTGAGGTGGTACACCTTGCTTCTGAATATATGGAATATGTAAGTATGGGACCCTCTTAACATATTTAGGTGTCCTTTTTGATATCATGGGATGAATTCACCTACTCTCCTCTGAGACTGTCTCAAACTAATATGCGTTCAAGGCTACTTCTCAGGAACTCATGAGTATATAGGTTATATTTCGTTCTTTCCATGTCTTTCTCTACCCACTGAGAGAATTGTTACCTTATTGGAAGTGTGAAAACTGTTTATTACTTCATCAGTATTCATTCAGATAATTTTTGTGTGGCATAAACATTATATGATGAGCTCTCCAGGCTTTAGGTTCATGAAGCTCAAAAGCTCAAGCTTTTACAACTCCAAGTAAATCTCTGAAATTTAAAATGCAAGACTTGAATGTTTGTAAACAATGTGTGCCATCATAACAGCCTTTCCCTAGGGCAGCGATGATGGAATTCCCTGACAACCTGGTTTGGGAACAAGGCCAGAATACACATAGAAATGCAAATGGAAGAAATCCATTAACACTTCAAAAATTCTCCCAACATATGTGAAATGAGGAGAATAAATGATATTTATTTTACCTGGGGATTGGAATGATTAAATGAGTCAATACATATGATTCATGTGTCAGTTTTGGACAACTAAGAGTTTAAATATAAATTTTTCCTTTTTTAGTTGAAAATAGAGCTACCATATGATCCAGCAATTGCACTACTGGGTATTTACCCCAAAGATACAAAAGTAGGGATCCAAAAGGGTACGTGCATCCCAATGTTTATAGCAGCAATGTCCACAATAGCCAAACTGTGGAAAAAGCCAAGATGTCCATCGACAGATGAATGGATAAAGAAGATGTGGTATATATATACAATGGAATATTATGCAGCCATCAAAAGGAATGAGATCTTGCCATTTGCAACGATGTGGATGGAACTGGAGGGTATTATGCTGAGCGAAACAAGTCAAACGGAGAAAGACATGTATCATATGACCTCACTGATATGAGGAATTCTTAATCTCAGGAAACAAACTGAGGGTTGCTGGAGTGGGGGGTGGGGTGGGAGGGATGGGGTGACTGGGTCATACACACTGGGGAGGGTATGTGCTCTGGTAAATGCTGTGAATTGTGCAAGACTGTTGAATCTCAGATCTGTACCTCTGAAACAAATAATGCAATATATGTTAAGGAAAAAGAAAAAAAAAGAAGATAGCAGGAGGGGAGGAATGAAGGGGGGGAAATCAGAGGGGTAGACGAACCATGAGAGACAATGGACTCTGAGAAACAAACTGAGGGTTCTAGAGGGGAGGGGGGTGGGAGGATGGGTTAGCCTGGTGATGGGTATTGAGGAGGGCACGTTCTGCATGGAGCACTGGGTGTTATGCACAAACAATGAATCATGGAACACTACATCTAAAACTAATGATGTGATGTATGGGGATTAACATAACAATAAAAAAAATTAAAAAAATTTTTTTCCTTTTTTTTTAGTCATTGTCATTTCTTCCTTTTCCTCAATAAATACAACTGGTATAAATGTATGAATTCTGAAGTATCCTCTATGTGTAAAGAGGATGTGAAGATATCTTAGAGTTTGTTCAATTATTTATAAAACAATTCAGAAAAATAATATGCTTGGAGAGAGGCTCAGGCCCATAGTACTAGAGTAGAACACAACTGGCCAAGTGAAGAGTAGGGACTTAATTTTCCTTCACCCATTGTTTTCTTACCCTTTATCCAGCATGGATTTCAGCCAAAGACCATTTTAAAAGTCTCTTCATATAAACCAAATGATTACTTTGAAATACAGTATATTTAAAGTTATAAAACTTCAGAATATTGAAATAAGGAATGATATAAGACAAGTATTATAAAAAGCTTTATTGTAAAGATTGTCTTAGGGACCAGTGGATTAAAAAAATGCTTACAAAGTAATTACTGGCTGAGATTATTTGTGATCAAAGGTCTAGAACTCACTGTCAAAATGTACAGATTCTCCCCTTATTGCAGCAACTATATAGAACAATTAGATGATGGGAAAAATATCATGTATGCAATCATGGATCAATAGGGTGTTATAGCTGTGTATTTTGTATGCACATATTCAGGTTTGTCGAGAACTGTTTTAAAGGCAAATAGCACTTTTTTTGAAAGATTTTGTTTATTTGACAGAGAGAGACACAGCGAGAGAGGGAACACAAGCAGGGGGAGTGGGAGAGGGAGAAGCAGGCTTCTTGCCGAGCAGGGAGCCTGATGTGGGGCTAGATCCCAGGACCCTGGGATCATGACCTGAACCAACGGCAGACACTTAACGACTGAGCCACCCAGGCGCCCCTTAAAGGCAAATAGCACTTTTAATGATTCAGAACTCTACAGGAGATACCAGATGAGGTAGTATGGAATGAGCAGAGGCGTATACTGTCTATGATGCCTTATCAGTGCTTGGCACATTGTGTTCATTTTTCAAACAAGTAGAAGTTTGTTTTTCTCTCATTCAACAACAGGCCATAGATAGGTTGCTTTGGGATGATGTAGCAGAGCCCCGGTGTCTTAAGGGACCAAGGCTCCTTCTGTTTTCCTTTTGCCATCTTTACTATATAACATTCATCCTCACTTGCTGGCTCAGCTCTAGATCTGGTAGCCATGCTGCTTTCCAGACAGAACAGTGTGTGTGTGTGTGTGTGTGTGTGTGTGTGTGTGTGTGACAGAGAAAGAGAGACGGAGACAGAGACAGAGAGAGGATAGAGAGACTGCTCCAACTCTCTAATCACCCTTTGTTGAGTTGAAATTTTTATTGAGATAATTGTAGATTCACATGCAGGTTATAAAATATTACAGAGTGATCCTTTGTACCCACCGCTTCCCACCAATGATTAACATTTTGCAAAATTATAGTATAATATCACAGCCAAGGTAATTATATTGATACAATCCTCTAATCTTAGATGTCCCCAGTTTTACCTTGTATTTATTTGTGTGTGTGTGTATTGAATTCTACACAACTTAATTATTTGTGTGTGGGTTTGTGTATCCAGTACCATACTCAAGATACTGGAACAGTTTTAACAACACAAGGATCCCTTAATCTACACTTTTATAACTCCACCCACCTCCCTCTTGCCCCCTTTTCCTCATGACCCCAACCTTAACCCTTGGCAATCACTGATCTACATTATATTTCTAAAACTTGTAATTTCACAGTGAAATTATATAGTATATAACCTTTTGGGACTGACTTTTTTTTTCATTGAGTGTGATTCCCTGGAGTCAAGTGTTATATGTATCAATAGTTTGTATTTTTTGTTGCTAAGTAGTACTCCATGGTATAGATGTTACACAATTTTTTTAATCGTTAATCTGTTGAAGGATATTTGGTCGAATTTCAGTTTGGGGCTGTTACACATAAGCTGCTATAAATATTTGTGTACAGGTTTTTGTGTGGACACAAGTTTTCATTTTTCTGGGATAAATATCCAAGTGTGCAACTGATGTGTTAGAGAATAATTGCATGTTTGCTTTGTTAAACTGCCAAACTGTGTTCCAGGATGTCTGTATCATTTTACTTTCCTACCAGCTATGTATGTATGACTTTCCTATCCTATCCGATTTTTAATGTTATGGTAATAATAACTTATGTCAGTTACAACATAAAGAAAGTCATACTTTCTCTTTGGGCAATTCTTTAGTGTATGAAAGTAACTGTCACTGATACAACCATAGGGAGGTATCACTGTGACATTTTCTCAGACACTTTTTATTTTGGAAAAGTCACTGATATTTACTAAGTTCATTTCTCTTGAGCATCACTATCTATTACCTACAGGTCTGTAATTCACTTTCTTTGAAAAGTTTCCTAGTAGTGCTCTCCTATATAGTCAAGGTTAGAGAAATTGACATGTGTAAATACCTAGCCAGCAACTATCTTCTTAAAGTGGAAGCTATAGAAGCAAATACTTTCAGTGCTGATGTTTATAGACAATGAAAGGAAGGATGCAATTTTTAACTTTAGGACAAAGATACTGAAGTGAACAATCTATATAATAATAAATTATGTAACCATGAAATTTAACTAAGTAGGATTTGCCAAAATTTGACTCTCAAACGTATCTTAACAGCACCAACACTCATATTAATCTTAGTATCCCTAGAATTCTGGGTGGTGTCTACCTCATAGTAGCTACATGATAAATATTTAATTAAAGAATAAAATTGTGGCAAAGGTAGGGTTTCGATCTTTTTTTAGGTCAATACAAGTTGAAATCAACTTTGTTGGTCTTAAATCTCTAATTCATGGTTACTCCCAGGACAAATAGAATTTAATAATATTGTTTACTTTTCTTTTTTTAATGCTCCAAAAAAAGTAAAATAAGCCAATACATTTATTGACAATAAAAAGGTATTCACACAAATCCAGGTAATGAGAAATATTTCCATATGGATTAAAGGCAGAACTAGATGAGAGGAGAGGTAGTTTCTTTTTTGACCAGAACAACATTAGTATAGAATGTTGGTATTCTCATGACACAGAATATAAGATTTGCATTTATGATATAGATATATTTAAATTGTAGGTTTAAATTAAACATTTATAAGTATTTTTAAAATGTAATTCTGGCCTTGAAAGAATTTTGAAAAACTCCAGAAGATTGTTATCGAACTAAAAACCCAGATGAAAGTTTTTGAATTCAGAAATTTACTGAATGTGGCCTAATGTTCTCTTGGGTCAGCTAACGGGTACCAACCACTGTGAAAGAAAGGCACAATATTTTATGTCTAATAGACAAAGGATGCTGAGGGAAAGTATTAATGCTGTACAATCCTTAGATGTGATTATTTTGCTTTTCTGTTTCTTGGGATCTCTAATTCCTACCATTAATTCATGGTAACATTAATGGTAGTTAAGAGCATGAACTCTAAAAGTAGGTAACTGCCTGGGTCTGATTTCCAGCTCTTCACAAATTAGCTGTGTGACTTTTGTCCAGTTACTTAATATCTCTGTGCCTCACTTTATTCATCTCTAAACTGAAGATGATGCTTACCTCATAGGATTTTTATGAAGATTAAATGAGTTAATATTTGTAAAACAGAGAAATGCCTTGTATGTATTGTGTGTTATCGAATAATGGCTAAGTAAAACTTCTGTGTTTAGAAATGATAATGAAAAAGCTGACAGAGTATCACTTTCTTTTCTCTCTTTATATGTCTGTCTGTCTGCCTCTATTTCTCTTCTTTGTCTTTTTTTCTCTCTCAATCTCTAATCATACAAAACATTAACCCTCTATCTAGGTTGAAACTTAGAAGGGATGCGTATTATTAAAGTTAATTTGTCCAAGATAAATGTGAACCTTTTTTTTTTTTTTTATTAACAACTGATCTTCGGTTCTGGAATTTCCTCTATACCATAAGGAACTCTTCTGTTGGTTGGAACGTTCTGGAAAAAAAAAATTCTCCTTATGGAATTTTCTTGTCACATAGAACTCTCACATTGAATACTTTCACTGAATTAGCCAGTTTATTTGTTCTAACAATTTTTTTTTTATTTCTCTCAACTAATCAGCTCTCTCCTATTGGCCGCTGACTTTGGTACTATGGTGGCATTGGCTAATTTCTGACCTGAATGGATTAGGATCCATTGTGTGTAACACATCAATATATTGCTTTCTCAAAGAGGTTCATAGAGACTTTTTCCTTTCATAGATTAGTAAATTAAAAAAAATTTAAACATGAGACCACAACAAATTTACCAAATTTTTGTTTTTCCATGTAAGGATATAAGAACACTGAAACAAAAGAAAACCTCTGTCACCTATTATATCAACATTTTATAAAATAGTAGACATTTTAACCTAAAAAACAACAACACAACAACAACAAGGAAACAAGGAGGGATTTAATCTGAGAATCAAAAACAGCTCACTAAATTGAATAAGTTTAACTTAGTGAAAAACTCACTCAATTTTTACTTTATTATTTCTCCTTGAATAGTGGGAACTACATCATGGATTAGCACCAGAACTGAGACAAGCCCATCTCCTTCTGGATACATATTTTGTTTGATTTGTTTTTAAGGATCTATTGGTTATAGAAGAAACACCAGTGAAGTGCTATCAAATCAACATGGCTCTATGCTCCAATTTATAAAGTGGTGAAAGCCATGACTCAAAATGAAGTTTCTAGAGAGCTCTTCTTCACAGTAGTCTTTTTTCTTTCTCTTCCTTCTGTGATGAAAAGTAACACATTAATTTTCCTGTCAACTCTTATTTTGCTTACTGCTCTGATGACACTCAGTAGATTGTGCCAAGGGATGGAAGACAACAATTACTAAAATTGTTAAAAATGGAAGAAAAAGCAGAGATTATATAAGGAAAGGTGCCCTTTCCCCCCAATTTAAGATGCGGCTGCTCTTATTGTTGGAATCCATTTACGTGAATAGGCTGGAAGGTATTGGTTGATACCAGCCACCATTTGCATTGTGTATTTACAGCTAGCCCCCTCCTCCCTCTCCAGCTTGTACCAATTTGATGTGAAATTATTTTTAAATGCATAGTTAAATAAAAGTTTATTTTTATTTATTGGCTTTTTGGTTGTAAGAAAACTTCTCACCTCTTAGAGTTAACTGATGTCACTGATTTTTTTTTTTTAACCTTATGCCATAATAAAGAATTTTCCTAGGGCACCTGGGTGGCTCAGTCAATTAAGCGTCCAACTCTTGATTTTGGCTCAGGTCATGATCTCAGGGTCCTGGGATTGAGCCCTGCATCGGGCTCCATTCTCAGCGGGGAGTCTGCTTGAGGATTCTCTCTCTAACTCTGCCCCTCCCTCTGCACTCTCTTTCTCTCTCTCTCTCTCCCAGAATATTAAAGTCTTTTCTTCTGCAACCCAATCATTAACCTATGCCACTTATTTCTACACTTGTGTCATTATAGCTGCAAGTATAAGTTTATAGAATTTTGAAGAATTCATCTTCTTTTGTTCTGTGAAAGTGTTATGCAGTTTATATGGTTTGGTTTAGTAGAGAATAGTAGTAGAAACTACATTAAACATTATGGGTACAGAGGGCGCCTGGGTGGCTCAGTCGTTAAGTGTCTGCCTTCGGCTCAGGTCATGATTCCAGGGTCCTGGGATTGAGCCCTGCATTGGGATCCTGCTCAGTGGGGAGCCTGCTTCTCCCTCTCCCACTCGCCCTGCTTGTGTTCCTGCTCTCGCTATCTCTCTCTCTCTCTGTCAAATAAATAAATAAAATCTTTAAAAAAAATATTATGGATACAGAGATGAATAAGTCTAGAATTTTTTCCCGGTAAGGAGCTAAATTGTTTTGTGTGTAGAGGTAAACCTGATTATGTTTTAAATTCTTCTTAGAACATTCTTACCCTTCAAATGAAATTTGAAACTATCATCTTATTTTAACCAGATTTCATCTACTTAAAAGTAGCTCTAGTTAAGCTACAGGTTAGCACTTTTTCAGCTGTCTGTGGCCAGGAGATAGGAACCTGGGTCCACCTAAGCTTGGAAGTTGGAATCAAAGACCCCTCATAAAGCTGAAATCAAAGAATTTCATTTTCAGTGAAGGGTGTACAAGGATATAATAAGGGAACTTCTCTGTCTCAGGCATGGGTCTGGAAAGGAAAGAAAGTTTCTCATGAAAATTTATAACCATAGACCCCACATGTCTGTTGGTTTGGGTTCACATCTCCCACGGCACTGTGGTCTTAGAGATCCCAAGCTAAGAAATTAGTATAAGTGAATCAGAGTTGCTTGCATGGACGGTGACTGGCAGAAGCTTTCTCTGAAATGGTGTACTTTCGACTCAGTCTTCCCAGGATTCCAGCTGAGAAAACTCAACTGTACCTGAATGTGCCAAAATTGTAAAGTATAAAACAAACACCCATAACTAAGAGTCAGCAGAAATCTTAAAGAGAAGAATTAGACCTCCAAGAACTTGGGATATTAGAATTACTATGTACAGCATGTATGAGGAAAATGTTTTAAATGTCTCTCAAAACATTGAATCAAAATCTAAGAATGAAATGAAATATGTATATAAAAAAAGACAGGAAGATATTCAAAAGAACCAGATACTTCTAAAAATGAAAAAAAAAAAATCATCAAAGTCTGTACTAGTTTCTGGAGGCTAGAAGTCCCCAGTGAAGGTTTCAGCAGGGTTGATTCCTTCTGAGGGCTGGAAGGGAGATTTTCCCCTCACCCCTGCTGGTTGGCTGACAGCCATTGATCCTTAGCTGTGGCAGCTCAGCCACTTCACAGAATGGCATTCTCCCCCTGCCAACAGAGAAGTTAAACAGTGCATGAGACAGAATTTAATAGTGAATTTGTGAACTGAAAGATAAATCTGGGTAAATTTCTTTAGATTTAAGAGATGGCAATAGTGATAAAAAGTAGGAAAGACAGGTTAGGACACAGAAGAGAATGTGAAGGTAAAAAATACATTCAATTATGTTCCATAAGCACAGCATAGAAAATAAGGGAAAGGAGGGGCACCTGGGTGGCTCAGTCGTTGGGCGTCTGCCTTCAGGTCAGCTCATCCCAGGGTCCTGGGATTGAGCCCCGCATCGGGCTCCCTGCTCCGTGGGAAGCCTGCTTCTCCCTCTCCGACTCCCCCTGCTTGTGTTCCCTCTCTCGCTGTGTCTCTCGCTGTCAAATAAATAAGTAAAATCTTTAAAAAAAATAAAAAATAATAAAAAAAATAAGGGAAAGGAGATTTTCAAATATATATTTGGCTAGAATTACCAAGAGGCTTTGAAAGAGATGAACCCACAAATTCAGGAAAGATACAAAATATCAAACAGGATAAATACAAAAGAAATCCATAACTAGACCTCTAATAGTGATGTATGAAACCATAGGCAAGAAGAAAAACTTTAAAAGCAGACAGAATAAAAATGATTTAAGAACGATTTATTTAGGAATGATTAGATAAACAGATAGCTTTCTTCTCAAGATCAGTGGAAACCCAAATGACTTCAAAATACTGAGAAGAAAAAGAAGGTGTAATGAGACATTTTCATTTAAGAGACTTTGCCATTAATAGACTCTCACCCAAGAAATTTTGATATGATATGTTTAAAGACAAAGCAATACAGAGATCTCAAAAGGAATAATCAGAATGTCAGAGGAAATGGTGAATATAAAAATGAGAAAACATGAAGGCATAGTAAATATTATGAAATGATATTAATATGTGATACACGGAAATAAAAAAAGTGGTAGCAAAATTCTGGACAAAAATAACATTTTAAATGAAAGATGACTGAAATTTAAAGCAATTTAAGCTTGTATTGAATAAAAGGAGGGCTGAAATATTACTTAGTTTGGACTTAATTAGATATGCATTTAAAAATTATAATCACTACAAGAATAGAAATTAATGTTCAGTTTGTTAGAGAAAAGTGAAATACGAAAAATAACTTCAGTGCATTGTAAAAATCATATAAAGGGAGAAAAAAACATGTGAAGGAAAATGAATAGCACAAAATGAAACTCATAGAATTGAATTCAAATACATCATTAATACAGTAAAATAAATGAACTAAACTTTTTGGTTAAAAGGAAAAATGGGCATGTTAGAGTAAAAAAAATCTATGTCCATCTAATACCATATTTTTTAAAGATTTTTATTTATTTATTTGACAGAGACACAGTGAGAGAGGGAACACAAGCAGGGGGAGTGGGAGAGGGAGAAGCAGGCTTCCCGCAGAGCAGGGAGCCCGACGCGGGGCTCAATCCCAGGACCCTGGGATCATGACCTGAGCCGAAGGCAGACGCTTAACGACTGAGCCACCCAGGCGCCCCAATCTAATATCATTTTTACAAGGGGTACACCAAATTATAAAGTTATAGGTTAAAATGAAAATATGGCAACAAATATTAACACAGCAGGGGGATGTCTATTTATACCAGACTAAATAGAATTTCATTATTCATAACAATGTTGTTAAACATAAACATAATTCTAAACTTGTATGCTACTAATAGTGAAATCTTTATTATATATATATAAGCCAAATTTGACAGAATTACATGGAGTAACTGACAAAGCCAACAGTCAGAAGTTTATTGTGTATCTCTCATTTAATTTTTGTTTGATTTGACTGTCCTTTACTAAAGAATACAAGATTTAATTCAACAGTAAATAGACTTGGTCTAATGAAAATATATTTAGCTTCTATGTAGGAGTTATAACATTCACATCATTCTTAAGAATATACAAATTATTTGTAAAATTTGCATATGCATTATAGTGTAGGAACAGGTATCAGTAAATTTCTAAAGCTCTGATTCATATATGCCGTTTTGAAAAAATTAAGCTAAAAATTAAAAGTGAATTACTAAAAAATATAGTTGGAGGTTTTAAAACTCCCTTTTAAATAACTCATGCATCAAAGAAAAACTCAAAGTTGAAATTAGAAAATATTTTAAACTAAATGATTAAAAAAATTATGTCAGAAATTTTGTGATACACCCAAATTGGTATTTGTCACTTCTAATGTTTCTCTTTATATAGAATGCAGAAAGTGGAAAATCAATGAGATATCATGTTCAATTTAAGAAGTTAGGAAAATGATTTAAGGGAAATAAGCAATGAAAGAACAGAAACTAATAAATATTTTCAGAATTTTTAGAAGATTTTTTCCACGGACTTTTGGCTTGCATGCTTTTATTTTTAAATTTTTAAAGATTTATTTATTTATCTGACAGAGAGAGAGTAGGGGGAGGGGCAGAAGGAGAGGGAGAGAGAGAATCTGGAGCAGAGATCACTGCCTGAGCGGAAACCAGGAGTCTGAGGCTTAACCCACTGTGTCACCCAGGCATCCTTGGCCTGCATGCTTTCTGATGAGAAATTCACAATAATTCTTTGGGGTTTGATGAGCTCTTAACTCTTAATTTATTTAAATTTTATTTATATATTTGAAAGAAAGAGAGCTCTGGGGGGGAGGAGCAGAGGGAGAGGGAGAAGCAGACTCCCTGCTGAGCAGGGATCCTGGGGTGGGGCTTGATCCCAGGAGCCCAAGATCACGACCTGAGCCAAAATCAGACGCTTAACTGACTGAGCCACCCAGCTGCCCCTTAAAATTTTTTGTTTTGTGTGGAAGTTTATGTCTTTCACCAAATTTGAGAAGTTTTTGCCCATGATATCTTCAAATCCTCTGTCTTCCTTCTGGGACTCCAGTTACCCATATGATAGAACTTTTGACATTTTTCCGTGAATCTTTGAAGCTATGCTCATTTTTTCCAATTTGTTTCCTGTCTGTCCAGATCAAGTGATTCCTAATCTATCTTTATTCATGTCCTTAAAATACTGATACTCTCTCATCAAGAAAAGCCTTTTCATATGGTGTTCCCCCTCCTAGGAACTCAAACCACACTCCCATAGCCCCTTTCACCTACTTACCTATTATGCATCCTTCAGGTCTCATCTCAAATGATGCCTTTTTCAGGATTCTGTCTCATTCAATTCCTTCCTAGCACTTACTTCACTTTATGATAATACATGTGCTAGGGTGATTAATTAAAGCTTCCTAGTCCAATGAGATAAGTTTCATGAAACAGGCAGAATATAAGTTTCCCCCCACTATTGTATAGCCCCAGCACAAAGCAAGTACACGATAAATGTTGAGTGAAAATTTAGGGCTTTGCTCTTTTATAGTATTATCAGCTCCCACACATGTGTTTATTGTTGACAAGTCAAATATTAATTTGCCTATTTCTGACCTCACCTTGCTGAACTATAAAATGAGGGGATTGGATTAGATATACTTGTGAATCTGTTCAACTCTGAAATGCCATTTGTCACCTACTCTTGGTTTAAAAGGATAAACTTATGAGAAAAAGAAAAAAGATCATAGTTTTCAGGTTTCTTTCCATTTTCTTAATTGTTAAGGCACAATGAAATGGAATAGTGTATTGCCTATCCCTGAAACTTGCTTAATTCCCATGTTACATGCTGTAATTTTATATGAGTTAATACTCTGTTGTATTGTTTTCTCCATCCTAGTAATGGATCTGCACAAATTCATTATTACATTCTCCACTCAAAAAAGCAACAGAACTCAAAACCTTAGTAGTCTCTAAGGACATTTGAGAGACGGCAAGGCAGCAGAAATCCATCTCCAAAAGCTCTAAAATATCTGTCTATCAATTTAAAGAATGTTATTAGAAACATCTAAAGAGTTATACAGTGTTTGTACCATATATAACTAAACTACAATCATTCAATGTAGAGGAAATATTCATTTGTTAAATATTATTTTCTTTCTTAAACCTTTAAGTGTGGCTTCTCTACAGGGAGGAAGGCAAAAGTAAATGGAAGATAAGTTAAATTATTGAAAGGGAAAAGTACCTTCCTGTCAGATTCTGCAAATGCCGAATAATCTTTCCATTGCATGAAAATTTGCTGCAAATTCATACGTTTTGCAACTAACAAAGTGTGAATAAATCTCCGAAATGTTTGCTTGAGGGCCCTCAAATCCCTGCTGTGAACATCTAATCAAAATTCATGTTCTACAAATCTTCTTCGACTTATGTCCTGATAAACCCATAGTAAATTGAAAATATCATAAGTCAAAAATGCATTTAATACGCCTAACCTACCCAACCTCATAGCTTAGCCTAGCCGACTTTAAATGTGCTCGGAACATTTACATTAGCCTACAGTTGGGCAGAATCATCTAACACAAAGCCTATTTTATAATAAGGGTGTTGAATATCTCATGTAATTTATTGAATACTGTACTGAAAGTGAAAAACAGAATAGTTGTCTGGGCACAGAAGAATTGTAGGTGTATCAGTTGTTTACCTGGTGATGGTGTGGCTGATTGGGAACCACAGCTCACTGCCATGTTCAGCATCACAAGAGAGGATCTTAGGGCATATCGCTAGGCCAGGAAGGGCTCAAAAGTCAAAATTTAAAATCTGGTTTCTACTGAATGCCTATCACTTTTGCACCATTGTGAAGTTGAAAAATTGTAAGTCGAGGGGCGCCTGGGTGGCTCAGTCGTTAAGCGTCTGCCTTCGGCTCAGGTCATGATCCCAGAGTCCTGGGATCGAGCCCCGCATCGGGCTCCCTGCTCAGCGGGAAGCCTGCTTCTCCCTCTCCCACTCCCCCTGCTTGTGTTCCCGCTCTCGCTGTGTCTCTCTGTCAAATAAATAAATAAATAAAATCTTTAAAAAAAAAAAAAAGAAAAATTTTAAGTCGAATCTTTGTAAGCTGGGGCCTATCCTGACAATAGTTCTGTAATGTCAATTTCGCTTCTAGAATAGGTCATTTATTTTTGGATGAATGATATTTTGGGATAAAACCACTTTGTGATTGTGACACTGCACAGCTTAAAATGTTGTGAATATGTGTGGTCTTCCAGTCTCAAATGGCTCTGATCAGCAATTTCTGTAAGCTGGTGTGATGTTTTCATACTTGGATTAAAATAAGATAATTGAGTCTTTGTAATCTAGTTGACTGTCCTCAGAATTGCCATGAGAGAAACTATGTGCACACATTTTAGCAGCCACCTCCACCTAGCTTAAAATTTCATAAACCAGATACAGTAGTACGGATACCTTTCTCTGGATCCTCAAAGGATATGATGGAAACAATATCTTCAGCGTGGACATTTCTGAAGAGAATCTGTTATTTAAAAAAATTAATGCATTTTTTTCAAACATATGAAGAAAGAGAAGTGTATGCATCTAATCTCTTTCTCTTTCCCTCTCTCTCTCTCTTTTTTTTTGGTCAGAAAATAAGAATTACCTTTCTTTATATTTTATTACCTTTATTGTATCTTCATGAATATATCTATTTCTTGCATGGTCATCTACAGTTATCTAATTTTTTTTAAATGAGAATGTTGGGTAGAGATTAGTTTGGAGGGTGGAAAAATGGATTCTTTATATACTGGGAGGGATTTTTTTTTAAATAAAAGATTGGCCCACTTGTGCATCAGATGCTGACATCATGATATTTCACCTTCCTGAAGCAATGCTAGTAAAGAATTCCAGACAAGATGACACTTATTAAGGTCTCAGATATCTTGATCACTGCTAGTGGAAGACAAAATGCATATAATCACATATAAAACTGGCATAATTGACCTCAATGCAATGGCCAGATGAAAGCTTATTTTGGTGCACATAGTTGTTAGAGTAAAATAGCATTCTTTTTGAGAAAACTAACATTTGTTTTACAAACACTGAGACTTAAAGGAAAACATGGCAGAATGATTTTAACAGGTCACCCTCCATCAATACATACATACAATTTACCCAAACTGAGTTTGGTTTTTCATTATTTCGCACTGATAAAATCATCAAGATTTGCAACTTCTGTTTAACTTAGCTGCTTGGGTTTCTATGTTGAGAAATATTCATTTTGTTATTTGTGACTCATCCTTAGATTATCTTTTATTAATTTCAATTTTGAGAAACTGATTAGAAAGAGCATATATAGGTGATGCCACTTGTCAGTGATAAAATCCATAAAATGCACATTTGAGAAAAATGTGGTCATGCTTCAGTGTTTCATGAAAACTATTTCAATAATTTCTGATAAAGTGTCATTTTCAATTTTATTTGTAAATGATTTAACACAAGGCTGTAATTACAAGATTCTGGTAAGCCATTTGAAAATCCCTTTTCACTGAAACTTTCATCAACTTGAATTAATTGGGTTAGAATCCCATTAAAGATCTCTATGTTAAATCTTAGCTCTTTAAAGATATTTACATTCAGGTGAGTAGTTTTTATATTAATTACATGCAAAAATGCTCTACAGTCCTATCATCAAAAACCTGCTGAAGATGAGAGAGCCAACATAGTAGCTCTTGGAAAATAAGGTGAAACAAAATGTGTGACATATTTTAATGTTTGAATTTTGAACAAAGGCATTTAGGGATGCTGGAAATGGTTACATTTTTTGACCAACTAACTTATAAGAGAAATACATAAGTCCAATGAAACCTATTTGCTGCTTTTTTTCTTTCCTCTTCCTCCTTCTTCTTCCTTTTTTTTTTTTTTTTTTACTAAAACAGTAAATTTCAAAGAGCTACAAACCTGTGGCAGCTATTTGTTTTTGTAAAGACCATCAAAGGCTTCTGAATCCTTTTAGGTAAAAATGTAGCCAAGAGTCAAAAGGTTTAATATACAACTAGATACAGTGGAAAGATGTACATATGATCTCTTGGCACATTAGAATAAGCAGCATTTTCCTTACACAGGCTAGTAATTGCAGGAGAAAAGTACACACATAGGGTAGTGTGTGTGTGTGTTTGTGTGTGTGTGTGTGCGCACATGTGAGTTTGCAAGAAAGAGAGAGGAGGGGATACATAGGTAGGTGAATTTTGAACAATGTAGGGTAAATTAGACATATCTAGAGATGTGGCAGACTTTAGATAATCTCCGTGACTCCTGTCTCTCTCCGGCCCTTCTCTGCTTAACCCATATAAAGGTTGAATATGCTTATATACTTGCTTTCCCAGTTTCCCCTGCGGCTAGGGCATTGGAATATAAACTCATTCTGGCCAGCGGAATGTAAGGGAAAGTCTTTTGTAAGGCTTCAAGAAAGTTAATTCTTCATAAATAAAGGAGATGAAAAGAATAAAATACCCTTCTTTGCTGGGTGTGGCGGTGCATACACATGAAACCTGGGACTTGTGAAGCCTTCTTGCAATCATAAGAGAGAGCTGACATGGGGAGGATGACAGGACCCTGAAGGAAGATACTTGGGTCATAATGATCCTGCTGGCTTAGAACCAAATCTAAAACAACAAACACTACCTCTGGAAATTTTTGTGTACAAAATATTAAATATATAAGTATTTTTAAGGTGGCCATTCCATTGACTGTAGCAAAATCATCTTCACTGACACGTGATCAGTTATGTATATATACATACATATATATGATGTGTGTGTATATGATGTGCATATATATGTGTATTTTTTTCAGTATCATGTAACTCACTTTTCCAATCATTTAGACAAGTCAGAATAAGGAAAGTGAACTTGGTTGCTGCTTTTCAATGGACAATATGTTCTAAAACAATGAGGTTATTAGAAGTGGGTGGAGATACCCTCATTTTTATGGAATTTTCCTACTTTATCACATAGGCAGAGCCTTCTAAAACTGTGTGCCACAATTACAGAGCCATCTCATTAGGAAAATACAGCTAAAGTTGGGTTCTTTCTTCTGTATTGTGATTTCAAGCTGAAGTTTATTAGCGTCTTCAGGGATTTTTGAGCATTATCTTTATATAACTTTTAATAACATGAGATACTTATGATTCAGGGGACCCCAGTGGGTTTCTTTGGCTCAGTTAGAATAGTTTTGTAATTTCATGTGAAACTGTTTTGCATTGTATACCAGACCTATGTATAGAACACCATTTATAATTGCTTTAAAAGACAAAGTAATTGCCCTAATGTACTGATCTGAATAATACCAGAGTACTTTTTTTGAGTGGGAAGTATACAATTGTAATAACATATAAAAGAAGCTTAAAATCATTGTCAAAATATAGCTTTTTGTGTATTTAAATAAAAATATTTTTTAAGTTTTAAGCTATCACAACCTAAAATTTCCATTCAGTATTTTTGTATTTAACACTGTCTTTGGAGTCTTTCCTTGACTGTTCCACTTAGTTTTGCAAGGAGGATTAAAAGACTGTGATTCACTATAAACTGATAAATCCTAAAATCTTACTAACAATTTGGGATGACTGGGTGGCTCAGCTGGTTAAACGTCTGCCTTCGGCTCAGGTCATGATTCCAGGGTCCTGGGATCCAGTCCAGCATTGGGCTCCTTGCTCAGCGGGGAAACTGCTTCTCCCCCTGCTTGTGCTCTTTCTCTCTCTGACAAATAAATAAATAAAATATTTAAAAAACAAAAAATCTTACCAACAATTCAAAGCACACATTTTACTCATAGTGACTGGGTAATTCTACCTTCATTTACAAAGGACAGCACATTCATTCATATAAATATTGAAGATATAAACATAATAGAATTTTACTGAATTTATAGTTAGTTGGCAATTATTTATAGAAAAGCATTTGGGAGATCTATAAAATCATATATATAAATTATTTGTCCAGTTTTATTACATTTTAAGAGACTATTTTAATTTATATTGCAAGCTTTTATTTGCATATGATCTGTTACAGATGGCCTTTAGCCATCCTTATCAAGAGATAAGCATTCTCAGCTCTTGTAAATTATGGTGAATGAATATCAATCAATCTGTTTTGCCTCTTTATATAGACTATAATTCCAGATGGAAGCTTGCTGCTTATAAATCTGAATTCTTGCCAAAACAGAGATGTTGAAATTCAAATTCATTTGGATATTATCTGTATGCAATGGATCATATATATGTATATATTTTTTCTCTATTACTTAAATTGTAACTAAAAAACTCCACAATCATCCAGTGTGTAGTTAGGAGAGGAAACCTGATAAGGTCATAGCAACAAGCAAAAACATGCTTAAAAATGTATCTCTAAGTCCAAATGTCAATGTGAGTCTTCTGGATTCAAATATCTCAGAGCCATATGGAAATTAAAATATTTATTTGCAAATGAAGAATGGAAAGAAAGTATTTTGAAGTTGGTTAAAGGAGTTTAGCCTTAATCTTTTCAGGACTGATTTATTTCTAAACTAGAATAACATTAATTTAAAATATACCAAATGACATATCCTGAAACATTTTATTAGATATAGGAGGAAAAACTTAAATGTATATAATAAAAATCATTAACTTTATCATTTATCATCATGATTCTGCTCACCAACATATTGTTTGCTTTGGAATAGTGCCTAGTATATAGTAAACACTCAATAAATGTTTGCTGAATGAATTAACTTTGAAAGTCAAATTGTCAATTGTCATTATTTGTTTTTAAGATTTTATTTATTTATTTGACAGCAAGAGAGCACAAGCAGGAGAAACAGTAGAGGGAGAGGGAGAAGCAGGCTCCCCACTGAGCAGGGAGCCCCAATGGGGGGGCTCAATCCCAGGACCCTGGGATCATGACCTGAACTGAAGGCAGAGCTTAACCATCTGAGCCACCCAGATGCCCCTCAAATTGTCATTATTTAAGATTTTGGGAGATCATTGATATGAGTTAGCATATTGGAAATATAGTTCATTTTCCCTTTAATCTCTCTCAGGCTATGCAAGCAAACAACAAAGCAATAACCGTAGTACAGTAAGGCCATGTACCTTGGGCTCACAGACCTATTTCATAAGAAAGAATATCATCTGTGAACAAATATACCAATAAAGATTTACAAATATACAAAATTACTACAATTCCAACAATGACTGATTCTGGTATTACAACTTAGACAATTCTGAGGCTGAATTCATCTTTCCAATCAACTGAGACAATTGTTTTTCATTTCTTTTATTTTCCCTCAAATCCTAGCATTTTGTTCAATAATTATTTCAAGGCTTTATATTACATTCAGTGGATGAGAAAAAGATGAATAACTTTGGCTACCCTTAAGAAGTCTATAATTAAAATGAAGATATAATGCATACAAAAATTGTTATAATACTCAATATCATATGTTATTCAGGAATTGCAAATTAAAACAAGATATCATTATACACCATTAGAATGACAAAAATCCGAACACTGACTTTTTTTTTTTTTTTAAGAGAGAGTGAGAGAGCACATGAGTGGGGCAGGGGAGGGGCAGAGAGAGAAGGAGAGAGAGAATCTCAAGCAGGCTCCATGCCCAGCAGAGAGCCTGATGCAGAGCTCGATCTCAGGACCCTGAGATCATGATCTGAGCTGAAATCAAGTCAGAAATTTAATCAACTGAAGCACCCAGGTGCCCCAAGGAACTTTCATTCATTGGTGGGAGTGCAAAATGGTATGGTTACTCTGGAAGACAGTCTGGCAGTTTTTTTTTTTTATAAAACTAAACATATTCTTATCTTATGGTCCAGCAATTGTGCTCCTTGGTATTTGCCCAAAGGAACTGAAAATTTATTTCCACACAAAAACCTGCACACAGTTGTTTATAGCGGCTTTTCAGGATTGCCAAAACTTGGAAGCAACTAAGATGTCATTCGGTAGGCAAATGGTAAATAAATTGTTGTACACCCGACAGTGTAATATTATTCAGTGTTGTAAAGAATTGACCTATCAAGCTATGAAATGACCAGGAGGAACCTTAAATGCACATTACTTAAGTGAAAGAAGCCAATCTGAAAAGGCTACATAATGTATACTTCCAACAATCTGACATTCTGGAAAGTGCAAAATTATGGAGATGGTGAAGGATCAGTGGTTTCTATGGTTTATAGAGGAGGAAGGGGTGAATAGGTAAAGCACAAATAGTTTTTAAGGCAGTAAAACTATTCTGTATGATACTACAATGATGGATATATGTCATTATATATTTCCCAAAACCCAGAGAGTATATATTTGTCCAAATCCAAGAGTGAACCCTAATGTAAACTATGGACTCTGAGTGACAGTGTAGTTTCATCAGTTGTAACAAGTGTACTACTCGGGTGTGGGGTGTCGATAGTGGGTAAAAACTGTGTATTTGTGGGGCAGGCAGTATAAGGCAAATAACTCTGTAACTTCCACTCAGTTTTGCTGTGAACCTAAAATGTCTCTAAAATATGAAGTTTTTTTTTTTAAAGCTATATTATAAAGAAAGGCTGGTGGTGTTCCAAAAAAGCAAAATCCACATGCTTTGGGAATTTATAGAAAATAGCTATTCTGGTTTAGAAAAAAATTGTGAAAGATGCAACCATTATGTATGAATATTATTTTATTAGGAGTAGGAGTTAAATATTGCTTGCAGAGAGGAATGCCAAGGGCAAAACTTTGCCAGGTGTAGTACTTGCAAAGTCCTTTCTGTGGAATGGCTCATAGTTTCATTGGACGAAATACTCCACTTAGTGGAGTAATGGAAGCTAAGATTTGAAAGACTTGCGTAATTCTATAGTAAGCCAGAATGGTTTTGTTTTGTTTTGTTTTTTTGATGTACTCATTCCTCATTCTACAGATAAATAAGAAGGCTTAGAGGTACGATCGCACAGTTAGTAATAAGCTTGTTCTTCTAATTCCTAGTCCAAATTTTCATTATTTTATGCTTTAGCAACTAGAGGGGATCCTTGAATGTTAAAACACGGAATTTAGACTATTCAATTGGCCATCAATGATTTTTTTTTTTTTACATTGGAGAGTGGCAAAATAAGACATGATCTTAGGAACAATATAATGGAAAATGAGCAGAATAGATTGTGGACAAAGCAGAGAGACTTAAACATGGAAAATATCATCATTTTGATAGGGAAGACCTGAGGGTAGTTGCAGTGGTAATGGAAAAGGAGACTTGGCATGATTTGGGGCTTGAAGACACAATTTTTTATCACAGTCATTGTGCCATAGACCAATCTTGAAATACGTAAAAGGAACAGGACATGGAAGTTGGGGTTGAAGTATTAACAATTTTATATGCAAATTACATTTGTAATTTAAACATCACTATAAAGAAAATAAGCATGTTTTTAAAAGGATAAAAAGGTTTTAATATTGACAGTAGGTAAGGAAGTAAAAGACTTGGAGGTTGAGCCTGGATTGCTAGTGCAAAAATGTTACAAGTGGCAGGGGAAATATGAGGCAGATGTGTGTCTGATGTTAGGTAGTACATGATAATGAGTTTGTTTTGGAAAAATTACACTTGAAAATTTTTACCACATAAGTGAAATTTTTCTGTCAGGGAGATAGCAAAAAGAGTTAAAAATTCAGAGAAGCCAAACTGGATTGGCAAGTTATCCTTATAGAGGTTGTCTCCTTGGAGTCAAAAGGACGTTAAGGTGAGTAAAGAAAAGGAGAAATATACACATTTAAAGACTGTGAACTTTTATTGGGCATATATTAGTTCTTAGATAGTCTAGGTAGGTGATGGTCAATGGGTAAAAATCTTTGCCTTCAGGGAGCTAAGACTGGTAAGTGTATCTCAAAGCAAAATCTTTGGCCTACTTTATAACCTGTCTGAGCATCAAATGGTCTACAAGCAGTTTAACTGGTCCAGAGAAAAAGGGATGAAACATTTGTTGAAATACATTTAATAAATATGAAATGCAAGATTAATTGTGATGTTATTATCATCAGATTACATTCTCAATACTTTCTCAATGATGGCTCATGACTATTATATACTTGGTTGTTCAGGTGTCATGAAGGAGATATTGGTCACTGGCCTTGGCTAACAGTTAACAGGGAGCAGGTCAGGTTGGCTAAAGTGTTTTCATGCTATTGTTTGTATTTGTGAAATTTGCATATTTGTGTATTGAATTATATCCCAAATTCACAGAAGTGGACCAGAAAATAAAATGATTTGTTGACATATAAAAGTAATGTAATTCACAATAAAGGAGACAGAATAGAGAATACAAGTGTACATATGTCAGAATAAATGGATTTGCAAGTGTAACTTTTCCATGAAGCAGCCCAAGAAGAAAAATTACGTAAAAAAAATATGATGATGAATATCTGAAAATTGGATTTTTGACTGTGTATCTATTTGCCCTCTTTCCCTTACACATTGACAATAATGAAACTTTCTATGTATGGATAACATGCCATTGTATGGATGTGACAAATTTTGTTGATCCATTCATTAGTTGATGGACACTTTGAGAAGTTTCTACATTTTATTTATCATGAGTAATGTTGCTATGAACAAAATTTTCATATGTACAGTTTTTTTTAGTTCTCTTGGCTATATACCCAGGAGTAGAATTGCTGGGTTATATGGCAACTCTGTTTAACGTTTTTAGGAACTGCCAAACTGTTTTCAAAGTAGCTTACCATTTAAATTCCCACAGCAATGCATGAGGTTTCCAAATTCTCCACGTCTTTACCAACATTTTTTTTTTTGAGGGTAGGGGGAGGGGCAGAGGAAGAAGGAGAGAGAATCTTTAAGCAGGCTCCACACTGGGTGTGGAGCCCAACTCAGGGCTTGATCTCAGGACCCTGAGATCATGACCTGAGCTGATAAGAGTAAGATGCTTAACTGACCAAGCCACCCAGGTGCCCCCCCAACATTTTTTATGTTCCATTTTTTTTTTTGTTTTACTGTAGCCATCCTAGTGGATATGGAATAGTAACATCTTATGGTTTGCATTTCCCTAATGACTAATCTTTTGAACGTTATTTCATGTGCTTATTGGCCATATGTATATGTCTATTCACATTCTTTGCACATTTTTTAAATTGGGTTGTCTTTTTATTGCTGAGCTGTAAGATTTCTTTATATATTCTGGAACTATACCCTTATCTGATATATTATGGGCAAATATTTTCTTCCACTCTTTGGGTTGGATTTTTACTTCTTTTCAAAGTGTTTTTTGATGTGTAAACATTTTAGTTTTGATAAAGTCCAACTTGGTTATTTTTTCTTTGGTTGCTTGTGCTATAGGTGTCATATGTAAGACACTGTTGCCTAAAGCAGGGACATAAAGTTTTGCACCTGTTTTTTTCTAACAGTGTTATTGCCTTAGTACCTACATTTAGGTTATTGATCTATTCTGAGTTAATTTTTGGATATGTTATGAGAGAAGTATCTAGTTCATTTCTTTTGCATGTGCATGTCAAGTTGTACTTGCACCATTTGTTGAAGACGATTCTTTCCCCAATTGAACTAGCTTGGCACCCTTGTCAAAAATCGTTTGATTATAGAGACCTGATTTACTTATGGATATTCAATTCTACACCATTGATCTATGTCTATCTCTAAGCTAGCGCTACACTGTCTTGATTATTGTACCTTTGTAGTAAGTTTTGACATTGAGAAGTGTGACTTGTCTTAGTTTAACTTTCTTTTTTAGGTTGGTTTGGCTTTTCTGAGTCCCTTGTGTTTCCATATGAATTTTAGGATCAACTTGCCAATTTCTTAAAAAAAAAAAAAAGCAGGTGGAATTTCAATATAAATTGTGTTGAACATGTTGATTAACTTGGGGAGTAATGCCACTTTAAGAATAATAAGTCTTCCAGTCTAGGAACCTGGAATGTCTTTACATTTATTTGTCTCTTTTTTTCCTAAAAAGTATTTTAGCTCTATTGAGGTACATTGACATATACAATTTTAAGATATTTAAAATGTACATCTGGTAATTTGGTATATGTGTACATTGTGATAGGATTCCTCCCGTCTAATTAATTAACACATCCATCAGGCCACATATTTATCGTGTGTGTATGTATGTGTGAAAACATTTAAGTCCTATTCTCTTAGCAAATTCCAATTATATGATACAGTATTATCAACTATAGTCACCATGTTTTACATGGGATCCTCAGACCTTATTCATCTTATACCTGGAAATTTGCACCCATTAACCAGCTTTCCAATTTTCCTTACATCCCAGCCCCTGGCAACCACTTTTCTATTTTTCTTCTCTTTGTTTCTATTGACTTTTTTTTTTTTTTAAGATTCCACATATAAGTGATAGAACACAGTATTTGTCTTTCTCGGTTTGGCTTATTTCATTTAGCATAATGCCCTCCAGGTACACCTATATAATACAGGTGGAAAGTATTCCTCTGTGTGTGTGTGTGTGTGTGTATCTTTATACATTCATCTGTTGATGAACAGTTGTTTCTATTTCTTGGCTATTGTGAATAATGCTGCAGTAAACATGGGAGTGCAGGTATCTTATTTTCATTTCTCCTGCATACACAGAAATGGGATTACTGGATCATATGGTAGTTCTATTTTTAATTTTTTGAGAAATATCTATATTGTTTTTCATAGTGGCTGCATCAATTTACATTTCTACTAATGGTGAACAGGGGTTCCCTTTTATCCACATCCTTGTCTGCACTTGTTATTTCTTGTCTTTTTGATGGTAGCTATTCTAACAGGTGTGAAGTGATATCTCACTCTAGTTTTGATTTGCATTTTCCTGATAATCAGTGATGTTGAGTACCTTTTCATGTACCTCTTGGCCATTTGGAAGTCTTCTTTGGTAAAACGTCTATTCAGATCCTTTGCCACTTTTCAAATTGGATTTTTTGTTTTTTGCCATTGAGTTGTATGAGTTCTTTATATCTTTTGAGTATTAACCCCTTATCAGATGTATGGTTTGCACATATTATCTATCATTCTGTAGATTGCATTCCATTTTCTTGATAGTTTCCTTTGCTGTGTAGAAGCTTTACAGTTTGATATAGTCACATTTATTTATTTTTGCTTTATTTGCCTTTGCTTTTGGTGTCAAATCCAAAAGCTCATTGCCTAGATTAATGTCAAGGATTTTCCCCATTATGTTTTATTTTAGGAGTTTTATGGTTTCATGTCTTATGTTAAAGTCTTTAATCCATTTTGAGTTGATATTTGTGTATGGTCTAAGATAGAAGTTTAAGTCTTTTTTATTTCAACAATATTTTGGGGGCACCTGGGTGGCTCAGTTGTTTAAACATCTGTCTTCAGCTCAGTTCATGATCTAAGGGTCCTGGGATGGAGCCATGTGTCAGGCTCACTGCTCAGCAGGGAGTCTGCTGCTCCCTCTCCTTGTGCCCCTCCTCCCCACTTTTGTTCTCTCTCTCTCAAATAAATAAATAAAATCTTAAAAATAACAACAACAGTGTTTTGAAGCTCGCAGTGTATAGTCATTTCTTTTGGTAAGTTTAGTTCTGATCATTTTTTTTTTTTGATGGTAGTATAAAAGGAATTGTTTTCTTAATTTCATTTTCAGATTTTTCATCACTATTGTGTAAAAACTCAACTGACTTTCATATACTGATCTTATATCCTGCAACCTTGCTAAACTCTTTTTTACTCAATATAGATGATTTTTATTACCTCTTTTTTTTCTTAATTTCCTTGGCTAGAACTTCCACTACAGTATTGACTGGAGTGACAGGAGCATAAAACCTTGTCTTCCTGAGCATAAGAGAAAATTAAGTATAATCTTAACTTGTTTTTCCATGGATGTCCTTTATCAGTTTAGGAAACTTTCTTCTATCCCTAGTTCATTGAGCTTTTTATTTTTTTGCCATGAAAGTGTGTTGAACATTTGTCAAATGTTTTTCTTGCATCTATATACATGATCATATGTTCTCCCCTTATTTTATTAATATGAGGCTTTACACTGATTGGGTTTGTATATATGGAATCTGCTTTATATTCCTGTGATAAAGCCCACATGATCATGGTATTTAATTTTTTTATATGCTGCTAGATTTGGCTTCCTCATAACATAGCTCTTTATTTCTTCATGTGTATTAGAGTTACTTTTTAGTTTCCTGTCATTTCATCCTACTAAAGAACTCTCTTTGGTTTTTCTGTTAGGTTAGATATGCTAGGAACAAATTCTTTGAGTTTTGGTTTATCTAAGAACATTTTAACGTCTTTACTTTTTGAAGGATAGTTTTGCTGGGTATAGATTCTGGTTGACAGTTGTTTTTTTCTTTAGCACTTTGAATATGGTTTTTGGCATTCCTGCTTTATGGCCACTGCTTCTGGGCCTCTCTGGTTTCTGATTAGAAATCAACTCTTTATCTTACTGAGGATCCCTTGTGTATGATGAGTTGCTTCTTATTGCTTTCAATATTCTCTCTTTGTCTTTGCTGCCAATAGTTTGATGAGGTACCTTGGTGTCTTAGTCTGCTTGGGCTGTCATGACTAAATACCATAGGCTTTCTGACTTAAACAAAAAAATATTATTTTCTCAGCATTCTGGAGGCTAAAATTCCAAGATCAAGGTACTAATAGAGTCACTTTCTGGTGAGAATTCCCTTCCTAGCTTGTAGATGGACACCTTCTTGCATGGTGGGAAAAGGGAGCACAAGCTCTCTGATGTCTCTTCTTATGAAAGCACTAATCTCATAAAGTTCCCACCCTCATGACCTCACTCTCTCTAATTACCTTTCAAAGGCCCCATCTCCAAATACCATCACATGGGTATTAGAGCTTTAGCATATGAATTTGGGGCAGACATATTTCAGATCCACTAGGTGTGGATCTATCTGAATTTAACCTACTTGAAGTTCAGTGAAATTTCTGAATACATATATTCATTTTTTTCATCAAATTTGCAAAGTTTTTTCCCCATTATTTCTTCAAATACTCTTTGTGCCCTTTTCTCACTTCTCTCAATCTGGGAATCCCATTATACTTTTGTTTGTATGCCTGATGATGTCCCACAGGTCTCTAAGGTTTTGTTTATTTTTCTTTTTTTCTTTTTTTACTCTGCTCCTCAGAATGGATAATTTCATCAACTTTATGTTCATGTTCATGGATTCTTTTTCTCTGCCTGCTCAAATAGCTTCTGTCTTTTCTTCTGCTTTCTTCTGTTGAACTCCTCTACTTATTGTTCATTTCAGTGATACTACTTTTCAAATCCAAAATTTCTTTTTTCCTTTCTTAAAAAAATTTTCTGTCTCATTATTGATATTTCCACTGGTGTGACCTTGTTCCAATATTTTTCTTTGGTTCTTCATACATGATTTTCTTTATTTAGCTTTTTGTAAATATTTTAAAAAGCTGGTTTAAGGTTTTATTTTTTTCCAGTTTTCTAGTTTTCTAAGTTTCATCTGAGATAGTTTCTGTTGATTGCTTTATTCTTGTGTATGGGCAATACTTTCTTATTTCATTGAATGTCAATTCCAATTTCTTACTGAAAAATGAACATTTAAAATAACATTGTATGGGAATTCTGAAAATGAGATTCTCTTCTTTTTTCCAGGGCTTGTTTTTGATGCTTATTATAGTTATAGATGTTTTTTGTTTAGTGGATTTTTAAAATTAATTATGTAACATCTATATTGTTTGTCTTCTGCAGCCACTAAAGTCTTTTCTCAGCCTAATAATCTAATGATAAAACAATGATTCCCTTAAATTCCTAGAACCAGTATTTGCTAAGAGGCTCTCTGTGTTAGGGCAAACCTCTGATAGTCGGCCAGTCTGCTTACAACTCTTCCCTAACCTTTATTTCCTGCTTGTGCAGAGTCTCAAGTTCAGTTAGAGGTGAGACCTGAGGGCCTTCTTAGATCTTTTTTGGGTGTGCAGGAGTGTGTTGTTTTGGATTTCTAGGGAATATGTTAGAGCCTTTTAAAACCATATAGACATCTTATTCCCTAGCTTTTACTTTTAGGCTTTTGTTTAGTCTATTGTTTGACTCAAATGTTATTCACTGTTGTAGGCGGCTGTGAAGATAAAACATTTTCCTGTAATTGTTTTCCATAAATGTTCCCGAGGTGGAGGCTTCTCACAGTGGGTGAGTTCCAAGTCAGGTCAACTTCAGACAGCTTGTTAAATGGGGTCTTCCATGGAACCACCTGACCGGTAAAATAATGCGACTGTTCTTTGGGACTGAAGCTTTGAAAAAGCTCGGGTTCCATTCTCTTACTTCTGGTGACTAACAGGCTGCTCTAATAAAGTGGGTTGTTACTTTTCTAGGCTACGGCAGAGTACTACATTAGGAGATGGAACTACAGCAAGTTAAAACACCATAAATTTCCCTATTCTTTTCAATATTTAGCCCTTTTTCTTTAATAAATACTTGCTGGGTTTTGTAAGGTTTTGATGAGTTTCCAATGTTTTGGAAAAGTAGATCCTGACAGTTTTGCCTGTTCTTTCGTGACTTTTAGGAAGGGCAGATTTTCAGAGGTTCTTACTCTGCCATTATAGTTTTGATGTCACTTCTGTACACTAATTTAAATAGTACAGTGTAAGCTCCCTGCCAAAATTTTTGGGTATTGGGCTGGAACTTTAGTTCAGGATCACTCTAAAGGGGCAAACAAGCTGGCAGGACACCACTAAGTGAATAATGCAAGGAATTTTCCAAGCATCATTCAGTCTCCTCATTGCTACATGGTGTTGTACCATTCAGTTGCTCACATTCACTCTGGGAGGTCATGTGTTTCTCAAAGGATTTTTAAACTTTTTTTTTTTAAGATTTTTATTTATTTATTTGGCAGAGAGAGACACAGCGAGAGAGGGAACACAAGCAGGGGGAGTGTGAGAGGGAGAAGCAGGCTTCCCGCCGATCCCGCCGAGCAGGGAGCCCGATGTGGGGCTGGGACCATGACCTGAACTGAAGGCAGCTGCTTAACGACTGAGCCACCTAGTCGCCCTGGATTTTTAAACTTTAATTAGTTAATAAAAAGTATTAATTGACATTAAATTCAGAAATACTGAGCAAGTATTATGATTGAAGTTAAAATAAATATTACCATTCACATTGGGATATCACATTCAACACATCATCCATGTTGAGAGGGACACTTTTCCTTAGTAAAAGCACATTCACACAACACATGGCACTGTTAATATTTGATTTTGATACATCTGCAACATCTGTGGGTATAAAGAAGATTTGCCATTCAAGAATTCATATAATACTTTAAAGACAGATAAAGATATGTAGAGTCCCAGAGCAAGTTTGTAGTTTGGTGTCCCTTAAACAGGTATCTTTCAATAGTTTTTCAGCATTTGTTTGGTGGATATGGAGAGAAACTACATTTATAAAGTGATTACTTCTTTATTTTCACAACAAAGAATTCTTAAAATAACATTTTAATTGATTTGGAAGTATGATTTTTTATTTTAATTAGTTTTTAAAACTGGATAATTCAAAATTACATTAGTATTAGATTAATATTAATTAATATATTGATGTCATTATCCAAAAATATTTCATTCATTTGTAGTTATAATGCTGGGTGGTGACACAGAACAGATATATCTTAATAGTTTCAGATATGTAACAGGACCTCACAGGTTGTCAAAAGTATATTTTATAATAACTTGATTATATATGTATATATGTTTGTATAAATCTGTATATGCATATATGGTATGTATATACATATACAGAAATATACACATACAAATATTCATAAATGTAAAATTCTAGGTTAGAAATAATTGGAGTTTTACATAAAATATTTGTCTCAAGAAGTCCCTTGTCCAGATTGAAACAGAAAATAGATGTACTTGAAGTAACATCAGAACAATAATAAAGTAATGCATTAATTAAAGAAATGACAGGTGATACTATATTCTTAAACTCATCAATAGACTGAGGCCTTTGATTCTGGAAAGAAGGTCAGGGTTGAGAGTAGCATGATAAAATGCAGTTTGGATGACTAATAACTTGAGTATTTTCTATCTTGTAAAATGGTATGAAACTCCATTCTTTTTATAAATCCTACCTAAATTGTATTGATGGCACGATGTCTGACAGTTAAAACATATATGGTTTTGTTATAGGATATGTTTATGATAATTAATTCTCTACCTGGTATTGATATTTCCTCTTAATGGCTTACCCAGTGCCTGAATTAATAACCTGTTTAGATGTTTAAAACTAGATAAATAGAATAGGGCACTAACTGAAGATGTAGCAAGAATAATAACCATTTTCGTTGCTACAGAGATGACATGCTTTATCTTCAGTGGTTACTGACAGTTTATGGGCTATAGATGAACAACTTCGGAATTTTTTTTTAATATTTAGTATGTAGATTACACATTTTTCATGAAGCTTGTAATTGACAAAAGTTAATTTTACTCTGATATTTTCCTAGTGAAGTTATTTGATTTTTCCCTGAGTACTTAAAAATAGCTTGAAATGTTAGAAAAATACAAAGTCTGTCTTCTTTTATTCAACAAAAATATTTGAGCACAGTGGTAGAATAATGGCCTTCAAAAGATGTCCACATCCTGATCTCCAGGCAAAAGGAACTTTGAAGATGTGATTAAAGATCACAAGATAGGAAGATTATCCTGAAATTTCCAGGTGGGCCCAATTAATCCCAAGTGTCTTTATAAGAGGGTGACAGAAGGACTAGAGAAGTAAAGGAGATGTGAGGACAGAAGCAGAGGTTGGAGTGATGCTCTTTGAAGATGGAAGAAGACGCCTTGAGCCCGGAAGGTAAGCGGCCTCTAAAAGCTGGAAAAGGCGGAGAAATGATTTTCCCTTAGAGCTTCCAGATGGGATCTGAAGAAATTGTGGGTGGGGTGATTTGATAGAAGCAGCACCTACAAAGGCTAAAAAGCAAAGGAGAAAATTGATTAAGAATTGAAAAAAGAATGGCATAGCTAGAGAGTAGAGTAAGACAGGGAGACCGGTGAAAGACAATGTTAAAGAATTCCTTGGGCCAAACCATGAATGTTTTGGCAGTTCGTATTAATGCGTATGTATTTTTGTTAGGTGTGTCTTAAGTACAAAGCGTAGTTAAACGTTGTCCTTTTTCCTGTTGGAGAAGTTTCCTTTAATTCCTACTTTTTTGAGAATTTTTATTAGGAATGGATGTTGAATTTTTCAGGTGCCTTTTCTGTATTATTGGCCTGAGCATATGGTTTTTTAGTTTGTTGATATGGTGGATGACATTGATTTTTGAAATGTTAAACCAACCTTGCATTCCCACCTCCCACAGTGGGAGTCAGCCACCCAGGTGCCTCAACGTCTCATTTTTTTTGTTTTCTAATTACCTTGCTCTTTTTTAATGTTCTCTTTCCTACTACCTTGACATTAAAATTTTTTTTTTTTACTCACCTTTCCCCTTCACTGATTTGGAATTTATACACTAGATTTATCTTAGTTACTGCCATTTACATTTGGCCATGCATAATTATTAAATTCTACCTCTGGACCTTCCTGCCTACCATCTTGGACATGAATTACAATCTTTTGTTATCAAGGGTTTGGTTTATAGTCTTTTTTCTCTTGAACCCCAGAATGTAGATAATATTACTGTTCTTCTTTTATATAATTATTTCTTTAATTTATGTATTACATACTGTACTTTATTTCATAGATCATGTTTCTTTTACACTGTATCATCTTCAAATTCACTAGTTTCTTTCCATGTTTCTTATTCCAGTCTGTTAGGTTTTTTCTTTGGAGACAAGTTTTCTTCCTTGAAATTAGTGCTTTAGAAGTTCCTTTATTTAAAGTTCTATGGGTGGTTAAGTTTAAGTATAAAGTATAGTTTAAGAAACTTAATTTTCCAGCTGAAAATATTTTTATTTAGACCTGTTATTTTAACTTTTTAAATCCTTTTTTTTTTTAAAGATTTTTATTTATTTTTCAACAGAGAGAGAGACAGTGAGAGAGGGAACACAAGCAGGGGGAGTGGGAGAGGGAGAAGCAGGCTTCCCTCGGAGCAGGGAGCCCGATGTGGGACTCGATCCCAGGATCCTGGGATCATGACCTGAGCTGAAGGCAGACACTTAACGACTGAGCCACCCAGGCCTGAGCCACCCAGGCATTCCTTAAATCCTTTTTAAAAAGGTCTTTTTATTTTTCATATTACATCATATCATCCTGTTGAGAAATGTGCTGTCACTCCTATTATCCTTTTTTGTAGATGATCTCTTTTTTGAAGGTGTTTAAATCTTTCTCTTCTGATGGTGTTCTACAGATTCACTTATAATGTATTTAAGTGGAGACTTAAAAATAATTAGGCTTGGGCACCTGGGTGGCTCAGTCAGTTACGCGTCTGCCTTCAGCTCAGGTCATGATCCCAGGGTCCTGAAATCCAGTCCCAAACGGGGAATCCCTGCTCAGCGGGGAGTCTGCTTCTCCCTCTGCCCCTCCCCCTACTCATGCTCGTGCGTTCTCCCTCTCTCGCAAAAATAAATAAAGAAAATCTTTAAAAAAGTAATAAAAATAATTAGGCTTTCTAATATATAGTCTTGAATTTCTGAATTAATGACTTTTACCAGTTGTGGGAAATTCTATTATTTTCTTAAATTAGAGGGAAAGAAATGATATAAAAGTGACTGGACAGATCTAGAACATATTTTATAAGTGAAAAAACAACAAATATAGAAAGTAGGAACTCAAAGGTTTCAATAGAAATTTTGATAACATTGAAGAGTTGGTGAACTGAAATCTAGATGTGAAGATATTGCCCCAAATGCAGTCTTTTTTTTTTTGTCATTCCTTTCCCTCTAAATCCTTGCACTCACAAATCAGCTTATTTACTGTGCTTTGCCAGAATCCAAGGTTTAGTTTCTTCCTCTGGCTCCCTCCAATCCCCAGAAGCTGTAGGTTCCTGGTATGGGCAATTGCCTCCAGATAAGCCTAAGCTTTAGTTTTCTGTTATAACTTACTTCTCTGATTTCACTTTGCCATTTCTTTTAAATTTTAATTTTGGTGTTCTTGGGGTTTCTCATATGTGTGCTCAATAATATATTTAAAATGTATACACATACGAGGGAGAGAGAGTAAGTTGGCTCAGATTTTCATTTTATGAAAATACTTTAAATTGTAGGTGTCAAAAATGAAACCAGTAAAACAAGTAGTAAATTGAATAAGTAATCCAAGCAAGAGATACAGGCAAGTGTCAGCAGATTTGAGAAGGGTTTAATAGTTATGCTTAGTAATTGGATATGTGGGAGGTGTAAGAAATTCAAGATAATTTAGGTTAAAGCTTAACAGCACTTTATATACAAGTATTCCATAGCTGTTCTAGAACAGTTTGATTGTTACAAATTTATAAGCTTTAGTGGATATTACTGTAGTTCTAGATTTTATTATCAGCTCAAGTTTAAATGATGTACCTCTGATGCTGGGACTGTGGGAAAATGAACATAGACAAATTTTTGTGTAATCTACGTTCTGTTAAAAGACAAACGTCTTTCAATTCCTCCCTGCTTGCCTATGACAGACTCTGTTTGTTTACTTCAAATCTAGGTGCAAGATCCAACTGACATACCCTGTTGAAGTGGGAATTAGAAGGTGGCTATTTTTATGTTGTATTTGTATTTTCTTAATTGTTCTATTAATATTTTTCTGTCAAACACTTTAACTCCAACTTATGAATTAGTTGGTACCTACTGGCCCAGGTAAGCTATAATGTTATATTCTGATCAGTGGATAAAAACTGTCAGCTTTCTATCATATGAAGCTTTGGAGGTTTGACAGTCTTATAATAAGGTTAATGAATATTTTAAATATAACAGTTTCTTCTAATATAACATTCTTTAGTGAGTAAGCTGGAGATGTACATACAAGTTTCTCTGGCTCTGTATTCTGTGTTAAGAATCTCTGAAATATTCCCAACTCTTGGAAAGACATATTTTGAAAATTTTCATTCAGTTGGCTTTTTTTTCTAGGAAGATTTTAGACATTGAAAAAATATAGCATTGCTTGTCACAACTAACAGATTAAAATAAACTTATGCTTTTAAAAGTGTAGACATTTATCAATTTAAATATATATAATGTTTATTATTATTCAATTAATACCTGCTTATTATAGATTTCTTGAAAAGTAGAGAAAGAAAAAATAACCTCTGGTTCTATTATCTAGAGACATCTATTAACAAAAATTGAATATTGTGTACATGATATGTGTTTCTTTAAAATCATTTCTTTATATACTTCTTTTTCCAGTTTCCTCAATTCTAGTGTGCACTAATATTAAATGATCAGATAATTATTCATTTTGAAGGCTTTAGTTAGCAGCTCTGTGTTATAGTCTATATTTTAATGCCCCAATATATATTGTACCTTGGGAAAACGGAACAATACTTGAATATGCAAAGATTGAGACCTAGCTGAAAGCATGCCAGACCTGCTGAGAGCTAATCATACCATGTGAAATAATAAGGAGTGAGCAGCTAGGTCTTTTCAAACGGCAAAAGAAGCAGTCCAGAAGGCCAAAAGCTTTTCTATTTGCTTCCCATTCATTTAAACCTCTACCATTGGGCGATGGGGTACTCTGATCATGAGCCTTCTTCTGTGAGATCCTGATGACATAAAGTGAGATATTTTAAACATTAGTCCATATACATTCTATGGCTTATATACAGATCTATCTCCCAATTGAAATATGCATTTTCCTTTAATCAATGTGGACAAAAAAGGAGCTAATTTGGCACTTGAGGGCATGGATAAATCCCCAGGGAGATAGAAACATTTCTGCCATATAGAAATAGTTTGACAGTTTGGAAGATGATTAAAGATATATTGTCTTTATTAATCTCCTACTCACTGTATCACATTTAAAGTGAACTTCTTTATAAAAATCATCTTTGGAAGTAACTGCCTTATAAAATTGAGTATTTCAGTACAAATATACCAGAACATACCTGAATTAATCAGATAACACTTCAGTTTGCATTTTAAGGCATATATCGAATATTGAAACTCTAACTGAAAGATCTTCTATGTTTTAGTACCAAATTTATTTAGTATACAAATATGTATACATATATACATATCACTTAAAAAATTCTTAAGCAAACTATTAAATCTAATTGACAAATGTTGTTCATTTCCCTATGAATTTCCTCCAGTTGCAGATTATCTTTGCCCTAAGTGCCAAGTAACCAACAATTATTGAACAATACAGTGATTCATCAAGCATCTCCATAAATGTTTGGAAAAATCAATGATACAATGTATATTCAACAACACAGGTATTGCTTACAAATTTATTTTCAAATTTTGTGGATCTTATTTAAAAGGTAATACTAAAAGCTTCTATTATGAAAAGCCCTGGTTATAGCAATAAAATATTGCTCAAGAAGTGAACAGGTCCATATTGTAACTATGGAAAACGGTCCTGAAAATTTCAACTAGAAATAAAAAATAGTTTCTTTGGTTTTTTTCTTTGTCTACACCTAAGCAATAATGTTTATTTCTTTCAAAATCGTGGCGCCTTTTGAAATCAAGGCAACAGTCCCCATTGACTTCGCTGCCAGAAGAGACGCCCTTCTCCACCCGTGATTGTTTTGCTCCAGTGAACAAACACATGATTCAGTTCTTCTAGGCTCTGGGCAAAAATCAGTTTCTGTATGCAATTTTGAATCATTGGTCACGGGTGCCTCTAAAGGACAGTTTACCTGGCTGGGGGTGGCAGCGCTCTGCCTGCTGACGACTCCCCCTCCCCTGCACCCCTCTCCCATGGGAGGCCGGGGCAAGCGGAGCTGCTGACCCTGGGGAAGGCTGGGGGTACCCTAGGGTCCCTGGCTGCACTAGCCACCTTCTACTGAGTGGCTCCGAGGGAGTCTACCTCTCGCTCCCCAAAGCCAGGGAAGGGCAGGAAAAAAGAGCGAGGACGCTGTGTCCTGGTCCTTGGACATAAGCCTAGGTGGGCGTGAAGGGCAGGCGGCAGGCGTTGCGAGGGGGCCAGGAAGCGGAGGGAATGGGGGCAGAAAGCCCGCAGCCGGCGGGAGCGCCCCCCTCCCCGGAACGCACCTCGGCCCTCGCGTGGATGTGGGGATGGATTGGGGTGGGGTAAGCTTCTAACGGGCTCTCTCGGACCTTTGGAAGGTGGCCCGCAAATCCTAGCGCCTCGGCCGCGGAGGAGAAAGCAGATGCCTCTCCAACGTGCTGGGAAGGCGGGAGGTTGAACCTCTCCCCGGCTGCCTCGGGTCCCCGCCGGGTCTCCAGGCCCCGTCGCCTCCTTCTTCCAAGGGCACCACTGGGCCCGGCCCGGCTTGATGAGTCCTCAGATCTCCTCCCGCCCTCAAGCTCCGGGCCCAGGGGGCAGGGAACGCCCGAGGGAAGAGGGCCGTGGCCTTCCTTACCCCCGGCCTTTGCCCAGGCAACAGCGCGGTGGGCCGCGGCGCTGCAGAGGCTGGAGCGCCGAGCGTGTGTGGCTGGAGGACCAGCCGGGCGCCGGCGCGAGGTCGGGGGAGGCGCGGCGGGCGCGGGGCGGCTGGACGGCGCCTTTCTCACCTCCGCCCCTCCAGCGTTGCGGTGGAGAGCGCCGGGGCAGCCTCACCTGTCCCGGCTGCTACCGGCGCCGCCGCCCGACAAGCTGCAGCCACCAGAACCCTCTCTGGCCCCAGCGCTCTCTTCCAGGAACTCTGACCCGGCCCCTGGCACTGCTCGCCTCCCACGAACAGGAAATGAGAGGGTAGACTTCCAAAATTCGCCCGGGGTTCCTCCACCACACCTTTCTTTATTCGGCTTTCCACCCAGAATTCTCTGTATCTCAGTGTTTTCCACTATTAACGGTCTGGAGGATGAAAAGTGACTCCCTTTGTACTATGTCTGCCACGCCTCTTCTGTTGACAAACAGCTTATTCCGCAGAACACTGTTCTGGACAAAATCTAATTATCAACAGAAAGATTTAATTTTTTTTTTTAATTACAGTAGATACGTGAAATTCCTGCTTTTCATTTGTAGTATATGGATAACATAGAAACATCCTTTTGCTGAAATTAACCACTCTTTGACAAATGAGTGGAATAATTATGTGTCGGAATATCTGGGGACATAATAGAGAAAGAATAAGCTGTTCAGAAGCCTCTTCCTTGTTTTGTTCCCCCCCCCCCAGTCTGTATTCCAATCCAGTGCTAAAATGTCTATTTCTGGGCTCCATTCCATCCATGTTTGAGATCAGTTTTTGGCTTTGCAGGGGGGTAGGGGTTATTTTAGCATGGATCTGCCTTTGAACTGGGGTGGGAGGTAAATTAAATACCCTAGAATATTTACACTTAGTTCAGGTTCAAGATTTAGTGCATGGATGCATCTCTACTGACTACCGGCATGAATGCACTTAGCAAGAAGGATTCTCCCTGATTAGAGCAAGTTGAGGCATCTGTGATCTTGAACTGCCAACCATACCCTGGCAGGCTCTGTGAACTGCTGTTGGTCTCAACCCCTTGCTTCTCAAATTTCTTTTCTGTTTAATGTGTATATGGTACAACTTTCATTCTCTGAAAGCACCCTGGTAGCTTTTGCTACTGATAATCATGAGTTTCCTTACATAGTTCTGCAATTTTGAATAGACTAGCCTTTTCTGCTAACTTTAATACTACCTCTTTAGAAAATTCCAACAATGTCGGATAACTATTTATTCCCTAAAGCTGATAGGTGAAGTACTTAATAATTTAGTTTTGTCACACTTTCTGTGTCATGGGGTTTTCAAAGCCTCTAAAAAAGATTTTTATATAGTCCAAGGGCTAGGTAAAGCTATGAATTTGAAACACGTTTATCTTCAGTGTCTTAATCTACTTGGTTGCAGCCTCTCCCAGAGGCCATTAGGGTTTCCTAAACACCAACCCTGAATCCCCCTTTTCATTTGTCATCCTAATTAACTTCTCCTAAGACTTTGACCCTCCCTCTTGATTTAACCTCTCATCATCCTGGAAAATCTGTCCTCATCTTCTCCTGGTGCTTCTCTGATCTCTTTGAAGGCTTTTCCTCATGCTTTTCATTTGTCCTCTTTCTTCTTCTTCTTCTTTTTAAAGATTTTATTGATTTGAGAGAGAGTGAGAGAGAGAGAGAGAAAGAGAGCGCACAAGCTTGAGTAGGGGGAGGGTCAGAGGGAGACCTGCTGAGCAGGGAGCCTGATGGGGGTCAGGGCTCAATCCTGGGACTCTAGGATCATGATCTGAGCAGAAGGCAGAGGCTCAACCAGCTGAGCCATCCAGGTGCTCTTGTCCTTTTTCTTCTTTTATATTGCCTGTTGGTCTTCTGCTTTATCCATTCAGCTTGTTTTCCTGGGCCTTTTCTTTCACATCCATAGCTTCATCTGCCCTGTTATTCTCGTGTCTTTCAAACCTACGTTATCTTGTCCAGACTCTTCTCTGAATGCCAGACCTACCTATTTCATGGACATTTCTACTGGTCTTTCCTTCAGGCATCTCTCTCCCTCACTGAACTAAGTTCCTTTTCAAAACTTGCTTCTGCTACTGTATTTCATATCTTGGTTAATGACCTTACTATCCCCCCAGTTACCCAAGATAAGAAACATGGAGCCATTTATTGATTCTTGCATTCATCTCATCAGATTTCTTATTGGTATCTAGGATGTGCCAGGCACACTGTCATGAGGGTTAATTCTAGTAGGAAAGATAGAGTACTGCATTTATGACTAAGTAATAAAATTACAGCTTTTTAGAAAGTTTACTACAGAAGTAACCAGGGTGCTATATGATAAGAAAAGTTCTTATGTTGAGATGAGGATGAGAAGAAGCCAAACATTTAAGTTGTTGGAGAAAGAACAGGTCAGGCAGACAGAATAGCAGTCACCAAGATCCTGTGGTAAAGAAGGGCTTCTTGTATTCAATGAATTAACATAAAAAGCAATGTGCATGGTGAGAAGGAAAGTGAGGAGCAGGATTAGGGTAGAAAGGGAAGCAGGGGTCAGATTTTGTAGGATTTGGTGGGCCCTAATAAGGATTTTTTCCCTGTGTGCAGTGGGAAGCTATGAAATGTTTTTAAGAAGGGTGGTCTGAGCTGTTTTATAATTTAAAAAGATCATTCTGGCATGGAGAATGAATTAGAGGAGGTGACAGTTTAGAGATGGAGAGGAAATTAAAGACTATAGAAGTGTTAGTGATTAGAAGGTTAGTGATAACAGGGTGGAAGTGGAGAGGGAGATAAGTGAACTGACATGAGGTATTTTCAATAGTCTTTGTCACTCAGATTGGGTCTCAATTTCATTTCTGTCTTTAGGGTGCACCATGCCCTATGGGACTTTCCACATTCGGGTACTTACTACTAAATCCTAATTGTTATGATTTTATTCTTTTATGGCCTTAACTGCCAATGATACATGATAGCTGGCAAGGAAAATGTAGAGAACAATAGATAAGAAAGAAGCTCTAGAGTCAAGCTGCCTTGGTTCATGTCCAAGGTCCATGACTTACTAGCTGTGTCACTTTGAGCAAATTGCTTAAGCATCCTGCTATAGAATAGTAATAGTAGCGTAATACTTATTTACAGGACTTTACAAGGATCAAATAATGCATATAATATACAGTGTATGTCAGGTGCTCAGTAGATGTTAGATGATGATGTTGGCCCTGATGATAATGATAGAGGACTTGTTATCTCATTCGATTAAGGGCTTTTTATGAAATCACTTGAGGGAGGTTCTGTAGCTTTTACTTCTAACTTATTTATAAGTGGGTTAAGAACCAAGAAAAGAAGTGCATGTGGCTAGTCTTGAGGGCAGGAGGAAATGGGGAATGTTTTGACAATCTTAGGGTTGCTCCTCCTCAAATATCCCTTCTTGGAAAAATTCTCCTTGAGGAGTTTTCTGTTCCTTTCTGATTTAAAAAAAAATATTACTTTCCTTAGGCTTGTGTTTTGTCGTTTTATTTTTCCTTGAGTGATTTGAAAAGAAAATGAATATGGAGTTGTTAATCATGGCAAGAATGATAAAAAGCCTCTAAGTTGGGAGAAATTGGGCCTTGTTGTTACTTGGTGTGATCATTATAGTAAAAACGAATTCCAAAGTAAACACTCTTCAGTAATTCAAAACTTTCATTTTCCTAAGTTCCCATCTGCCAATATTGACTGCATTTTATCAAGTATTCACTGTCCTTCATAAATTGTGCATATCCCATATTTTTCTTAATCAGTTATCAAGTCTTCTCACGATTGAATAGATGAATCAATCCTTTATAAAGTGTCTCTCTCATCTTTTTCCTTTCCTTTTTATTATTGTTGCCCTCTGTCTAAACTAGGCTCTCATTATATATATACATACATTATCAGGAAATATATACATTATCCTTTTAACATTTCTCTGCTTGACTCTTTCATATTCATGACAGATGAATTTTCTCAAAACATGGAACTATTCTTGCCACTCTCTCATTCAAAAAATTCAAAAGCTGTTCACTGAGAAGAAAGTTACAAACTGGCAAAGGATTCATATTCAGGCTATCTATAGAGCTCCTATAAGTTAAAAAGACCACCCAATAAGAAGACGGTAAACAGTTAGGAGGGATACTCAACAAGAGTAGTTCTCCAAATGACTAATAAATAAGAGAAAGGGTCCTTGACCTCAATAGTCATCAGACAAATGAAAATTAAAACTACTAAGTAGTTAGCAGACAAATGAAAATCACAACTGCCAGAATGGCTACAATGAAAAGGAATGATTTTCCCATGTGTTGGTGAGAATGTAGCTCAAATAGAATGCCCCTGTGTTGCCAGGGGAATAATAAATGATGCAGCTACTTGGGAAAAACTATTTAGCATGATCTACAAAAGTTGAATGTAAGTATGTTCTTTTTTTTTAAGATTTTATTTATTTGAGAGAGAGAGAGTGAGTGAGAAACAGCATGAGAGGGGAGAGGGTAAGAGGGAGAAGTAGGCTCCCTGCTCAGCTGGGAGCCCAATGCGGAACTTGATCCAAGGACTCCAGAGGCAGTCGCTTAACCAACTGAGCCACCCAGGTGCCTGAAATGTAAGTATATCCTATAAAGCAATTCTACTCCTCTGGTATATAGCCAAAAGAAATGAGTAATGGGTGCACCGAAAAACACAAGGGAAACTGTTAGAGCAGAATTATTTTTAGTAGCTGAAAACTGGAAACAACTCTAATGTTTATCTTGAAGACAATGGTTAAATAAATTATGGCATGTTCCAGAGAAAGAAGAACCCCTGGCACACTGTTGGGGGGAGGTACAGCCACTCTGGGAAACTGTATGGAGGTTCCTCAAAAAAGTTGAAAATAGAGCTACCCTATGACCCAGCAATTGCACTACTAGGTATTTAGTTTGTAGTGATCTGAAGGGGCACCTGCACCCCAATGTTTATAGCAGCAGTGTCCATATAGCCAAACTATGGAAAGAGCCATATTTCCATCAATAGATGAATGGATAAAGAAGATGTGGTATATATACACAATGGAGTATTAGTCATAAAAAATGAAATCTTGCTATTTTCAATGATGTGGATGGAACTAGAGTATTATGTTAGGTGAAATAAGTTAATCAGAGAAAGACAATTATCATATGATTTCACCCGTATGTGGAATTTAAGAAACAAAACAGAGGAGCATAGGGGAAGGGAGGGAAAAATAAAACAAGATGAAATCAGAGAGGGACACAAACCATAAGAGACTTTCAACTATAGGAAACAAAATGAAGGGTACTGGAGGGGACGAGGGTGTGGGGATAGGGTAACTGGGTGATGGACATTAAGGAGAACACGGGATATAATGAGCACTGGGTGTTATATAAGACTGATGAATCACTGAACTTTACCTCTGAAACTGATAATATACTATATATTAATTTGTTGAATTTAAATAAAAAATTACGGTATGTTCTGTAATGGAATACTGTGCAGCTGTAAAACATTAAAAAATCCTGTCACATACTACATATATGAATCCCGCAAACATAATGGCATGACCAGATAGGCAACACAAATCTACATAGAGAAGTTAGGTCGTGGTTATCTTCAGGGAGGTGAGCAAGGTTGGTGATTGGGAAGGGCATGAAAATGCGGGTGGAGAGCTGAAACTTAAATTTCTTGAGCTGAGTGATTCTGACATGGGTACGTTGTATAAATTTAGCAGGCTGTACATTTATGATATGTGCATTTTGACCGTATGCTCTATTTCAATAAAAATATTTATTTTTAAAAAGGCTTCTCATTAGCTACCATATGAGGTCACTCTCTCCAGATGGTCATTCAAGCCTCCCCCAACTGGACTTTACACAACTACTTTTCCAGTTGTTTCCTTGTTACATCTTGGCACATGTCCAGTTTCTTTTTTTTTTTTTAAGATTTTATTTATTTATTTGAGAGAGAGAGAATGAGAGACAGAGAGCATGAGAGGAAGGAGGGTCAGAGGGAGAAGCAGACTCCCTGCCGAGCAGGGAGCCTGATGTGGGACTCGATCCCGGGACCCCAGGATCATGACCTGAGCCAAAGGCAGTTGCTTAACCAACTGAGCCACCCAGGCGCCCCACACATGTCCAGTTTCTGTCAGGTCTGACTAGTAAATGAGGCAGAGGCTTCCACTTTTTCATATTCATTGTTTTTTTTTCTTTTTAGAAATAGAACCATCTGAATTTCAGCAGGACACCTGACTGCCTTTGACCAATTTGCTGACTACATTTTCTAGCTTTCTTTGCCTGTAGGTGTGGTCCTGTGATTAAGTTTGGACCAATGCTGCATGAGTAGACATTATACTTTGTCTTTCGCTTTTACTTCTGGCTGGGAACTAGTGAAATTTAGAGAATCCTTGGCCGTTGCCTGTTTCTGATGGCAAAACTACTACTTTGGCCAGCTCTCTGGACTGTTACGTGGGAGGGAAATGCATTTCTGTTTATTTAACTTACAATATTTTGAGATCTCTTTATTAGAATATAGTCTCTATCTTAGCAGACTTAATATTTCATAAACATTGTGATTCATATGTGCCTCTGCATTGAGTGAGGCTAGTTTTTCCAGAGATGCCCTGACCCTAGGTTTCTTCTACTGAGAGGATCTCCAGGCTGCGCCATAGTTATTATTTGTTCCCTTGCAGTGTGTTCCGTGGCCTATATATGTGACCATGGAGAATGCATTAATTTTTCTGAGCCCCATATTCCTCACCTGTGAAATGACAATGATAGATGACTCTTAAGAAGATTAAAATATATGTGAAGCATTTAGCACAGTCTGGGATACAATATGAAGCACTCAACAAATATAAGCTTATTTTCACATAATAATTTTAATATACATCATGACATTATAGAATTAAGCAAAGGCATAGCATCAAAGATCAATGTGTGTTGGAGGTAGATACCCAAGTTAAGGGTATTTTAAAAATGAGCTCATCTTGCTTTATGATTCCAGGGCTTCTAGAAATTCCTAAATATTGGAAGTAGTGCAATGTGAACATAAATATACCCTGTAACTAAACATTTCTACTCTTAGTTATATGTCTAAAAGAAATAAGCACATGGGTATACTAAAAATATGAACAAAATATTCACAGCAGCACTATTTTTAATAGACAAATGGAAATATCTTGTTTCTTAGATATAGGAGCAAAATTGATTTTTAATTTTGGCATTTATCTTTAACTGTTCCCTGCTTCTCTTTCCTCTTAAATATTGGGGGGTAAGAACTCCTTGCAGTTGACTCCTTAAGAACCTGACTTATCTATTAGGAAGTGCTTTGGAAAAAATTTCTAAAAAGTCTCTAATGTTACAAATAAATTATGCTTATAATTTTAGTATTTCCTTTCTAGAATCATCTAGCAATTTTCTTGGATCTAAAGTACTTCCTTTAAGTTCCCTTAGTGAGGGTGGTAAATGCTTTTGGTTTTTGTTTCAAAATTCATTGTTGAATGATAATTTACCTGAGTACACAGTTCTACATTAATATGTATTTGCCCTTAGAGCCATGGAACTATTATTCTACTGTCTTCTGAGTTTTCTGATTACTGAGAAGTTTGCAGTCAGACAAATAGCTGGTATTTAAAAGTAATCTGTTTTATCTTTCTGGCTGCTTGTTAATGTGGTCAGTCTGTGGATATCAGCAGTTTAACTGAGATGTATTCAAGAGTGAATTTTTTAAAAACAAAATTATCCTGTTTGGAATTCATCGTATTTCTTAAGTCTGAATAGCTCTACCTAAATAGCTCTACCAAGTTTTTTCTCCATTGTTTTCCCAAGGGTGAGACTTTTTTTTTTTCTCAATAAAGAGATAAAGGAAAATAAGACAAATCACTTTGTCTTCCCTATTTTTAAATGGGCAGATTTTTTCCTATTCCATTTTTTTTTTCACTACATGTGTTGACCCTGTTTTGAGGGTCTTGTTTTTATATGTGGAGGTATCTCTTTCAAATCTTATGGCCCATTGTTCACATGACCCTAGAAAGTTGCCTTATTTTGAGAGCTGTGTATTTATTTTATTTTTATTTTTATTTATTTTTAAAGTTTTTACTTTAATTCCAGGTAGTGAATATACAGTATTGTATTAGTTTCAGGTGTACAATATAGTGATTCAATACTTCCATACATCATCCAGTGCTCATTGCAACAAATGTCCTCCTTAATCACCAACACCTATCTCACCCATCCCCCACCTGCCTCCCCTCTGGTAACCATCTGTTTGTTCTCTATAGTTAAGAGTCTGTTTTTTGGTTTGTCTCTCTTTTTTTCTTTGTTCATTTGTTTTGTTTCTTAAATTACACATATGAGTGAAATCATGTGGTATTTGTCTTTCTCTGACTGGTTCATTTCTCTTCCCATTATACTCTCTAGCTCTATCCATGTTGTTGAGAATGGCAAGATTTTGTTCTTTTTTATGGCTGAATAATATTCCATTATATATGTATACCACATCTTTATCCATTCATCAATTGATGGACACTTGCGCTGCTTCCATATCTTGGCTATTATAAATAATGCTGCAGTAAACATAGGGGTGCATGTATCCTTTTGAATTAGTTTTTTTGTCTTCTATGGGTAAATACCCAGTAGTGCAATTACTGGATTATAGGGCAGTTCTATCTTTAATTTTTTGAGGAAACTCCATACTGTTTTCCACAGTAGCTGCACCAGTTTGTATTCCAAGAGCTGTGCATTTTAGTTATTTTATGGTGGAAAGTCTTTGTTTTTTAAGAGAATATTAATGGAAGTGGATGGTTTATATCCTTGGCAAATTTTTATTTTTTAGTATGAATTGTTCTAAAATATGAAGAAGTATTTTTAGAAATACATGCAATTAAAAGAGACATAGAGATTTTGTTATATTTAATTTTTTGTGAATTTTCATTTTTTTTAATTGACCAAGGTTACCTTACAAAAAAAATGCCTTGAGCTGGTTTTTGGTCCACTTAAATAATTTTCCATAGTGGTTACACAAGAAACAAGGCTTTCATTCACTTTAACTTTTTTCTTTTCTTTTCTTTTCTTTTCTTTTCTTTTCTTTTCTTTTCTTTCTTTTCTTTTCTTTTCTTTTCTTTTCTTTTCTTCTTTTCTTTTCTTTTTTTAAAAGAATTTATTTATTTATTTGACAGAGAGAGACACAGCAAGAGAGGGAACACAAGCAGGGGGAGTGGGAGAGGGAGAAGCAGGCTCCCCACTGAGCAGGGAGCTCCATGCGGGGCTCTATCCCAGGACCCTGGGATCATGACCTGAGCCGAAGGCAGACGCCTAATGACTGAGCCTCCCAGGCTCCCCTTTTTCTTTCTTTTAAATAGACTTTATTTTTAAGATCAATTTTAGGTTTGTGGTAATATGGAACAAAAGTACAGATTTTCCATACATGCCCTGCCCTCACACATGTATAAGCCTCCCCCATTATCAAAATCTCACACCAGCTGGTGCATTTGTTCCATTGGTAAACCTACACTGACATACCATTATCATCCAAAACCCATAATTTACATTAAGATTCACTCTGTGTACATTCTGGGGATTTTGACAAATGTATAATGACACGTATTACCACTACAATGTTATAAAGAATAGTTTTGCTGCTCTAAAAATTCTCGGTGCTTCACCTATTCATCCCTCCCTCCCCCCACCCACACTTTACCCTTGGCAACTGATCTTCATGATGGTGACTGTCTTGACTTTTCCAGAATATTCGTATGTCTGTAATCAGTGTGTGCCCTTTTCAGATGGTTTTATTTCACTTAGTATTATGCATTCAAGGTTCCTCCAGGTTTTTTCATGGCTTGATAGCTCATTCATTTTAACACTGGGTCTACCACGATTTATTATCCATTCACCTACTGAAGGATATCTTGGTTGCTTCCAAGTTTTGGCTATTTTGAATAAAGTTGCTATAAACTTCCATGTGCAGGTTTTTGTGTAGACATAAGTTTTCAACTCCTTTGGATAAATACCAAGGAGCACAACTGCTGGATCATATGGTAAGAGTATGTTTAGTTTTGTAAGGAACTGCCAAACTGTCTTCCTAAGAGGCTGTACCATTTTGCATTCCTGCCAGCAGTGAATGAGAGTTCCTGTTGTTCCACATCCTTGCTAGCATTTGGTGTTGTCAGCATACTGAATTTATGCCACTCTAATAAGTGTGTAGTGGTAACTTCTTATTTTAATTTGCATTTTCCTAATTGCATATGATATGGAACATTTTTTCATATGCTTGCTTTGTATCTGTACATCTTCTTTGATGAGGCGTTTGTTTATATCTTTTGCCCATTTTTTAATCAGGTTGATCGTTTTCTTATTGTTGAACTTTAAGAGTTTTTTGTATAGGGTGCCTGGGTGACTCAGTTGGTTAAGCGACTGCCTTCGGCTCAGGTCATGATCCTGGAGTCACTGGATCGAGTCCCGCGTCGGGCTCCCTGCTCGGCAGGGAGTCTGCTTCTCCCTCTGACCCTCCCGACCCTCCCCTCTCTCATGTGCTCTCTCTCTCAGTCTCTCTCTCTCAAATAAATAAATAAAATCTTAAAAAAAAAAAGAGTTCTTTGTATATATTGGATAAAAATCTTTTATCAGATAGGTCTTTTGCAAATATTTTCTTCCCATCTGTGACTTGTCTTCTCAATCTCTTGACAGTGTCTCTCACAGAGAAGTTTTTAATTTTAATGAAGTCCAGCTTATCAATTATTTCTTTCATCCATAGTACCTTTGGTTTTGTACCAAAAAATCATCATCATGCCTAAGGTCATCTAGATTTCTTCGTATATTATCTTCTAAGAGTTTTTATAGTTTTGAGTTTTACATTTAGGTCTATGATCCATTTTGACTTAATTTTTGTGAAGAGTATATGGTCTCTGTCTAGATTATTATTATTTTTTTTGCATGTGGATGTCCAGTTGCTCTAGCACTAGTTGTTGAAAAGACTATCTCTTCTTTTTTTTCCATGGAGATTTCTAAGATTTTATTTGTTTATTTGAGAGAGAGAAGAGAGTGCATTTGTGCATGAGCTGGGGGAGGGGCAGAGGCAGAGGGAGAGAGAATCTCAAGCAGACTCTGCACTGAGTGTGGATCCTGACCTGGGGCTGCATCTCAGGACCCTGAGGTCATGACCTGAGCCAAAACTAAGAGTCAAAGGCTCAACCAACTGAGCCACCCTGCACCCTGGCTATCTTTTTTTTTATTGTATTGCCTTTGTGTCTTTGTCAAAGATCAGTTGACTATTTTTGGAGGCTGTTTCTACACTTCATCTTCTGTCTCATTGATCTATTTGCCTGTTCTTATGTGATATTGTCTTGATTACTGTAGCTTTATATTAGGTCTTGAAGTCGGATAGGGTCAGTCCTTTGACTTTGTTCTTCATTAATATTGTGTTGGCTCTTCCAAGTGCATTTTACTCTTTTTCCCCTATTTTTTTTTTAGGGAACTATACCAAAATTCCATCTTTCTGTAATAGGCTTAGTCAGATATTTGAAGGATACATATTATAATAAATTAACAACTAACTTTTGTTGAGTGCTTATTAAATTCTATGCAAAGTTCAAGAAATCCTCAAATCAAACCAAACAGATAAGTGCTATAATTATCTTCATGTTATAGATGAGGAAACTAAGGACCAGAGAAATGTAAGGGAATTGCCCAAGGAAACTTAGGAAGTAAATGGAATATAGTAGTTTGTCTCAAAGAGGCATAGTTTATCACTTCCCAATACCTACATCATGAGCCAACTGGCAAGGAGAGTCTACAACATCCAGGTTAGAAAGACACAAATTATACTCCAATGGGATGATTACTGATCAATTACTATATACCAAGGACTACTCTTAGGTATTACAATTTCAAAATAATCATCATCAAGCATCGTCTCTTGATGAGTTCATTGTGCAAAGTAAGGATCTTATAGTGAAGAGACTATTTAAAATACAACATAGTAGCTATTTTCATAATAGTGCCAAACTAGAATCTACCTAAATGCCCATAAACTAGAAATTGGACAAATTGTGGCTTAGGCATACAATGGAATATTATTCAGTAATAAAAAGAAGGGACTACTGCTACAGACAAAAACAAGAATAAATCTCTAATATTATGCTAAATGAAAGAGATGAGATACAAGTACACAAGTATACATCTATAATCCCACTTATATAAATGTTTGGAACAGGCAAATAGTAACCTCTGGTGACTGAAATCATCAGTCATTGCTTTGAAGGGGTTGACAAGGAAGGAGTATGAAAAAATTATCTAGGGTGATGGAAATATTTGTTTGATGCATTTGCCCAAACTGGCTGAATAGTATACTTAAGATCTAAGCATTTCATTGTGTATAAATTATAAAAAAGAAAAAATGAACCAAAAATAGCATATTAAATGCTAAAACCAGGAATGAACAGAGGGATACAGAAGCACAGGGGAATAAGTGGGTAACTTAGCTTTGAGGAGTCAAGGAAAGCTTCCTTGAAGACTGGACATGTGAGATGGGTTTTGAAGGGTACCCAGGAATTTGCCATTTAAAAAAGAGATTCTGGAGAGAGAGCAAAAAATGTTAGTTTATTCATTTCTTATTCATTTTTCTGCTCAAAATTATAGTCCGTTTATTCTCTGCTTGGTACAATTTTAGGTAAAAAGACAAATGCAGACTTTGCCCACAGAAAGCTTAGGTTCTAATGGAGAAATCATGAATCATGAGTTTTACAGAATTTTCAGGGAAGTTGAGAGGTTCAGTGTGATTTGAATGTGTTTGAATGACAGGAGATAGGTGAGTAGTGTTAAGTCAATTGGGACCAGATTAAGAAATTTAAGTGTATAATAAATTAAGGAGTTTGAATTTTGTCTTACAGGCATGAGAGTCTAGTAGAAATTTGTAAGTCATAAGTTGATATAGTTACAATTTTTAAAGAAAGATATTTTAGCAATGTGAGGACAGATTGGAACAGGGAGAAATTAATGGAAAAATGATAAAAAAAATACTGTTTCCTTAGTTTATGCCAGGGTTGGCAGAAACTCAGTACATGTGCCATATCAGCTTTTTGAGCATGTAGTAGACAATACTAACCTATAAAATCACTCTTTCTCATTAAGCCAAAACAAGGCTTTACATACATACTAGTAGCCACTATCAAAAATAGATTTACCAACATAATGAAACCTATTTGCAATTCCTGGTCTAGGCTCCCAAAGTCATTTCCTGGGCTAGTAAATCAGGAATCCAATCAAGTGGGGGGTGGGGTGGGAAGGAGTAGATTGGAGAGCCAGTCCAGAGGTAGAATTATCTGATTACTGGATAAGAGAATGATTCAGAATTTTAGATTGTGAATCTAGGTAACAATAGCATTAAGCAAAATCATCATCATCATCATCATCATCATCATAACACAGGATATAAAATATGTTTGGATTCTTGGGGAAGTATGATACCAATGTTTTGACAAAGATCTCGCTTACACATCTCACTAGCTAACTCTTCACATTTACTTCTCAGTGGAACTCCTTTGTAGCTCTTCTGTCCAAGTTAGAAGTGAAGAATCTTTCTTTCTAGACTCTAGTTCCTTTCCTTGCAATTAGGTCAAAACTTCTTACTTTCTGTCCATACGTATCTAACTCAGTGACTATTTTTGGAATTTTCCGAAAATGAGGTCTTTCTTTTTTTTTCTGGGATTATGACTCAAAAGATTGGCTTCTTCACCTTAAAGGTTTTAAATTATTTTTTTGTCCTGTTATGATCTTTTTTTTAAAATTTTTAATTTTTTTTAATTTTTTATTCTTATGTTAATCCCTATACATTACATCATTAGTTTTAGATGAAGTGTTCCATGATTCATTGTTTGTGCATAACACCCAGTGCTCCATGCAGAATGTGCCCTCCTCAATACCCACCACCAGGCTAACCCATCCTCCCACCCCCCTCCCCTCTAGAACCCTCAGTTTGTTTTTCAGAGTCCATCGTCTCTCATGGTTCGTCTACCCCTCCGATTTCCCCCGCTTCATTCTTCCCCTCCCGCTACCTTCTTCTTTTTTTTTTTCTTAACATATATTGCATTATTTTTTTTTAAAGATTTATTTATTCATTTGAGAGAGTGAGAATGAGAGAGAGTACATGAGAGGGGGGAGGGTCAGAGGGAGAAGCAGGCCCCTCGCTGAGCAGGGAGCCCGATGCGGGACTCGATCCCGGGACTCCAGGATCATGACCTGAGCCGAAGGCAGTTGCTTAACCAACTGAGCCTCCCAGGTGCCCTAGGATCTCCTTTTAAAGTTACTTCTGCGTTAGAGGCTATCGGCCGTGGACACCATGTATCTTAGACCTATTAATTTTTTTTAATCAAGTTTGTAATGAGTATTAGCATCTCTAAAACTCATTTTTAGTTGCCTTGCTCTGGCTGTTAGTACTAAAGGAATAAAAGGGATTTACCAGTGTTAGGTCCTGATTATGCCAGCTAGTTAAGGGAAAATGCAAGAAGGTGCAGTTGCATTTCCCATTCACGACCAAGTCCAGAATTATCCACATGATGACTGAAAAAGTGCAAGTGATTTAGTCTTTAGATGAACCCTAAACTTATATTGAACAAATAAGTTTTCAAGGGGAGAAATTTAGTTTTACCTTTGTCTTGGTGACTGCATAAACCATTAATGATGTTAGTGCAGTGAAATAATTAAAAGCAGGGAAATACACAGCCTAAATAATACTACTGGTCCTGGTTCATCAGTATCTGAGAATCAAAAGTTATTTGTATGGCAAGGGCAACAACAGTGTGTCAGGGAAGTGCTGAAAAGTCACTACTCCAAGACAGTGTCTGAAAGGAAAGTTCATTTTGCCAGCATCTGAACATATGGCAAAGCAGTGTTTCTCCAGACTTCTGTGTGCTGGCAGGGATTGGCCTCCTAGTAACTTGGACTTTTGTTTGTGTCGAAGACAGGATGAATATTCTCCATAAATAATTGTAATTATCTTCTCAATGAAGAAACATAAACTTGGAATTCAGTACTGTTTTCTTGAATAAATCATCAATTTTGGAAAGAAGTGGAGTTACATTTTCTCTGTTTTTGCAAATGAATTGCTAGTACAAAATTAACAAATTGCCTTTCACAAAAACATATTTTTCGGTTGAAGTACTTTACGTTGAAATACTACATCTTTCTCTTTATGCTACTTTTACTTTGTGCTGTTTTTTCTTCTCCCCCAAATATTGTCTGTTTGAAATTCTACAAGTTGTCTTATTTTCCTTTTGAAAAATACAGTCAGTAACTTAAACACTTTAGAAGATGTTAAAGAATGCTGCAGGTTAAAAGTTCTTCATTTGGTTTCCAAACATACTATTTTACAGAAAATTAGAGTGCTTTTCTTCAATAATAAATACATAGGATCGAATTTTTTTTTTTTTTAGCTGAAGATTTCTTCCAAATTATTTACTTTACCAGATGTTTGTTGTTGTTTGTTTTTAAATATATGTGGGAACTGAAGCACTGAGGGCCAAATAGCAGGATCTTCCCCAGAGGTGAAAAAGAGTTTATAGGGCTGCAGATGGTCACTTTGAAAATTAGCACATTCTGCTTGAATGAGAGCAGAAATGTGTATTTTCATGTCTGTTTCCTATTCCTAGGGGATAACTGCTTGAGCTCTGGAGCCCTGGGTTTGTATCCTGTCACAATCTAGTGATGGGAGAAAGTTACAATCTCCAGGCCTGGTTTCCTGTATGTAAATTGGGAGTAGTAACAGTTTCTGGCCCCACAGAAGAGTTGCTATGAGGGTAAAGGACTGTGCTTGCACATCAGCGGGGTCTGCCTGAGCACAGAGAGCTTAATGTTCAGCAGCAGCTCATTCCATGCCCACTTCCCGCGCCAACCTCAGCCCTGTAGCTTCTACTTCATACTTCACCTACCAATGATTTTTCCCTTTCATTTTACTTTTTATTTTTCCCTCTTTTTTTTTTTTTTGCGGGAGGCGGGGGCGCGGGGGAATCTCATTCATTTGGATTCTCACATTGAAAAACCATTGAATGGTTTCCCACTACATGTTAAAGAACATGTTAACTAAATCTGACATCCATGACCACATTTGGTCTACCCCATCATTCTGTTTCATTTTTATCTGTAACTAACTCCTCTCCTGATTCCTCAACTTTGGCTGCATATAAGAATCCCTGACAGAGAGGTGAAAAACTCCCATGCCCAGGTGCACCCCTGTCCTATTCCATCACATTCTCCGGAGAAAGGACCTTGGTATTGGAAATTCAAAGTTCACCAGGAGATCTCAATGTGCAGCCAAGAATGAGAACCAGTTTTAGAGCATATTGAATTTACCATGTTCTACTTACTACCATCTCTTTTGACATACTCATCTAAACTAATACTCATCTAAACTACAAAAATTTAGGAAGGGAAACAAAAATTTTTCTTTGTAATTAGCCAAAGTAACCTATTACAGTATCTTGCACATAGTAGAGGTAATTTCTTAAACCTTGCTAACACCTTATATTGCCTTATACTGTCTCACTCCCAGGCTTTCTGATTACATCTCTCTTGCACAATTATATTCCAAGGCATCACCCTTAGGTAGTTACAGTAAGATAAGCTAGGTTTTGGGTACCTTCCGTCTTCACAGACTGAATCCTCCTCCTCTTCCATCCCCCATTGATTTATCTCAGCATACAACAAAGGACTTGCCAATGGAAAGTGAGTTTCTAGGGTCAAGTGAATAGAGTAGGAGCAAGGGTACCTTTCAGTTTAGGTAGCACATTGAAAGTATTGGTAAAAATTCGATTATTTACAGGTGGTCTCTATAAATTCTTGAATTTAGGACTCTCGAATATTGAGCATTGGAAATTTATATTTATTTAACTATCCTTTTTTTTAAATTATGTTGTTTTATTTGTTGTTTATAAACCGGCAGTCCTTCATTCTGCTTTTAATTCTAGGTATTTCACTAAAATTGCTATCATATCAACTAATTTATCATGACGATTTTGCCAGTTATTTGTTTGATAACAACTACACTGAAGAAGGAAAGGTGATAACTGTTTTCACTCATTGATTCCCTGACAGTAAATGTGTTATATTGGCCTTAGTTTGACTTGCATAATATAATTCAAATAAAGATTATTTCAGTAGATGTTGTATTTGATGTATCAAAAATTTGACTTTCAAATAGTTTTTAATTGAGTGGAAAATTCTCACAAATTATATGAATATGCTTGAGTGACATTCTAGTGTCAATGTCTATCTGTATCTTACCATAGCTTAGTAATGCTGCAAGCAAATACAATCTCCTGTGGAGAATGGGAGTCAGGAAGGATTGCAGGAGAGAGATCTACCCCCTAATGGCTCTGTTTTCATTAGTTCTTATTTAGCTTCATAATATAACTGGAAATGAGGAATTTCAGAAGAAGTTGAATTTGAAACTTAGGAATGGTGTATTTTATTTAGCTCCTGTATGGCCAAGAAGAAACATGTAAAACTTTATGATAGTCTTTTAACATAATGGCATTTTGATTTCACTATAATAATGTTAGTATCTCTAAGCTTTGTGTCTCTCATTTATTAATTTCACATGTTTGCCTTCAATTTTTATGTGTATGTATCATCTCACCAATGGCAATTAGTAAGACAGCAGGAAGTGAAGTAAGGGTGATTCATTTTTGAGCTTAATTATTGAGAATTAGTTGTCTATATGGAATTTACAATAAAATATATAATTTTCCTTCAATATCATTTTAGTGTGTTAATATAATACAATAAGGGCATTAAATTAACCAAATTTTTTGAGCACAGACTTGCCATCCCATACTCAATTTACAAATTTGATTAGTTTGGCTATCATATTAGCTTTAATATAAAATTTTTCCAATAGTAGCTATATTTTCTAGCACCCTGAAGTGTTATGTTAAATCAGTTAGCATTGTGAATTCCTGTTATCTAAGGCTTTTTATGTCAATGGTTAACTACAGGAACTACACTATAAAATATTCACTTAATTCATTATTCACTCATCCTGAATGACATAAAAACAGTGGTATCCTGGAGCTATTTTGTAGTAGCTTAAGAGAGCTCATTATTAAATTTTCAGGAGCTTTTCAAGCCATTTGTGAAACAGGTATTAGGAAAAATTAAATGATAGAGACTTATTAAGTTATTTATTAAGAGGTGGTAGATACTCAAAATGTATCACTGCCTAATTATTTTCTTATTATTCATATTCTTGAGGTGGTTTTTCTGGTCTATAATACCAGCATGGTGAAAATACCACATAATGGGGCGCCTGGGTGGCTCAGTTGGTTAAGCGACTGCCTTCGGCTTGGGTCACAATCCTGGACTCCCAAGATCGAATCCCACGTCGGGTTCCCTGCTCAGCAGGGAGTCTGCTTCTCCCTCTGACCCTCCTCCCTCTCATGCTCTCTCTCTATCATTCTCTCTCTCTCTCAATAAATAATAAAAATCTTAAAAAAAATTACCACATAATGGTACACTGTTGTGCATCTCTTCCCAACTCTGGGCTCAGTGACTGCACATTAGTATCTTGTAGTGTGCCTTGATGGAAGTACTTAACACCACAAAAATCAGCAAATACCACAAATCAGAGCTGGATTTATTGTTTTGTTTATTGTCATAGTGCTGAACCTGAAAGAAGTTTCAGTTTAATAAAATTTTTACAGGGGAGAAATAGTACGACAGCAGAGTACATACCATATTAAATTACAAAAAAACTTATTAGGAAGAAGTCTGCAATGAAATTCCATTTGATGTATCCTATTTCAATTAAAATAATAGGTTGGTTTGCTGAACAAGAGTTCAACACAAGTCAATGAAAGCATTCTGTGAGAATTAGTTGTCTATATGGAATTTACAATAAAAACATTACCTATTTTGCTATTGTTTATAAGTTGTATACTACACATATTTATATTATTAAAATTTATAAAAACCTTATGTATTTGGGGGGAGACAATTGGTAAACATATACCAACACATCACTATAAGCCTTGATAATTGAGCCCTTCCCATTTCCACTTTACATTTATGGGTTTGTGGACTGTTAGAATTACATTGTATGAACTCCTTTTTTTGTTGTTGTTGTTTTTGTTTTGTTTTGGTTTTTGTTTCTTTGCATCTTTGAAATTAAAATGTATGTTGTCACAAATGGTAATAGATGGTATTATGTTAAGTGAAATAAGTCAGACTGAGGACAGATACCATATAATTTCACTCATGTGAAATCCATAAAACAAAATAAATGAATATACAAATAAGCAGAATCAGACCTATAAATATGGAGAACAAACTGGTGGTTGACAAAAGGAAGGGGGTTAGAGAGATGGGCAAAATGGGTAAAGAGGAGTAGGAGATACGCACTTCCATTTATGGAATGAGAAAATCACAGCATAGGGAATATAGTCAGTGATATTGTAATAGCATTATATGGAGACAGATGGTAGCTACACTTGTGGTGAGCAAAGCGTAATGTACAGAAGTTGAATCACCATGTTGTCCATCTGAAACTAATATAATATTGTGTGTCAACCATACTCAAAAAATGTTTAAAAATTTAAAAAATACACATTTAGAAATAATAAAATGAAAAAGAAATTAAAATCCCAAACTATTGGAGACCACGTATTTTAATTACTTTTCAGAGGTATAACATACCCCGTGCAATTCATCTATGTAAAGTGCACAATTTAATGTGTTAGTATATTCACAGGATTTAAAACCATCACCATCATCTAATTTTAGAACATTTTTGTCCCTTCTAAAAGCCACTTTGTACCCATTAGCAATCAGTCCTCATACAGCTCTCTCTCTAGTCCTAAGCATCCAGTAATCTACTTTACATCTACAAATTTGCCTTTTCTGGACATTTCAAATAAAAAGAAACAAACAATATATGTCTTTTTATGTGTCTGGCTTCTTTCACTTAGCTTTATGTCTTTAGTTTCATCCATGGCATAGCATGAAACAATACTTTATCCCTTTTATGACAGAATAATATTCCTTTGTGTGGTTATACCACATTTTATTTATATATTCAGTTCAGGGGCATTTTAACTGTGTTTTTACTTTTTGGCTGTAATGAATATGTTGCTGTATTTTGTACAATTTATTTTGTGTGGTTGTATGTTTTCATTTCTCTTGAATATATACATGCTTAGGGCTTATTAAGTCATCTGGTAAGTCTATGTTAAAATTTCAAGGTACTGTCAAACTTTCCAAAGCTCCTGCATCATTTTGCTTTTCCACCAGCAATGCATGAGAGTTCTAAGTTCTCCATATCTTTGCCTATACTTATTTTTGGTTATAGCAATCCTAGTCAATGTGAAGTAGTATCTCATTGAAATTTTGATTTACGTTTCTCTGATTACTAATGATGTTGATCATATTTTCTTGTGCTTTGCCATTTAAACATCTTCGGAGAAATGTTTACTCAAAATCTTTACAATTTCTTTGTTTTAGGTATACAACATAATGATTCTGATATAGATATATAATGATTATATGGTTATAATGATTGTATATATATATATGTAAATGATCACCACAATGTCTAGTTAACATCCACCACCACGGTTACAAATCTTTTTTAGATTTGTACTTAGAACCACTAAGATCTTAGCAATTTCAAATATATAATATAGTATTTTTATCTATAGTAGCCATGCCATATATTACATCCCCAGGATTTATTTATTTTATAACTAGAAGTTTATACCTTAACACTTTTGACCATCTTTACCCATTTTATCCACTCCCTACTTCCTGACTCTGGCAACCACCAATCTCTTTGTCTGTTTTTGTTTTTTATTTGCTTGCTTTTTAAGATTCCACATATAAGTGAAATCCTATGGTTATTTGTCTTTCTCTGTCTTATTTCTCTTAGCATAATGCCTGCAAGTGGCAGGATTTTCTTCCTTTTTGTGGCTGAATAATATTCCAGTGTGTATATGTGTGTGTGTGTGTGCACATAATAGCACAATTATGTGGTAGCACAAAATGTGGCATACATACATATGACCACATTTTCATTTATCCATTCATTCATCAACAGATACTTCAGTTGCTCTCATGTCTTAGCTATTGTAAATAATGCAGTGAAAATGGAGGTGCATGTATAGTTTTGAGTTAGTGTTTTTGTTTCCTTTGGACAAGTCCAGAAGTGGAATTGCTAGATCATAGGGTAGTTCTATTTTTAATTTTTTGAGGAATCTCTATACTATTTTTCATAGTTTTGCAACAGTTTATAGTCCCACCAGCAGTGTGCAATGAAGTGTTCCCTTTTCTCCATATGCTTACCAACACTGGTGATTTCTTGTCCTTTTGATAATAGCCATTCTAACAGGTATGAAGTGATATCTCATTGTGGTTTTGATTTGCATTTACCTGATGGTTAGTGATGTTGAGCACCTTTTCATGGGTGCCTCCTTTGGGAAAATGCTGATTCAGATCCTTTATCCATTTTTTAGTTGGATTGTTTGTTTTTTAGTATTGAGTTGAGTGTTTATATATTTTGGATATTAACCCCTTATTGGAATTATGATTTTCAAATGTTTTCTCCCATTTCTGTGGGTTGTCATTTCATTTTTTGATGGTATCATTTCAGCATAAAATATTTTAATTTTAATGTAGTTCAATTAATTTTTCTTTTGTTGCTTTTGCTTTGGGTTTTATAACTGAGGGGACCTTGCCTTACCCAAGGTTAAAACATTTACTCCTATGTGTGTTTTTTTTTATCTTAAGTTTTAGCTTCTACATTTAGATCTATGATGCATTTTGACTTAATTTTTATGTATGGTGTGAGGTAAGGATTCTACTTCATTCTTTTGCATGTGGGTATCCGGTTGTCCCAGTACCATTTATTGAAAAGATTATTTTTTTCCCACTGTATTGTCTTGATACTCATGTTGAAAATGAATTGAAAATAAGTTTAAGGGTTTATCTCTGGAATCTCACTTCTCTGCCATCGATCTATATATCTATTCTCATGCCCAGTATCATGCTATTATGTAAGATTTATAGTAAGTTTTGAAATCAGGAAGTATGAGACCTCCAAATTTCTTCTTTTAAAAGATTATTTTGGCTGTTCTGAGCACCTTGCATTTACATATGAATTTTAACTTGTCAATTTCTGCAAAAAAGCTAGCTAGAATTTTTAAATAGGGATTACATTGACTTTGTAAATAAGTTTTTGGAATATTACCATCTTAACAATATCAATCCTGTGGTCTGTGAACAGAGGATATCTTTCCATTTATTCAGTTCATTAAAAATGTTTTTTAACAATGTTTTGTAGGTTTCATGTACAAGCTTTGTACTTCTTTAGTTAACTTTGTGTCTAAATTTATGCCTTGTATTCTAATTTATTTTTTATTTATATATATATATATATATATATAGAGAGAGAGAGAGAGAGAGAGAGAGAGCATGAGCAGGGTGAGGAAGGGCAGAGGAAAAGGGAGAGAGAGAATCTTAAGCAGGCTCCATGCCCAGCATGGAGCCTGAAGTGGTGCTCAATTAGATGACCCTGAGATCATGACCTGAGATGAAATCAAGAGTCAGACACTTAGCTGACTCAGCCACCCAGGTGCCCCTGTATTATTGTAAATGAAATTATTTTTCTAAATTCATTTTTAAATTTTTATTGCTAATGAAAGGAAATATAATTGTTTTTTGTTATTGATTTTGAACCTTAACTTTGCTTACTTCACTTATTCTTTTTTAAAAAAATTTATTATGTTATGTTAATCACCATACATTACATCATTAGTTTTTGATGTAGTGTTCCATGATTCATTGTTTGCATATAACACCCAGTGCTTCATTCAATACGTGCCCTCTTTAATACCCACCACCAGGCTAACCATCCCCCCACCCCCTTCCCTCTAGAACCCTCAGTTTGTTTCTCAGAGTCCATAGTCTCATGGTTTGTCTCCCCTTCCAATTCCCCCCCTTCATTTTACCCTTCCTACTATCTTCTATATATTGTACTTTTGATAATAGCCATTCTAACAGGTATGAAGTGATATCTCATTGTGGTTTTGATTTGCATTTACCTGATGGTTAGTGATGTTGGAATGAATATATATATATATATATATATACCACATCTTCTTTATCCATTCATCTGTTGATGGACATCTTGGCTCTTTCCATAGTTTTGCTATTATGGACATTACTGCTATAAACATCAGGGTGCACATGCCCCTTCAGATCACTACATTTGTATCTTTGGGGTAAATACCCAGTAGTGCAATTGCTGGGTCATATGGTAGCTTGATGCAGAAGAAGCATTTGACAAAGTACAGCATCCTTTCTTGATCAAAACTCTTCAGAGTGTAGGGATAGAGGGTACATACCTCAATATCATAAAAGCCATCTATGAAAAACCCACAGCGAATATCATTCTCAATGAGGAAAAACTGAGAGCTTTCCCCCTAAGGTCAGGAACACGGCAGGGATGTCCACTATCACCACTGCTATTCAACATAGTATTAGAAGTCCTAGCCACAGTAATCAGACAACAAAAAGAAATAAAAGGCATCTGAATCGGCAAAGAAGTCAGACTCTCACTCTTTGCAGATAATATGATACTTTATGTGGAAAACCCAAAAGACTCCACCCCAAAACTGCTAGAACTCATACAGGAATTCAGTAAAGTGGCAGATATAAAATCCACGCACAGAAATCAGTGGCATTTCTATACACCAACAACAAGACAGAAGAAAGAGAAATTAAGGAGTCACTTATTAGTTTTAATAGTTATTTGGAGGATTTTATAGAATTTTCTACATACAAGATCATGTCATCTACAAATAGAGATAGTTTTTCTTCCTCCTTTTCAACTAGGTGCCTTTTCTTTTCTTTTTCTGATTCCCCTGACTAGTACTTCTAGTAAAATGTTAAATAGAAGTGGCTAGAGCAGACATTCTTGTTTTCCTCTTGTCCTTAGAAGGAAAGCGTTCAATCTTTCATCATTAAATGCATATTAGTTGTAGGGCTTTTGTAGATGCCCTTTATCATATTGAGAAAATTCCTTTCTACTTCTGCTTCACTAGGGTTTTTCTTAGGAAAGTATGTTGGCTTTTGTTAAATGTTTTTTCTGCAACTATTGAGGTGAGTATATGCTTTTGTCCATTATTCTTTAATATGGTGTATTACATAATTAATTTTTATATGTTAAATCAACCTTGCGTACCTGGGATTATCCTACTTAGTAATGGTATATAATAATTTACATATATGTATATATATATATTATTAGATTTGGTTTGCTAGTATTTTGTTGAAGTTTTTTACATCTATATTCATAAAATATATTGGTCCATAGTTTTCTTTTCTCATAATACATTTGGTTTTGGTATATGGGTAATTCTGGCTTTATAGAATTATTTGGAAATGTCTCCTCTTTTTTTTTCCCCCCAGAGAGTTAATGATAAATTGGCCTTCATTCTTGAATGTTTGGTCCAGTGAAACTTTTTGGGCCCAGGCTTTTCTTTGTAAGAATTTTTTTAAGTTACTAATTTTATCTCTTTTACTTGTGGTAGGCCTATTCAAATTTTCCATTTTTTCCACTCAATTTCAATAATTTGTATCTTTCTAGAAATTGTTCACTTTACATAGTTATCTAATTTATCATAGAGTTGTTTATACTATTTCTTATAATCCTTTTTTATTTTTATTTTTATAAGATCAGTAGTGATGTTCCTTCTTTCATTCTTGGTTTTAGTAATTTATGTCTTCTCTCTTTTAATCTTGGTTAATACAGCTGAAGTTTTGTCTTTTAAAAATATATTTTCAAAAGCTGCACTTTGGTTTTGCTGATTTTGTCCATTGTTTTCTATTATCTAATTTATTTCTCCTCTTTAAAAATATTTCCCCTCTTCTGCTTGGTTTTAGTTTACTCTTTTTCTAGTTATATAAGATGGAAAGATAAGTATGTTATTTTTTAAAATATGCAGTTACAGTTATAAATTCCCTTGAAATACTATTTTTGGCATTTTGTGTTTCTGTTTCTGTTCATCTCAAAGTATATTTTAATTTTCCTTTTGACTCCTCTAACTCTAACTCTAACTCTAACTAACTTTTGGGAAGTGTGTTGTTTAATTTCTTCATCTTTGTAGATTTCCCTATTTTCCTTCTGTCATTGATTTGTAATTTAATTCCATTTTGATCAGAAAACATATAAAACGTATTTCAGTCCTTTACATCTTATTGAGACCTCTTTTAGGCTGAAATATGGTCTGTCATGGAGAATGTTCTGTTTCTGTTGTGTGGGATGTCCTATGTATGTCTGTTAGGTTTATTTTTTATAGTGTTGTTCAGTGTTCTTTTCCTTGATCATATTCTCCCTTGTTATTCATTTTTGAAAATAGAGTTTTGAAGTCTCTATTATTGTTGATTTCACCTGTTAATACTGTCAGTTTTTGCTTAAACAATGTGTGTGCGTGCACATACTACTTGGAATTTTGTTTTTTGGTGCATATATAATTATTATATCTTGCTGGTGAATTGACCCTTTTATTATTATGAAATTTTCCTCTTTGTTGTGAGTAACATTTGTTGTTGGTTTGTTTAAACTCTGTTCTCTAATATTAATATAGCGATTCCAGCTCTTTTTGTTGTTGTTGTTCTTAATTTCATAATGCAGCTTTTTACCTTCATCCTATCTGCATCTTTTTAAAAAAGATTTATTTATTTATTTATTTATTTATTTATTTATTTATTTATTTATTTAAGAGTGTGAGCCGGCGGGTGGGGGAGGCAGAGGGAGAGGGAGAGAGAGAAAATCTCAAGCAGACTCCACTTCCATCTCACAACCCTGAGATCATGACCGGAGCCAAAACCAAGAGTTAGATGCTTAACTGACTGAGCCACCCAGGCACCCCTTATCTGCATCTTTGAACCAAAATTGTTACTCCTCTACATAATATACAGTAGGATATTGTTTTTAACCAATTCTTTTTGTTTGGATTCCTTAGTCCATTCATGTTTAATGTTATTGATGTGATTGGATTTATATTGGTGATTTTGCTTTATTATCTGTATATCTCATGTCTTTTTTCCTTTAATTTTCCTTTGTTGGCCTTTTTTTCTATTAAGTACATATTTTGCCTTGTAAAATCTTAATTCCTTTAATGATTTGAAATTATATATTTTTAAATGTGGGGGTTACTTTAGGAATTACAATATATGTTTTAACTTATCAGAATCTACTTCAGATATATACTGATTTAGTTATAATCCAATATAAAACTTTACTGCTAAAGAGCTCAATTTTCTCACTTTTTAATTCTATGATTTATATATATATAATATCCAGATATATCAATAATCTCACAATATTATAGTTTGATAATTATTTATGTACTGCTATGTCTTTCAAAGAGCTAGGAGAAGGAAGTAGAAAAGCAGAGTTTTTGTTGTTAACCTTATTAACGTTTTTGGTTCTCTTTCTTTCTACCTGTGGATTTGAGTTATCATTCTGTTATTTCTTTACTCCAGACTCCAATATCGCTTCGTTACTGCCTTTTTTGTGCTGTCATTGTCAAATTTATTACATTTATGTATGTTATTATACCAGTAATACAATTATTTACATATTATTTTAGTCAGTTGCCTTTTAAATCAGTCAATTCCCAAAGAATCAGTATTCAAGGTGAATATTTAATCTTCAATCTTTCTTGTTCTCTAGTATTGTAATTATATATCTTGCTATGTTTAATTGCAAATGTAGATTATTTCAACACCACTATGGGTTAAAAAACCTTTTGTGGAATCCTTGGTAAAATAACCACCAGTTACATCTGTGTGGGATATGTCCAAGTGTATTTTTAGGATGAACAGGATTTTCTTTCTTTCAAAAAAACTCTGTTACCCAGCTTTAGTAATCGCTGTGAGTCTTTGGGAAGGTTACATAACTTCTGAGTATTAGTGTTCTCACCTCAGAAGATGATGGTAGAGATTTAAAGAAAATATTTGAAAATCCCTTAAGGTATTGCTTGTCAAAAATGAGACCCTCGGGGCGCCTGGGTGGCTCAGTTGGTTAAGCGACTGCCTTCGGCTCAGGTCATGATCCTGGAGTCCCTGGATCGAGTCCCGCATCGGGCTCCCTGCTCGGCAGGGAGTCTGCTTCTCCCTCTGACCCTCCCTCCTCTCATGTGCTTGCTCTCTCTCATTCTCTCTCTCTCAAATAAATAAATAAAATCTTTAAAAAAAAAATGAGACCCTCATGTTTGAGACTGTGAAATTAATTTTATTATCAGTAATAGGAACAAGATATAAGTTGTAGTGTATATATTTTCCCTTATGGCAATGTACCTGTTATATATTCATTTTCTGTCTTCATGATGTGGTTCTGGCCCACCTGTTGCAACACAAAGTCTACTAATTTTTGTAACTGAGGAAGGATTGTAGATTAATAAAGAAAACAATAAATAAAAATGACTCAATTATTATCTTTAAAAAAGAATAAATAAGTAATTATATTGTATTTGGCTTGCTATTTATTTATTTATTTATTTATTTATTTATTTATTTATTTATCTTTACCTACCTTTACTGAAGCTCTTAGTATTTACATTTGTATTTGGATTACTGCTTGATGTCACTTGCCACTTTTATCCTGGAAAACTCCCTTTTACTATTTATTATAAAGCATGTCTATAAGCATGGAATTGTTATTGGGGTTTCCTCAAAGGTTGATAAGTTACTTATCTCTTGTTGCTTTTGAGAGTTTGTCTTTGGCATTCAACATTTCCACTATAACATGTCTGTTTGTGAATATCTTTCTTTTTATGGTACCTGAAGTATGTTTTTTAAAGATTTTTTTTTTTTTTTTTTGAGAGAGAAAGAGGCATAAGCGGCAGGGCAGGGTGGTGGGGAGAGGGAGAGGGAGAAGCAGACTGCAGTGCAGGAGCCCCACATGGGCCGATCCCAGGACCCTGAGATCATGACCTGAGCCAAAGGCAGAGGCTTAACCCACTGAGCCACCACACACCCCATGGTATTTTAAGTATGTTAAGCTCCAAGCTCATTGAATATATTTCTCCCACTTCCTGAAGGGCTTCATTACTCCTTATTTTCTTACCACAAATACTTCGCTCACTTCCATTGTTGGCCCAACCTCTGAAGGCATTTTGGAGTTTTAATAAGAGTGTGGATATGAATTGAGCTTAATTACAATTGCAAGTAAGCAGGTCTACATGACAGAAGGATAACAGATGACCTCCCTTCCCCAATGTATGTGATTTCAATATTATCTTAACACTGAACTTATGATTTCCTGAAAGAATACTGACTATTAACCACCAATAGTGAAGCATTTCCAATATATGTTCCCATAGCACAACTTGTACCTTCTGTACTCTAATTCATAACTACATGTAGTTAAATAATGACCATCTAATGATTTCAAGTTCTGGGGTGCCTGGGTTGCTCAGTTGGTTAAGAGTCTGACTCTTGATTTCAGCTCAGGTGATGATCTCAGGATTGTGAGATTGAGCCCTGGGTCAGGCTCCACTCTGGGTGAGGAGCCTGCTTAAGATTTTCTCTCTATCTCTTTCCCTCACCTCCTCCTCCCCACCCCTCACACCACACCCCACTTTCCCTCAAAAAAAAAAAAAAAAATTCAAGTCCTAATCTCTGGAATTTGTAAATGTTACCTTGTTTAGAAGAAGAGTCTTTGTAGATGTAATTAAGTTAAGGATATGAAGTGAAGAGATTAGCTTGGATTATCTGGTTGGGCTAAATTAAGGATATTGAGTGAAGAGATTAGCTTGGATTATCTGGTTGGGCTTTAAATGCTTTCAGATAAGATGAGCCATTAGGAGAGACACACACACACACACACACACACAGAGGAGAGATACACCAAAGACAAGAAGGCAGCGTGATATGGCCTCAAGCTATGGAATGCTAGCAACCACAGGAACTGGAAGAGACAAAGAATGGATTTGCCCCTAGAGCTTCCAGAGGGAGTGCAGCTCTGCCAACATCTTTGAATTTCAACTTCTGGCTTCCAGGACTATGGGGGAATAAATTTCTCTTGTCTACAATCATTGAATTCTCTGTTTTGTTTATCTGGGAATGTCTTTACCTCACCTTAATTTTGGAAAACTAGTTTTTCTGGATATAAAATTCTTGTTTAGCAGGGTTTTTTTTTTTTTTTAATATTCAGCATCTTGAATATATTGTACTATTGCCTTCTGACCTCCATTTTTTCTTTTGAGAAGTCAACTGACCTTGGTAACTTCAGCACCTAGTAGAGGGCTTGGCAGTATTTAGTCTTTCTGGGATACTTGTTGAAGGAATGAATAAATAGGCTGTGATTCCTACATCACTCACAGTTTATTAACTGTACAACATTTCTATGTTTCTGCTTACCCAGCAAAGGAACTGAGAGGAAACTGTACAAATTTTATGAGTGAGAGAAAAGAAGACAAAATTTTGTGGGTGGTTTTTGCTGATGGGCAGAGTTAGAATTTGGATTTCTAGCCTAGGAACAGTGGATGTTCTCTGAGGAGTGGGGGTAGGCCAGGGTGGTTGAGGGGTAGGCATCTGAAATAGTCTTTCCCAGGCACTGTACACTAAGCTACAACAGTTTTTTGGGCTAGTCGTAGCCGCACTTCATGCAGCTTCTCTGTACTTTTGTTACATATTGGTCTTGCATCACGAGACAATAAGGGATTATCCATGGGGCCCAGTATAGAAGAGATGCCTCAAAATGTTAAAGGAGAGAAGTGAGAAAGGTCTAAAACCTGATGACAAATCACATGCATCATAGGTAATTGTGAAGGAGTGCTTCAAATTTAACAGAGATGAGATACCATGCAGTTTGACCTTACGTACAACTCATAAATATTTGTATATATTTAAATATATACACATACATATATATGTATACATATATATGTATACACAGACATATATATGTATATATGGCTATTTGAATATACAGCCTCAGACACTGCTACTTCTGAGACCTATTATAAATCAGAAAAAAAAAAAAAACAAAGCCAAACGAAGAAAAAGCACCATGTGATTTGTTTTGAGTTTTGCAGTGAGCTCCGTCTGCTGGGACTACTGTTCAAAGAGGCTTTCACCATTTGACTCATTGACTGCATAATGATTTTGCTCAGATTAATCACCTTCTTATGTTGTCTACCAACATAATGGCTATGTCACGTTACTTCAGTTTATGCCTCAGGGTCCAAATAAGAACATTGTGTGTGTATGCATGTGCGTGCATGTCTCTGTTTGCAAACGGGAAACCAGTTCATAAAAGATTAAAAGATTAAATTTCTTTTTTCTCTAATTTCCAATTTCTTATTCTTTTCTTATACATTTCTTATTTTCTGTCATCTATGGGAGGGTTTGGCTCTTTGTTACACTTCCCACCAGCACCACCATGGCTTAGGCACTGTGTGTATCTCCACCCACATCAAATTCTATTTCTTCCAAGAATTTACTTCACCCAGAGGTGATATCTTTATTCTTTGAACTCCCATATTTATTTTGCTTATATTTTTATCATGATCGTCAAAATGACAAGAGTCACCATTTGTCGAGTGTTCACTATATACCAACCATTGGGTCAAATCCTTTACCTATGTTACCGCATTTAATTCTTACAATTCTGTGAAGTGGGCTCTACTCTCTGTTTGCCAATTGAGAAAACTGAAATTTGAGAAGGCTGAAATTTAGGGAAATTTAAATGATTTGCACTAGGCATATAATTTCCGAGTGGAGAATCCAAACTGCACACCTAGATAATTTCTATAGCTCACATTTTTAACCTTGAACAATTATTGTCCCTTAGTCCAATCTGATAACATAGTAGATGCATTTTCTTTCTTAGCTTATATGATGTTTAAGGATAGAGATTCCATATTATTTCTTTTCTTTTTCTTTTTTTCTTTTCTTTTTTTTTTTAAAGATTTTATTTATTTATTTGACAGAGAGATAGTGAGAGCAGGAACACAAGCAGGGGGAGTGGGAGAGGGAGAAGCAGGCTTCCTGCTGAGCAGGGAGCCCCATGTGGGACTCCATCCCAGGACCCTGGGATCATGACCTGAGCCAAAGGTAGACGCTTAACGACTGAGCCACCCAGGTGCCCATTATTTCTTTTCTTTTTCTAATAACAACTTCCAGTACCTAGCAACTCAATAAATAGTGATTGGATGAATGAATCAATATCTAGAATGAAATTATTGTGATAAAAATTACTAAGCCTTAACATATATTTTAGAATAATTTAAGAAAGTTATGCTGATGGCTACAAATAAGTCATGATAAAACTTAAAAGATGTTATTTATGGGTAAGCATGATCACTATGCCAAATATCTTTTCTCAGGTTTCTTTTTTTTTTTTTTTAGATTTTAGCATAATTCTTTTTTTTTTCCATTCAATATGTGCCCTCTTTAATATCCATCACCAGGCTAACCCATACCCTCCACCCCTCTCCGCTCTAGAACCCTCAGTTTGTTTCTCAGAGTCCATAGTCTTTCATGGTTCGTTTCTCCCTCTGATTTCCCCCCCTTCATTTTTCCCTTCCTACTATCTTCTTCTTTTTTTTAAAACATATACTGTATTATTTGTTTCAGAGGTACAGGTCTGTGATTCAACAGTCTTACACAATTCACAGCCCTCACCATAGCACATACCCTCCCTAATGTCTATCACCCAACCACCCCATCCCTCCCACCCCCCACCACTCCAGCAACCCTCAGTTTGTTTCCTGAGATTAAGAATTCCTCATATCAGTGAGATCATATGATACATGTCTTTCTCTGATTGACTTATTTCGCTCAGCATAATACCCTCCAGTTCCATCCACGTCATTGCAAATGGCAAGATTTCATTCCTTTTGATGGCTGCATAATATTCCGTTTTGTGTGTGTGTGTGTGTGTGTGTGGTATGGATGTGTGTGTGTGTGTGTGTGTGTGTGTGTGTGTGTGTGGTTAGATTTATTCCTAGGTATCTTACATCTTCTTTATCCATTCATCTGTTGATGGGCATCTTGGCTCTTTCCATAGTTTGGCTATTGTGGACATTGCTGCTATAAACATCGGGGTCCACGTACCCCTTCGGATCACTACATTGTATTTTTGGGATAAATACTCAGAGGTGCAATTGCTGGGGTGTATGGTAGCTCTATTTTCAACTTTCTGAGGAACCTTCATACTGTTTTCCAGAGTGGCTGCACCAGCTTGCATTCCCACCAACAGTGTAGGAGGGTTCCCCTTTCTCTGCATCCCCGCCAACATCTGTTGTTTCCTGACTCGTTAATTTTAGCCATTCTGACTGGTGTGAGGTTTTAATTTGGATTTCCCTGATGCCGAGTGATGTTGAGCACTTTTTCATGTCTCTGTTGGCCATTTGGATGTCTTCTTTGGAAAAATGTCTGTTCATGTCTTCTGCCCATTTCTTGATTGGATCATTTGTTCTTTGGGTGTTGAGTTTGATAAGTTCTTTATAGATTTTGGATACTAGCCCTTTATCTGATATGTCATTTGCAAATATCTTCTCCCATTCTGTCAGTTGTCTTTTGGTTTTGTTGACTGTTTCCTTTGCTGTGCAAAAGCTTTTTATCTTGATGAAGTCCCAATAGTTCACTTTTGCCCTTGCTTCCCTTGCCTTTGGCGATGTTTCTAGGAAGAAGTTGCTGTGGCTGAGGTCAGAGAGGTTGCTGCCTGTGTTCTCCTTTAGGATTTTGATGGACTCCTGTCTCACATTTAGGTCTTCCAACCATTTGGAGTCTATTTTTGTGTGTGGTGTAAGGAAATGGTCCAGTTTCATTCTTCTGCATGTGGCTGTCCAATTTTCCCAATGTCATTTGTTGAAGAGACTGTCTTTTTTCCATTGGACATTCTTTCCTGCTTTGTTGAAGATTAGTTGACCATAGAGTTGAGGGTCCATTTCTGGGCTCTCTGTTCTGTTCCATTGATCTATGTGTCTGTTTTTGTGCCAGTACCGTAGTCTCTTGATAATGACAGCTTTGTAATAGAGCTGGAAGTCCAGAATTGTGATGCCACCAGCTTTGCTTTTCTTTTTCAACATTCCTCTGGCTATTCAGGGTCTTTTCTGGTTCCATATAAATTTTAGAATTATTTGTTCCATTTCTTTGAAAAAAGTGGATGGTATTTTGATAGGGATTGCATTAAATGTGTAGATTGCTCTAGGTAGTATTGACATCTTCACAATATTTGTTCTTCCAATCCATGAGCATGGAATGTTTTTCCATTTCTTTGTGTCTTCCTCAATTTCTTTCATGAGTATTTTATAGTTTTCTGAGTACAGATCCTTTGTCTCTTTGGTTAGATTTATTCCTAGGTATCTTATGGTTTTGGGTGCAATTGTAAATGGGATCGACTCCTTAATTTCTCTTTCTTCTCTCTTGTTGTTGGTGTATAGAAATGCAGCTGATTTCTGTGCATTGATTTCATATCCTGCCACTTTACTGAATTCCTGTATGAGTTCTAGGAGTTTTGGGGTGGAGTCTTTGGGTTTTCCACATAAAGTATCATATCATCTGCAAAGAGTGAGAGTTTGACTTCTTCTTTGCTGATTCAGATGTCTTTTATTTCTTTTTGTTGTCTGATTGCTGTGGCTAGGAATTCTAATACTGTGTTGAATAGCAGTGGTGATAGTGGACATCCCTGCTGTGTTCTTGACCTTAGGGGGAAAGCTCTCAGTTTTTCCTCATTGAGAATGATATTCGCTGTGGGTTTTTCATAGATGGCTTTTATGATATTGAGGTATGTACCCTCTATGCCTATACTCTGAAGAGTTTTAATCAAGAAAGGATGCTGTACTTTGTCAAATGCTTTTTCTGCATCTATTGAGAGGATCATATGATTGTTGTTCTTTCTTTTGTTAATGTATTGTATCACGTTGATTGATTTGCGGATGTTGAACCAACCTTGCAGCCCAGGGATAAATCCCACTTGGTCGTGGTGAATAATCCTTTTAATGTACTGTTGGATCCTATTGGCTAATATTTTGGTGAGAATTTTTGCATCCATGTTCATCAGGGATATTGGTCTGTGGTTCTCCTTTTTGATGGGGTCTTGTATGATTTTGGGATCAAGGTAATGCTGGCCTCATAATGAGTTTGGAAGTTTTCCTTCCATTTCTATTTTTTGGAACAGTTTCAGAAGAATAGGTATTAATTCTTCTTGAAATGTTTGGTAGAATTCCCCTGGGAAGCCATCTGGCCCTGGGCTTTTGTTTGTTGGGAGATTTTTGATGACTGCTTCAATTTCCTTAGTGGTTATAGGTCTGTTCAGGTTTTCTGTTTCTTCCTGGTTCAGTTTTGGTAGTTGATACATCTCTAGGAATGCATCCATTTCTTCCAGGTTATCTAATTTGCCTGCATAGAGTTGCTCATGATATGTTCTTATAATTGTTTGTATTTCTTTGGTGTTGGTTGTGATCTCTCCTCTTTCATTCACGATTTTGTTGGTTTGGGTCATTTCTCTTTTCTTTTGGGTAAGTCTGGCCAGGGGTTTATCAATCTTATTCTTTCAGAGAACCAGCTCCTAGTTTCGTTGATCTGTTCTGCTGTTCTTTTGGTTTCTATTTCATTGATTTCTACTCTGATCTTTATTTCTCTTCTGCTGGGTTTAGGCTTTATTTGCTGTTTTTTCTCCAGCTCCTTTAGGTGTAGGGTTAGGTTGTATATTTGAGAACTTTTTTGTTTCTTGAGAAAGGCTTGTATTGCTATATACTTTCCTCTTAGGACCATCTTTACTGCATCCCAAAGATTTTGAACAGTTTTGTTTCATTTTCATTTGTTTCCATGAATTTTTTTAATTCTTTAATTTCCTGGTTGACCCATTCATTCTTCAGTAGGATGCTCTTTAGCCTCCAAGTATTTGAGTTCTTTCCGACTTTCCTCTTGTGATTGAGTTCTAGTTTCAAAGCATTGTGATCTGAAAATACGCAGGGAATGATCCCAATCTTTAGGTACCAGTTGAGATCTGATTTGTGACCTAGGATGTGATCTACTCTGGAGAATGTTCCATGGGCACTAGAGAAGAATGTGTATTCTGTTGCTATGGGATGGAATGTTCTGAATATATCTGTGAAGCCCATTTGGTCCACTGTGTCATTTAAAGTCTTTATTTCCTTGTTGATCTTTTGCTTAGATGACCTGTCCATTTCAGTGAGGGGGGTATTAAAGTCCCCTACTATTATTGTATTGTTGTTGATGTGTTTCTTTGCTTTTGTTATTAATTGGCTTATATAAGTGGCTGCTCCCATGTTAGGGGCATAGATATTTAGAATTGTTAGATCTTCCTGTTGGATAGACCCTTTAAGTATGATATAGTGTGCTTCCTCATCTCTTAGTACAGTCTTTGGTTTGAAATCTAATTTGTCTATTATAAGGATTGCCATCCCAGCTTTCTTTTGGTGTCCATTAGCATGGTAAATGGTTTTCCACCCCCCTCACTTTCAATCTGGAGGTGTCTTTGGGTCTAAAATGAGTCTCCTGCAGACAGCATATTGATGGGTCTTGTTTTTTTATCCAATCTGATAGCCTGTGTCTTTTGATTGGGGCATTTAGCCCATTTACATTCAGGGTAACTATTGAAAGATATGAATTTAGTGCCAGGGTATTGCCTGTAAGGTGACGTTACTGTATATTGTCTGTGTTCCTTTCTGGTCTATGTTGCTTTTAGGTTCTCTCTTTGCTTAGAGGACCTCTTTCAATATTTCTTGTAGGGCTGGTTTCGTGTTTGCAAATTCCTGTAGTTTTTGTTTGTCCTGGAAGCTTTTTATCTCTCCTTCTATTTTCAATGACAGCCTAGCTGGATATAGTATTCTTGGCTACATATTTTTCTCATTTAGTGCTCTGAATATATCATGCCAGTCCTTTCTGGCCTTCCAGGTCTCTGTGGATAGGTCTGTTACCAATCTAATGTTTCTACCATTGTAGGTTACAGATCTCTCGTCCCAAGCTGCTTTCAGGATTTTCTCTTTGTCTTTGTGACTCCTAAGTTTTACTATTAGATATCGGGGTGTTGACCTATTTTTATTGATATTGAGGGAGGTCCTCTGTGCCTCCTGGATTTTGATGCCTGTTTCCTTCCTCAAATTAGGGAAGTTCTCTGCTATAATTTGCTCCAATATACCTTCTGCCCCTCTCTCTCCTTCTGGGATCCCAATTATTCTAATATTGTTTCATCTTCTGGTATCACTTATCTCTTCAATTCTGCCCTCGTGATCCAGTAGTTGTTTATCTTTTTTTTTCTCAGCTTCTTTATTTTCCATCATTTGGTCTTCTATATCACTGATTCTCTCTTCTGCCTCATTTATCCTAACAGTTAGAGCCTCCATTCTTGATTGCACCTCATTAATTGCCTTTTTGATTTTGACTTGGTTAGATTTTAGTTCTTTTATTTCTCCAGAAAGGGTTTCTCTAATATCTTCCATGCTTTTTTCAAGCCCAGCTAGTATCTTTATAATCGTCATTCTGAACTCTAGTTCTGACATCTTACTAATGTCCATATTGATTAGGTCCCTGGCAGTCGGTACTGCCTCTTGTTCTTTTTGCTGTGGTGACTTTTTCTGTCTTGTAATTTTGTCCAGAGGAGAATAGATGAATGAGAGAACAAAATGCTAACAGGGTAAAGATGACCCCAGAAAAATATACACTAAACAAATCAGAAGACACCTGAAACTGGGGGAAAAGAAAGGGAAAGAAAGAAAAAAGAAAAGAAGATGAAAAAGAACAAGATAAAAAGAAAAAAAAAAAGAATATGATCATATATGATCAGGCTGGTGAATAGATCAGTGCCACACACTAGATTTTGGGTGTATTTTGGTCCATTAGAAGAAACTGCCTCCCAAAATTTTAAAGAAAGAAAAGCTTGTATATGTACAGAAATAAGAGTAAATACAGTGAAGGGATGGAATATGACTGTAAAGATGAAAATTATAACAGATTTTATAAAAGGAATTGATAAGAAGTTGGTTGAAAAAAGAAAGAAGGGAAATTAAAAAAAAAGGGAGAGAATGTGATCAGGCAGGAGACTAGAACAAAGCCATACACTAGAGATTTAGGGTATATTTTGGTCTGTTAGAAGAAACTGTATCCCAAAATTTTAAAGAGAGAACAAATTATATATATACCAAAAATAAGGTTAACTATTATGAAGGGATAGAATATGACTCTAAAAATGAAAAATAAAAAATATTTTTATTAAAAAAGGGATTGAAAAGATGTTGGTTGAAAAGGGAAAAAGAAAAATTCCAAAAAACAAAAAAAAAGAAAATTAAAAAAAATTAACTTTGAAAGACTAAAGAATCGGAGGAAAAAAACCATGAATTCTATGTGCTGTATTCTCCTAGTGCTGGAGTTCTGCTGTTCTCTTTGATTGGTAAACTTGGTCTTGGCTGGCTGTTCCTGCTGATTTTCTGGGGGAGGGGCCTGTTGCCGTGGTTCCCAAATGTCTTTGCCTGAGGCGGAATTGCCCCGCCCTTGCCTGGCCTGGGCTAAGTAATCTGCTTGGGTTTGCTCTTGGGAGCTTTTGTTCCCTGCAAGCTTTCGGTACAGCTTTGGAGGACGAGAGTGAAAATGGCGGCCTCCCAATCTCCACCCCGAAGGAGCCGAGAACTTGGGGCCCCACTCCTCAGTGCGCCCCCAGAGAAAAGCAGTCAATCACTCCCGACTCCGAGACCATACTCCGTGCTCACCCAGCGTGTGACTGCGTGTTTCTATCTCTGGCACCCAACTCAGTGTGGAGTCTCCAAACCCAGCAGATCCCTGCGGTGAGCTCCCATACTGCTCCTCCCAGGGGAGGAAGGGGAGTCTCCCCGGATCTGCCGCTTTTTGGGTCCCTGCTGGAGGAGCAGTGGCCCAACTGTGCTGCGGATCATGGTTTATGGCAACCCCACGCCTGGGCTCCACGTCTGCAGCCAGCTTCCCTGCTCCGTTACCTGGGAGCTCTGCCACACTCAGGCACCCTTGGTCTTTCTGTGACCCCGAGGGTCCTGAGACCACACTGTCCCGGAGGGTTCCACCCCCCGCTTAGCCACCAGAGTGACGTCCCTCAGCGGAGCCGACTTCTAAAAGTTCCGATTTTGTGCTCTGAGGCTCTATCACTTGCCAGAAGTGGCTGACGGAGGCCCCTCCCCCCACCTATCTTCCAGAATATCACCTCGGATTCACTTCTCCGTACGTCCTACGTTCCATAAAGTGGTCACTTTTCTGTTCAGAGGGTTGTTGCAATTTTTTTCTTCAATCTCCTGTTGAGTTTGTAGGTGTTCAGAATGGTTTGATCCCTATCTGGCTGAATTCCTGGGACCAGAGGAAATTTAGGTCTCCTACTCCTCCGCCATCTTGCTCCTCCTTTTTTCATGTTTCTTAAAGTTCTCTATGTAAACAATTTATGAAATGATGCAATATTCACTCACAGTTTTTGGAATTTCCTATCTGGATGATTTGGTTCAGTTTATCAAAATATTTTTGTTTAATTCACTCTCTCTGTTAACTTTGTGTCTTTTTTTTTTTTTTTGGTTTTGTTTTCAGGATGGTGTAGGGGTAGATGAGAAGCTGTCTTTGCGGCGGGTAGCTGTGGTTGAAGATTTCTTTGACATTATCTATTCGATGCATGTGGAAACAGGGCCAAATGGAGAACAAATTCGAAAACATGCTGGACAAAAGAGAACTTACAAAGCAGTAAGTTAAAAAACAAAACAAAACAAAAAACAAAAAGAGGCATGCTTTTTGAAATTTGATATTATGTATGTTTGTTGAAATTGGATTAAATATTTATAAATATTCTATCTTCAATATAAATTAGACCATATTATGTTACACCTAACATTTAAACTATTATTATTACTGATTCTGTTTTGGCCATATATTCACTAAGTCTATTGCATATAATTTAAATCTGTCTCTAGCACTCTCATTTTGTTTTCTTTAAATATACTTAAAATGTGGTAGTCCCAGTCAAATGCCCACAAATGGGAAGATGTATTTTTGTCATATATTCAATATATATTCAAATCATAATGTATGAATTATGGACTGGGATATACGAACTTTTGTACTACCACTATAATCTTAACATTCCTTCCCCTTCAAATCATATTAATATGTTCAGGTATTTCCTATTTAATATATGTTTCCATGCATAAGGGAAATTTGATGTACTTTTCTTGTGTCACCTTATGTTAAATACATTTGTCCTGAAGGGTATGCATTTCTTAATTTTCCAGAATAGAGAATTAAAATATATGTGTTGTTTTAATAGATCCAATTCCCTTAAACATTTTAAAATGGAAATATACAATGTTTTTATCGTAAATTATGTGGAAAACATTTAATTAACTGTTAGATATTGAAATATGTATATTCTCAAAATGGAGTTATATATTATTTTTTAAGTTTCTATTATATTTACAGTTTGACCTAGACACTTTAATCTAGCTTTTATTTAATCAAACATTTTATGAAATCATCTTATAGATATTTCATCCTTTCTAGGAAAATTGAACAGTAAATTATTCTTTTCCAACATGAGCAAAGTATACATCAGAAGTGTTTTATCAGCAACCAGAATAATATCCTTTTTTAGAATTCTTATTTGAATTTTGCTTTTGGCTACCTTTTTATTGACTGTTTTCAGCTATATTGATACACAATATCAGTCTGGATCCATTTTTTTTTCAGATACAGAAAAATGTGTGAAATGCTCAAAGTTTCAAATACAGGTACATATGTTTGAAAATTAGCTACTGAGCATAAGAAATAGCTTCTTTTTCCATAACTATTTTTTGCTATATTTCCAGGGTCATATTGAACCTTTGTAGTTGCATAATAACCCCTAATACATGTTGTATTTATCTCTCCTTCTCTATGGTTTTGTTTCTTGGCTGTTTCCAAATTGCATGGTTTGTGGGCAGGCACTATTGTAAGTTTCCTTACATAATTCTGCCACATAAACTTTCTTTTGACTTACATATCCTAGGAGACATTCTTATCATGACTAATGACAATGGCCTAGCTTCTTAAGATATTTTTATGCAGACTAATATTACTGAACATACTCATTTTGCTTGTCTCCTAAGCTAGGGTTGTATCTTTGGATAGTAACAGGAAAAAGGATATACATTGATCTACTAATATCACTAACTGTGTACTCTGATGATCATGCATTTTCATGAAATAGCTGCCTGAACTTGATAGAACTTTGTAAGGTAGGAATGCATAAGTTCAGCTGTGAAATGAGAGCAAACCAATAAGCAAAAAAGCGGCTTCACTATTGGTAGAGTGTAGCAGCCAAATCTGTTTAGGTGCCAAAAGCAATTTAAAATGATTTAATCTTTGGAGTGCATTTATTAGAGACCTTTAATTCAAATGGAAACATGACACAGACCCAACTCTGTCACCCTGTTTTCTTAGGTGAAATGTAGGGAATGTGATCCATTGCCATTATGCATGCTAGACACTTCCAGTACATTGGTAAACATGTTCCCGACATTTATCATTTTGCACTAACATTATGAAGACATTTTCTGCATTTTGGGGTGGAAATACCAACTGTGGACATGTAAGCAGCCCTGAAGCCTCCTCCATTCCCTCTTGAGAACATCCTATTTAAAGATCCTTTCCCCAGTGGATTTTTAATTTCCACATCTAAAGTACTTTCACCTTTTTTCTAATATCATGAAGGTTCTTTTTTGGCATAATCTTTTGCCTTCTGGTATCTCTTAATTGAATCCTAGTTAGGAAAGATTTCCATTTTATAGAGTCATAATACATCATAGAAAAAAAAAAAAAGAGCTGCTGCTGCCAGCGAAACTGCACATATCACTCTACCATAGATTAAGTCTAATGTTAATATTTCATATAAATGTTCACCTAAATGGGGCATAGGATGAAACGCAATTTGAAATGGAATGCGTTAGTGGTATTAGGGCCCTAGCCTGTTGGGTCAGTGTTGAGTTCTCAATACTAATGCTAGAATTGGCTAGTCATTGGTACCTATGGCAATTATAATGGTTCCCATGAAGTTTAAGATTTTTTTTTGCTACTTCTAACACATTAGTCATAGCACATGCATGATTATGTTTATTGACCTTTTTCTCCCTTTTCCTACATGGCCAAGAAACCATACTTATACAACTAATCATTAAAGTGTTTCATATTGTTTTAATAATATTATCAATAGATTTAGTGGTCATTTTATTTACTTTGCCTTTTTTTGCCAATCTTTCTATGTTTTCACTCTGCAGGAAATGGTGGTCCTTTAATATTGGATTAACTTCTGAATGCTATTTGTTTTTACCTATCTGCAGTATGTCATTCCTTGAAATATCTAGGCATTTTACAACTTAACTATTATTGCAATCTGATCTGACTATAGATAAAATTGGAGGGTATGTATCCTACTACTGATGAGCTCTTTTTAAAAATCCACATAAAATGACACATTTTAGGAATATGTAAAGGCTATCATAATTGTTTTGTTCAGTCATGGGGAATTCTAATGTCTTTTAGGTCTTTTTTTTTTCTGCATTTGTCCTTGTGTATATATGACTATTATTGCCGCACTGAATGTGTTTCCTTCAATATATTTGACTATAGTCAACTTTTGATTATCTACATTCACAGAACAGAGAGGAGGTATGACTCATTCAAATATCACTTATATTTGAATTTAAAATATATCTTTGTACTGAAAATTGAATGCAAGCAGGCTTAGCAATTTGGAAGGTTACTCCAAAATTAATGATGTAATATTGTAAGAAATTATTGTGAGATGTTGTCTTCCGGTACTTAATTCTCAACTTCTGCCTGAGCTCCACCTTTGGGAATATATCAGTCTTCTCCAGTTGTCTTTTATCACGTGTATTTTATTCCAGGCTAAGCACAGTTGCCCTTCCAGTAACATAAGTTAGGGTCCGATTAGAGGATTAAGTTTCAAAGCTCTCTCTTCTACATGTAAAATGAGAGTGACTGCTGGAAATCCAGGAGCTAAGGGGAAAAGTCAGTGTTTTCAATAGAGAGAACAGTCTGCATATAAATGTGTATATGTACACACACACACACATACAACTTGTAGTGTGATACAGTAAACCTACATGTATTATTCACATACATCGCTGCCAATAATTACATTCATTTAACTCAGAGTGGAGAACATATGCTAGAGCTAAAAGAAAATAGGCCAGAAGCCAGACAAACTCAGCTTCAGATTTCAAATCTAGCACTTCCTATCTATTCAGTTTTGGCAAATTATTTACTTTTTTCATCCCCCTTTTTAGAGGGAGATAACAATATGCATGGTGTGGTGAAATAAATGAGTTCCTGTACGTAAAGTGCTTGGCATATGGTAAACCTTGGAATAGTATTATTTTGCCTTTATCCAGTCACTACTCACTTTCCAAGTAGAAGGACCAGCAGGACAATTAACACAGCTCTGCCATTGTTCCAGTTATAATTATGGATATAATTTCCTCTGCCCACCCTGATGCCTCTGTGTTGGGAGATAGAAATAATAATAACTTCTCATGCATCCTTTTATGTCAAACTCTAGATGTCACCATCCCTGGAAAGTCCACAGTGTAAATTTACCTGAGGTTTCACTGGGCAGAAGGGAAGCATGAAAGCAGGCCAGAGTTTCCTTGCTCAGAAGTTCTCCCACTTGATGAAGTTTATGAGAATATCATTCATTTTTCTTTGCTTTTTCCAAAGTTTAAGTCTATTATATTAATTTCAAGTGAACTTTTTGAAAAATTTTAAAAGTGGTTCTTTTTAAAGAATGTGTTTTTAATATGAGTTGAACATCCCTTTCTAGGGATGTACATAGAAAAACACATCATGTAGAATGTCTACATTCCTACTCTGAAAATTAAAAAAGGTACATCTTTATCTTATCAGATCTAGAACACTTAACCTTAAGACTTTAGTTAGCATAATTTTTGTTCTCTTCTTTTTATGAATACTTTATTGGCTTAGTGTTTCCACTGCTAAATAGAATATCTTAACTTGCACTGGTTTCTGCTGATTTGTTATGTAAAATTTTCTAGAGTTCTTGTCAACTTATAATGAGATTAATGAGCAAAATTTGTAGCCATCGTGGTGTGAAAAAATAACACTACACTAAAATTCAAGAGCTCCAAACAATTAATTTAACTTCTTTTTGGCTTAGGTTACCTTTCAGTTTTCTTTAAACTCTGAAGGAACAACACCAAAGAAAATGAAACAAAAAGTAGGGGGTGATGTCTGGGTGGCTCAGTTGGCTGAGCATCCTGCTCTTGATTTTGGCTCAGGTCATGATCTCAGGGTCATAAGATCAAGCCTCACATCAGGCTACATGCTCAGTGGGGAGTCTGCTCGAGATTCTCTCTTCCTCTCCCTCTGTCCTTCCTCCCGCTCGTTCTCTCTCTCTAAAATAAATAAATCTAAAAAAAAACCAAACAACTCTGAAGCAATAACACCAACAATAATGGTGTGTATGGGACCATTACTGTGCTGGCAACACAATGGAGATAGTAACAAAAACGAGTAAATTAGTTGGCACCAGAAATGTGCAAACATAGGGAATGTATCCTGCTGTTATAAAGGCAGATTGGCTGAGAAGCATAGCTAAGAGATAGAACATTTTGGCTCCACTCTTATCTAGAGAATTCTTCTGTAAATAATCATAATGATGATGATAAGAATAGTAATGAAAAGGATGTGTAGTCATTGGACTTCATATTTCCAGGAATTTAAAAGAGTAATCAAAGGAGAAAGCCACCAAATGTCAGATCTTCACTGCTCTCCTTTTTTTGTTAAAAATTTTGCTGTAATCTGAGCCATGTTATGAACGGGCAGCTTATTAGTTATAATATGATTTTAAGCTGCATCACAACACATGTGGCTGTTCCTCAGTTGCATTTATTCTTGTCTGGAACCTGAGGCTTTGCTGTATATCTCATTTGTTTATTTATGGTTTTTCTTCTGCATTTTCGTTGTAAACATAAATGATCATGTGACTGTCAGCATTGCCTGTCTTATGGTCCTATAGTCTGAGACAGCATTTAATAGGATTTGCTAGATCTTACTGTTGAAATATATCTACCTATCTAGTTCTGTGATTAGGACCAGGGAGGCTTTGCTCTCCAAATCTCTTTCCCTTCCCTATCACAGTGTGTCAAGTTTTCCAGTTAGGATTTAAATTATTCGGGTTAAACCATTGACCCCTATATCTTTATATGGACTTCAAATATCCCTGGGCAAGAAAAGTTGGAGAACAAATAGACTGCTAGCAGTCATGGGCATTTTGTATAATCATTTCATAAACTTGCTTCTGTATCTAGCTGGGTTTAACTCAACCATAGAGAAATCTACAGAAAGGGAATTCTGGATGCTCTAAGTCAACATTCCTACATCTCACACCCCAGGTAGCGTAGGATCTGCCTGATTTTTGTGGGAATCCCAGTGCAGCATTATATATTATAGCTTTCGAAACATGTATGATATTTGGAAGTTGAGAACTCATGTCGTCAAGACAAGGATAAAAAGCCTTTACAAACCTCATTTGAAAATATTTTCCAGGGCGCCTGGGTGGCTCAGATGGTTAAGCGTCTGCCTTCGGCTCAGGTCATGATCCCAGGGTCCTGGGATCGAGTCCCACATCGGGCTCCCTGCTCCTTGGGAGCCTGCTTCTCTCTCTCTGTCTCTCTCTGTCTCTCATGAATAAATAAATAAAATCTTTAAAAAAAAATATTTTCCAAAAAGAGGGTACCATTTCTTTTAATGAAATATTTTTAAAAGATGAGAGTACTGTTTTAAAAATAGATAGGAGGACGCTTGTTGCATGAGCGCTTGGTGTTATATGTAAGTGACAAATCTCTAAATTCTATACCTAAAACTAATATTACTAAGTATTAGATTTAAAGTATTAGATTTAAAACTATGAAATTTAAATAAGATTTCCTAGTAAAAGTGCTATTCAGTCATGATTTACTAATAGAATATAACAATGTGTGCTTCTGCCCCTTCTCACTTCCTTTTGCCATTTTGAATTCTTCCCTTCCCTGCCACAGATCTAAATGCATGGATAGGGTGTTACTGAAGATAAGTGTTGAGAAAAATATTCTGTGGGACTTAGAAATTAATATTATGTCTATCAGCCATCTTCTTTGACTTAATGTGCAAAAATATCAAAGCAAATTAATATAACAAATAAATATAGGTTCCTGTCTTTTTTATATAGATGACATTTTTTATTTCGTTATTACAAACTACAGCGTCTTAAATAACCAACTGTTCTGGATATTCAAATAGAGATAGAAAAAACCTTAAAATTATTTCAAATTCAAATATTTTTGCAGACACTCTTTAATATTGAATTCAGTGATAATGTTATACAACAATTCAGTGATTTAGAAGGGTGTTTTACAATTAGTTTATCTTTGAGAGTTTATGAGTACAAAATATTACTCAGTTATAGATAAGATATTTTATGCTCCTTTTGTTAGCATCCTTTCATTCGTTTGTTTTTGTATAAGTAGAGTAGATGTTTAAAAAAAAAAGTCACACAGTTCCTGCTGGTGGGGGGACCATGTCTCCACTGTATAAGCACATTTAGCAGAGGGCCGGTCTCATAGGAGGTACTCAATAAGTACTTGTTGAAGGAATAAATTCTCCTTGTCTTTGTGAAATCCTTGCCTTTTTAATATCAACTAAACAATACAGAGTTGTTACTATAAATAGAAATAATGAAATAAGACTAGTAAAGTATCCCATGGCTGTGAAGAGTGTGCACGTCCATGTTTACACTCAACACAGCCCCAGATTTATGCAGTTTTGGGGGTTCTCAATAAGGTAAAAAAAATATTTAACACAAAGTTTCCTCATTTGCTTTCTAGGGAAAACGTCAGCACTCCATGAAATAATGTACCCATCTTTGAGGCAGGATGTAAACACTTGACTTACTTTTCCAGAGATTGGTTTATTTTTATTAGATACACACTTATACCCACATATTCTACACAACCACACATACATAGGTTTTACAGAAGTGATTTCTATGTATTGGAAACAACCATTAAATTCAACATGGGACATATCATATTAGATCCACTTTTATGTTAGAGCAGCCCTATTGTTTTTGAAAACTAAAAATAATATTCAGCCTAATAAGTCAAATGTGTAAAACATCTCAGACGGAAAAAAAAAAAATCAATGGCATGGCAATTAGAGTTATTAAACAACCATTCTGAAGCAGAAGACAGGTATACCGCCATTCATCAAAATTGATTTATTTCTCATCTAGGTGTAGTTAGAATTAGCACAGGTGGGCAGATTAATAGTGCAAATCCATCATACTCAGAAGCGGTCTTTTTGGTAGTGGAGATCATCAAAAGACATAAGAGCTCACTGAAACCGGTTAATCATCAACGAATGTCACAAAACCTGTCATTAATAATTTTTGTATTAAACGATAATGTCCCAGTGAATAGATCTATTCCTTGAAAGGGAATTAACCTTTTGAAGAAACCATTAACTCTTTACGTTCAACCTAGTAAATTGCTACTTCAGTGCACCCTTGTGGTGAAAGTGAGCCAGTGCAGCTTTCTGACTACTGGGGATGATTCATGCCTCCTAGAGGGTGATTTTCACTCAGATCCAGAGGTTTTAGGTATTCCTGGGTATGGTCATTGTATAATAAATAAAATCTCCTGAATTTCTTCAAGCATATGCATGTGTGCACTTGTATAAATACCTATATATGTATTTAATTGGGATGAAATATGACAAGAAGAAGATATAAGTTGTGAATGACTAGTATGAGGTAGTACAGAGAAAATGGTGCTGGTTTTGATGTCAGCCGTACTTGGTTTAAATCCCAGATTAGGTGACTTCTATATGTATGAGTTGGGCATGTATTATTTGAAGGATTTTTATGAGGCTCAGAAATAATATATATGGTTTTAACATAGTAATTGCTTCAAACAGGATTGAAATAATGGAAATTTGATTTTTAAAATGCAGAGTTGCATGTGGGGTGACAGATGCTATAAACAGCTTCCTATTAACTAGATTTTGAAAGATCAATTTCTTTCTTTGTATTATCTGTGCTCCTCATTGGCCTATGGATAACACCCACCAGGTCTTCATTCTTGACTTTCCCAGAATTGAGACTATTATTCACTAGCTTTATCAGCAGCAGTTTTCATTTCATACTAGGTAAAAAGAAACCAGCCTTTGCCTATTTCTTATCTGTTTATCTGTTTACTCCTTTCCCTCCCCTCCCCCTCATTTTCCTGGGAATGCCCTCTCCCGATCAACACACAACACAGCCATGTTTGAGTATGGCTCTGCTCCTTGGCTACAGTAACGGGAGAGGAGGTGAATCCCAAAAGAAACTGACCTACCTGCTACTTTTGAGAATTTGGAATTTCCACCGAGAAATTTCTATCTTGGTATGCTTTTTCTCTTTAGTAGAGTACATGTAAACATGGTATCTTTTGTCCTATGTATCCATTAGTTGTATAATTATTTGTGTAACCTAAGGTGACATTTCTCAGTTGGGCCCTGTAGGCTTATGGGCAGGCAGTTGGCTTTTTTCAAATACTCCAAGCCATTTAACATCCTTTCCGTCTGAATGTTAAGTTCCAGCAACACCGACCCAGCTTCCTGTGATAATCAGAATGCAGCCCTGTTCTCTATTTCAGGTCACCTCTACAGCACAGCAAACACCCCAAGTTGAGAGATATTTTCTTTCTTTTCTTTTTAATTTTATTTTATTATGTCATATTGGTCACCATACAATACATCATTAGTTTTTGATGTAGTGATCCACGATTCATTGTTTTCATATAACACCCAGTGCTCCATGCAGTACGTGCCTGCCTTAATACCTGTCACCAGACTAACCCATCCCCCCACCCCCACCCCTCTAAAACCCTCAGTTTCTCAGAGTCCTAGTCTCTCATGGTTCCTCTCCCCCTCCGATTTCCCCCCCTTCATTTTTCTCTTCCTTCTCCTAATGTCCTCCATGCTATTCCTTATGTTCCACAAATAAGTGAAACCATATGATAATTGACTTTCTCTGCTTGACTTATTTCACTTAGCATAATCTCCTCTAGTCCCATCCATGTTGATGTAAAAGTTGGGTATTCATCCTTTCTGATGGCTGAGCAATATTCCATTGTATATATGGACCACATCTTCTTTATCCATTCATCTGTTGAAGGGCATCTCGGCTCTTTCCATAGTTTGGCTATTGCAGACATTGCTGCTATAAACATGGGGGTGCATATGGCCCTTCTTTTCACTACATCTGTGTCTTTGGGGTAAATACCGAGTAGTGCAATTGCTGGGTCATAGGGTAGCTCTATTTTTAATTTTCTGAGAAACCTCCACACTGTTTTCCCAAGTGGCTATACCAACTTGCATTCCCACCAACAGTGTAAGAGGGTTCTCCTTTCTCCACAACCTCTCCAACATTTGTTGTTTCTTGCCTTGTCGATTTTTGCCATTCTAACTGGTGTAAGGTGGTATCTCAATGTGGTTTTGATTTGAATTTCCCTGATGGCTAATGATGATGAACACTTTTTCATGTGTCTGTTAGCCATTTGTATGTCTTCTTTGGAGAAGTGTCTATTCATGTCTTCTGCCTGTTTTTTGACTTGATTATTTGCTTTTTGGCTGTTGAGTTTGTGATGTTCTTTATAGATCATGGATACCAGACTTTTCTCTTTCATTTGCAAATATCTTCTCCCATTCTGTGGGTTGCCTCTTTGTTTTGTTGACTGTTTCCTTTGCTGTGCAGAAGTTTTTATCTTGATGAAGTCCCAAAAGTTCATTTTTGCTTTTGTTTCACTAGCCTTTGGAGATGTATCTTGAAAGAAGTTGCTGTGGCCGATGTCCTAGAGTTTACTGCCTATGTTCTCTTCTAGGATTTTGATGGATTCCTGTCTCACATTGAGGTCTTTCATCGATTTTGAGTTTATCTTTGTGTATGGTGTTAGAGACTGGTTGAGTTTCATTCTCCTGCATGTAGCTGTCCAATTTTCCCAGCACCATTTATTGAAGAGACTGTCTTTTTTCCATTGGACATTCTTTCCTGCTTTGTCGGAGATTATTTGACCATAGAGTTGAGGGTCCATATCTGGGCTCTCTATTCTGTTCCATTGGTCTATATGTCTGTTTTTGGGCCAGGACCATGCTGTCTTGGTGACCACTGCTTTGTAATATAGCTTGAAATCGGGCAACATGATGCCCCCAGCTTTGTTTTTCTTTTTCAACATTTCCTTGGCGATTTGGGGTCTTTTCTGATTCCATACAAATTTTAGGATTTATTCCAGCACTTTGAAAAATGTCATTGGAATTTTGATCAGGATGGCATTGAAGGTATAGGTTACTCTGGGTAGCATAGACATTTTAACAATGTTTATTCTTCCAATCTATGAGCATGGACGGTTTTTCCATCTTTTTGTGTCTTCTTCAATTTCTTTCATGAGTGTTCTGTACTTCCTAGAGTATAGATCCTTTACCTCTTTGGTTAGGTTTATTCCAAGGTATCTTATGGTTTTTGATGCTATTGTAAATGGAATCGTTTCTCTAATTTCTCTTTCTACAGTTGCATTGTTAGTGTATAAGAAAGCAACTGATTTCTGTGCATTGATTTTGTATCCTGCCACATTACTGAATTGCTGTATGAGTTCTAGTAATTTGGGGGTGGAGTCTTTTGGGTTTTCCACATAAAGTATCACGTCATCTGCGAAAAGAGAGTGTTTGACTTCTTCTTTGCCAATTTGAATACCTTTTATTTCTTTTTGTTGTCTGATTGCTGTTGCTAGGACTTCTAGTACTATGTTGAACAATAGTGGTGAGAGTGGGCATCCTTGACGTGTTCCTGATCTTAAGGGAAAGGCTCTCAGCTTTTCCCCATTGAGGATGGTATTTGCTGTGGATTTTTCATAGATGGATTTTATGAACTTGAGGAATGTTTCCTCTATCCCTATACTCTGAAGAGTTTTAATCAGGAAAGGATGCTGTATTTTGTCAAATGCTTTTTCTGCATCAATTGAGGGGGTCATATGGTTCTTCTCTCTCTTCTTATTAATGTGTTCTATCACATTGATTGATTTGTGAATGTTGAACCACCCTTGCATCCCGGGGATAAATCCCACTTGGTTGTGGTGGATGATCCTTTTAATATATTGTTGGATCCTATTAGCTAGGATTTTGTTGAGGATTTTGGAATCCATATTCATCAGAGATATCCGTCTGAAATTCTCCTTTTTGATGGGGTCTTTGCCTGGTTTGGGGATTAAGGTAATGCTGGCCTCATAGAATGAGTCTGGAAGCTTTCCTTCTGTTTCTATTTTTTGAGACAGCTTCAGGAGAATAGGTATTTTTTCTTTGATTGTTTGGTAGAATTCCCCAGAGAATCCATCAGGCCCCGGACTCTTGTTTTTTGGGAGGTTTTTGATCATTGCTTCAATCTCATTACTGGTTATTGGCCTATTCAGATTGTCAATTTCTTCCTGTTTCAGTCTTGAGAGTTTATAGGCTTCCAGGAAGACATCCATTTCATCCAGGTTACTCAGCTTATTGGCATATAGTTGTTGATAATAATTTCTAATAATTGTTTCTATTGCCTTGGTGTTAGTCATGATCTCTCCCCTTTCAGTCATAATTTTATTAATTTAGGGCCTTTCTCTTTTCTTTTGGATAAGTCTGGCCAGTGGTTTATCGATCTTATTAATTCTTTCAAAGAACCAGCTTCTAGTTTCGTTGATCTGATCTATTGTGTTTCTGGTTTCTAATTCATTGATCTCTGCTCTAATCTTAATTATTTCTCTTCTAATGTGTGGCTTAGGCATCGTTTTTTGCTTTTTCTCTAGTTCTTTAAGGTGTAGAATTAGTTGGTGAATTTGGGATTTTTCTATTTTTTTGAGTGAGGCTTGGATGACTATGTATTTCCCCCTTAGGACCGCCTTTGCAGCATCCCATAGGTTTTGGACCGATGTGTTTTCATTCTCATTGGTTTCCATGAATTGTTTAAGTTCTTCTTCGATTTCCTGGTTGACCCAAACATTCTTGAGCAGAGTGGTCTTTAGCTTCCAAGTGTTTGAATTTCTTCCAAATTTTTTCTTGTGATTGAGTTCCAGTTTTAAAGCATTATGATCTGAGAATATGCAGGGAATAATCTCAATCTTTTGGTATCAGCTGTGACCTGATTTGTGACCCATTATGTGGTCTTTTCTGGAGAAAGTTCCCTGTGCACTCGAAAAGACTTGAGTATTCTGTTGTTTTAGGGTGGAACGTTTTGCATATATCTATGAGGTCCATCTGGTCCAGTGTGTCATTCAAAGCTCTTGTTTCTTTGTTGATTTTCTCCTTAGATGATCTGTCTGTTGCTGAGAGTGGAATATTGAGGTCTCCTACAATTAACGTATTGTTATAAATATGACTCTTTATTTTGGTTAACAGATGGCTTATGTAGATGGCTGCTCCCATGTTGGGGGTGTACATATTTACAGTTGTTAGATCTTCTTGTTGGATAGACCCTTTAAGAATGATATAGTGTCCTTCTGTGTCTCTAACTACAGTCTTCAGTTTAAAATCTAATTTGTCTAATATAAGAATTGCTACCCCAGCTTTCTTTTGAGGTCTGTTGGCATGGAAGGTGGATCTCCATCCCTTCACTTTCAGTCTGGGTGTATCTTTAGGTTCAAAATGAGTCTCTTGTAGACAGCATATGGATGGATCCTGTCTTTTATCCAATCTGCAACCCTGTGCCGCTTTATGGGAGCATTTAGGCCATTCACGTTGAGAGTGATTATTGAAAGATATGAATTGTCATCATGTTGCCTGTGAAGACCTTGTGTTTATAGATTGTCCCTGTAAATTTCTTTTCTATATCACTCTTGGGGCCTTTCTACTTTTATAGAACGCTCCTTAATATTTCTCGCAGGATGGGCTTAGTGGTCACATATTCTTTCAGTTTCTGCCGGTCGTGGAAGCTCTGCATCTCTCCATCCATTCTAAATGACAGCCTTGCCGGATAAAGTATTCTTGGCTGCATGTTCTTCTCGCTTAGTACCCTGAATATGTCTTGCCAGGCTTTTCTGGCTCGCCAGGTCTCTGTGGATAGGTCTGACATTATTCTGATGTTCCTCCCTCTGTACTTAAGGAATCTCTTCCCCCTAACGGCCCTTAAGATGGTTTCCTTTGTTCTAAGATTTGAGAGTTTTACTATTACATGCCGGGGCATTGGCCTGTTTTCCTTGATCTTGGGAGGGGTGCTCTCTGCCTCTAGGACACAAATGTTTGTTTCATTCCCCAGATTAGGGAAGTTCTCAGCTACGATTTGCTCAAATGTATCTTCTAGTCCTCTCTCTCTCCACCCCCTCAGGGATTCCAATAATTCTCAGAGCAGAGAGATCACAGTCTGTTTTTCAGTGAGCTCTCCAGGCCACACTATCTCCGTTTCTGTCTGTGCTGCTATAAACTGCAGCGTCCTTGGTTGTGTGCCCCTCAGCAGGCTCCCAGTCCTTGCCTCCAGGTTGGGGCATGGGGGCACTCTGCCCTTTGTGCTTCTAAAACCGCCAGCTGCCCCCAGATGGCTTGTGCGACCCCGCTGCTCCAGTTTCCGTCTGGGTTTCTGCCCTAAAGTCCTTTCCCCACCACTACCGGTCTGCAAGTCTGTGCCCCGTCCCCAGCGGGGGAGGTTGTCACTCACTGGTGGTGTAAGATCCCCACGGCGAGGCTCCCTCCCCCTTCCATTTATCTTCCGATATGTGCCCACGGAATCACAGCTCCCTGCTTCATACCTTGAAACCAAGGGCCTGCGATATTCTGTTTGTAGAGATCCATATTTATCTTCTTACATCTCAGGCTGATTTCGTGGGTGTTTGGAGTGTCTGGTAGATATCCAGCTCAATTCCAGGGACCGATTGGAATAGGGTCCTACTCCTACTCCTTCTCCTCCCCCATCTTCTCCCCCCTTAAGAGGCATTTTCTAAAGGAAACCATCTCTGGCCAGTTTTCTACTTAGTATCTCAAAATATTGTTTTCATTATTTGCCAGTTGTTGAGCAATTCAAGAATTCACACAATGATTTCTGCATCTGTGGCACATGGTTAGCATCTCCTGACTGCTTTGCCTGCACAAATCTGTGAGGGTTGTGTAACTTGAGATCAAGCCCCGCCTGTGGTCCTGCTTCAGGCTCCATGCTCAGTGGGGAGTCTGCTAAAGGTTCTCTCTCCTTCACCTCCTCCCAGCCCCTGTCTCCTCTCTCTCATAAATAAATAAATCTTTAAAAAAAATTATTTTCAGGCTCTAACTCATATTTTCATTCATCTAGTTAAATGTATCCTGTGAAATTGCCAGATTTAATGAATAAGACACAGGATGCCCAGTTATATTTGAATTTCAGATAAACAATAATTTTTAATAGAAGTTTGTCCCAATGTTGCATGTTTATCTGGAATTCATATTTAATTGGCAAAGCTGTTTTATCTACTACCATTAATCCTATTTAAAAATCAGCACTAGACCCTAAGGGTGGAAAAAATTGTGGCGCCTCCCCTCATCTGTAATGCAAAATAAAAACTGTACTAAGTCCCAAATAAGCGTAAGGATGATCTGATTTTGCCATGTTATACTCAGTTGCTTTTTAAAAAACCTAACAGTAGTTCGGGTTTTGAAGCAAAAATTGTTGAGGTCCAGAGTGAATGCAGACTTGATGTAGGCAGGCCAAATATCTGGCTTTTTGTCTAATTGATTATTGCTATGCATGTACTTTTTACCTAAGGGTATTTATGTTGAGTCCTGATGAAAGCATTTTTCAGAATCACTTTGGAATTAATCAAACACTTACCAATAGGTGAGTCCAATAATTTGATGTATCCAGGCACATTAGTGGTGTAGAACCATATCTAGCTGTATGCAGGGATAATTATACTGTCTGTGCATTCAGTAGATATTTGTTGAAGAAGTAAATGTTTAGGTGAAAAATGTCTTCATCTTTGAAAGAAAGTTTCCATATGCACCTCTGCAAATTAGTAATTACCTCTGTAGAAGTACAACGATGCTTACTGCTCATCTTTTCTCATGCATGAAATGGGTAATAGAGAACCCATATAAATATAAGGGCAAACCATTGGCTAGACATTTCAATTTCGTAATACACCTAGAAAAATATCTGAGCGAGGTGTTATAACATTTGCAAACTTTTTTTTTTAATTGTCTGAATTCCCTCTTTTCAAATGTATTCAAAGATACACAATGCATAAAGTAGATAAAGGCAGGGTAGCCCTTGTTGAATAAGAGGTGTTACACTGTACCAAGAATTCCATTCCCCAGTAGAGGTTTCTCTGGACTATAGTGTGCTATTTCTTTATGAATCAGGACATATGAGGTCTTTAATAACATTTAGATTTATAGGCTTTATTCAATGATAGTTAAATTTTATTAGTTTTTTAAAAATATGTTTTCTATAGTTGTATTATCCAGTTATGTACATTGCAGGTGGTTTGTGATAGAATAGCAGAATATTAAATATCACAATACTAAATATAACAAGATAAATTTCACTAGGAGATTATTTCTAATTTATTTTTTGTTCAGAATCTCAAGAGTGTACATATGAGAAAATATCGAAAGTTTGGTCCCAAGCGCAAATTCTTCTGTAAGGGTACGGCATGGTCAGCAACAAACATGTTTTTAATGTTATCATTCCAGTAAAATAAAAGTATTACTGCTATTCTCATTTTTATAAAATAAAGGCAACGGTAATTTTAAAAATAGTGTGATTAGACCAGTTTTATTTGCTCTGAGGCTCAGTATCTGAAATGGAGCATACTATACCAAGGCAGCAAGCTGAGGAGTAATGTAATTTAATGGAATGGAATAGAATTTATAATGAAATTCAGCAGAGCCTCCTAGTTTTCCAAATTACTGATATTTAGTAACATTAATTTTGTTTGTTTTTGTTTTGTTTTTTGCTAAAACCTTAGTGAACTTAGGACAAAATGGTGTGATTTTGGTGGATAAATCTTTTGGCTTTAGCCATTTTGTTTTGCTTTAAAAAGTGGTTGCTAATGCACATGACCAGTGTCATGTAATATCTCGATTTCAGTTCATGGGTTAGTTTTGCATCTTAAGCCGAGCATGCCTTCTCTATTGGTGAATTTCCTTCAATAATTGGAATTCTTATTCCTTTAAAAATAGGCTACTCATACTCCTTGTACTTTCTATTAAAAAGGAAGTCCTATGCATTTAGTTCCTGGCTGTTAAATATTACAACATTGTTGTTGCAAAGCCCGTCACTTTAACCATCAGTTCTGCGGAATAGCCTCCAGGTGGCGCTCTCCATTGTTAGTGTGCAGTCTGATGTGTTTCTTGTGAAGCTTTGTAACCCAAGCCCAGACACAGAGTTTGACTGCCCCTTGTATTCAGAATGGTCGCCTCAAACCTGCTAGAGCATCTTAAACTTACAAAGAACCTCACACCAGAGAACATTACAAACATTTCAGGATATCAACCTAGGCTGTGAGGTTAATATTCCAACTCTCTATGGATGAGACAGTCTCTCTCTCTCTCTCTCTCTCTTCTCTCTCTTTTAATGCTGATAAGCAGGAGAGGCTAGAAAATATAGTGATTAAGGGGATAGTCTCCAAAACCAGATTATCACCTGAGTCCTTTCTCTTTACTTGTTTGACAAGTTATAAAACCTCTCTGAAGCTTAGTTTCCTCATCTTTTAAACAAAGATGACAATGGTGATGATAGTAATCTATTCTTGGGATTGTTGGGAGGATCAAAGGATAAAATCCATGTAAAATCCTTGCTTAGTATAATCCAGTTATTAAGGACTCAATTAATGAAAAACTTAAACACACATGTATTATTTAGGAAGCATTTCCTTTTTTGTAAAACAGCAACAGTGAGTAATAGTTGTCATATATTGAGTGAGAATCTTAATTTTGAGAACTGTCCATTCTCTACTATAACAGGAACCAGAATATGTGGCAGCTGACTACATTTAGAACACCTTTCTTCTGAAAATGTTCAGAAATTAAACAGTTAAATATAGAGAAGAGGCTTGGGACTGAGGAAGAAAGACATAGGACAAGTAGTCCTGTTTTAAAATTCTTCTCTGTTAGCAGTGTTGTTACCAAAATTTTATGGCTTGGGTTAATGAGATAAACTTGCATCATATAACTGTGAGACACAGAGTCTGAGAAAATACAGCAAAGCAATGGTTTATTATTACATTGTTTTGATTAACTGACCAAGTTCTTCAACTTTTCTAACTTGATGTTACTTCATGTATTCAGATCCAGGTAGGAAAGATTTACTTCTGAAGACAAAGCTCTGCTATTCAAAAGTAAATGTAAGAAAATTTTAAGAATTATATATTATTGAATTTACAAGATAAGATTTGCAAATCAATTTAACCACAGTTGCTCTTTTGTTTCCATTCTTTCGGATCACTGACATTTTTACCCTAACTGAACTGTGTTGAGAGGAAGCCAGAATTTGGCTTTATAGTTGTAAGATTTTGAAAAAAATATTTTCTTCTTTCTTCAGAGTGGCAGGGACATTGACAAGGTAAAATGCCCATCCTCTTTTCAATCATAATATTTGCCAGTAAACTTTTCAAAAATGTGCCCCCAATAGTTTGTTGTTGTTGTTTTAACCCACAAGTGGAAGATCAATAGCAGTGTCCCTTATGGGACTTGATCATTAGGCCTTCTTCAGGGGATTTCTTTATCATTAGATTACTAATGTCATACTGTCTTTGCTATCGAGGCCAGTTTTATTGTTTACTCTATCAAAAGATGCTGCAGTTCCATTATTCTTATGTAGAAGTATTACCATATTTTTTTTGATGGGAGAAGTCATTTCTACTTCTAGTTTATGATAATAATTTGATTCATGATATTTGGCATTATTGATGAACTCTGGTTTTAATGGACCTAGGATGTAATATTTTCATTGCAAACAGTATTAATGATGTCCAAAACACAGAGGAATTAAGGTCTTTAGAACTGGTAAGAAATGAAAAAATAAGTTGTGCCACAACATCTCCTCCCCTCTCAACCGTAGCTAATTCAAAGTTAAAAGCAACACCAACAGGGGGCACCTGGGTGGCTCAGTCGTTAAGCGTCTGCCTTCGGCTCAGGTCATGATCCTGGGGTCCTGGGATCGAGCCCCGCATCGGACTCCCTGCTCAGCAGGAAGCCTGCTTCTCCCTTTTCCACTCCCCCTGCTTGTGTTCCCTCTCTGGCTATCTCTCTCTCTCTGTCAAATAAATAAATAAATAAATCTTTAAAAAAAAAAAAAAGCAACACCAACAGAATCTTCAGCTATAACTCAAGTTTAGTGAAGTTTCACAAGTGCTGACTTTGTCCTATGAGGATACTTTGATACTTCAGGTGTTTTTGAAATATACAATTTTTAAAAATCTGTTTTGACATTTCTGCTTTCCTTGGACACTACACATTTCTCTATTGGATAAGGCCACCATGGTCCATTCAATTTATGGAAATAGACAAGGATTTGGGAGATCCAGGCTTGAGTTCCAGCTCTTTGCTTTGTCCTCTGTTGTGTAACGATGGCAGTTCATTTCATCTCTTCATACCAATCAATCCACTTATCAGATCTGTTTAGCTACTGTTTAAAATAATGAATGCAAAAAGTCAATGAAAAATATAAAGCATTATATAAATCTAAGAAAAAAAGTCTGCATTCTTAGGAAAAAAAAGCATTTTTATGAAAGAGATGCCTCATAATTATTTACATGATAAATAGTGTTTGGTCATTAGTTTATAAATTTCTATATGGTTAGGTTCTCATCCTTCCTTTGGATGTTAATTTCTATTAATAAGCAATATATGTGCCTTGTCATAAGGCAGTTGTCTTTTTAGTGTTTAGTTCAGAGAGAGCAAGACTAATATCCATTCGTGTTTTGTTTTGCTTCTTATTACTAACAAGATGCAGTGTTTCTGCATGAACAAATTCTAAGTAAATACTCTCTATCCTTCCAAAATATAAAGATATTTCTAAGAATACATTTTCAAGTGAAGTATTAATCTCATCAGTGTTCTTGAAAATGTTCTGTCCTCTATATTCAAAGCTCAGTTTCTATCCCAGAAACAAATAAGTGGATTAGATTTGAAGAGTGGGTCAAGGAAAAAGACATTTATGCATGATTAAAGCATTTTATGTAATTAATTATGGTATTGGTAGAATGGCATTTCAAGTATCCAAGTCAAAATATTTTTCAATTTTGGTCCTTTACTTCCAGGTTTTATTTGCAACAGCTAGTACATATTGCATAAAGGATGTTAGGACTTTGATGAATGGACAGCAGAAGAACACATCTCTGAGTTTTATCACCGCTTATGAATATCTATTTAAAGTTGACTTAGCATCTCAAATGTTCACTCCCAGCAAATGGAAACAGAGCCTTTCATTAGAGTAGGAACCATAAGGGCGTTTAGCCCCTGCCTCAATTTCTAAAGAGGCTTCCCGTGTGGGCTTTCAATGTTATCTCTAAATGGGGTTACTGGAGGGTACCGACAGGATCAAAAGACAGGGCTTTAATTATGAAATGTATTTATTCAAATGTACCATAATTTAAGAACTTTTTAAGGATATTTCTTCATTTTTAAAAATACTCTAAGTACTTCAGCAATGAAGGTTGCCTAGGATTCTTAAATTCAAAGAAGCCGGGGAGGAAAAATTCTAGATAAGGAAAAAGAAATTATTTTCCGTCTTCACCTGCATGGCCAGAGAAATATTATTTCAGAAATGAGTGTGAGATGTGATGAGTCTGTTCTGGGGGTCTTTTGTCCTTGTGCTTAAGAAGACTCCGGGGTCTGCGGGCCCCAGTGAGCTTGAGGTGGGGAAGAAAGGACTTGAGGAGAGTGGGATGCCTTGGCAGGTCTCCCCATAAAATGGATTTTGAACACCAAGAAAAATCCCCCCAAGTAAGTGCTTTTATCCACTTACATAACATGTAGTGACATGCCAAGTGCTGTGCCAGAATAACATTGCAGAGAATAGTGTGATAAAAGACTTGCTGAATTTTTTTTCTAAGATACAAAGTGGGACTTTATATTTTTTCCATGTACACATGAACACAAACATATTTGTGACCCTTACAGGTACTCTATTTTTCAGAGTTAAACTATAAAAGAAATGTAATATGATTAATAATTATTATTTAAAAAATGGATTTGGGGCGACGTAATGCTAGGACAAGTAATACAGTTGAGTCAGGTCAATGGTGAATCTGTCTAGAAGGGATTCCTACACAGGTGCCTTCTTAGCATGGGGAAAAGGGCAGATTGTGGAGAGCATCAGGACCCTGGAAGCAAATTCAGGATGTCTTCAAGTCCATCATTTGCCCATCATTTTTTCAATGGAAGGTTTCTCTTTTATATAAGTAGAGAAAGATATAATAGAAATCCTCTATGAAAATCAATCGGACATTCTTCTCAAATCCTCTTTGTTGAATTTACTGGTCAGCCCCATAGTTCCAATGGACTATGACTCCGTGTGAGTTAAAATATCAGGACCAGGCATGTCTCATGGATTTTTTTTTTTAACTTCGGAATTGCTTTAATGTAGGTTTTCAGAGAGTCAGAAAAAAAGAAAAAAGATCTTTAAGTTAGATAAACAAATCAGGCAAAGGTGTGAGTTCCCTCAGTAAAATAGATGAATAGGAATCAAATTTGTGTGTGTGTGTGTGTATGTGTGTAGTTAAGGGAAATAACATAAGAGAAAGTGAGAATTTAAATTGTGTATATATTTCCTTATTCAATAACTAATATAAAACAGTTTGATGAAATACTTTCAAATTGTTCTGTTTATTTTTCTCTCATGATTCTTTGTACAGTATGAAGAAGTATATTTTAAAACCAGACAACAAATTTTAATTTACAAAGGATAGTTATATTAAAAACCCTAGTAGAGTTGAATTTTAATACCTGTGTATGGATAAGCCACAAGAGATTTTAATTGTGGACTTATACCTTCTCTTTGGTATTCTTATGGCTTTTTTTGCCCTGATCTAGGATAAGTGATGCAAACTGATTTTATTATTAAATTCAAGGCAAAGTACGCTTTACAATTTTGGATTTTAATATGTGGGGTTTCTTCAATGGTGTGCTCTTTCTACAGCATGAATAAGTAAAAGTTGATCCCATCACTATTAATGGAATTGGTGTAGACTTGTACTTAACTATACACAAACTGCGTATTTTCTTTCCTAGCTACAAACTTAAAATACAGTAGTGTTCGTAACAGCTGTGCATGCACCTGAGAAATTGCCTGTAGCATTTATGTCTAATTCCCAACTCATTTCTTCTTCTTTATCTCATATTTCATGTACCAGTGTTAGTATGATGGTGGAAGACTAATGCCCTGTATCACACTTCTTAGTAGCACTGCCTGAGTCCATGTCTGCTTTTATTTAGAGAAATTTAACTATCTGTCAGCTTCCCTTCAGGAGTTATTTGCTTTGATAAGAGAAATACCTTGGTTTTTGAAAAGTTAATATTTTAAAAATTACTGACAAGAGTATTGATTTCTAATGTGATTCTAGATCATGTTTCTGAAAATAGAAACTCTGTATAGGGTATGGGGAAAGCTTGCTCTGACCCTCAGTGTGAGCTGTTGTGGACATAAATTATGAAAGACTGACATAAGATAACAAATGGAAGAAGTGGCCAAAATGCATTTCCAGGTGTGTCATTTTCTGTGGAAGGGATGATTCACTGCAGTAAATATGTACGAGTTCTTAGAATTATCTGTTATTTTCAATTAAAATGTTTTGAAAAGCCATAACGAAGAAATGCTCATTAATGCAAAGTCCAAAGTTTCTTGTTTCTAGTTGGGGCTAAATTTTTTAAAATATATGTAAAATTGGATAAAACTATGGTGGTGCTAGCAGTAAGTTTAAAAACAACATTGACAATTTTTAATAAGGAAAATTCACTATAGACTATCTGCACACTGTGATTACTTTTCCTAAAAGAAATGCAGAAATATAAACAGATATCCATCCAGATGTGGTTGATTTTTTTTTCTCCACATCACCTTATTAGCTATTATTAAGACACATGCAATCAAGTTGGATAGATATTTCTTGAAATGATGCATGGTATGCAGTGCATGCTTTCATTGTGCTTCCTGCCATTATGGAATAATGCGTCTTATTTGGAAATACACTGATCATTTCTGTTGACTCAGGCTCAGTCAGCTTATATAATAACACCTCTATTTTATGAATCATTTCAGATTTCAGAGAGCTATGCCTTCCTACCAAGAGAAGCGGTGACACGGTTTCTAATGAGCTGCTCAGAGTGCCAGAAAAGAATGCATTTAAACCCAGATGGAACAGATCACAAAGGTAGCCACAGTGTCAAATAGTGAGACTTAAAGTAATTCTATTCATAGTGGCAATTTATATCCCACATTTTTATAAAAATGTGGCAGACTGAAACAGTTCAACAAGTCAGATCATCTCATTTATTGGAGTAGGAGGCAGTGAATTTTGAATATCCACTTCCAGAATAATTCTGTGCCCATTCTCAGAAGAAAGGCAGTTTTGGCTGTGGCAAATAATTTTTTTCCTATAATAATATTTTAGCTTTCACATATTGTGTGTATTTCATGGTATTTTAAATATATTTAGCAAGGAAATTGATGTTCCATCAGTGTCCTTTTAAACCTACCAATTCCTTATTTGTGAAAGTGATGAGTAGTATGGAGCTCCCTAACTGAAAATTTTTATATGCAAGTTATAATTTGTCTTTAGCTCTCATTAAAAATTATTTAGATGATTTTCCTAATCTATCAATTTCTCTCAGAGTTTAAATTCATCTCAAAGATACATTTAGGTTAGCCCACTCCCATATGTTGGGGGATGAATAGACAAAAAAGAAAAAGATAAAAGAAAAAAAACTGCACAAATTTCCTTTTTCACTCAAGTAGCACATAGAGAAAGTAGTTATGCAGCAAAGGAGAAAAATACAAAAATACAGGTAATTGTGTTTAATCACTATATTGGCTTGACCCACTGTTACTGGGGTATCAAAAAGCTCCCCTAGAGTTAGAGGTAGCTAATTTATCTGTAGCGTTAATTTGGCCCATACACCTTTTCATGGTTATTTTTTTCCTACAACCCATCCATAATGCTACCAATCTCCTGAAGACTTGGTATCTAGAATCCTATTTCAATTTGAACAAATTGAATCATTCTGAAATTATAGGTAGAATGTGGTATCACTTTCATACCCATTAAAAATGTTTCATTACAGATAATGGAAAACCTCCCACTTTGGTGACCAGCATGATTGACTACAACATGCCCATTACCATGGCCTATATGAAGCATATGAAATTGCAGCTGCTAAACTCACAGCAAGATGAGGTAAAGCGGAAATATCTACTTCCAAGTCAGAATGAAGTTTGATAACCATGACTATTGTATTAAGCATGACGGCATTGTAAAGACGGTAATTTATTTTTTAATGAAAGGAGTGTCACTGGGATTGCACAGATGGAGAAACGGGCAGAAACTTCTAGTCCTTGACAGAGAGTCCCTGTCTCAACGCAGCTACCTTAGTGCTCTGTGGGAATGTGTTCGTTCCCAAGAAAGATTCATTTCACTTAATTAACTGCCATCAAGCCGGCCTTGGTAAAGGGCTAGAAAGTTCAGGGGAAAGCATCCCGAATGAGTGAGTATCCAAGGAAAGTATCCAAGCCTTTAGTACGAAGGCTATTTTGCCTGGAAGTAAAAAAAAAAAAAAAAAAAAAATCATTTTAATAGGTATTTCAGGTATAATAATTTTTCCACCATCAAAATCTTTCATACGTTTTAATGCTTTTTTTTCCCTTTCATTAGTCTATATATTAGTTTGTCTACTTCTCCGCATTTTCTAGAGATAAGTTCGGTGATTCTTCCTAATTAGAGGTATTTCGATGTTTCAAGTTATTCTGTTTAATTTGTATGGTAAGAATCTAGAAATATGCTTGCTGGCAGGTATTAGACACAAATGCACATTTGTTGAATATTCTCCAGGATACTAATGAACTATTCAGTTTGGTGGAAGTGTCTCAAAGACAGGGACCAATTTATATATATTCCCCCCAAAACCTGTAGCAATAGGGACTTGGGAAATCCTTGTAAACTAGTTTAGTAGTCATTAACTAATGGGCACATTTGGATTATCAATATTAGGAATAGGTTCACAGGCTAATACATACACTGCTTCTTGAAATTTCTCAAGAACAGGAAATGTGGTTAAATATTTTTCAAATACAGCATTACTTGGTGAAGTATTATAAAATTCTTTCAATATTACTTTGTTGAGCTTACTTTATTAAAACTCGTTTTTTTTGTTTTGTTTTGTTTTCCTCTGTATTTGAACAGGTTTAATCTCAAAACTATATTTATAAATTTGTTTGATCTCAAAAAACTAGTAAGGGTACACTCTATGAGATGATCTGCATTTGTACGATGGCAGTTTGGATTTCATATTACCAGATGGCTACATATAAATGATTAAATAAATAGTAGTAAAATCATTGGGTTAAAGACGTGAGAGATAACTAAAAAAAATACTAATGTCTATCTATCCCAGAGAATGGAAAAATTATTCCCATCACTTATTATATAATTGGAAAAAAATTTAAAACTTCATAAACTAGTTAGAGCTGTCAAATTATTTGTAGGAAGCTCATTCAGATGTTGGTACATTTATTTCTAGGCTAAAAAGTAAGAAGATCAACTTTGTGCCAACAATACAGCCTACACATGCTGAATCTTTCTGGCTTCTAAAAAATCATAAGTATTTCACACAAAGGAAGTAGATCCTTTTAATTTATAACTGGATTAGGAAAATAACTCTCATCTTTACGTTTTGAAGATACCAATTGGATGGTATCTGAAATATTCAGATAAGTGACTGCATTTTTTGCAAAATTTTAGAAGTCATGATTATCAAAAGATAGGAAGGTGATTAAGTAAATCACATAAAAAAGGAATTCAAGTGATACATTTCTTTGTGATCAGTTATATTTAAATTTTAATGTGTTAATTCAATTAGTTCAACAAATGTTTATTGACTACCTTCTATGTAACTGGCCCTCTTGTAGATAATGGAGGTAAACAGTGAGTAAATTGACAAAAATCTTACGTTTATTAAACTTAACTTCTAGTGAGGGGGAGAAAATGAAGTAAGTAATGAAAGTGTGTTTGTAAGAAGATGCGAAATGCTATTAAGAGAGAGAAAGACAGGAGTGGGAATCCCTTTAAGATTACAAAATACTTTATCCAATGTAAGATCAGTTGACTTTCTTATAAATTGTTGACGGAGTTTAAACCAGGATAAACTTACAGGGAGGAAGTTTGGCAGTAATTATTAAAAGCTTTTAGAAGTTACCCATATGCTTTGACTAGAAATTTGTACTAAGGGATGTGGTGAATAAAACAATTTATATATTAGGATGTTTGTTGCATTGCTAATGGTGAATAATTGGAACTATTTTCAAGATCCAACAATGAGGAATTGTCAGATCTTCACTGACCAATATGATAGCCACCAGCCCATATGTGGACATTTAAATTTAATTGAAAATTAATTAAAATTAATGAAAATTAAATTTTCAGTTCTTCAGTTGCACTAACCATGTTTCAAGTGCTCAATAGCCAAGTATGGATGGTAGTCACCTGACTGAATAGGGAGTATTATAGAGCCATTCCATCAGTACAGAATGTTTTTCTGAACATTACTGGCTGAATAACTAACCAGCATTAGGGGCACCCCTGGAGCTTAGTGAGCTGCATGTTGCAGGTCCCCTCACCCCGAGATTCTGATTCTAGACCTAGTGTGTGACACCTGGTGATCCGAATTTTTAACAGTATCTACCCTCATGCACACTAAGGTCTGAGGTGGTACATTTCATGGGAAGGCTAATAATATAGGCTTTAAGTTGATTTGAGCATAAGGTAAGTGAAAAATAGAACAAAGAAGGGATTGGTGAGAGCAGTTTTCAGGCAATCTTATGGAAACCCCTTAATGTTTGATTGAGCAGCTTACACATTACTTGGTAGATTTGGATTGACTTGAATATATATATTTATTTATTTATTTATATATTTTATATTATATATTATTTATTTATATATATAATTTATGAGCAGAGAAGAGGCACTCTCTGAAGTGGAAAGATTAATTTAACAGTAGTCAATGAACAGGACTGGTGGGGAAGAAATTGAAGGCGGGTAGATAACTAGGAGACTATTATTCATCATTCAGGAAATGGGAACATGAGCTCAGGACAATACCAATGGAAATGGAGAGTTACATGGTACAGACTCTTTAGAGGTAAAATCTGGAACTTGAAAACTAAAATAAGATATGGAACAGATCAGGGATCTGAATTTCAAGCAACTGTCTTAAAAGGAAAAAGACGGGATAAAATTATTATAGTAAAATATTTATTCTAATTTTTAAAAATTAAGTTTTAGGGAAGCAAATGCTATGATAACTGGCCATAACTTTCATTATGATAAGATTTTAGTAACATAAGGAATAAGGTCACACTGTAGGATGTGAAGACTTTTTCTGGTTATCATTCAGAATAAAATACTCACAGAGGGAAGAATTTAGATGAATGGCTTACAGATGATCATGAATAAAATAAAATACTTAATATCATTTCAATAAAGTTTTCTGATTCTTCACTCTTAGAAATCTTCAGTAATTTCTTTCCAGAGTGATTAGCATTGCCTCTATGTTGATAATAAAAAACCCACAGTACTGTATTTTATAAACTTTTGCCACCTCTTAAAAAACAAACAAAAGATAGTAATTTAATCATTTAATAATTGGAATAGAACTTACAGAATGAATGCATGCACTTAGTTTCATTAAAGGTCTTAAATCTAAGCAATTGGATAATTTATATTCTAATGAGTAGAATTGGGAAAAGTGAATTATATTTCATAGGAAATCATGGAGGAAAATATTTAAGATAGTCACAATCATTAAGCCACTTATGATAAGTAGAATGGTGATTTTTTAAAAAAATAAGTACATTTGGTTATATAACCGTTTAATTTATTGTCCACATTTCTTAAAAAGCATGCTGATATGAGTGTTATTTATTGCTGATAAAATGTTGATTATTCATAATGCGTTATAGAAGTTTATATAATCATTCTGTGGATTAGAGATTGTGATCTCTTTGTGTCTAGCTTTTCTTTAAACACACATACAGTCTCATATACACATACGTTTTACACACTCACATGCATACACATGCACACATAATATATATCAGATGGTATATATTGGAAATTAGCTATTTGTAGTATATAATAAATGTTGATTCTAAAGACTATGTTTATATAGAATACACAGCTATTTTATAAATACATGTTGGTCATCTTTACTATTAAATTTATTTTTGTATGTGTTCATAAAATATTATCGATATGAATCCTATTATATGCTGTAGGGTTTCCTATATAGTGTACATAAAAATAGTAAACAGTTTTATACTTATTATATATCTGACATTGTTCTCACTACTTTAAATATTATTATATTTCCTTAATCTTTATATATAGCCCTATGAGATTGATGCTATTATTCCCATTTTATAGATGAAGAAATTGAGGCACAGAAAGGTTAGGTAACTTGCTTAAAGTAACATATTTAAGTGGCAGAGCATGGATCTAAATCAGTTCAGTCTGGCTCTAGAGAATGTGCTCTAAATTACTATCATATTGTAGACACTACATATAGTGTATATTATAAATATCTGTCACTTATGTGTGCATATATGTGTATGTATATGTATATGGTACACACTGATAACATTGATGTGCACATTGAATTCTGTTATTTTTTCTCTTTTTAACATATATATTTATTTCAGATGCTTTGGATTTTCTTAGAATTTAGAATTGGAGAAAACATAATGTACCGAGAGAGAGGGCATGCCGCCGGGAGAAGTCTATGTGGCTGATTGCCCAGAGGCCTCGCAGGGTGGCATTTCCTTGCTGAATTAATGAAGAGCTAGTGCTACTCAGTAGACCCAGACATGATCAGACCTTTTGTAAAGGAAGGACACCAAAATCACCTTGACCTGACCTATGGATCAGAATGCCAATTTGTTAGTCTACTAGAACGTTCCTGTCCCCTAACCATAGCAACTTCTTTGCTGAAAACAAGATGTCATTTATGAAGCCAAGGTAACTCTTCCTATTCAAAGAAGCTATTTTCTCAAGCCTGAGTGACTCCATATAAATCCCGGTTCTGGTATATAATAGTGGGATACATTCTTTAACTGCTCTGTGCCTCAATTTCTCAATCTGTAAAATGGGATGAATCCTGGGACCTGACTCACAGGTGGTGATAAAGCTGAAGTGAGTGAACAAATATAAAAAAACAGTTATCTGTAACATTAATAGCACTACAACTACAGCTGCAGCTAATTATTATATTAATGCTAAACTTTCAGATCAGACATTTATAAATTAAAGTCAAACCTGGTGATTTTGATTCAGTACTTACAGTATGTCAAAGCAGATTCCTCAGGCCCCTCTTCCTACATAAGCCCACCATTGGCCAAAAATCAATTCTCCAACAGGAGTTCGCTTCAGTAAAATGGCTACAGCAAAATATCTTAGATTGGATTTAAGTTCATTTTTGTCAGGTTTTGATGAACTGGGTGTTTGGAAAACTGGCCTTTTTGGTAATTTCTCCATTTGGTGACCTGGCTTTTGGGAAATGGGTCTTTCACACTTCTACCCAGAACTTCTTTTTGGGGTTACAGTACAGTGTATATTCACTTATAACGAAAGAAGGGATGTGCTAAAACCTTGCTGTCAGTAAACGTGTATTTTCAATCTAGCCATGTAAGTTTGTCAATTATTAGAATCCATACTGTTTGCCAATGACAGTATTTTGGTTAAGGTTTTCTTACTACATCCTAAGATTTTTGCTTATAATATTTTATTAAGTAATTTATTTTTAGACTCAAAACATATACTTCTCTATATTTTGTATTTTGTGATTTGACTCTTCTAGGAAGTTTTTACTAATTAAAAAAATCCATTTTTCATTATTTAGGATAATTCACCAACTACATCCTTCCTAAACACGTTATTTTACCTTTCAAATATGCCTGTGCATAGATACATTGTTTGATTTTTCACAAATCTTGAAATTCTTTAAAGGGAGAAATTATTACATTATTTGTTATTTCAGGTATCTATTAATATGTAACATGTTTTGCTGAGTTCTGTAAAAGCTTACTTTCTGGCTAAACTCTAATTGACCCTGTAGATAAAATGGTCACTATTTGAATGTGTTATATTTTATGATGCTTGATGATATTTTAAAACCATTTTCAGGATGAAAGTTCAATAGAAAGTGATGAATTTGATATGAGTGATTCAACACGGATGTCAGCTGTGAACTCCGATCTTAGCTCCAATCTTGAGGAAAGAATGCAAAGTCCTCAGGCTCTTCATGGCCAGCAAGATGGTAAGCCTTTCAAACTGAATAAACACAACAACAGAAATCTGAGTCAGAATGTATGAAAACATCTTATTCTCTTGTGCCAATTTTTTATCTGTTCCTACAGGGACTTTGTACGCTCAGGTTCCATTATCCACTTTCACTATTTTTTGGATTCAAGTATTTTGTTTAAAACTAGTGTGACAGACTGATTTATAAACAGATGTTAGTTACAAAAATCCAAGCTTGGCCACGTTTTGCTCCCTGAACATAAAATGTGTCGTATCAGTGTGGTTTTGGTTTCTGCAATGTTTCCTAGCTTTGGTTTCTTGAGCCATAATAACTAAGAGTTTAAAAATGATCAGAAGAGTAATTTGGATGTTTTAATTTTCCTAAAAGACAAAATTGTAATTAAAAAACAACTTACATAAAAGGACAGTTTTACCAAAGTGATTTTGCTGGGTAAGGAGATTTTTGCTGGGATTTTGACCTACTTTATTCAGCAGTAAAGGGAAAAAAAAGATCATGATCTCTTATTCCTGGGTCCATTGACAATCCCTGAATTATCCAATTGTTCTTGACAGGAAGAAAACTGGATATGAGAAAGTACACTAGGCAGTTAATGTTTTAAGCTTCCTATTTGCAGAGATCTTTTAAAAATTATTTTGTAGATTTCTATCTTTGTAAGTATAGAATAATGTGTGAAAATAAATGTCCCTTATGAGGGTCATTGTGAATGAAAATGAAGGGTTATAAATAAAAGGCAAATGGCCAATTTTATTCAACATTAGTTTATTATTCCTGTAATTAACAAGTTTACATGAACTTTTTTGGCTGTATAATTTTGTGCCTACATCTGTAGATAGGGAAATGAAACATTTTTCTTGCTTTCTCTGATACTTGCTATTAAAAACTGGTTGTAAAAGATTATTCCTGGATTTCTAGTGGCTATTAGTGATCTGCTTTTGCTGTCAAGGTTTAAGAAATCCGTAGTTTTAAGTATACCAAAAGTTCAAAAAAAAAAAAAGTGGCAAGGGTGTTTCTTTTTCACAGTTCAGATGAGTCTAAAAGATGTTGGTGTCCTTGGCATGAATTACAAGGAAGAAAGAGTGCGTTGATCAGTGGCCTTAAAATCATATCTTACCCACTACAGAGTAGCATAGCTATTGGGATAGAAAGGACATTTACTTGGGAAATTTCTAAGAATGAAGTTTTTCTGGTTTGGATATAAATTATCTTTTTAAAAATTATTTATTTATTTATTGGAGAGAGAGAGAGAGGGAGAGCATGGAGGGAGACTGAGGGAGAAGCAGACTCCCCACTGAGGAGGGAGCCCGAGGCAGGACTCGATCCTTGCACCCTGAGATCATGACCTGAGCCAAAGGCAGACGCTTAACTGACTGAGCCACCCAGGCGCCCCCATCTTTTTTCTTTTAAAATATGAGTAGATGTCTTCAGATTTTGATTTTTTATTGGAGATTGTCTAGCACTGGGATCATAGCATAACGGAAATATGTATCAGTGATATATCACTCTACTAATATTTGCTCATGTGTTTTGCCTGTTTATACCATCATCTTTTTTAGTCTATAATTCTAGAGAATGTAAATAACAAGAGGATGTGATGCAAATTCATGGTTTTCTTGTTTGAAGTTGCAGTTGTGGATCTTTGGCTAGGGAATAGCTGATGTGATATAAATCTGTATTGATTTTAATAAAATCCAGTGGAATAATTTCAAATATTATTTACTCTGAGGGGAAAGTACTTTCTCATCATATATCAATGTATGCCTCAAGGATAAGGACATATCTAGTCATTCCTTCTCCAACCTAAGCCTAACCCTTCCTGCCTTTTCCTCACACTTCTCACTGAGTTTTCTCTTGCAGGTACTTCTATTCTTTTCCTACATACAAGCCTGGTGTAATAAATGTCCTTTTTAGAAAGCCTCCTCTGATCCCATTGTTACCTTCCATTCCATGCCCCATTCCTCTGCACCATTCCCACAACACACTTTCCAGCAAAACTCATTTAAGGACTTGGCTCATCATCTCCACTTTCTCCCTTCTGCTCCTTCTGCTCATCTCGGGTAAGCTTTCATCCTTGCCACTCCACATTGGAGAGCCCTAGGGTGCAACCCTTAACTCTCTCTTCCCCTACATTCACTCTCTAGATGATCACATTGAATCATGTAGCTTTTAATACCATCTGTACCCTGATAAATCCCAAATTTACTTCTCCAAGCCCTGATATCTTTCCTGAGCTCAGGACTATCTCCCCCAGACACCTATATTTTAATATTCTTCAGAAGACTTATCATTGTATGAAATGATATTATTTTTCTTATTTATTAGCTGTTTCTCTTCTAAAATACAAATGCCATATTAATGAATAGATCTTATGTTTTTGATTTTCCTTTCAGTTGTTCCATTTGAGGTAGTTCTTGAATGCCTCAATATTAAAAAAATGAAAATATAACTTTTTACCATTATCATGATTTGCCACATAAATTTTACATGTTTTTTTCACTTTTTTTATTTTCTCCTTTCCCCTGACAGTAGCACTCTCCTAGGGAATCCGCATTGACCAACTACTGTATCATTCCATTTCCTCTGTACTTATACACACATACACACACATGAACACACCCAGACACACACACAAACATATGTATATACTCAGAAGATTTTCTCACTGTTCTTTTATAAAAATAAGTTCATATCATTTACACTATTCTGTATCTTGTTTTTCTCATCCAATATTACCTTTCTTTTAGAGCTTCCTATAGACAAATACATATATTATGAAATCCCTATATAATGGTGAGCAAAGACATGGTCCCTACCTTCATGTAGCACACAATCTAAAGGAATAAAATTGTACATGACGTCACTCACGTTTGATTACTGTTCATCTACCCAATGTGGGGAAATTCCAGCCTCTGTAAAAATAAGAATCGTGGTAGTAAAATTTGTAGTTTATGTCTATCTTTCTTAAGTTAGTGGGGACTCTGAGTGCTAGACATATATTGGATCTAGGGGGTATTACTTTCTTGTAGATGGTGTACATTGATATTTGAGAGTAGTCAGAAGTTGGGGGACTTAGGATATAACAAATCCAATTTTGGGTGGGCAATCCACATACAGCTTCAATCTAGAGTAGTCTAGTCCAGAGTTTCTCAACTTGGGCAAGATGGACACGGCATTCATTGTTGTGAGGGGTATCTGTGCATTGTGGGGTGTTCAGCGGTGTCTCTGGCCTCCACTCACCACGTGTCAGTATTAAATCCTGTCTCCCAAATTGTGACAACCAGAAATGTCTCAGACATTGCAAATGTCCCATGGGGGGGCATAATCTCCCTAGGTTGAGACCAACTGGTGGAGGCAGAGAAGGAGGGTCTGAATAAGAATCCAGTAAGATGGAGATTGAAGAGACCTAATGAAGAGAAGTTTAGAAGTGGAGGTTGGAGAAGAGTCGAGGAATCGTATTAAGTCTACTTTCTGAGATAACAGAAATGTTCTATATCTGTGCTGCTAGTAAGATAGTCACTAGCCATGCTGCAGCTATGGAGTACTTGAAATATTGCTAGTGCAACTGAGGGACTAATGTTAATTTTAATTTGATTTAACTTTAATTAATGTTAACTTAAGTTTAAATAGTCACATGTGGCTGGTGGCTATTGTGTCAGGTGGGGTGGTCTAGACTATTGTTTTACTGTGACTTGGCAGTTAAATGCCTTTCTCTGTAGCCATGGGTTTGATGTTTCTGAAGTCTTTAGAGAAATTATAGGTGAAACTCACATTTTAACAGTCAGCTGGAACCCAAGTTTAATATTTGTAGAATATGAATAATGTAACATTTTAAATTTTAAATTAAAAGGTTCTATTTTCTTTACTACTAAGTGATCAATTTATTATTGTAAAGAAATTGAAATACTGTGATTTTTAAAAATCTTTCCCTATAACTATAACGCAGGTAGGTATAATAATGTCTTTATTAGACAAATGGAGAGTTAAAAATCCCTTTTTAAAGTTTTTTTTTCCTCACTGTGGTTATGAAAGATTTGCAATTTAATCAGTACGAAGGGAAATAATACAAAATCATTTGGGGGATATATGTATATTATGTGTGTTGGAGAAAGAGAAGAAAAGAAGAGAAATATCTTGCCACTGGGCTAGATATTTAGGTAAAGTTCAAGAAGACATAAACTGGAACGAAGAATTTAGAAGAAGGAAAATTGATGTATAATATTCAGCTTCTTTTGTTTATTTTAAGCTTATAATGCTTCCCTAAGTCAACAACAACAAAAAAATAAAAGTAAAAAATGCGCAAAACCCCTGAATCTTAGCATAGTAAATATTTAACCTATTTTACCTTTAAAATATTGAGGTATAATTGACATATAACATATTAGTTTCTGGTGTACAACACAATGGCTTGATATAGGTATTTATTATGAAATGGTCACCACACTAAGTCTAGTTAATATCCATCACCATACATACTTACAGTTTTTTTCTTGTCATGGGAAGTTTTAGAATCTCCTCTTTTAGCAAGTTTGAAATAAGCAATACAGAATTATTAACTGTAGTGACCATGCCATACATTGTATCCCCAGGACTTATTTTTATTTTATTTTTTTATAACTGGAAGCTTGTACCCTTTGTCCACCTTCACCCAATTTTGAGTAAAATATATTAAGCTATGTAAAACTTTACAGACTTCAAATAATTCCTGCAGGCTAAAATCATTTAAAGATTCCATAGTCACTTGAGTTAATCATAAAAGCAGGAGGTCCTTGGAGCTATCATGAAACATAAGTAGCTAATTGTGAAAGAGGCTCTCCTAGGCAATGGCTGTGGTTTACAGGATTCCAAAAGGTATTCCAGATCAAAAAGCTTAAATATGGGGGCACCTGGGTGGCTCAGTTTGTTAAGCGACTGCCTTCAGTTCAGGTCATGCTCCCGGAGTCCTGGGATCGAGTCCTGCATGGGTCTCCCTGCTCAGCGGGGAGTCTGCTTCTCCCTCTGACCCTCTCCCTTCTTGATCTCTCTCTCACTCTCTCTCTCACTCTCTCTCTCAAATAAATAAATAAAAACTTAAATCCATAAAATTTTTTTTTAAAAAAAGCTGAAAGATACTCTGTATTCAGGTGTTCATCAATTTGTGTCTTGTTCTACCATCATTTAACAGCCACCATAAAGAAAAGAGCCCAGGGACACCTGGGTGGCTCAGTCAGTTAAGTGTCTGCCTTCAGCTCAGGTCATGATCTCCGGATCCTGGGATCCAGCCCCAAGTGGAGCTCCAGGCTCAGCGGAGAGCCTGCTTCTCCCTCTGCCCCTACCCCTACCCCCTCCCCCATCCCCCTCCTAGCTCCTGCACACTCTCTCTCAAATAAATAAATAAAATATTTTTAAAAAAATGGATTATAAGTAGAAATGTGCTCATGTAGGCTCTGTCTTTGAATCCTGATTCTAGAAATTTGTGGGAACATGCCATAGCTCAAAAAATATTCTTTTTTCCTCATTATTTGTTTTATTCTGAATTTGTACATTCTAAAAACAGTTGATTTGTTTTTTGTTGTTGTTGTCTAAAGTTATGTATTAAAGGATGTCTGGCAAAATAAAAGAGCCAGATTTAGAGACAGACTTGAAAGTTTCAGTTCAAAATAAACATTCAACTTCATTTGATAGAAATATACTTTTCTAAGAACCATTTTAATTGTTTTTCTGAGTTAATATATTGTATACTATTGATAGTTTTGCAAAGGAATATTTGTACTTTATTTATCTCAAAAATATTATTAGATAGGGGCGCCTGGGTGGCTCAGTCGTTAAGCGTCTGTCTTCGGCCCAGGTCATGATCCCAGGGTCCTGGGATCGAGCCCCGCATTGGGCTCCCTGCTCCGTGGGAGGCCTGCTTCTCCCTCTCCCGCTCCCCCCGCTTGTGTTCCCTCTCTCTCTGTCAAATAAATAAAAAATCTTTAAAAAAAAATATTATTAGATAATCAGCAAAGGATTTCTGTTTTTTTAAGTCACAACAGATTGTTGTGTTTTTCCCTTTTGCCCTTTTAAGATTATAGGAGTACAAAGGAAAATTGAGACATTCCCTTTAACTCTGCATATTAGCTTAATCAGCTTTTAAATTGAGGGATTGCGATAGAAAAAATATATATACATTTCCCTTAAGTCCTCATTTTTTTAATGATTTTAGTCATGACATCACAGAATATATTGCTCTTTGGAGAGTGTGTTCTGTGTCCCCAGACTGTTTCTCAACTTAGTGGAGTAATAATAGAATTTTTTCATAGTTTTTTGTTTTGTTTTATTTTTTGCAGTATTTGGTACTTCATTTATGTATCAAAAAATGACTTCTTTATTCATTTGAAACCTTAACAAGCAGCATCCTATGTGCCAAGCAAAGGGTTGTGATAATGTCTAGAAACCAAAAAGAGGGAGAAGGACTTGAGAATTAAGAATTCTCTTAAAGAGTTCACTAATACTTCAGTGTCTACCCATGATGGATAAAAAAAAAAATATTCAAGGCAACTTTTTCATTCAAAGATATGTTTGGTAATTCTATTAGCATGTAGAAATGCATAGTTCATTTACTAGAATTTAAAAATCTCCCCCTTTCCAGGGCGCCTGGGTGGCTCAGTAGGTTGGGCGTCTGCCTTAGGCTCAGGTCATGATCCTCAAGTCCTGGGATGGAGCCCTGTGTCAGGCTCCCTGCTCGGGGGGGAGTCTGCTTCTCCTTCTGCCCCTCACCCCACTCCTGCTCTCACTCTCTCTCTCTCTGTCAAATAAATAAATGAAGTCTTTAAAAATTAATAAAAATAAATAAAAATCTCCCCCTTTCTGCATAATATTTGTATTCTAGAAATGTTTTGATAGCTTCAATTGGTCAGACCATTTTTGAGAAACAGGAAAAAAATTTAATTGGAACTCAGTGGTTAACCTGCATACAAATACTAAACTACAACATATATATTATGTATATTATATATAATATATACACATACATACAATCATGTTTAATTATAAGAAACTTTGAAGAATTTTAGGTTTTATTTCACTGCTAAAAACAGGCAAATTGTTTGCCATAAATATCAGTTTGGTAAGAATAAAATAATTTATATGTATTAAATATCTTATAGGTTAATAGCTAAATATTCTGCATTCTAATAATTTGAATTGCATATCTTTGAGTAAAATCATAATTTTCCTTTAAAAGTGTTGTGGCTCTCAGGATCAAAACGTCAGAAGACAGTTTCTGAAAGTCAGAAAAATACCTTGTTTTGAATCTTGTTAGAAAAAAAAAATTGAATCCCACTGAAGCCCACTTAGTCTTTCAAAGCCTAGTTTGATTAGAACAAATGACTAGAACAAATATCCCTTTCTAGAATCTAGGGTTAAATTCCTGTTTCCAGGAATGCATAAATATTTTGTTTGATAACATATTAGTCTAGAACATTTTTCCTATATAATAATCCACAGTGTACTGATTTCCAAGAGTGTTAGTAAGAAACCCATTGAAATAACATTTCCATGTGAAATATTTTTCCAAGATTCTTTGAGCCCCTTTGGCTTCTGTAATGGGGATCTTTGTTCTTACTAAGACATATGATATAGCATTAACCACCCTCAACCCTAATAAAGGAAGCATATTCAGGAGCTAGGTATCCAAAAAGGAAGCGTATGTCCCATTCAGACATACAGTTTTAGTAAGTATCTTACTTGCAGCTTTGAGCATACTTAGGCAAGGGTAAGACTCAATATTTCATTATTCATTTAAACAAATACCTACTGAACCCAAGAATGAGCTACACAGTGGAATTAGAAGCATGGACATGACATATAAGGTTAACCATAAGAAATTGTCATATTGGATCAGCCTAATAGTTCAAGCTCTAAAATAAATGGAAACAGAAGGGAGTAAATTTAAATTATAGCTAATTAGTTGTGAGATAAATAAGTGGGGAAAGAGATATAGTAGTGGAAATTTTACTTTTCTTCTGTCCTAATTTAGATTATATGCTCAGTTGGTAGCACAGATTCCTACCTGGGGAACTTACCTTAAAAAAAAACCCAAAAACCAAAAAACAAACAAAACAAAACAAAACAAAAAAAACCCCACAACAGATTCATGGGACCACCTCAAATGGGATGACTAAGACCATAATGTGGGAAAAGTGTGGAGCCGGTATTCCAGACCATACTTTTATACTCTTCACATTTCTACTAGCAGTGTCCAGATGGCAACAATCTAAAGAGTATCAAGTCATGTGGGTATAGTCCTGCTCAAATGCTGGTTTTGGCCAGTGTTATCTTCTAAATTACCTTCTGAGTGAGGATTGATATGCATGGGTTTCACTTAACATTGTTTTCTTAGTTATGACAGTTGTGTACTGCAATTTTTTAATACTTCTGAAAATGTTCCTTGTCTACTAAATTTTACAATCTGTTTGCAGTCTTTTTTATCTGAGTATTGCACACATTTGGATTTCATTTTAGAAGACACACACACACACACACACATAACACTCTTTAACTGCTGTGTATACATGAATAAAATTTTATTAAAAGTAGGTTTGTGACTAAAATTGCATCTAATTTAGCCCAGTGGAATAGTCTCAAGTAATTATTAAAGCATATAAACCAGTAATAAAAGCAATTACTATTCACCATTTAATTTAGTTGGAAAATCTAATAAAACATGTTTTTAATAAAAATGATGTAAAACCAGTATATTTAATATGAAATTAAATTTAGTGGTTAATTTTTTATGATGGTGAGTTTTAATTAGAAAAGCTATTAAAATTTTTTTAGGTGGAACACCAAATTCCCTATTGAGGTTATGTTGTCTTACGTAAGTCACTTTCTTTGTTTGAAAACTTTGTTTTCCTTTAATGGTTTCTAATTGTTTAGGAAATTTTGCAGAAAGCAAAAAATAATTAAAAGGATTTTTTTTACATAGATGTAATAAAATATTTGACTTCCCAAATTGAATCTGTTCCTACTGGTGTTAATTCCCAATTTTTAAGTTGCATACACTTCTGGACTTAAAATACCTAAGAATGATACAATGATGCTATTTTTTCTTAATTCAATTTGTTTTAATGCTAAATTTAAAAAGAATTTACATGATAAACTTATTTAGTTAGTTGAGGTAGTTACACCAATAAAGTTTTTAGAAAGTTTTCTCTTCATGGCAATTCCTTTATAAGTAATTATATCATAATTGTCAGAAATATAAAGCATCTTTGTAAGTACTATGAAGAAGATAGATAATTAGATGGAATGTTTCTATGAATTGGAGGAAATTTTGATTGCTAGATTCTTTTGTAGTATTATATATGCTTGTGTGTGTGTATTTAATCATTTGAAATTGCTTTTAGGCAGTTATTCTATTTCCAAAAACAGAAGAAGAAACAGCAATTTGGCTTACATGTAAAACATCAGTATGGCAAAAATATGCTTAGTTATGCATTTACTTTAAATGTTTTTGTAGGGAATATTTTCTTATATTTAGGGTGATAATATTTGAAAGTTTACTTTTCTCTTGAATTAAAATTCTGCTTCTTGATACTTTACTCATATAAGTAGCTTTTCATATAAGTGAGTGCTTGTTTAGAAATTTAGCTTATTGATTTCAGTCTAAAGCTTGCATACTCCAGACCCTAATCCAATCTTAACTAGTTCCTGGACCTCTGGAAAACTAAGGGAAATTGGCTAGGTTCCAGTCTTGACTTGGAGAGTCTAATCTGATCAGTGAAGGATGTCAGATTAATTTGGAATTTTACTCCTGGGTTATTTCTTTGTTTTGAAGTATTGTTCTTGTGCTTTGTCATGACCTTTATGACAGTGTTCACTGGTCCATGAATGATTACATGGATCCAACACTCAGTTTTTTAGTACCTCCAGGAGATGCCAAAATTCTGTTAGGACCAAGTAGCAGAGACTAGACCTGTTAGTCCTTAAATATGGAGTTTTGTCTGTCTGATAATAAATGCATAAATAAGGTAAGAATACACAAGACACCAAAGAGATGTTAGAAAGTATGTATCTTCTGAGCATTTATTCAAATAAACTTTGAACCTATAAATTCATGTATCCAGCTATATTATAAAATCAGAACCACTTGAATTTTACCAATTTGAAAGTCTAAGTAGTTTTTTTTTTTTCTAAATTTTTGTTTGTTTTTACTGCCACCTGCCTAACCTTTATAAACTCTCACTGTAAAGTCAACACCATGCTGTGTTTCTTTACAACTTTCTTATAGCTAGTGTGGGTCAGCCAGCTATTACTTTAAAAAAAAAAACAGCTTTAGCCTTTGGTTAAAAATAATTTCAAGGTTGAATAATTTCAGGACTTTGAAGCTGGTGTTGCATGAGAGTTACAGAGAGATAAAGCAGTTACAAAATGGTGCTAAATTGACCATAAAAATCTTTATTTACTAGGTTTACAAAGATCATAATTAGATGATAAGTTCACAAAAGGAAAGAATCATCAGAGGATATTGAAGAAAAGAGTTGAAAGGATATTTCATTATATTCATTATAAATATATAGTGTAATTGTTTTCTTATCACTCTCACTTCTTTATTTGGGAATGCCTGCAGGGAGGAAACAGTGCATCATCTGCATTCATGCACCTGGCCTTTGGAGCCAAGAACAATGTTTGACATATCATAGAATGTAGTTTTTGAATTAAAGTGGGGTTTGAAATTTCTTCCCCATCTGCTTGCTTCTGACGTGGATGTGCACTCACCTCTTAGACTCAGTCTTTCTTGCCAAACATTAGAAGGGCAGTTGATTTCCTTGCCCATGAATGAATCTTCTGTCCTTTTCACATCTCAATCTGGGGTTTCTAAGACCTATTGCTGTCTCCCTTACCTACCTCCCAACCCGCTGAGGAGCAATGGAACAATAAAGTAGCATTGCGACCTGAAGTGAATTCATTAAGGAGGCAGCAGGAAGAAACTTTTAAGTTTAAATCTTGACACCTGATTTCTTATCCCAGCTCTTCCAGTAACTACTTTTGCAAACTTATTTAAGAATTATTAAAACCTTTGGGCTACCATTTCTACATCTGTAAATGGGAAGCTCAGAAAACCTCTAAGATTTATTCTAGCTCTAGAACACTCTGAGTGATCACCCTTTTAGGATCCTCTTTCTCATCTATAACATTTTCTGTTGTTTTCATCCTGACAAAACACTTCCTTTAAAAAATAAGTGGGACATGGGGCGCCTGGGTGGCTCAGTCGTTAAGCGTTTGCCTTCGGCTCAGGTCATGATCCTAGGGTCCTGGGATTGAGCCCCGCATCGGGCTCCCTGCTCTGTAGGAAGCCTACTTCTCCCTCTCCTGCTTCTCCCTCTCCCACTCCCCCTGCTTGTGTTCCCTCTCTCGCTGTGTCTCTCTCTGTCAAATAAATAAAATCTTTAAAAAATAAAAAAAAAATAAGTGGGACTCTATCATTTTCTTTTTTTTTTTTTTTAAGATTTATTTATTTTAGAGAGAGAGTGAGTGAGTGTGAGTGGGAGGAGGGAAAGAGGGAGAGGGAGAGAGAGAATCTCAAGAAGACTCCCCGTTGAACACGGAACCTGACTTGGGGCTCAATCTCACCACCCTGAGATCATGATCTGAACCAAAATCAAGAGTTAGATGCTAACTGACTGAGGCACCCGGGTGCCCCTCTACCATTTTCTATATGTCCTTAAACTTCCTTAATTGTTTTCTCAGGCTAGAGGAAGGAATTAAAGAATGATGGAGACACCCCCATCCTTCTTCTTCCAGCTGACCCTTCCCATCTTTAAAGAGCAATTTCATTTATTATTTTTTAGTTTTTATTTAAATTACAGTTAGTTAACATACAGCATAATACTAGTTTCAGCTGTTTTAATTCCAAGGTATATATATATAAGGAGTACTTAGGAAACTAGGGTGATTACTGAAGGAGCAGACTTCCCACTTTCCCTCCAATCTTGACTACAAGAATCTTCCAGAGTCTTTTTCTGTCTTGTTTTTGCTGCCAATCTTCCATGCTTTTGGTAAGAAACTATAGTCAACACAAAGGCTGTTAGGTATTACCAATATGTGAAATTAATTCTCCCCCTTTTTTCCCCTCTTCTTTATGAACATCATGCTTAAGAACCCTTATCCCTTATTCCTTCCTGAATATATGTATATAGTATGTACATATGTATGTAGGAGTGGCTGTGTGTATATGTAGAGAAAGAAAGAATGGGGCGCGATGGCTATGTGTGTGTGTGTGTGTGTGTGTGTATAAGGGATAAAAGAGAGAGAGGGAGAGAGAGGGAGGGAGGGAGGAAGAGTTAGTTTTAGTACTTTCAACAATTATGATTATCATCTTCCTTTAAGCACTTTTCATAAAATTTATCCTGAGTTCCTGAGGTACTGGAGGGTTTCTTAGGATTTCCTTTAACAGCAACATCATTGAAGATTTGACAACCTTAAATGTCTATATACATTTCAGAAACTTTGAGATTTTTGGCAGTCAAGTATCAATCAGCACATCTCTCAGTGTGGGGATTTATTTCACTAACATATCATTATTGCTACTGCATAATAACATCTTGGAGAATACATTCCAGCAGCATACAGAATAAAAAATACAACTCATCACTGCTTAGCTCTGTCTTTATTCAAATCTATGATAAAGCAATCAAGAAAAATCAGATTCGCATTATAGGTACAGGGGAGGTTAGTGCACTGAACAATGATGCCAGGGTTCTAAATTGGGCTCAGTGAGAACATACTTACTTAATGCGTGTCAACAACATCAGCAGTTTGTTTATCTAAAATGTGATGTGCATAATCCTATTTTTGAACGGATGAAAAACATCTAGACTCTCATCTGAATTTAACCATCTAAAATCAAATTGTTGTAAGGTATTTCCAACAGAAAGTGAGGATAGGTGATGACAAGAACTGTCTTGATTGCTTACTGTATGGCAGGCGCTGCCCCAAGAACTAACTTTTCAGATTTTCTCAACAATCTTATGAGGTACAAACCGTTACTATTTTTATGGTATAGATGAGGACATTGAGGCTAAATAACTAGTCTGTCATCACCCAACTGCAGAGTGGTAGAAACAGAATTGGAACACAGACATTCTAAACCTGGAGCCTATGTCTTTAAAGATGAGATTCTAAGTGGCCACAAGCCTACCTCTGTAACCATTGCATTTATTATGTTCTGTAACTGATGCATCTTATGCACATTATTTTATGTTCTTATTTTCTGAACAGGGAATTAATATTCTGGTTCATATTTTAGTCTTGCCTGTGCTTTTTAAACTGCTTATGATAGCTACTTGTAGATGTTTTCCCCATACTTTCCTATTTTCATGCACATATCTTCTTTGTTTCTGCATTGTTATAAAGATATTAAAATATTATTTCTAGCCATTGAAGTATGTTGGTTTCATCTAGCTTTCTAAAAGAGGAGTAGCAAACTTAAAATCTATTTCAAAAACACCTCTTGACAATAATTGCCCTGTGTTTAAAATTCGTATTTCCTTTTATCTGTCAAATATGTAACTGACTGTTGACAATTTCTTTCATTTCCCCCTATTCTTCCCTTGTTGGAAAGGACAGTAAGAAATTATGATTGACCTTCTCTACTGCATTCATTATTTCAGATCTTCTCATTTTACTTTACTATTCTTTATTCTAAATAATAAGACCAAGCTTTGGCAGAAGAGGAAAAAAAAACAACAACACTTTTCATTCATGACCATCCACTCATGTCAATAATGATTTATCTTATAAGCTTCCTGGAGGTAACATTTCAGTTTTGCTTTGTGTGAATAACAATAAAGTGTACACTTTTTGATGAAGAGTACCATTTTCCTACATAAAGCAGCCAGATGAATAGGTTATTTTGAAATATCAATCATACAAGGCACATGTCTTAAAATAACATACATACTTAAAACACTCATTGAAAGAATGTTAAATGGTGTAAAATGTGGAAATTATCCAGATTAAGTTAGGTAAACTTATATAATAATGGTATATTCAACTGTACCCAAATGTGAATAAACTTTAAAAATAAAACATCAAACTTCAAAAGAAGGCTTTTAATATTATAAATCGAAATCACTTGCATTTGTGACAAGAACATAACTAGACCCATAAAGGTTACTAAATGCTCATGAGATATTGTGGCTTTGAGAACTGATACTGAGTGAATGAAGGTTAATAATAGAACCAGTTACCACTTTGGTGTATTTTTTGTCTAGTGATTGTAAATGTCACTACATAGGGCTTGTCAACTGGCCAAGCTGTAAATAGGCCAGCTTTTGCATTTGCATCTATAGGTAAGGACCACTTCATATTTTCTTAAAAGGAAGACTATAAAATGTTATTCTGGAAATGAAACTTTTATAAATAAGCTCCAAGTAGACTAGGCATTTTGACTTTCTTTTGAAAATGTTTCTTACCCCATCGTGGTGGTATTATAATAATGTCATTCAGTTTAATAATCACCATGGTCTCTTGGGTCACATATTATTCTTATTTCAAAATTGAACCCTGTCTTTTGTTTTCTTTCCATTAAACCATGCTGCTTTTTTGTTACTAAAAATAATGTTTTACCTTGTTAAGCAAGCGTTTACTAAGAATTCTTTATAAGGCAGATTCCAAGCCGTTATGAAACAGGACAGTGGACAAGGGAATGGTACAGTGGATAGTGGTGTGCCAGGGTTCACAGGACCGAAGTGTAGATCCCATTTCTATGACATAACATGTCCTGATGCATTCCATTTCACATATGTTAATGTAAGGGTCCTCCATTTTAAGGTAATATTTGCCTTATTAACCTCACAGAATCTATGACAGGAACCAATACGATAATATGTCCATTTACAATAAATATTTATTACCACCCACTGTATGCCAGAACTATGTAAAGTGCTTGGAATTCAGCAGTGTGCAAAACATAAAAAAGGTCTACACTATTACACGATATGTAGTCTAGTAGGGTGGGGACAGGAGACTAAATTTCTGATTACAAATTGTAACAACCACTATGAATGGAAGGAGCCTCATGGGAGAAGATGGCAGTGATTTAACCTGGCAGTGGAGAGCTGGGAAATGCCTCTGAGAAAGAGTGATGTAGATCCAGAAGGTGAAAAACAGTTCAGAGGTGATAAAAGGCCCAAGAGCACCTCAGGCAGAAGCACCTGCATGTACAAAAGCCATGTGCTTTATAAACTGTTAGGTATAATGGGGCCATATTTTGATGTTAAACTCTGTGTGCTTGGTTTTTCAAATCCTTTTACTTCTGCTCACCACATCTCCTTTCAAGCAGAGTCCAGGGCTTTTCAAATGAACTGCCCTTAGGCTAAGCATATTATGGAAAGAATAAAGAATCAATTGTTTGGCTTCTGAGTACTTAAGTAGATATTTTAAAATTAATAACATAGATATGCATCTTTAACACCATGGCTTTCAATGGCAAGATACAAACATAGAATAGAATTCTAAGAAATTGGTTTTAAATAGGAGCAAAAGCCTAGAGGTCTGGATGAATAAATTATAGAAAGGACAAGAATGCATAATAACTTTTTTCCTTCCCAAAGAAGTTAAGCTTCCTACTCTATGGGGGAAAGAGCAATTTAGAGAGATGAGCCACATGGTTCTCTGCGAAAAGTTTAGTGGCCATGGCCAGGGCAGCAGAGTAATTGGAATATGCTTGAAGGATAAGAGAATTGAGTTCTTTACCCAGGGTATAGTTAGGAAGACTGCAAACCTCACAGAGAGATGCCCTGTGTCCAACATGGCATCTGAAGAGTACAGTAGCCATAGCATGAGGTACTTAGATGATAGGCTAAGGAACATCTCACAGACACACTGGCTAGCATGGGGTAAGATGGCAGGAAAAAGCAACTGGGGGGTCTGGTGAACCAGAAAAATCTCTGAGGTTGAGAGGACGAAGTTCCGAATCTACGATTTGGAAGCCCTGGTAGACTCATGGTCATCATCAACAGATGCCGCAAGGATAGGCATCTGATGAGAAGGTTACTCTTCCTCCTTTTCTTTCTCACACTTCCTGAGCTTCATTCAATGTCATGTCACTGAGATCCCTAGGGAGAAGGGGAAGGAGTGCTGGTGGTTAGAATCCTGACGAGTTTACAAGACAGAGTAGTTCTACAAACAAGACTGAGTTTTCACTGGAAATGACTGAACATCCTTCATGTGGCATAAATTTCCCTCCCTGACCAGGAGTGGAGCAAATAAAGTGAATTCAATTAAAAAGGAAAACACCCCCTTTTTGTACACTTGAGTTGGTGACCATGTCGATTTAAACCAGTTCTACATAGAATACAGACGTCAGTAGTAATCATCATTAAATTTGGGGCAGAGCTTAGAAGTTAACATTTCTAAGGTACCTTCACAGTTATCTTAAATGTATCATCCTGAGCAATGTCCTACTTTTTTCAATGCCTTGTAGGAAATTGGAAAGCTGGACCATTTTGTACCCATGTTCTTTTATAAGTAATCACTAGGCATTCCAGAAATCCTCTTCCAGATCAAAAGATGTTTTAAAACTATGCTATTTTGATCCCATGTGAGTAATTGCTTTTATATTGGCTTGATATTGTGTATACATAGTTGGCTGGACCATGATGTATTAAATGGTTTATCTTCTCCTACACTTACCTATTTGAAATGAATTATTTGATAATATGTAGCAAAGGAACACATTCTTGTGGGAAGTCATTTTTTTTTTGTTAGAGTGATGTCATTGAGGGTGTGTGTCATTGGCTCCTGGGAGTCGTTCTATAGCTACAACATCTAGTGTCACCTAAAGAATGCTGCTGTGTGCAGACATCCTTTGCATTTTGCCAGTTGTCTTTATTAATCAGGGGCAAAAGCCATCATTAACAAGAATGACTTAAATTTGGGAGAAGGAAATTAACTTCACCTGAGACTTCACCTTCAGCTAGAATACAGTATATGCCCACCTAATGCGATTTTCTGTAACCTGACCAATGTTGAGAGGTTTACGTCCATCATACTTCAAAACCGACATTTATTTCATTTTCATGTAAAGAAAAATTGTGTTACTTATTGTCTCCCTTGTAAGTAAAATCATGTATTCATAGCTCACAGGTTTAAATGTAGACTAAAATACCTTGGCTCAAGAAAATGCTAACATTTCAATTATCTGAGATGAAAAGAAATAACACATAGGTGCATTGAATTCCTCTTTTCATGGAAATTATTTTACAATCAGAAAGGTAAACCTCTGGATTTAAAAACCTATAAAGGCATTTTTCAAGTGTAAAAATAATAGAATATTTTTATGTGATAGTTTATAGCCAACCTACTTTGGAAGTTAGTTTTTTTTATTATTATTATTTTGCTTTTCTGGAGATATGAACAGATATTTGCTACTGTTTACACTGTTGCCATTGAAGGTAATATCCTGGAACACTTGAACACTTTTAGTTTTATGCTGGAAGAGGCTGTAATGGGAAATAGTAAAATCACCAGTTACTCTATTAACCACTAGAGGTCTACTGATATCAAATTTCTGCCAACATCCTTCATTTCTATAAATACTTAATTCCATATGAATTAAAGTAAATTTCTTCTTTTTTGTTATGTATCTTTTTTTCCTGTGGACTTTAATTCCACTTAAAATTGAGGGTGTTTGGCAGTTTAGGGGGTTTGTTTTTGTTTGGGTGTTTATTTTTTGGTTTTTGTTTTCCTCTCAAGTTGTATTTAAATACTATAACATGACTGTTAACTTTTAGGAAAAGTTAACTTTTAAATGGTTGGTATGTATTTAGTGTGTGTGTGTGTTCTGTGTGTATGTGTGTGTGTGTATATATATTTATATCCCATGTGTATATATGATAACAGTTTAAAAATGTCTGGCTTGCCTTTCATTCAGTAGATACATGAATGCCATTTGATTCTAAAGCAAGAATTTACTGCCTGGTGTTTCACATTTTCACATTGACTTGTGAGTACACCTTCAGGGAGTTTGCAGCATGCATATACATCAAACATAAGCGGAGTTCACCATTCAGGGACTCATGTTGTAGTCTCTGTCATGTTGCTAAAAATAGATGACTTCTATTTTGTTAGAAACAAGTAAGTGTTACTAACCACCATTTTGTAGAAAATTTGTGTCTAAGAACCCTGGAATTACATGATATTGTGCTCTTAAAATACTTTGCCATTTTATATTCACTTATATAAAAAAAGGTAGCAATTGAAATCTGAGTGAAAGAACTGAGGAGCTCATCTTTGAACCCTTAGGAAGGTTAGGAGGAGTTCGGTAAATGCTGTTCAAGTGATTGTCTGTCTTCCTATCATGGACCAGGGGTGACATTGGAGGAACTAAGAAACACCCTCTAGTCAGAGGTCTCCTGCGCCTACAGTACTTTAAAGAGTCCCAGCTCTCAAAGCTCCATAGAAATGTCACTTTCATTATTCACTAATCCAATCCATCCAGCTCCAGCCCCATTCTCTTGCCCCCAGATGAATAGTGAAATTAGAAATACGGTGTCATCTTGTTGGAACTAGGAGGAAGGGCAATGTGCAAGTTCTGGGATTCCCTTCTGGTTAGCCAAAATAATTTTGAATGCATCTGCAATAAAGAGAAAACCTCAACTTAATGAAACATTACATCTACATTTTTTAGAGCATTTAGTGAGCTGCCCTTGAATTTATTTTCAGACAGCATTCTGTCTTGGCAGAAGCAAGATTTACAAATGCAACAAACGGAAGACTTTCATTTAGCCCAGGAAGCTAGCTTTTTGTTTATGTTTTTGCCCTATGTTGCTGGGTAGTTGTATTTTACACTATCCAGGACGACCTTTTTTTGAGTAGGCAGAGTAGGCTACCGGGATTTGGAAGATGCCAGAAAGGGCTCCCGTTGGCTGCTATGTGTAGGTATGAAGTGAGGAAGTCTGTGCACTCTACAAAGGCTACTGTTGGCCATGCAGTGAGGGAAAGCTGATTATTGGTCATGTTCTGTTCTGCCAAGCCAAATGTGCAAGGCTCCAGAAGATTGGAGATCTTTGTGTAATTCATCTGACAAGGGGAAACACCTCTTGCAAGTAGCTAGCCTTTCTGTAGTTCGTTCAAGGAATCCCATGTGTCTGCTACTGTCTTCCCCCTACTAAAGTATCACTCCCATTCACCTATCAGGATATATAAAATTTTACCATTATATCTTTGGTATCCGAAGTTTCTCATATATTCTCCTTTATCATAATTAAGAAAACATACACTTCTCAAAATATAACCTTTGCAACTATAAATGAATACCTAAATTTAAATTATCAACTACTAACTGGGAAGACTCACAGGAACTTAAAGATTTTTTAAAAAGTTTATGGAATATATATATTATACAAAATATATATAAAAATTTCAAACACAAATAGAGGAAACAATAAAGTGCATATGTACTTTATATGTATATATATGTATATATATTACATATACACATATATGTATTAAATGTACATATGTATTAAATATGTATATTTATATACAATAAAGTGCATATTTATTTATAATAGGATGTACTCATCCCCCAGCTTCAAAATTATTTGCTTGTAAACCATTTAAATTGGGGAATAAAGAGCCCTGAAAGAGAACAGGATTCTGCCTCCACTTTGGCCATGCCGTTCATGTCAAGATCGTAGTGAAACTTCCATGGAGATTAATTCCTTCTCTCCTTTTGTTCAACTGTGATCTGATGAATGAAAAAAAAATTATTTCACTTACTACTTCTGGAAGCATTTCATAAAAATGATTGAAAAGACATGATTGCTGATATACTGGGTTCAAGAGTAATTCACTTGTTCTTCAATTATTAAGCTCTTACTTTGAGGCAGAAATGTTTTTACTGCTAGGACCATAGCAGCAAACAAGGCAGACAAGATATCTGTTATCCTGGAATTTATATTCTAATAAAAGAAAGGCCTAATTACATAATATAAACTAAAACACTAAATCCTGTATATCATCTTCCATGAGGAAGCAGGGACCACTTATACAGCTTTTTTTTTTTTTAAGATTTACTTATTTATTTTAGAGAGAGAGAGCAAGCCTGAGGCAGGGAGGGGCAGAGAAAGGGGGAGAGAGAGACTAGCAGACTCAGCACTCAGCATGGAGTTGTGCAGGGCTCGATCTCATGACCCTGAGATCACGACCTGAGCTGAAACCAAGAGTCTGACGCTTAACCGACTGTGCCACCCAGGTGCCTCAAAACAGCCTTTTTTAAAGAAAGAAAATTAGAATCTACAAGTTTCTCTTTTAAGAAAGGAGAATTTTTTATTAAAACTGTTTAATAACTAAGAGGGAAAAAATCTAGAAAAGTATGTGTTTGTTACAGTGTGCTCTGTTCTTTTCAGGGTATCTAAGAAAAGACAAACTTTCTTGGGTTATGAAACTCGTAATCCCTGTTTTCCCCTATAAAATACACTTAATGACTTCATTCTTGAGTTAGTTTCATAATTTATGAAATATTGCTGATAAAATTAGATAAGCAATGAAAAAATGATCACTATAAAAACTGGTCCTTCAAAATGTTATCAGTTGAGGTAAGTAAAACTATATAAGATCTTGGATGTCTTATGGTTTTGTAGGCTACTTTATTTTCAAAGCTATGAAAAACACCACACAATTGTGATCGGCAAAAAGAACATGACTACCTGGTATTTTCTTGCTGCAAAAATTATAGTGTAAAATCATTTTGCCAGTGTTTTTCCTGAAAACTGAATATGAAGCTTTCTTTATTTCTTATTTCTTATTTTTAAAGCTATTTTTTGAAGCAGTTTTAATTTTACAACAAAATTAAGAGGGAGGTATAGTGATTTTCCATATACATCCTGCCCCACGTATACATAGTCTCCACATTATCAAAATAGCTCACCAGAATGGTACATGTTTTACCAAGGATGAGCCTACCTTAACTCATCATAACCACCCACAGTCCTTGGGCTTCATTCTTGGTGTTATACATTCTTTGGGTTTGGATAAATGTAAAATGACATCATCATTATAATAGAGTATTTTCAATGCTCTAAAATTCCTCTGTGTTCTTCTTTTTTTTCTCTCTTCCTACCCATCCCTGACATGCAGTGATCTTTTTATTGTCTCCACAGTTTTGCCTTTTCCAGCATGTTATATAGTTAGAATAATACATTATGAAGCCATTACAGATTGGTTTCTTTCACTTAGTAATATGCATTTAAGATTCCTCCATGTCTTTTGCTGACTTGATAGCTCATTTATTTTTGGCAGTGAATAATATTTCACTCTCTGAATGTACCACAGTTTATTTATCCATCCACATATTGAAGGTCATCTTGGTTGCTTCCAAGTTTTGACAATTATGAACAAAGCTGTTATAAGCATCTATGTGCAGGTTTTTTGTGGACATAAATCTTCAGCTCCTTTGGATAAATGCTAGGGAGTGTGATTGATGGGTTGTATCATAAAGGTATGTTTAGCTTTCAAGAAACCACCAAACTGTCTTCCAAAGTGGCTATGTTATTTTGTACTCCCACCAACAATGAATGAGAGTTCCTGTTGCTCCATATCCTTATCAGCTTTTGATGTTGTTTGTGTTCTGGATTTTGGCCATTCTAATTGGTATGTGGTTGTATATCATTGTTGTTTTAATTTGCATTTTCCTAATGACATATGAATGTACTTATTTGCCATCTGTATATCTTCTTTCCTGAGACATCAAGTAGTCTTTGGCCTATTTTTTAAATGAGTTGTTTTCTTATTGTTGAGTTTTAAGAGTTCATTGTATATTTTGAATAACAATCCTCTATCATTTGTGTCTTTTGTAAATTTTTTCTTCTAGTCTGTGCCTTGTTTTCTTATTTCCTTGATATTGTCTTTTGCAGAGAAGAAGATTTTTATTTTAACAAAGTACAGCTTGTCAGTTATTGATCATTTATGTAAAAAAAGTCATCATCATGGGGCACCTGGGTGGCTCAGTCAGTTAAGTGTCCAACTCTTGAATTCAGGGCATGATCTCATGGTTGTGAGATGGGGCCCTGCATTGGGCTCCACACTCAGCAGGGAGTCTGCTTGAGATTCTCTCTCCCCCTTTCCCTCGGCCTCTGCCCCTCCCCCAGCTGTCTCTCTCTCTAAAATAAATAAATCTTAAAAAAAAAGTCATTGCCATGCTCAAGGGCATCTAGGCTTTCTCCTTGGTTATCTCCTAGGAGTTTTCTAGTTTTCATTTTATGTTTAGATCTATGATCCATTTTGAGTTAATTTTTGTGAAGGGTCTGGGCCTAGATTAATTTTTTTACATGGGGACATCAGTTGTTCCAGCACCATTTGTTGAAGAGACTGTCTTTGCTTCATTGTATTGCTTTTGCTTCTTTGTCAAGACCAGATGACTCTATTTATATGGGTCTATTTCTGGACTCTCTCTTCTCTTCCATTGACCCGTTTATCTAATCTTTGGCCTATACCATACTCTCTTGACTACTGTAGAATTAGAATAAGTGTTGGGTGCCTGGGTGGCTCAGTTGGTTAAGCGACTGCCTTCGGCTCAGGTCATGATCCTGGAGTCCCGGGATCGAGTCCCATATCAGGCTCCTTGCTCAGCAGGGGGTCTGCTTCTCCCTCTGACCCTCCCCCCTCTCATGTGCTCTCTCTCTCTCATTCTCTCTCTCAAATAAAAAAGAATTAGAATAAGTGTTTAAGTTGGGTAATGTTAGTCCTCCAACTTTATTCTTCTCCTTCAATATTGTATTGGCTATTCTGGGTCTTTTAACTCTCTATGTAAAGCTTAGAAGAGTTTTTCCAATATCCATTAAATAACTTGGTGGGATTTTGACTGACATTACATTGAATCTGTAGATCAATTTTAGAAAACTTGGCATCTTGACAATAGTAAGTCTTTCTACCTATTAACATGGGATATCTCTCCATTTATTTAGTTCTTTTTTGGTTTTGTTCATTGGAGTTTTGCAGTTTTCCTCATATAGATATTATACATATTTTGTTAGATTTATACCTAAGTGTCTCATTTTTAGGGATGAATATGTGTTTTTAATTTCAAATTCCACTTGTTCATTGTTGGTATGTAGGAAAGCAATTGACTTTTGTACATTAAATTTGTTCTACAGCCTTCCTCTAATCACATAATTTCAGGAGGCTTTTGTGATTCTTCAGATTTTGTACATACACAATCATGTCATTTGTAAACAGACAGTTTATGTTTACCTTCCCAATATGCATATATTTTACTTGCTTTTCTTGATTTATTACATTAACTAGAATTTCCAATATGATGCTAAGAGGAACAGGTGAGAGTGGACATTCTTGCCTTGTACATGATCTTATGAGAGAGCTTTAAGTTTCACACCATTAAGTATGTTAGCTGTGGGTATTTTGTAGACAGACTTTATCAAGTTGAGAAAGTACCCCTCTATTTCTATTTTACTGAGAGTTTTTTTTTTTAACATGAATAGCTTTTGGATTTTATCAAATGCTTTTTCTGCTTCTATTGATGTGATCATGTGATTTTTAAAAATCTATTAATATGATGAATTACATTAATTCACTCTGGAATGTAGTATTGGATTTGCATACCAGGGATAAATCCCACTTGATCATGGTGTATAATTAATATTATGCTTTTTTAGATTCAATTTGCTAATAATTTTGTTGCATCTATGTTTATGAGAGATTCTGATAGGTAGTTTTCTTTTCATGTAATGCATTTTTCTGGTTTTGGTATAAGGATAATCCTGACTTCATAGAATGAATTAAAAAATACCCTCTCTATTTCTGTCCTCTGAAAGAGATTTTGAAGAATTGGTATAATTTCTTCATTAAATGTTTGGTTGAATTTACCAGTAAACCCACCTGGTCCTAGTGCTTTCTGTTTTAGAAGGTTATTAATTACTGATTCAATTTCATTGATAAATATTGGCCTATTTAGATAGTCTATTTCTTCTTGTATGAGTTTGGCAGCTTATGTCCTTCTAGGAATTGGTCCATTTCATCTAGATTATCTCATTTGTGGGCATAAAGTTGTTCATACTATTCCTTTGGTATCTTTTTAATGTCCATGAGATCTATGGTGATAATGTCCTTTTTCATTTCTGATATTACTAATATGTGTCCTCCCTCTCTCTCTCTTTTTGGTTAGCCTGGTTAGAGACTCATTGATCTTTACAAAAATTATTTTCTGTTTTCTTTGATTTTCTTTATTGATTTCCTATTTTCAATTTCATTGATCTCTGCTCTAATTTTTATTCTTTTGTTGAATATATGTTTGATTTTCCCTTCTTTTTCTAGTTACATAAAGTGGAAACATTGATTTTAGATCTTTCATCTTTTCTAATATATACATTAAATACTGTATCACTCTAAGCTCTGCTTTCATTGCATTCCACAAATTTTGATAAATTGTGTTCTAATTTTCATTTAGTTCAAAATATTTTAAAATTTCTCCTGAAATATCTTATTTGACCCATGTGTTATTTAGAAATATATTGTTTTGTTTTGTTAAGTTTTTATTTAAATTCCAGTTAATATACAGTGTAATATTAGTTTCAGGTGTACAATTTAGGGATTTAATACTTACATACAACACCGGGTGCTCATCACAAGTGTACTCCTTAATCCCTATCACATATTTAACCCATCGCCCCACCCCCACATGCCTTCTGGTAACCATCAGTTTATTCTCTATAGTTAAGACCCATAAGGTTGGCTGCAGATTTCTCAACAGAAACTTGGCAAGCCAAAAGAGAGTGGCATGATATATTCAAAGTGCTGAATGGGAAAAATCGGCAGCCAAGAACATTCTATCCAGCATGGCTATCATGCAGAACAGAAGAAAAGATAAAGAGTTTCCCAGACAAACAAAAGTAAAGGAGTTTGTGATCATTAAACCAGCCCTGCAAGAAATATAGGGGACTCTCTGAGTGGAAAGGATAGAAGTATATTGTTTAAACACCACATATTTGGGGACTTTTCCATTGATCTTTCTGTTATTGATTTCTAGTTTAATGCCATTGTGGTCTAAGAATATACACTGTATAATTTCTATTCTTTCAAATGTGTTAAGGTGGGATTTATGGCAGAATGTAGTGTAACCTGTTGAACGTTCCATGTGAGCTTGAGAAGAGTATATACTCTGCTGTTGTTGGATGAAGTAGTCCATACATGTGAATTAAATCCAGTTGATTGATGGCGTTATTGAGGTCAACTATGACCATACTGATTTTCTGGCTGCTGGATCTGTCCATTCCTGAGAGAGGGATGATGAAATCTCCAACTATGTTAGTAGATTTATCTATTGTTCCTTGCAGTTCTATCAGTTTTTGCTTCACATAGTTTGACACTCTGTCCTTAAGCACATACTCGTTAAGAATTGTCATGTCTTCTTGAGGAGAATTGGGCTCTTTATTGTTATATAATGCCCTTCTTTTTCCTGATAAATTTCCTTGATTTGAAGTCTACTGTGTCTGAAATTGATATAGCCACTCTGCTTACTTTTGATTATTATTAGCATGGTAAGTTTTTCTCCATCCATTTACTTTTAATCTATATGTGGTTTTGTATTCATATTTACAGTAGATTTCTTATAGGCAACATATAGTTGGATTGTGGTTTTTTATTTACTTTGACAATCTCTATCTTTTAATTGGTGCATTGATACCATTGACATTCACAGTGATTATTGATGTGGTTGGATTAATATCTACCACATTTGTCACTGTTTATTTGTTCCCCTTGTTCTTTTTCTCCTTTTGTCTTCTACTCTTTTTCTGCCTTTTGAGCATTTTAAGATTTCATTTTCCTTCCTTTCTTAGTACGTCAGTTATACTTCCTTTTTTACATTTTTAAGTAGTTTCACTAGGGCGTGAATGTACATTTATAGATAATCCAAGTCCACTTTCAAGTAACACTGTACCACCTCGCAGGTAGTGTGAGTACCTTATAATAACAAAATCATCCTAATTTCTCCCTCCTGCCCCTTGTATCATTGCATATGTGTATCTCTCTCTCTCTCTCTCTCTATATATATATATATGATATATACAAAACCAGACATAATTGAATATATTATAGGAATTATTATTTTGAATAAACTAATATCTGTTAGATCAATTAAGAATAAGAAAATAATTTTTTTATTTTACCTTTCCCTATTCCTTCTTTGATGCTCTTTCTTTATGTAAATCCAAGTTTCTGACCTATATTATTTACCTCCTCTCCAAAGTTCTTTTTTTATAATTTTTTTGTAAGGTTAGTTTACTGACAACATATTCCTTCAACTTTTGTTCATCTGAGAAAATCTTTGTTTCTCCTTCTTCGCTTTGAAGGATATTCACAGGGTACAAAATTCCAGATTAGTAGGTTTTTCCTCTTAATACTTTAAATATTTTACTCCACTCTCTTCTTGGTTTCATGGTTTCTGAGAAGTGGGAGTAATTCTTATCTTTGTTCCTCTATAGGTAAGGTGTTTTTTTCTCTCTGGTTTCTTTCAGAATTTTATCTTTGACTTTCTGTTATTTGAAAATGATATGCCTTGGTGTAGTTTCTTTTCTCCTTTTGGCATTCATCTTGTCTGCTTCCTAGCTTTGTGGTTCAGTGTCTGACATAAATTGAGGGAAATTCTCAGGCATTCTTCTTTCAAATATTTCTTCTCTTCCTTTCTCTCTCTTCTGCTTCTGGTATTTCCATTATGTGTATATTATATCTTTTTTAGTTGTCCCACAATGCTGTTTTTTTTTTTTTTTTAGTCTTTGTTCTCTTTGCCCTTTTGTGTTTTTGGATTCTATTGATATATCTTGTAGCTCAGAGTTTCTTTTATCAGCCGTGTCATCTACTAATAAGCCCATTTAATGCATTCTTTTATTTCTGTTACTTTTTTGTTTTAATCTGTAGCCTTTCTTCTTGGTTCTTTCTTAGTATTTCCATCTCTTTTCTTACACTTCCCATCTGTTTTTGCACCTGTCTACTTTATTAATTAGCGTCCTTGGTATATTAATCATAGTTGTTTTCCATTCCTGGTCTGATAATTCCAACATCCCTACCATGTCTGGTTCTGATGTCTGTTCTGCCTCTTAAAATTGTGTTTTTTTACCTTTTGGTATGCCTTGTGATTTTTTTCTTGGTAGCTAGATGTGATATAATAGGTAAAAAGAACTGTTGTAAAAGGCTTTTAGTGATGTGCTGTGAGACATGGGAGGTGAGGAAAACCTTCCATAGTCCTACAATTAATTCTCAGTCTTTTAGTGGCCTTGTGCCCCGGTGTTTCTCAGTTTTCTTCTCCCTGCCCTTGGTAGGACAGGATAGCAAGATTGGGCTGGATTTGGATATTTCCTTTTCTTAGGTCACTTAGGCTCTAAAATACTGCAGCAGATTTTACTCTGGTTAACTCATTTTCCTTGAGTGCAGGCCTTGTTTAGAAGAGTCCTCCGTTTTATTTCAGAATGGTTCCTTTCCCCTCCCGATGCCAGATACCCGGCGGGGGGGGGGGGGTTCTCTGATATTTACTGTAGGAATCTGGTTGAGCTCCAGGAGGTAAATCTCACAATATTGTGGGCCCCCCCATTTAGGATTGGATCCCATTGGAGTTATTCACTCTCAGGGTTGTCCACACTGAGCTTCCAGCAATTCGTCATTCACAGTTCATGTATTCCTACTCAGGCACTGGCTCCCATGGCAGTTTCCTTTTATGTGTCTGTGTCCTGGTAAGCTAAGACTCCCTACATTCACCTGTCTGACTGTTCAGTCTTGGTGGCTGCTATTTGCCCTGTGTCATCTCCTCTCTAGGTACCCAGAAGATTTGTTGACTTCCTTCTTTTGGCTTTTTACTCATTAGGATACAGTGGTGACTTCCAAGTTCCTTCCTTCCATGCGGAACTGGAAACTGGAAATAATTTCATTATGTTTTAGTCCCTCACCTAAAAACCAAAACCAACAAAACAAAACAAAACAAAACAAAAAACCGTAGTTGTGAGATGAAAAGACATAAAGTCAACCCTCCAAAGAGTAAAAACAACAAAGAGGAGATAACTAATATGAGAAAACTTTGCAATCTAATAAATAATTTAAAGAATAGAAACTAATAAAAGAATTATTTCCTCATCAAACTAGAAAATAGTTTTAGAATATAATGGAATTGTTATGGTAGAATATAATTTTGTAAAGCAGACAGTCCCATATCACGCTGATAAAAATGTAAATTGGTACACTTTTTCTAGGAGACAATTTGAAAGTATGTTTCAAGAAACTGTAAAATATTCATATGTCTGAATTATAATTTCACTTCCAAGAATTACTTAGAAACATATACTAAACAGTCATTATAGGTGTAAACAGATATATATTATCTGGCAACAGAGATGTTTACTGAAGCATTATAACAACAATAACAGGGGTGCCTGGGTGGCTCAGTCGGTTAAGCGTCTGCCTTCAGCTCAGGTCATGATCCCGGGGTCCTGGGATCGAGCCCCGCATTGGGCTCCCTGCTCAGTGGGAAGCCTGCTTCTCTCTCTCCCACTCCCCCTGCTTGTGTTCCCTCTCGCGCTGTGTCTCTCTCTGTCAAAAAAATAAATAAAATCTTAAAAAAAAAAATAACAAAATAAGTAAACCTAAATGTTCTACAGTAATGGACTAGTAGAGGACAGCTAATACCTGTTTTTTCATTGATGTATCTTAAGTGCCTAGGAAAGTGTCTGGTAATATTAAATACTCATAAATATTTGTTTAATTAATGAATTTTTTAATAGAAAATTATATTATCATTAAAATATTAGCTTTGAAGAATAGTTACTGACTATTCCATATTATTGATATGGGAAATATCCATGATATAATTTTAATTGAGAAATAAGTTTGCCAAATTTATATATACAGCATGTTTCCGACTTAGCAAAATATTTATTTTTTTTGTTTCTGTGTTTATTACATGATATTATATAATACCGCAACAATATGAAGAATGACTAGCTTTAAGTTATATTAAATGTGATTTTTCTTTAGACTTTTTAATGTTTAAGTATCTATAATGAGCTTATATTATTTTAATTTTTAATAAATATAATGCATATAAATAGTTTAAAATCTCAAAAATTAAATAGCATATACAAAAATACCATCAGTGCCTTACCTAATCTCTCCTCTTCTTGCTTCATGAAGGTAACTGTTTTCAAATATTTTAACTGTTTCTTTTTCATTTCTAACACATTTCTAAATAACTGCTACTTGCTATTTTTTTTGGTTTACATTTTGGACATCATATTTATCTCTTTCCTGTCTTCCCAATTTTGTTATATCACATTTTTTAATTAAAAAATATTTAACTTAGGGGCGCCTGGGTGGCTCAGTTGGTTAAGTGACTGCCTTCAGCTCAGGTCATGATCCTGGAGTCTCGGGATCGAGTTCCACATCGGGCTCCCTGCTCGGCAGGGGGTCTGCTTCTCTTTCTGACCCTCTTCCCTCTCGTGCTCTCTGTCTCTCATTCTCTCTCTCTCAAATAAATAAATAAAATCTTTAAAAAAAATATTTAACTTAATTATTGTGTAAATGGTATTCATGGATGTCCATATCTCCTTCTCTATAAAACATTTTCCATTATTTCTTTCCTGAAGAAAATAAATGCCTGATTTTTTATTTGATTGTATTTCTATATTTCTATTATTTTGTAGATCCATTATCTAACACATACAGGGATATTTCAATTATTTCTTTTGTTACATTTGTGGTTTTAAGAAATTTATCTATTTCATCTAATTTACTTAATTTTTTGGCTTAAATGTTTAGAATATCATTTTATTACCCTTTTAATGTTTGTAGAATCTTCCTTTGATGCCATTTCTTGTTTCTGATATTGGTAATTTATGTATTTTGATTTTTATTTTCATGAATAGTTATTCCAAGGGATTATGAATTTTTACTATTTTCAAAGAACCAACTCTAGCATATTGCTTCTTCTCTATATTTTTTATATTTTCTACTTAAAATGATTACCACTCTTAATTTTTAATGGTTTACTTTATTCTTCTTAGTTTCATTTGTTTTTCTTTTTCTAGCTTCTTAAGTAGTTTTAGCTTCCTCACATGTACATTTTGTTTTCTTATTAATTAAAATGAACGTATTTTTAAAATTTCCTTGTGATATTCAACTCATGGATTAAATAGAAGCAAGTATTCAATTCTTTGGGTTTTTTGTGGGTTTTTTAAAGATTTTTAATTGTCTTCTATATGATTTACATACTTCTAAATTTACTGAGATTTGTTCCATGGTGCAGTATATGATATCACTTGATGGAAGTTTTGTGTGCACCTGAAAACAAGAATATTATGTAGTTGTGTTCTGTATTACTCTACATATGTCAATTAAGTCAATTTGGTTGATAGTGTCATTCAGGTTTTTATCTACTTGTTTTATTAATTACTCAGGAACATATATTAAAATCTCCAACATAATTGTACATTTATCTGTTTCTCCCTTTAATTCTGTCCATTTTTGCTTCATGTATTTTCAAGCTCTGTTATTAGATGTACACACATTTAGAACATGTCTTCTTGATAAATGGACCCTTTGTCTTTATAAAATGTACTTTTATATCTCTGGTAATACATTTTTATCTTAAAATCTATTCTAATGCTAATATAGCCACACCAGATTTCATACAAATGGTGTGCCCTTTTCTGTCATTTTTCTTTTCACCTACCTGTTTCTTTACATTTAAAATACAGCTCTGTATGACATATATAGTTGGGTGCCCCTCACCACCTCTCTCTCTCTAGACTGACAGCTAGCTAGATAGGTAGGTAGGTACATATGTAGTTAGGTAGGTAGATGGACCTAGATCTAGATCTCGGTATTTGTCTCCAGTCTGACAAACTCTAATTGGAATATTTTTAGTTCTAATTTTTTTCATGGTTATCTAAGAACTTCAATATGTATCTACCTTATTATAGCACACTTTTTAAAAAAAGATTTTATATATTTGTTTGACAGAGAGAGAGGGCACAAGCAGGGGGAGCAGCAGAGGGAGAGGGAGAAGCAGGCTTCCCGCTGAGCAGGGAACCGGACATGGGGCTCAATCCCAGGACCCTGGGATCATGACCTGAATTGAAGGCAGATGCTTAACCAACTGAGCCACACAGGCGTCCCTATAGCACACTTTGAATTAATTCTTTACCATTTTATTTTTAATGTAAGAATCGTAACATTATTTATTTCCAATTGCTCCCTTTTTTGTACTATTGTTTTCATGTTTCACTTCATAATTTATAAACTCCATGTTTATAATATCATTTTTGCTTTTAATAGCCTTTTAAAGAGAGAAAGATTAAAAAATAGACTTTCATATTTTCTATGTATTTATAATTTCTTTCGCTTTTAAGCTGAGTTTCCGTCTGGAATTATTTACTTTTGTACTGAAGGATTTACTTTATCATTTTTGTTGCACAGATTCTGCTAGTCACATATTCTTTCACTCAAGCTCTTGCTTAGTGGATATATCTTTATTTTGCCTTCATTTCTCAAGGACCTTTTCCACGGATTGTAGAATTCTAGGTTATACAATGCTTTAAAGATTATGTTTTTTATATTCTGGGTTGACTTGTTTATTATGTATAGTCAGCAATCATTCTTGTTCTATACATTATGTGAAAATAAATGAAGACCAACCAAATGAGAACAGGCAAAGGCTATTTATTCAGAGCTTGCTATAGCAAGAGTCAGCCACCATTTCTTATGTTTGGCAGAAATTCAAAGACAGCCAGAGGAGTGGGAAAGCTTTATAATGAAAAAAAAAAAAAAGAAAGGCTTCAAGAACGCCCTGATTGGAAGCTGTTGGCCTGGGGAAGCTGGAAGTGGGCTAATTAGAAGTGGTACATTCTATGCAGTTAGTTAGGGGTGCACAGGGCTTGCTTTGGTTAGTCATAAGTTGGATGTGGGACAAAAATTAGGGAAGCTGTCAGTTATTAATCAGGTCCTGGTCATTTTGGACCAACTGTATAGGGTTTTTGTTGGGCTTTTTAGGCAGGTTGCTAGAGAGAGTCATCTGATTTCCTACGCATCTGACTTATAAAAAGTAGTCTGACTTCCTGGGCTAGTTACTGTAGAAAATGGGTTGGTTTTCTGGGATGATTGCTGCAGATTGTGGGTCACAGTTCTACTTTTGTACGCAGTCTGGCCATTATCCATATGTATATTCATTCTTTCAGCTATGTGTATTTTGTCTCTGTCTTCTCTTAAGATTTTCTTTTATTTTTGCTTTATAACAGTTTGCCTATGGAATGCTCAGAGATGTGTGTGTGTGTGTGTGTGTGTGTATTGTGTAAATTCTGATTAGGGTTTGTTGAGTTTTTTAAATCTGTGGGTTGAGATTTTTCATCAGTTTCTTCAATTTTTCAGACTTCTCTTTTCCAAAAACATTTTCAGTCTCATTTTCCCTCTTATCTCCTTTTATTAATTTGCATAATTATGTGTCTATTATTGATATAATGTCACAGATAACTGACATTTTTACTGTCATTTATTTTTTTTATTTTTTTTTAAGATTTTATTTATTTATTTGAGACAGAATGAGAGAGACAGAGAGCACATGAGAGGGGGGAGGGTCAGAGGGAGAAGCAGGCTCCCTGCCAAGCAGGGAGCCCGATGCGGGACTCGATCCAGGGACTCCAGGATCATGACCTGAGCTGAAGGCAGTCGCTTAACCAACTGAGCCACCCAGGCGCCCTTTACTGTCATTTTTTAAACAATCTTTTTTCTTTCTGTACTTTTAGTTTAGATAGTTTCTTTTCACTTGACTTCAAATTCACTTATCCTTTCTTTACCCATGTCAAGTCTTCTTTTAAACTCATCTAATAAACTTTAGTTTCAGGGAATGTGTTCTCTAACTCCATAATTTCTGTTTGGTATTTTTTTATTGCTTCCAGTTTTCTGCTGAAATGTGCTATCACTTCACCCAATATATTACTCTTTTGCTATAAATTGTTTACCATATTAATAATGGTTATTGTAAAGCCCAGGCATGCTAATTTCAGTAATTGAATTATCAATGGATCTTCTATTTACTTTGCTTTCTCTTTATTATGGGTAATATATCCCTTCATGTATCTTGTAAAGTTTTATTTTTTTTCTGAACATTGTTATAAAAGAATGGTTGAAGTATAGGTATTGTTTTGATTTCTTTCCCAGGTAATAAAGCCCTTTCACTTGTCTGGTGGTTAGGGTAAGGAGCTAATCATTCCAAATTCCTCTTATAGCTGGGCCAGTTTTAATTATATTGAGTTAATCTTTGGTTTGTCAGGCTACCACCCCTTTTCTCATTTTATCAGTATTTGGGTAGAGAGGGTGTTGTATTGCAGTTTTAAGTATGTTTGTTCACTATTTAATTCAAATTGGAATGTGTTTTGAAATGCAGTCACTGCAAGAATGCTTAGGAATAAGCTAATTTTCTAGGGGATTTGTCTTGCTGTTTTTTACTTTGTTATTACTATATATTTTTACAATGGCTTTTTATTTTTTATTTTATTTATTTTAATTCAAGTATAATTAATACATGGTGTTATATTAGTATCAGGTGTACAATATAGTGATTCAACAATTCTGTACATTACTCAGTGCTCATCATGATAAGTGTCCTCTTAGTCCCCTTCACCTATTTCACCCATCCTTCCACACACCTCCCCTCTGGCAACCACAGTTAATTATTTCTATTTTTTAAAAACCCAAAAAGAAGGTTTAAAATAATAAAATAACAGCTAAGTGAATTGTCATTGTGTTTTTTATTCATCAAGGACAATAGAACATTTACAGTTAGTTGTTCTTGTTTGATTATTACTCAGTCTATTAAAATTGTAAATTTTAATACATAGTATTTCTTAAACCTTAATCTCAACTTGTAGATTTTTTTTTATAAACTTATTGGTACTTTTTATGTTAAAAGAATGCTTAGGAGTAAGCAGTTTCTTTTTGCATTGTTTCTCCTCCATAGCTGCTTCCTGTTAACATTTGAGGAGGGGAGGAAGAAGAATTGACATACTAAGATGCTAGTTTTTACATTTGGAGCTATTTTCAGTTTTTAAACCATTCTGCATGACCAAACTGTCATCTGGTGTTGCCTGACTTTTCCTTATCCTGGTGAAGCCTCTCCAACTTTTACGGGTCTGTGCTTCCATTGCTTCCATTGTTCGTACACGTTCATGCCCACCACCAGGTATAGAAGCTGCAGCACCACGTTGCTCACCTCCTGTTTCCTCTTATCTCACTGGCTTTTCCTTCTCATGTTGTTTCTTAATTTTTCATCTTTTGTCATATCTCTTAACTTTGCAGCACCTTGTGACTCAGTCTTTGAATACTTTCTATTTTCTATGTGCAATCACTCCTTTGGTGATATCAGACTTGTGTGTTATACATTTCGTCTATGCAGTGATGACTCATAGTTATATCTCCAAACCAGACGTGTATTTTGTATTTAACCCCAGACGTGTATTCCCAACTGCCCATTTGATATTTCCATTTGGACGTAGAGATCTTTTTAAAAATTTTAAAAAAGATTTTATATATTCTGGAGAGAGAGAGAAAGAGACTGCACAAGTGGGAGGGACAGGGGAAGAGGGAGAGAGAGAATCTCAAGCAGACTCCACCCTGAGCATGGAGCCCAACATGGGGCTCGATTCCAGGACCCTGAGATCATGACCTGAGCCTAAACCAAGAGTCAGATGCTTAACCGACTGCACCACCCAGGTACCCCTATAAACATCTTGATACATCCAAAATTTAACTCTTTACAAAATAATCAATCAATCAGTCTCACTCCACGTGCATTTTTGTCCACCTCAGTGGCAACTCCATCCTCAGTTGCTCAGACCAAAATACCTGGAGTTATCTATGACTTTATTCTTTATAATGCTCAGCATTCTCTCAATCAGATAATTTTCTGGTTCTTTTATCTTCAGAGTGTATCCAGAATCTGGATGCTTATCTCTACTTCCAAACCTATTCTCCTAGTCCAAACCACCAGCATCATTTGCCTGGCTTATTCAAGTAGCCTCATATCTAGTCTCCCTGCTTCCACTCTTGTCTCCTCTTCTGTCTTACAGTATATTCTCAACCTGGTGATCCTTTTGAAGCCTGAGTTAGATCATGTTACTCTTTTACTCAAAACTAGTCAGAGGCTTCCCTATGTCTCAGTGTAAAATTTGAAGTCCTTTATATGGGCTGGCTACAGTGAGCTTCTTGCTGTTCCTCAAACATGCCAGTTATACACTGGTCTCAAGGTTCTTTGTGCTTATTAATTTTGCCTGAAATTTTCTAATCTACATTTCTTGCCCTATTGCCTCCTTCAAGGGTTTGCTCAAATATCATCTTCTCAGTGAGTTCTTAAGTGACCAGTTTATTTAAGTTGCAAACTCAATACACTTCCCCACCTTATATTGCCCTATAACATTATTTTCTTCAACTGTCTAGGTAATTAACTTTAGTATTTTATTTTCTCCTCCCTCCTAATTAGAATATAAGTGGGGTAAAAGGGATTTTTTCCTATTTTATGTTGTATCCATAGAATAATTCCTGACACATAGAAGGTATTTTAATAATGTTTCTATATATTAGTAGCTGTTCTTTTGTCCCTTGGTTTGTCCCTATTGGTTCATATTGCCACTTTGTGTCCTTTACATTATGACAATCTAAAGGCAAAGAGGTTTTGTTCGTTTACAGTGATGCCTGGCCCCTTTCATACATTGTTATATTGATTATGTTTGAATTTTGGGATTATTTTTACAGTTAAAATAGAAAAAGCAAACACAGTTTTCTTGAACAAAGGTTAAATGTTATATTAGAGAAAGGAACATATATTTGTACTCCATCTTTCAAAAACTCCTTTGTAAATATTAAAATACTTTTCAAATATAAGGAATTAAAATATTTTACATAGTAGACAGCCTTGGAATAATTCAGTACTGATTTGACATGCAAGCTCTCTACTAGAAACTACACGCTGCTTTTAAATATTGTGGAGCCTACAGTGTAAGTAAAGTTTGAATATCCAAATTCCATTTAAATAATTTAATATTTTTATAACAGAGTTCCAAAATACTTTTCCCTTTATAGCATATTCAAGGCTAATTAAATTCATAGCAATACCTATGCTCATGTACCATATTTTAATCAGGTGTAAAGACTCCTAAATAATTGAAACCAACAGAAAATTAGGAGTAGCTGCTCATGTTTAAGAATGGAATTAGAGTGGAGGTGGGGGGATGGGCAAAATAGGTGAAGCGGATTAAGGGGACACTTATGATGATGAGCGCTGAGTAATGTACAGAGTTGTTGAATCACTATATTGTACACCTGAAACTAATATAACACTGTATATTAATTATATTGGAATTAAAATAAAACTTAATTAAATAATGGAATTAAAGAACTTTGTATTTTAATGTAATGAAATGATAAACTCTCTTGAGAGCTATTTTGATAATTCTCAAGAGTGAATGAACCATCTAAAACTAAAAGATGTTTTACCATCATAACTTTGCAGTGACTAAAAAGTATAACCCAAATTTACCTTCTTTTTTAGATTAATTATTCATGGCCAATATTTTAAAAATTTATATAGACATTACTTTGAATCTCTGTGTAAATATCCCCAGCAAATTTCAAATTATTATTTTTGTTGTTAGAATATGTACTTGAAATCACTTCATCCTAAGAGGTTGCTTGTATTTTTTAGAGATTGATAATCCCCAAGTCAAATTCTTTAGAGTTGTGTTTTTAAAGTTGTTTAGATATTTAAAACCACTCAAAATGTTATATATGGCAAAAAATTTAAACTTTTTGCTTGGAAATTTCCTCACACATTCAAGCAGAGTCCTTAATTAAGTCAAAGAAACCAATATTCTAAAAATTCCTACAAATTAAATACTTAGCATTTTTTATATATCCTAATTTTTTATATCTCCTGTCAGAAATTCTTAGCCCTTAATCCCTAATCACTAACAGATTATTTAAAGTTATAAAATAGTTATTTTACTATGTAGTAGTCAGGAAACATAGATGTGTAAGCATCTTCTAATTAAAATATAAAATGAAGAATCATAATTTTAGTGCATTTCATAGTATAATAGTATACCAATCCATTGCAGAGTATTTTTTTTAAGGGGGGAACTCATTTGCATGCTGAAATCCTTGTTAGTATCACAAATAAGAAAAGTCATGCATTTTAGTCTTTATTTATTTATTATTATTATTTGCATTTTAGTCTTTAAAAAAAGAAAAAACTCATTTCTTTTGATGAAACTATTGGGTATTCAATTTTAGAATGTTTGATATTAAAATTTGAACTCTGGATTTTAGAATGCATTGTGACATCATTTTAAATTCAGTGGGATGTAGGCAGAATGCATTTAACTGAAAGAGTAATAGAAGCCAATTTATATGAAGATTAATAAGCTGCTATTGGCTTTGAGTTGATGGTTTAACTTTCAAATAAAATTAATAAATACCAAGTGTCAAAGATACACAATCAAATGGAATTATGAGATGATTGGTGATATTTGAGAAAATAAATTATGTGTGTGTGTGTTCTCTTTCAAGCACCTGATCTCCCTTCTAACACTTCTTAAAACTGTACTAAACTAGATTTCTGAGCTAATTTCTAATAAGATTGTACTCCTTTCTCTTCTTGAGAATGTAGTGATATCCTTATTTGAATAGCGCTTATTATTCAAGTTAATTGCCTATTTTATTGAGTTGGTTTAATAAAACCAAATAACTTTCTACATAGATTGTGTTATCTAGTACATGAGTAAATATTGTATATTTTAATTTTTTTGGCATAAAACCAGATGTTTATAAATTACATGTATACTAAAAATGTCATAGGGGATAAAAGTTATAATTTTGGAAATTTTTATGCATTAGGATGATCATAGTAGAATGCTTTGGGTAAACCATCTGGAATATGGTTGGAAGATTTGTAAGACTTGAATGATCATTTTCAAGTCTAGGGAAATCAATGATACATAATGACAAACTACAGAAATTTATATATGATACATTATATCATGATTAATAGTACTATTGAATTATATTTCACATTTCACAAGTAAAGTATTTATATTACATCTATTATTAATAATAACACCTATTTGTTTTGCATTTTCAAATTTCAAATACAAATTTTCATAATAATGATCTGGGAATATGGATATTTCATAATTTGGAATGCATGCTAACTACCAGAATAAAATATAGTCTAGCATATGATCCTCAAAAACAGTTCTTCCTTATGAATGATTAGATGTCAGACTCTGTAATTTCACTGACACTACTTCAGATGAACTTATGGTTATAGGATCCCAGGCTTTTGTGATATTGTAATAGAAGTGGGAAGAGGAAAAGGACATGTGCCGTGGGGCTCTATACAGTCTCTACAGTACAATGAGAATAACCATAGTAATATTTACGTATGGTGTTAATGACTATTCTATATTGTAACCTTTGTTTCTCTTTATTCCTTGACCTTCTTCATTAAAATTTCAACAAATAAGAGAAGTTAGCAAAGGTGGCTCCTGGGTGGCTCGGTCGTTAAGCATCTGCCTTCAGCTCAGGTCATGATCCCAGGGTCCTGGGATCGAGTCCCACATCAGGCTCCCTGCTCTGCGGGAAGCCTGCTTCTCCCTCTCCCACTCCCCCTGCTTGTGTTCTCTCTCTCGCTGTGTATCTCTGTCTGTCGAATAAATAAACAAAATCTTAAAAAAAAAAAAAAAAAAAAAAAGAGAACTTAGCAAAGGAGACTGTCCAGTGGCCCCTGCTTTACTTTTCTTGGACTCATTTGATCCTTTACTAACACTCATCTTGCACCAATAAAAGAGTAAATATGTTTTGTGTTTCATAGGTGACAGTGTGTTGATTGTACTCTGTAAGTTGTACTTGAGTTCATATGATGGCCTTTGTATCATAATAATTAATTCTTTATAAACACAAGAACCATTCAGCCATACTAGTCAGTATATGGCAAGGAAGAAAAAAAATAGCAATTTTCAACTATGTGAATAGAATTAATTGTTTTCTCTACATTAGTTTAATCATAGTAAAGGATCTTTTGTAGAATTGCTACAATGTATTGCTTTAAAGTAGTAAGACAATCTCACTTTGAGAGAAAATAATTGAGCTTTAGTATAACATTCAGTGATATACTATTGATATAATTAGTTTCATATTAATTAATTATTAACACATAATAAAGCAGTACCTAATGTCTGGAAACAGTATTTGTTTATATTTTTGTTGCCTTGGTTTATAAAGTGCATTTACAGACATTATTTGGGCATAAAGGTGGACAGGATTGGTTTTCTCACATGCCCACTTAAAAAATGTAAAAGCTCAGACTTGAAGAGATGACTTTTCAAGTGCCCAATAACAGCACACAGGCAAGAACAAAGGTTTCCATCTAGTTCTTATTTTAATATCCAATCTTTTTTTTCTTTTTTTTTCTTTTAAAGCACAATTTTTTAAAAAAGATTTTGTTTATTTATTTGGCGGGGGGAGGGGGAGAGCAAGCACAAGTAGGGGGAGTGGCAGAGAGAGAGGGAGAAGGCTCCCTGCTCAGCCCCAATGTGGGTCTCCATCCCAGGACCCTGGGATCATGACCTGAGCCGAAGGCAGACATTTAACCAGCTGAGCAACCCAGGCACCCCTAAAGCACAATTTCTGTTGTCAATTAGAGATTGCCAAATTTTGATATAAATAATTACATATATGGTATCATAAAACATATTTTGGGGGGTTAGACAGAATGCCAATGGGAGAAAAAAATGTAAGATAGTTAATGGGTAAAGTTGAGGGCACTGAGTAGCAGGATGATAAAGATCGAAAATGCCACTTAGCTTATTTTGGGAAGGCAAACTGTTTGCTCAGTGCTTACCCCTATGAGAGAGGCATTGCACTGAAATTTTGGCTGGTGGTTTTACACTGCTGCTAGTCAAGGTTGCTGTCTTTTCAGATTGATTTCCCTAAGGTCTGATCATCTCTGTTGGATCAAATCAAGATACAACTATGGCTTTTCTTCTCTTCATTTCATTTGGGATCAATTATTCATCTTTTGCCTATGTCTCAGAATGAGTGAGAAGGTAAAAATTACCAAAGGTGAATGACCTCTTCAGGAGCAGGGATCCATTACTGATATAAAAGACAATAGGGGCACCTGGGTGGCTCAGTCGTTAAGCGTCTGCCTTCAGCTCGGGTCATGATCCCAGGGTCCTGGGATCGAGCCCCGCATCGGGCTCCCTGCTCAGTGGGAGGCCTGCTTCTCCCTCTCCCACTCCCCCTGCTTGTGTTCCCTCTCTCGCTGTGTCTCTCTCTGTCAAATAAATAAAATCTTTAAAAAAAAAAAAAAGACAATATAGCATCAACAAGTAAATTCTCTTTGTAATTTTATGATGTAGTTGATTGAATGATGAGTGGTGTTTTACATGACAAATTTTGGGATGACTAACCAGTTCTGAAATTGGCAGTCTTTTTGGTTTGTGATTTGCATTCACTTCACATATTCCAAACATTTCATTCTGGATATAATTAATTTTTCATATGAATATGCACTGTTGCTTTCTACTTGCTGCTAACTAAGTCAAAATGACTTCTTTCTATGATATTATATTGACATATTTTCCATCTACCTGTCTATTTTAATTTTGATTTAAAATAAAATTTTGATATAAAAATTTTGATATATAAAAATGTGTGTGTATATATATGGCATGGATATATAAAAATGAATATTTGAATATATTATTACTCATTTTTAAACATTAGCTCTCCCCTTTGACACATTCTCAAACTTGATTAAACTTGTCTCTTAGGGCGCCTGGGTGGCTCAGATGGTTAAGCGTCTGCCTTCGGCTCAGGTCATGATCTCAGGGTCCTGGGATCGAGTCCCGCATCGGGCTCCCTGCTCCTTGGGAGCCTGCTTCTCCCTCTGCCTTTCTCTCTCGCTCTGTCTCTCATAAATAAATAAATAAATAAATAAATAAATAAATAAATAAACAAACAAACAAACAAACAAACAAACTTGTCTCTTAGACATTTTGAGCATTTCAAATGAGGAATGGAATGGAAATAACAGGTATTACTACTCCAAAATATTACATATATCTGAAGAGAGGATAATGTTTATATCTTTAGTTAACTTATAATATTCTAGCGGAAGTTTACTAGAAGACTTCTTTAGGAAAAAATTCATGCTTGTTGAGGTTCTGCCATGTCTCCTTCTTGCCCCTCAGGTGAGGCTCATGTATTTAACTGGAAGTTAAGGTCCATTACCCAGTGCTGTATTTTTATGTCTCTCTAAAGTATTTAGTTATTATCTTTCATTATCTCTCTTTTAGGTGACTTCTACAGCTGTTTATCTTCTTTTGTCCCTTCAAATGAATCTTTATGTTACTTATTAGCATTCTAGGCTTTGATAATGCTATTTCTTATTTTAATTCTTCCTTTTCTTTTTTTTGACTGTTTTCCTTTTTCTCATTTTTCCATGTCCCTGCTTTATCTTTTGTCCTATTCTGATAGACTGAATGTCTTTTCTGGTATATATCATTCTAAATAATACGTAATTGGTTTCTTGGGTAATTGGAGGAAGAGTGAGTTTTTAATAATGTATCTAGAGGAGTTGTAGCAACTATAATAAGCAATATTAACTCTCTACTAATTGTTCACTCTTTCTAAATACTGTAAGATACAACAGTTATTTAAGACATGATCCCTTTACCTAATGAATTTATAATATTGCTGGTTAAAAATATCATATTATATATAAATAAAATAAACTGTTGATGTTAAAACAAACTGACTATACTTTCTTTTCCTTCATTTATGCATAGTTCTTATGAGTTACTATTCCACTAATGTAGAGCTGATGAAAACAACAAATTTATCCTCCCTCAGCTAACCCAATAGTGTGACTTCAGCAGACCAAGGATATGTGCCTTGAAAGAATATGTTTAGCCAGACCACCGGTCAACCTTCTTGTAGGAACATTATAATGTCCTGGTCACCATCCCCTAAGGTCACCTTGTGCATATGATAATCTTCCAAAGAGCTCTCGAGCTGTCTCCACTTAAAATCACTGTAATAAAGAGTATAAGAGACTAATATGCTCTTCTTTCCCCATACAGCTAGGTCTGTAGGATTAGAGTGTTGGTGATAACACCTGATTGAATTTTTCTTATTCACCATATCTTGAAGAGCACCATTAAGATAATTTATTATCTTAATAATAAATGTTATTACTAAAGCTATTGTGTGTAAGATTAATGTTTCTTTATTCAACACTAATTCAACACAAACATCTTTCAAATATTTATTATGGGCTACTGACTAAAGTAAACACATGTGTATACTCCTAGTTCTTAATTATATTCTCTCTGAAATTTTTATATCTTATATTTAACTGACTGCTGCGTGATAATATAAAACTGTTTTTTGTTTTATAACACATCTTAGGATTTCTTTCTGTATGAAACTCAGACCACTTAAGTCATGTCAGCCTTGTATATTCCTTTAAGTTAATTTGAAGTTCTGTTTTCTGAAGAAAAAATACTGAACGTCTGAGAAATAAATACTTTCACAACCTGGAATAGTCACATCGCAAGGTAGAATGTGATGTCTTTCCATCTACGTAGAACCTTTATTCTGAAGAGGTCAAGGTGTTTCCTACACATTTATCTCATTTCCACCCAGATTTCCTTTCACTAAATACTAAACACAGAGAAGTGAAATTTCTTGTCTTGGGTCATGTAGTCCTCTTCCTTAGCCACTGACTATATACCTTTTCTGTGTCCTGGTTTTCTCTACAGTGTAGATCACAAGTATGTCCAGTTTCCTCCTAAAATAATGAATTAGGCCAACCAGCAAATATTGTACATCTGCTGTTACTAGGTATTATTCTAGGTACTTGGGATAAATCAGCAAACCAAACAGAAAAAAGAAAAAAAAAACCTTCCCTTGTCCTCCTGGCATTTACATTTTAATGGGAGGAAGGGGATAGAATGGGGGACACAGACAATAAACATCATAAATTAATATTACCTAGCATTATGATGAGAGGAAAAATCAAAGGCAAAATAAAGTAGGAAAAAGTTAGTGAGGTAGGAACATATAAATGGGTTAATGCAATTGTTGCAGAAATAATTTAAATTCCCAGCTGTGTAAAATAATGTCAATAAAAACTAGTTCAGAACTGAAAATTAAAAGCAAGTTTGTTTGGGAGGTTTTTGCACATTCAAATTGAGGAGACTTGAATTTATTAATTCAATTTAGTAAACATTTATTAGAACCATTCTGTACAAAGTACGATTCTAGTGGTTTTGAGTACAAGAATTGATCTAGTGCAGATTCTGCTCTCAAGCTGCCCAGAGTTTGAAGGACAAGATATTCTGGTTATCTGTCTCTGCATAAAAATAACACCTCAAAGTGTAACTGTTTAAAACAATAAACATTTTATTATCTCGTGATTTATTGGCTTGACAGCTTAGCTGGTAGTGCTTCTGCTTCTCCTGATGTTGGCTAGGATTGCAGTGGTCTGAGGGTTTGATTAGCATCAGAGGTGGCTCATTCACAAGGTTGATGCCTTGGTGTGAGAGGCTGGAAGGCTCATTTCAGGTAGGACATTGGTCACTGGGACAGCTCGTACTCTATGTGTCAGGGCCTCTTCACCTCTCAAATAGTTCTGCACAGGGTTTCTCCACATGGTTCTTTCAGTAGGTAATGAGACTTCTTATCTGTTGGCTCAAGGGTCCATAAAATGCAAAAGGAGAAGCTGACAAACCTTCTTAAGTGTTAAGTCCAGAACTTATACAGGGTTCCTCTCTCTGCATTCTAGCGGTTAAGGGAGTCCCAGGCCAGGTCAGATTCACGGAGAATCTTTCACAGGGGGAAAACTGTGGGATTCACAGATCATCTGGGGCCATTTTTGGAGACGAACAATCTCAGGAGACAGTGCTTACGATATGTGCAGGGTACTGTGGAAACACTGATGAAGAGCATCTGCCAGTCTGGAGATGCTCAAGCAAGGCTTTCAAGAACAAGAGAATGCTGAGCTGGTCTTACAGGAAAAATCCGAATTAGCCAGTAAATGAGGAACAGGATATGCCAGCCAGAGAGAGAGAGACAGTGTGTGTGTGAGAGAGTGAGCAAGAGAGAGAGAGCATGAGGCATTATACAAGACATGGTGTCAGAGGAGAGGACGATGTGTTCTGAGAACTTCCAGTTATTCAATATGAGAATAGAGTACAGCCTTTTTTGGTAAATGCTGAGAAAGAAGACAGAACTTTGACCCAGGGGTATTTTATAAAATGAGGACAGCACTGTATCTCAGAAAGTTGCTGTGAAGATTAAATTATACCAAATATCCAGTATATATATGTGTATGTTGTCAATATACTAGATAATTTCTAATACTTGTTTTGCCATGATGAGGGTTTGAAATTCACCCTAAAGCTGATGGTAAGCCAAGTATTCTGGAAGAAACATTTTGTTACATGGAATTTACAGCAGGGACTATCTTACATTTCATTATTATTATTATTATTTATAAATTGTGTGTTAGACATCCTTTATATCAGTGAAATTTATAATATATGCTCACTTTTTTGAAAACTGGTTGTTAAACTTTTACTGGCACATGAGAAGTATTAAATCATTTTCCCATTTCCTGTATGTTCTGAACACTCGTTCTCTACATTTCATGCATTTAACTCAATGTTTCCACCTGGATATATTCTACTGATCTATATTCCAATTCACTAATCCTCTCTGCTTTTCTCTCCAACTATTGTCAACAATAAAACCTATCTTAAATGCCTAATTTTAGTGTTCCTCATATTTAAAATTATTGAATTTCCTTTGGATTCCCTTTTGTAAATTCCAACTCTGACAAAATTCCCACCTCTTTTTCCACTTAATATAATAATCACAATAATTTTAAAATTTACTTCTGATAACTCCAGTAACTGGCTGTCTCCTTCTATTGTGTTTTCCTGTAAAATGTTTTTCCTCTCGATCCTGTTTCTTGTAGGCCTTATAATTTTTTATTATTGATACTGTGTATAGGAAAAATAATAGATGGTTTTGGGAATGTTGTCTGGCTCAGGGAGAGTTTCCCTTATTTCCTTGTAGGCTGATAAGGAGACATAGATCATTTCAATCAAATCAAGGATTGAACTGATTTGATGTTGGGTCTCAGGTCTTATAATAAGCTTCCTTTCGCATCTGTTTTTCCTCAGCTGGAGGGTGTGACCTTCCAGAGGTTGGAAGGATAACCTGGATTATTTACAAAAAACCCTGCCCCTCTGCGGGTCCATGGCCTTTCAGTCCAGAGCAGAACTAAAGCAAACACTGCTGCATTTGTTTGTTTAGAGGTTTTCTGCTTATCTTCTTGGCCTTTTGCTCTGTGCAACTTATAAATAGGCAAAAGTCTCAAGAACAAAGCCACAAGTTGTGGTCTCACTTCCATGCTGTTACCCTTTCTCTGGGATCTTGACTACTCACAATCTGGCTACCCACACTGAAAAAGTGTGAAATCCATTTTATTTTCTTTACAGCTTTATGAGATTTCCAAAAGTTCTACTCTCTTCTCTGTCTCTTAACAATGTATGCTCATATTCTTGGTCTGTCTCTTCACATGAACACCAGCATTTGCCTAGAGTAAAAAAAAAAAAAAAAAAGCTGCTTAGAGAATGTTAGTTCACAGTTCTCTGATTTCCTTCTCTCAGGGATCTTGGGCTCTCAAATCCTGGTTGCCTGCTAGCTGTCTGATGTCTTCAAATGGATTTCAGGCATATATTTTTTAAAAATTAGCTTTTCTGGCTATTCTCAGTGATAGCATTGGCCCACTCAAATCTCTTCCATTCTGGCTGCATCTACACACTCCTTTAATGATTTCATACGCCTGTACTAGGACAAAATTCTCTCCTAGGTCCTCTCATAGCATTCTGTGCATAATTTTATAATAATTATTACTCTGTTGTGGTAAAGACTTGTGTATTTTTCTGTCTCTACTGCTGGACCATAAACTTGTAGAAGGCAGACTGTCCCATTTTTCTTTGAATTCCCAATATCTGGTGCATCATTGCACTGAATAAATTATTGTTTAATAAATAATTTAAAAGTGGGTATGGAAATAAAATCTTTAAACAAAATAAATAAAAGTGGGTATGGGTGTATATCTGTAGATTTCTGGACTGATCAGGATGTCAATTATCTGATAGAATATTTCAGAATTTGTTTTCCTCTCTCTCTCTCTCTCTCTCTCTCTCTCTATATATATATTAAAGATTTTACTTATTTATTTGACAGAGAGAGAGCACAAGCAGGGGAGCTGTAGGCGGAGGGAGAGGGAGAAACAGACTCCCCGCTGAGCAGGGAGCCCACTGTGGGGCTCGATCCCAGGACCCTGGAATCATGACCTAAGCAGAAGGCAGATGCTTAACTGACTGAGCTACCCAGGCACCCCTATAATTATGTTTCTTTAGTCATGTTTTACCTTAGGAAAATAAGAAGAAAATTACTTTTTCAAAGTAAAGGGAAATTACTTCTGTAGATCAACCATATATTATTTCAGTTGCTGGGATAACATGCTTTTAATTGACCATGAAATTTTGAACATTGTAAACCCATAATAATTAGTTAATAGATGTATATTTCTCTTTTGAGATATTTTAGTATTTTTATATGTTATTTATTCACTTTGTTGTGGTAGGTATTACAATCAAACAGATGATGTGAAAAATACTATTGAATACACAAACAAGAACTTTTTTGTATTTATTCTTAAATTTCTTAGTTGGAATTTGACCGCTCCTTCTATGAAGTCTTCCCAGATTACTTAGGGAAGAGTTAGTTGATCCCTTTTGTAGCTGCCCATGGTCCTTTGTTGCTCTTTTATGACTGTTGCCAATTTGCATTATACAGATCTGTTTAACATTAGAATTTCGACCCTGTTTCTTTCTTTTTTAAAAAAATAGATTTTTATTTATTACTTATTTGACAGAGAGAGAGACTGCAAGAGAGGGAACACAAGCAGGGGGAGTGGGAGAGGGAGAAGCAGGCTTCCTGGCGAGCCCGATGTGGGACTCGATCCCAGGACCCTGGGATCATGACCCCAGTTGAAGGCAGATGCTTAACGACTGAACCACCCAGGAGTCCCTCGACCCTGTTTCTACCACCTTTCCTATTTCCCAAACTTGTGTCATTTTCCTCTCAAGCAGTTATAATCTATTTATATACTCACATTTTAACCCCTAACACATGCACACACACACACACGCACACACACAGAACATGAATAACTCTCTTGAGAGTAGACATTTCTCTCTGTTTGGTTTACTGCTATGTCTCCAGCACCTAGAACCGTGCCTGGCACATAGAGTATGTGTTGAATGAATGTCTGTTTCCTACATTAGATTCTGAACTCACTGAGAACAGAACCCATGATCTAAGCCTTAGTATCTTGGTGTCTAGCATCATATTTACTAAAGCAGGTGCTAAATACTTTTGTAATAAGTAATAATTCATTCTCTTGTAAAACTAAAGGGATTATGGTACTTGTGTTCAGATAATTCTACTTATTGTAATGTGTAGCTATTGTTCAGCAAATAGTTCTTAGAATTAGTATGCAAGAGGGCTACATATTGAAAAGCTACTCCATTCCTTGAAAATGTATTTATTTATTTACTTATTGAACTTTATAAACCCATAATAATTATATATACAGATTTCTTATTTCTCTTCTGCTATATTTTAGAATCCTTAGATATAATATATTCACTTTGCTTTAAAGATATTGAAATCATATAGATGATATATGAAAAGTACTTTTGTACATTTACTGAGTACATATCCTATAGCAGATATTGTGTTAGGAATAGGAGGAACAGAACGAATAATATTTAATCCCTGTCTTCAAAATCCTAAATAATATCTAACATTTACATCGTATTTTGTGTATGCTAGGCACTGTTATGAGAACTTTATATATATTTAGTCCTTGAATTCTTATGAGAATTCCATGATAGAAGTACTATTATTTTACCCATTTTGAAATTGAGAAACTAAGGCACAGACAGATGAGCAATGCAGTTTGTCATTAGAATCTGTGCTCAGTGTCCCACTAAAGTCTAGAGAGTGTACCTAAGCCTTTCTACCAAAGGTAGCCTCTTAGAAAAAATGGTTCTTGACCCACACTTTGCTCCCCTTTCCAAGGGCTCCGGTATCTCAGTCTCTTTCCTGAGAACTGCTTTGGGGTTCATCTTCAAAGCTGGTTTTTAGAAAAATGCTCTTTCTTCTACTCTCCCTATCTCTATTTCCCTAAGACAAACTTATTGTGGTTTGACAGACATACTAATTATTATGTGAAAAATAGAAGATCAAAAGTCATACATAGGAGACAATCATAAAGCTCATAAATTTCTAACAGTAGGGATCTCTGGCATTCATATTATTTTAGTTGGTTATAACTTGCTTGCAAAATTCAAATTTAGGTTGTGATACCCTAGCATGACCTACTTAAATACTTTTTTTTTTTACACTAGTAATATCATTTTTTAGAAGGAAGGGGAAGTGGGAAATATATAATATGATTGATCTCCAGGTAGTTAGTCTAAAGGAATAGCAGATGGTAAACATTAGCTATTAGAGCAGGAAATTATTTCTTCAACATATTTTTTTAGCTAAGAGATTCTTTGAAAATGAGTAATTCTGGTTGGTTGATTTTGAAAGTAAACCATATGTTGTTTACATGTTTTGGCATTTATCCAGTTTCCCTGAAGATGAGAGTGAAAATGGGGGAAAAAAAAAAAGCCTTTTACTAATTAGATAATAATGAACATAATGAAAACAGGTGCCATAACTTTTTGAAATATGAGAATGTATCTTCAGAACATGCTCTGGGAATAGGATCATGAGGGAAAAATGTTCTGTATATGCCCATGATGTGAGCACATAGGTGTCTGGAGGTACAGACCAAGGCACACATTAAACAAATTTAACTGCTAGTTTTTACTATGGTAGAAATAAAAAAAAAAACAACACAAATCAAAGTGAGTTTTAAAATGCCCTGCTCATTTTATGTGAACAACTCAATGTACATGCATGTATTATTTGCGATCTTGACATTCTAGTTAATATCTTAAAGTTTTTCACACACATTTGAGTGAGAAACAAGAAGTAACTAAAGAAAGCTAGATGATTCTCCTAGAAGGCAAATAGGACACTGAATCCCTCTAACCTGTAGATCCCCTTACCTCTGAGTGACAGCAACACCCATGAAGTCATGTTCTCCCTCCACAGTCTGAAGGATGGATGTAGATGATGCAGATGATGCTGCTTCAGCCACAAAGGAGAGCAATTGCAACCTAGTATGGGGGAAGGGTGATGTGTTAAGAGCTTCTCCTGATAGATAGGGTTGAGAAATGGATGAGGTATTGGGGAAATCAAGAGGGGCAAAAAGGACAGTTTGGATGACTCTGTGGGTGAAAGCCTCACTCATGGTGGGGTAGGAAACTGAATGTCTGCTGCTGAAAAGGGAAAACTTTCCCTGCCCTGTGTCTTTTCCTTCTAATGGATGAGATGGACGTGTTTGAATTCACAGGAATGCCTTCTGAAGAAAAATGAGTATCCCAAATGGTACAAAGTTAGGACTATTAAAATGCATGATCAACTTTTAAAAATATGTAATAATGTACGTGTTAATTATTTTCCAAAAAATATAACTGCTGTGTTTGAAAATAATATGTGAAACCTGCCCTTATACAATATGACCCGATACTGGCTCTCTTCTGTGGTTGCAAAGGCACTTAAATTCTACTGGTGATTATTTTTCTAAATGATTAATGCTTATTGTGATTATTCTCCAGCTAATATATGTATGCAAAATGTGGCTGCAGGGATTTGCTTTTGTTAGCATATCCCCTCCCCCACCCTGAAACCTCAAGGCTCCAGACGTTGATGCTGGAGAGAGAAAATGGATGTGTGTGTGTGTGTGTGTGTGTGTGTATCTAACCTTCAAGTTGATACATTGGTGATGATTATACAAACAAATGAAAAAAAGATAAAGCTTTCCCCTTGATAATGCCCTTCTCAACACATTAATATCATTTTCGAAAAACTTAACAGTAAGCAGAATGCTTTAAATTTAAGTGAGGCTAGTGTCTTAAAACAGCTATACAAAGCAGTTACAACTGGAAATTTAATATAACTGAGAATGGCACTTTTATTAAATAATTCTGTGATCTTCCAGCCATGTTCTTAATCAGTGATCTCCCTGTAGCAAAATGCATAGATAATCAACAACTCAGTCTGTCAGTGAAGTTGTTGGTGGATTAAATCCTAAAGGAAGGAGCCCATAGCCCTGGAGGAAAACTGAGTACACGTTTCCCTGAGTCTTTGAAGGCTCATCTCGGTAGTCCCACTGCTAGAATGTGCTCTGTTGTCATAGCAACACCATCTCCTGCTTCATACAGGAAAGATTAGCTCTTACTGTGCAGAGGAGAGAATTTAGGGGAAGTCAGACTAATCCCTGGGTTCACTTGGAGAGAAAGGTTGGACCTCGCCTGAGGGATGCTGTCTCTGCAATGATAGAATTGGCTGCCACAGACACTGGTATTTAAGTTGAAGAGCAGAATTCACAGTAAGTGTCAACTCCTCCAGAGTAGAATATTGATGAATGAGGTTTGTCTAAGTCTTGTTGAAGACTGTCCCATGCAGCAGTGGAATGACAGCAGGAGACTCTGATAAGACTGCCAATGTTTTCCTCGTTTAGGTGGTATTTAAAGGGTTGACCACATCAGAAACTTGAGGAAAAATTTTAGGTACTTTTGAAACATCCATCTAAAATCCTGGGAGCATGGCAAAATTAGATAAGAAAAAAAAAAGTATGTTTTTGGCGCTTAATTTATTTACCCTAGATTTTTGTGCACTTAAATTTAAAATTCCATAGAGAGAAAGAAAAAAAAAACTCATGAAAAAATTTATTATTTCTAAGCAAGTGGGTTTCTTTAACACCAAAAGTAATAAGATTTCATTTTAGGATTGCAAATGTTTGTTTTCAATTATGTATACAGTTTGTGAAAATCCTTTTAGAAGCATACAAGTGGTATAGTTCTTTAAGGTAGTTAGAATATGATTAAAAAGGTATTCTTTGGGGAAGATTAATTTATTTAGGTCTTCTCTTTGGTGCTGTTGGTTCAATTTGTCAGCATAAAGTATGTGCAATGTGTAAATCTTTCAGGATTTTCTGTTGCTTGTCTAAAATGGATTTTAATCTGGGGGGCTATGTGGGTTTATTTTGTTTTTCCTCCTTGGTTTGTATGGGCACAATTCTTTCTATAATTACTGAGTAGTACATGGATTTTAGCTTAAGAACTTGTTATGGGTTTGAAATGTTTGATACTGATATCCATTGTAGAGTTATCTACTCATTGAAAAACTTAATTATTTCAAAGTACACTTTAATCCACATCCAAAAATAAAAAGAGTATTTCAAGCATATGTAGATTTTTTGTACTATATTACTAATATGGAAATTGTGGTTTTGATGATCAGTGTGTATTATCCTGAAAGTATATATATAAATATATATATATGTTTATATATATTTATATATATATATTTATATATATATATTTATATATATAAAAGTATTCCTGGTGAAGATTGTATCACGCTGCATTCATCATGTTTTTCAATTGCTTTGATCATGGCCATATATTTACAATGTGTATTTAGGAACTGGGTTTTGGTTCCTACGTACAAAATCTTAGGCTACCAATGTACTACCACACTACAACTAATACTGCAGTCTATGTTAAATATAGCCAATATCATAAAAAAAAACTTGTTATTTGAAGTATACTGCTTTAATTTACCAAAATGAAAGAGATTTGGGTGTTCTTGTAAAAGGAGAGTGCAGATTACACATAGACTCCTTTTCTCTGAAACTTAATGCTAGAAGAGACCATAGGTCTTAGACCTGAAGGAACAGTTGTATTAAATGGTTACATTAAATTATTCTCTTTATGTGTCAGGAAATATACACAAAACCATAAGGGTCACAATTGGCTGAATATCATTCAAGTTATAACTATGCAGAAGCCTGATGCTCTAAAGAAAATGGAGACAAAGCAGGAAGTCAGGGAGCCCCTTTCAGTAAATGATTGCAAATTATTACAACAACCTCTTTTCTATCAGTAGTTCAGGGTAGAGCCCTTAGAAATCACAAAGAGAAAGAAGCAAATCTGCTATTTCTCTCCAGCCTTCCCTCCTCCCCCTCTGAAAACAAACTGGAATAACTTATTTCTCTTCCTTTATCGACTGGACAAAAATGAGGAAGCCAATGACCCTATTCTAAAAGGAGAGAAACTTCGGGTTTGGTATGATGCCAGGCTCAAAATTAACACAACAGAACTGGGGAAGGAGAAGGATGGCAGGTAAAATGGACAGCACTGACTGAGATCACAGAATAAAGTATATACATAGATAACCGAATAGTAATTGAAAGCTAAGGCAGGGATTTAGCCCATTCACTACCTTGACCAAAGTTTTTCAAGAGGTAGTTCTGACTAGTTTAAAACAACAACAACAACAATGTATCATATTACTTAGAGTTTTCCATTTCCTGTCTTCTGGGCTCATTTCTTTTGTAAATACAGTAATGATTGAACTAGAGCCAAATGCTGTGAGCTGAAGACTTGTGGGAATTTATTACCTCCCTGAGGCAGTTTGGTTTGGGCTCCTACTATGTCAGGGTCTTGCTTGGTGAGGAACAGGTCATACTCCAAAGCCTAATTATCCCTTGAAAGGCATTGCTTCAGGAACCTTTGAAAGAGCAAGCTGTTCTCTTCTTGAACTGGTCTCAGAGGTTTAGACTGTCTTTTGGAAAGTCTAGAAGTCAGTTTAAGAATAAAAATCTTCAGGACGCCAAGGTCTTGAGGTTAGTGGGTGATCTGGAAATGGTCTGAGCTTTTACGAGGGAAACCAGAGTACAGAAAAGAGAAAGAGGAAGATCACAATAGAAGCTTCTGCTAGGGAATACTCAACAAACACACATATGGAAGGCATTGATGCATGATTTTATAATAGTCAGTTTTCATGTGTACTAAGGATTGCTTCTAAAACTACCCAGTATGGTTGATGGTTGACATATGTATTATAGTACATATTGAAGATAAAAATATTTAGCCCAAAAGATAATACTGTGATATGAATGCTTTTTGCTTTTAAAAATCAAATTAAGAAAGTTCAGTTTTGACTATATAAGATTCGATTCTATCACACATTGTTGGGTTAGAAAGGCCACTTTAGAGAACAGTAATATAGCAATGATTCCTCCTCTCTTTTTAAAATTTTGAGACTTATGCTTATGTTAAAACCTCCTTATATTCTTTAAATTTGACTTTATATGTCTCAGGACAAATATGTAAGATGCTAAATTTATCTGTCTTCTTAGGATTGCGTGTAAGCAAATGTGTAGCATCATGTATGGGAAGATGGCTAGAACAGTTGTTGAAATTAGGTTATATGTAGAAAGACCAGAATGTTAGTTGGGGCTATGTACTTTTGGGGATAGACACTTTTGAAAGCAGATGGGGGCCAATGGGCATTTCTGAGCCAGGAGTGAGAAATAGGAGCAGGGCTTTGTGAAAAGGTATCCTACAAATGTGGAGAGGAAAAATAGATGGTATGGGCAAGTGTTAAAGGAAGGCTATTAGGACTGAGAACCTAAACTAACATAGAAAAACTGAGAATTAAAGGTAGGGAATAGATGAGAAAGCAGTGATAGCCATATACTATAAAGAATTTCATGTGTTAATGTACTCAACCAAGGTTTAATTTGGCCACTGCCAAGATGGATGCTAAGAATTACAGAGCAAAATGCATATGTTCAGGCATTCGTAAAAACACTTGGTCTGGTGGGAATGACTGAGAGATAGCAAATCAAAATATTTCGTGCTAAGACGTGTGGTAAAACAAGCACAGGGGATAGACTTGGCCAATGACTGGATAGCGTTAAAGAACTTTCAAACTTGGAAACCCATGGGTGCCATTACTAGACATAAGGAAAGTCAACAGGAAGAGGGGGTCTGCGAGGAGATGTAAGGAAAGAAGTGATGCTAATGGAGACAGCAATGAATTTGATTTTGGGCATCCTGTTTGATCTGTAAGCCTTAAAGAACAAATACTGCATTTAATTATGAGTTAATTTACCCATAATTAGTGTGTTTGGTTGTTTATTTATTTGAGATAGAGAGAATGGGGGCAGGGGCAGAGGGAGAAGAGGAGAGAGAATCTTTTTTTTTTTTAAATTTTTTTTTTTTAAGATTTTATTTATTTATTTGAGAGAGAGTGAGAGAGAGAGCGCAAGAGTGGGTAGGGTTAGAGGGAGAAGCAGACTCCCCGCCGAGCAGGGAGCCCGATGCGGGACTCGATCCTGGGACTCCCGGATCCGAAGAGCCGAAGGCAGTCGCTTAACCAACTGAGCCACCCAAGCACCCGAGGAGAGAGAATCTTAAGCATGCTCCACGCCCAGTGCGGTGAAGCCTGATACAGTGCTTGATCTCATGACCCTGAGATCATGACCTGAGCCTAAATCAAGAGTTGGATGCTTAACTGACTGAGCCACTCACGCACCCCATGATGTATTTTATTTTAGAAGGTCATGTTAGTGCATATAATTTCATAGCATCTTTCGCATTTATTTTATTACTCTATCTTGTTGCCTCTTTAATAGTTGTATATAGCAATTACAGTATGCAAAAACTTGGTTATGTGTTTTCATTTTGAAGTTCAACCATTTGGTATGACCCAAAAGAAGTTTACTTTCATTATTGGGGCCTGACAGTCTAAAATTTAATAATTTTTATCTTTGCGTTCTGCTCTTGGAATTAACATAGATTAAAAATAAGTTTAACACAAAGGAAAAAAGAATATATTCACTGACCTTTTGAGAAAACCACTTTCGGGAGAACTTACCCATTGAGCTGGTATCAGAAGTATTTTATCATCTTTTTTATCTGGATAATGGCATAATTTTCATCACAGTAGTTGTGAAGTGATAATAATTATAGTAATTATAATAACAACCTCAACAATTAAGAATTTTTGGCACTTTACAGTTTATAACTGTTTGGGAAATAAAAACGACCCTGCCCTAAAAAAGACCCCTCTGTACCTGTATAGAAGAAAGAGAGAAAACACAATTTATTATAGTGTAGGGATGCATTGTGACATCCAAGTGACTACAAGGTCTGTACAGAATCTCGCACATATTTATACAGTAAAGTAGAATAAAGAACAATGACAATTCCTCTATCTTCTTGAGAGATAAATAGCTGTACCTGATTGTCTCCTATTTCTCTTGTGAGGGAAAGCTAATTCTGAGCTAATTCTGGAGGCTCATATTTACAGTTTGAAGGGTCAGAAGTGCTAACCTTGCACTGGAAAATCAAAAGGTTGGTCCTGCTACACCTGAATATTTTCAAGAAGACACCATAAAGGGGATGGTAGGGAAGCAGCTGCCTGTCCCCTCAAAGAAAAATCCATCCACTTATCCTTACATGATGCACCTTTTTCTACACATTATCTTATTTAATTATCACAATACTGTCAGACACATATAATTACCATTGTGTCCCAGTTTTATGAATAAGAAAACTGATGCTTGGAAAGGTCAGGGAATATTTTTAAAGTCAGAGAACTAACAGCAGGAGATTATCCAGCTCACTCTTTATCTTTCATTCTCATTTCTTAAATGAGGCATTGGAGAAACTCATTTTTGGATGCTACATGGAGAGGTAATGATAAGGAAACAATCATTTTTATTGTTCTTGCCTTAGGTATGTATGAACACTTATGCCGCATGTTATAAATATGCAGGCCATTGCATACAGTCTGGTCCAATTTTTCTGTGTAATAACTATTTCACGGAATTGTTTTGGGAATTAAAAGAGATAAGTAATGTAAAGAAACTTGGACTGCACTAGGTGCTTAATAACTGAGAACGGTCACAGAAACTTATTCTACTCTAGGAAGAGGAGAATGATGAAGGCAATTGAGCTTTATTTATTTTTTTTAATTTTTAAGATTTTATTTATTTATTTATTTTAGAGAGAGAGAGAGCGAGCAGGGGGAGGAGCAGACAGAGAGGGACAAGCAAACTCCCCACTGAGTGGGGAGCCTGATGTGGCGCTCAATCTCACGACCCTGAGATCATGACCTGAGCCAAAATCAAGAGTAGGGTGCTGAACCAACTGAGCCACCTAGGCCCTCTTGCAGTTGGAGCTTTAGTAAAAAGAATGCTGTCCTGAGATTCAGAAAATTATTCATCCATCCATCCATTCATTTCTTTACTCATCATTCATTCAACAAGCATTTAAAACCCTTAGATGAAATCAGAGAGGGAGACAAACCATAAGAGACTCTTAACTCTAGAGAACAAACAGAGGGTTGCTGGAGGGGAGGGGGTGTGGGGAGATCGGGTAACTGGGTGATGGACATTAAGGAGGGCACGTGATGTAATGAGCAACGGGTGTTATTCAACTGATGAATCACTGAACTCTACCTCTGAAACTAATAATACACTCTATGTTAATTAATTGAATTTAAATATAAAACAAATAAAAAACCCTTACCCTGGGACTCCTTCTGCATAGACACATTGTAGGAAAATGAAGAAAACCAGAAGCTACCCCTCCCCTCAAAGATAATGTTAAACTCTTCCTTGTTATGGACCAGGTATGGAGTTAAATACTCTGCAGACATTAACTCATTTAATTGTTATCAATTATCCTGTAATGTAAATGTTATCCCTGCCCCTATTGTTTCTATGGGGAAGCTAAGGTTCCCAGAGAGTGTCCAAACCACCTGACTTAAAAGTGACAGACCTGGGTTTGAATCTATGTTTTTCTAGCCACATCACCCATTCTCTAAACCACAGTGTTATTCCTCCTGTTGCACATGTGTGAAAAGTGCTATGAGGAAGGTTAGTATGGGATACAGAGCGGTCACAAAGGATAGTGGTGACAGGGTGGGGGTGGTCACATGGGGAGGCCTTAGCAGGTACAATTTTCCTTCAGCAGATCCAATTTCTCTGTACAATAACTATTTCATGGAATTGTTTTGGGAATTAAGGGAGGTAACCAGAAAAAATTTGCAGGGCACTAGGTGCTAATATATATTAGCAGCCACTTACTATCACTCAACTACCATGTTAAGTCTCAGTTACCGCTCAGACTTACTCTCCCTTTCTCTTTCTCTTTCTTTCTTATGGCTTTGATTGTCTGTTTCAGAGACAATATGCAAATATGCATTCTACCTCTCCTTCACTTTGCCTAACAGTTTGGGAGGTGATTAATGGTTCACAGAAAACTTTCCCAGCATTTGACCTCCCATGTGTATCCATTAGGGTTCCTAACAATTGGGATAGGCAATGGTGGACATATTTCTCTAAACACCACCATGTTTTCTGTCTCAATTTTTTCTTTTCTTTGTTGTTGTTGTTGTTGTTTTATGTTTTGTTTGGTTGTTTATTTGTTCAGAGAAAGGGGCTTGGTGGGAGGAATGTCTCAAGAATTTTTCATTTTTGCAAGTAAGATGCCATTCCTGGGTAGGGAGCTTGCTTCCTTCTGCATGCAGCCTTCATTTATAGGTTTTACTGAATGTGTAGTAGAGAAGGGTAAGAAAATTAGTGCCAGAGAAAGGGAAGGGCAGTGTTTATAATCAGGTCTTCAGAGGAGTCAGTGGCTCAATATCTGAGTCAAAACATCAAAATATACTAAAGGATATTGAAACTTTGTAACCTGTAGAAAAGAGGTTTTCACACATGGGTCCTGAATGCATGTATATGTATTATATTGCAGCCTTTTAAATCACGTGCAGAAATTCACGCAACGGGAAACTCTCTGAAGGCTATTACTTCATCTGTGACAGAATCACTTATATCTCATACCTTTTAGTAAAAGCTAACAATACGATTATAAAGTTTAGCCCTGTATAATAAATATTAAGAACAGCAATTCACATAACAATGTGGCCAATCCAGTGACTTGTGGAACAAACCTAAGGTAGATTTTAAAAGGAAAATGAGAAATTAACTTTGACACTGCCTGTACCTTCCGACCTATCTAATAATGGTCACCCCAGTTAGTAAAAAAAAAAAAGGAAAGAAAGAAAGAAAAATCACATAGAACACTTTTCTAACACTTAGAAAGAAGCTTAGAAATTTAGAAAATCCCAGAAGCCATGACTTTATTAGAGAATGCTACACATGGGTATCTTCTCTGTAGAAATTGCTTTAAGCAAGTAGGGAATTTAAGGGTGATAACCAAGTTTTTTTTGTTTTTTTTTTTTTTCTTCTGTAGCTAATAAGGTCCCAAGGGATGACGCTACCCATATCAGGAAGGAGACATGGGCTTCTCTTAACTCCTGCTAAATAGAGGATATCATGGATCTTCTTAGCCTTTAGTTCTTTCCTCTGATTGCCATTCTACACAGTGGGGAGTGGGGGGCAAGAAAAGGCCCAAGAATGTGACTTTTCTTTTCTGCTCATTTTTTTGTTACAAATTTTCACAGCATTTTTTTTTTCACGTTCTCTTAAGATTTCTTTAGAGCTTAAAATTGTAACCTGTTAATTTAGCATTGTTTCTTCTCAACCCCAAGACTTGGTTTTCTTAGTGGCCCATCCTCTCTTAAAACAAATACCATAGTTTTTAACTGGTCAAGAGAAAAAGCAGTACTGGAACTAACATGATATCATTAGTAACTTTCTCATTTTAAATGTCTTAAGTATTCTTTTTTTTAGAAATAGTCCGTTGCAAGCAAATTATGTGTTATTGGACCTCTGGTATAAAAGTAAGTTTATAATCTGGCAAATATTTGCATTATGCTTTCTCCATCCTAGAATATCTTTGGTTATCAGATAAAATTATCTTCAGTATGATAGGTGACCTTTGTCAACTTAACATGTTCTTTGCACTCATCACTAACCTTCTAAAGACTAAGTGACTCTCTTACTGGTTTTACCAGACCAGGGGAAAAGTTTGGTAGGGTAATTAAAATATAAAATATACTTCTGACAAACGTACCTGAACAATTTTGGCTCAGAACTACCTCAAATTCTGGGTTATATCACTGTCACAGTGCAGGTTTCACATGGGTCCTGTTTGTTGTTTATCTACCCCGGGAGACCTAAGTTAGAGATACAAGAAGATTCCATTAACTGATGCAATGTGCTCATTTGTCATTGCCCTGCAGCATAAGGAAGTGGGAAGTTCACAGACTTTGGCATAACACATATTTCCTTGGAATCTCAGCCCTGTACCGCCACTGTAGTTCCCTCATCTATCTACTGAAGGGCTAAGAACCTGCCTTGCATATTGCTTTACTTCGAAGTTCAGTGGATAAAGTAATAAAATGTATTAATAAAATATTACACATTTGTTTTAAATATATATTCATGTTTAAAACATTTAGACTTCCGAGAATCACTTCCATCACCAATATATTATTAATAAAATATTACATATTCATTTAAATACATATTCATGAGAAAATTTTTTTAAAGTACAGAAATGTACAAAGAAGGAAGGGTCCCCTATTTCCTACTTCCAGTCTGCTGTACTCCCAACAGATCGTTAACAGTTTGGTATGTACTTTTTTCCAGAAAAGATAGATAAATGACAGCTTGTTCAATAGATATCCTTTAAAAAATGGTCACCAAGATTTTGAATATAGGTTTCATTTTTATCATTTTGAATCAGTTGTTGGAAAGGACATTTTGCCAATGATTTGCTGAAGTTGTTGTAGTTATTGTGTTGTTTTTATACTAGCTGTTTTATACTAGCCAGTACTACCAAAGGCCTAACAATTTACAGACTAAAAGGAAAGTACAATGGGATTGACCACACACTTATCTTTTGGGAACCATTGATTATTTGTAGCAGGATCTCTTCAGGAATGACAATTAAATACCCATCTTAACATTAAAAATACAGAAATGGATGCTAAGCCAAATTAAAAACTAGCTCTTAGAATATTGGTCTGCAAATGTCTGCAGAGCTGAAATGTGTAAATTAGAGATTCACTGGAGTCTGCTAGCCAAAAGTGAAAACGAAAGTGCTTACAGCTTGCTAATTAATGCTGCATGTCCAATTTGATTGCAGAAAAAAAGAGCCACAGAGGCCTATGGGAAAAAGCAGTGGCCTGGGAGTCGAGAGAACTGAGTCCCCTTCTATTCTGCTACTCAGTACAGGACCATCCTCCAACAAGCCTGTCCTTTGTCCTCAGTGTAGCCATTTAAAAATAGGGGTCAGATTCACCACTCTGTTAACTTCTCAGAATTGGCAATAAAATGGGGGGAAAAAACCAAAGAGATCAAGTTCCAGAAAAACCATGATTCAACTATAATTTATTGCTGAACTGTTGATGTTCTGATGGCTGGATTGTTTAAACATGTTACCAGTTTTTAATGAGTTTCTACCAGGTCAGTCTCCTCAAGGAGCAGTTAGTGGACCTCATAACGGTTACTGGTCCATGACAAGATAAATGCATGACTTGAAACAACAATTTCATGTCTGTAGAATTTAATAATAAATAAATGGGCTTGTATTTTGTATGTTCTGTTTCAAGCTTTGTTTGTTTTCACAAACTATTTATCCATGACAGAGTGGAAATTAAAAGATCAGTTCTTCATCACAGATACTTTGAGCAGCACTGTCCTTGGGAATTGGAGCTGTGCTGGATTAAACAAAGAGCACAAATGGACCTAATCCCTGTTCTCTCCGAGCTTGAGGTCCTGGGAGAGACCCAGATATTAATCAAGTAACCATATCGAAGTGATTGTGTTATTCAAGGTGAAATAAGCACTTCTTCTCAACCACTTTCCTCCTCTCTCCTGTTTCCCCCTCCCCTTTCTCTCCTTCCCCTCTCCTGTCTTCCCCCTCTTCACCCATTCACCTCTTGTCTCCCTCTCCCTTCCCCTGCTATGACTCACTCTCCCTACTGTTCCTCTTAATCTTTCATTTGTTTTCACCTACTCTGCTTTATTTATCTGAGAAATTTTATCAATCTACACAATAGAATAAATAATTACCTTGATTTTAATCATGGTCAACAAACAGAGCTCTTCAAATATGCCAATTTGGGTGGAGTATATATATTTTCTTTGATTACTAAAGAATATGTGCCTACATCCCTATGTGTTTCTTCCTCTCTCCTTTTCTTCCTTCCTTTTGTTCATTTCAATTTATTTCAGTTATTTAGATTTATTTATAATTTGTTAAGTCTCTCGTATGTGGCAAGCTTTATGCTTTTCACCCCACTATATCCCTGCTTCCCATTCCCTGTTCCTATCCCTAAAATGAAAAATAAGCAAAAGTAATTAGAACTGGAATACAGGAAGCTGTGAATATTTAACCTGAGCATGTGCAATCTTAGGATGCATTCTTGCATGTACCCTTTAAAAAAAGACCTAATGTTAAGAAGTTGAAATTCATGGGCACCTGGGTGGCTCAGATGGTTAAGCGTCTGCCTTCGGCTCAGGTCATGATCCCGGGGTCCTGGGATCGAGTCCTGCATCGGGCTCCCTGCTAGGTGGGGAGCCTGCTTCTCCCTCTGCCTCTGCCTCTCTCTCTCTGACTCTCATGAATAAATAAATAAAACATTTAAAAAAATTTAAAAAAAGAAGTTGAAATTCAAAGCTTTTATTATTAAGAATATAAAGGGGTGCCTGGGTGGCTCATTTGGTTAAGCCTATGACTCTTGGTTTCAGCTCAGGTCATGATCTTGTGGGTCCTGAGGTAAGAGAGCCCTGAGTTGGGCTCCCTACTTGGGGGGAGGGAGTCTGCTTGAAGATTCTTTCCCTCTGCCCCTCCCCCCATGTGTGTGCACATGCTCTCTCTCTCTATCTCTCTCTCAAATAAATAAATCTTAAAAAAAAAGAACATAAATACAATTGGAATGATTCCTTTCCAAATGCCAGAAAATGTGGGCAAACTAGAATCTCACTTAAGCCATTGCTTTCCTTTGCCTTTAAGATAAGATTCTTACTATAAAAAGGAGAAAATAGTTTTTTTCTGAGGTACGAAATCACTTAATCATAGTACATTTTGCACTATTTAATAACAGTTGTAAATAATAGCTGAGATGATTTGTATGTGAATAAATGTGAGATTTTGTCCTGGTTTCATCCATTAACTTATTTTCAGTTATTTTGTCACTATTTACTACTGCAAATTGGTTAACATACCTTGGTGGTTATATGAAAAAGGCACATTTTGGGTAAGAATATATTTAAATAGAGTAAGAAAAAATTTCCATGTCTTGGTTCAGTATAGTCTAGAAAATAATGCTCAGCCCATATCTGCAAACCATCTAAGCATTTTGTCAGAAAAATAGAGGATAGTATCTTATAAAAACTACTTGTATGCCTCCAGAGACGATACATACCATATTTCTTTTCATGACTGGTGTTTGCAGCATCACTAAAAGGATGGGATGACATGAGATCATCTCCTAGAGAGGTATGTGGGTGAGGGAAAAGGACAGTGGCTCTGGAGTCAGCTGCCCTGATTGTGATTCGGGCCTTGGCACCTGTGGTACCTTTATGGAAGTCATTCGATCAAGATCCCAGAATATGCCTCTATGATTTTAGATTAGCTGGGTCTGCTTTGAGGATTAGATATAATGAAATAAGTACCCAGCATATAATATTAAATTATTTTTAATGGCAGTCAGTCAGCACTAATTAAGCAGTATACTTTTTTGCATCAGTTACTTCAAATAATGAGGGCAGAAGGGAAGTGTTGGTGTTTGTAAGAATGATGTCACAGTAAGGGAGACAGCGATTTAAGGAACCCAAGAATCGGAAGTGTAGAACAGACAGGCCATGAATTAGCCTTGGCCTCACTGAATTATACACAGGGTTATCATACAATTTATCATCCAAACCAAACATATTTGGAGTCAGAGGGGGCACAGTTAATAATTATGTTGTCACCAAGACATAGTCCCTCTGTTATGTACCTTTTCTCTTTTCTCTGTGTCCATCTGTCCCTCGACTCTGGCTTTCTCTGATGAATTTGACTTGCTTATGGCCCCTGTAACTCCTTCTGTCCAATGCTCCCTCATGGCTCTTACTTTAGCTGCAGTTACTAACCAAGGTAGGAGTCTGGGCTTCTGAGATTTTTATTATGCTAAATAATAAAATAGCTGAGGTGATTTGTATGTGATTATGTTATTCAAAGTGAAATAAGTGCTTCTCCTCAACCACTTTCCTCCAGTCTTCTGTTCTCTCCTTCTCTCCCTACCCCCGCCTATCATACAATTATCTGGAAGTCATGTTAAAATGCAAATTCTGATTCAGTAGGTCTGCAGTAAGGCCTGAGATTTGATAGTTTTAACAAGTTCACAGGTGATTTTGATGCTGCTCATCATTAGCCTACATGTTGAAGAGAAAGGTGTTAGTTTAAATTCCAAGAGATAGAATCTTTTTGAGCTAATGTGCCTTTCTGGTTTGACCACAGCGATTGTGGCTTTGACTTCTTCTGGTTCGTTGATCCTTTGGTCAGGTGTCTACCTTGGCAGTTTGGGCCTGGGAAGGTCATATAGCTACCAAGGCAGTAGGCAGGTTAATATTTTCTAGAAGGGAGTACAGGGAGGAGATCCAGACACTAAAATGATATGTTCAGTGTAAATTAGTTGTCCTGTTTCTTTTCATGGAGAGCCACTGAGGAAGGAGCTTGAAAAGCTTTTATTTTTAGGATTCTGCTATTATTAAGACATTGTATTATAAAAAGTACCTGGTTTATAGTTTACTCTCTACTTTGTGTATAGTGTGGACACCCCTGTACACCAGGCCAGTCAAATCACAGTAAGTTTCCTCTCTGCTAAAGCCAAGAAACAATAGCTTTCAAACCGGAATCTACTGCGCTTTATCCAAAGAAAGATTTTATGGATGGCCATGGTTGTGTAACATTAGTTTAGCAGCATGAGACGTGGGGGGCAAGGGGGTGTATTTTGAGCAGCTCTTGGCTAATTAGAAATAATCACACTGTAAGAGCTCTTATCTTGGTATTATTCAGAGAGTTTAAATTGATATAGTCAGTACAGAAACTTAGAGAAATTAGTTTTTTAATGGTCAACCAAGATAGATTTTGTAATTTTGATTTGAGGGCAATTCAATGATTTGTTATGATAAAACAGTAGCAATGAAAATGAGCACATATATCACTAATATAAAAAGAATATTCGTTACCTGGGAATCCTTTTTTTTAATGATTATTTATTTAAAAAGAGAATGAGAGTGTGAATTGGGGTTAGGGACAGAGGGGTGGGAAGAGGGAGGGGGAAAAGAATCTCAAGCAGTTTCCCTGCTGAGAACAGAACCTGCTGTGTGGTCCATCTCACAACCCTGAAAACATGACCTGAGCCAAAATCAAGAGTCAGACGCTCAACCAACTGAGCCACCCAGACACCCTTCATTACCAGGGAATCCTTTCAATTCTTAAGTTGTTTTTTATTTTTTATTTTTAAACTCGTGCTGACATTACCTCTTGCCAATCCTTTTACTACAAAAAATAAAACATCAACAAAAACCAAAATGTTTTCTCCTCTTCCATTGACTTTTTAAGAAACATTATATTTCTACTTATGACTTGCTAAATACACTACTTTATATAAAGGAGTATTAAAGCAAGGTCCACACTCTACATGAATATTTGGAAAAATATGACAAACATGTGAAAAGTTAGTGTATAATAAAAAAAATTTGAACTGTGAAAACCAAAGCTTTAGAAAATAAGATCAATGTAAGTAGTATTCCTTGGATGTTGGTAGAGATGGATCTGTGAGAGCCTGTGCTCTAAAAGGAGGATTTGGGGCAAGATAGCTGCCCTGATGTTGCCAAGGCTGCTCAATGAGAGTCTACCTAACTCCTCAGCCATACATGATTTGAAAGTTTGCTTGGTTTCAAACTAGATGATGACTTTGAGAACTTTCATGGTTCTCTTGAACCATAATCCTCCTTTTCCCCCAAATCAGTGCTAGGACTAACTATTGGTCATTTAATTTGGGATTAACAAAATTTTTTAAAGATTTTATTTATTTATTTCAGAGAGAGAGTACACAACCAGGGAGGAAACAGGCTGAGGGAGAGGGAGAAGCACATTCCCCACTGAGCAGGGAGCCTGATGTGGGGCTCAGTCTCAGGACCCTGAGATCATGACCTGAGCCGAAGGCAGACAGACGCTTAACCAACTGAGCCACCCAGGCACCCCAACAAAATGAAATATTTAAATTGACTCAAGTATACAGAATTTGAGAAATGTAAAATGTGGAAACAACTCTTCTGTATTTACTGTTTGCAATTAATACAAGAAAAGCAAGTACTATTTCTGTTATTGAAGATGTTTCCCCATTTTATCCCTGGGCAGTAACAAATATCTGAATGCTATGTGGACTCATGATATGTAGTCTAGGATTCTGCTTTTTGTTTTTGTTTTTGTTTTAGGATTCTGCTATTATTAAGACATTTTATTATAAAAGTACCTGGTTTATAGTCTACTCTCTACTTTGCAAACACAGTGCTTCCTATTTTTTACAGAGCACTTTATTTTAGATTTGGGCAAGTAGTTCTTTCTCCCCTTTGTATTTACTTACAGTCCTTTCAACCTGGCACCTAGAAGTCTATACACACCTTGTGCACTTACTGAATACTCATATATAGAGATGAAGCCATCCACAGTCATTCAGATTTCACATCCTCTTCCATGAATGTGGCTGTTGGTCCTTGACTGCCTCTCACCTAGGCTCTGCTGATATGGCGTGATGGGAGAGAAGGATGTGGGAATGTCAGTGGTATTAGAGCTTTATCTTTTTGGGATGACCACATGACCCCTGGCTTCTTTGTGCTTTAAATAGATTTTAACTGTGGCCTGTGGGTAACCCCTTTATTGATATTTTTTTATATTGAGGTGTAATTGATACTTAACATTTTGCTAATTTCAGGTGTACAACATAACGATTTGATATATGTGTATATTGTAAAATGGTCACTATGATAAGTCTAGTTAATATCTATTGCCACACATAGTTACAAATTATTTTTTCTTGTGATGAGATGAAATCACTTTTCAAATAGAAAAGTAGCAAATTTTCAAATAGAAAAGTAGCACTTTCAAATAAAAAAGTAGAAAAGTTACTATTCTCTTTCAAGAGTAGGGTTAATTTTCTGTATCCTCCAAATACTGATGTTAATGTTGGTTTTCTTTTACCTCATATTTCATAAATTATGTTATTTTTTCTCCTCCTACTTACTTAAAGCTTTAACCAGTTTCCTAAAATGATATAATTTGATGTCATTCGGCCCTGAATATCAAATACAGTTGTATTTGGTTATAAATATCACGTAATTGGTCAGCCTGTACTTATAATCATGGCGATATTGAAAGTTTATCTGCCTTTATAAAAACATCATAGCTGCTCAGTTTATGCTAATTGCAGGAAGGATAGGCAGAAGGTCTTTGTTACAGTGAGTGAAAGGTGGTAGTAGGCTATTCATTGTGAGCCCTGATTTTATGAAGTACTGCAAAATGGGTAACCTCAGATGACACCTTTCAATTTAGTGACTCTAAAAGTTTCCTAAGTCCAAAGTTAACTTGTTTTTGCCCCCATGTAGCATATTATTTGTCTTTTTCAGGCTCTTCTCTTCATAATATCTAGATAGGTGTTTCCTGCTGAGCTGTAGTTATGCAATTTAGACAGAAATTTGGTCTAGAATTAAGGAGCCAGTTTTTAATCCTTTATTTGTCACTATCAATGTGACTTGAGCAAGTTCTTCATTTTATCTTTATCAAGCTCTTTAAATGAGGAAAACTGATAGTGTTATTTTATTCCTAGATCTGTTTTAAATTTTGTAAAGGTAATGACTACCAAAATGATTTGTATAATTAAAATGTGTAATGATTCAAATCGATGATATTATTCAGATGAATCTAGAATAATATAGTCTTTGTTACAAAGATACTAGTACTTTGAAAAGTGTCTAAATAATGCTTTATAAATTGCCACCAAAACTCTTACTGGCTTAGAGTCCTTTAAGATGGCCAATAAATTCTTTAATACCACTGTTACTGATGATGATGGATTTTAACACCAGAGGTAGAAATAGTAAAGAAAGTTTGGTGGAGATCTCCTGGATATCAAATAATGAATTGACATTAGCAAGGGGAAATAGATCACAAAGCATTGGCTATAATAACATTAAAGATGATAGAAAACAGAAGTCTTGAAGCCAGAATAAGGTGAATTTTATCAGTTGCGATCCAATCTAGAAAATGGAGTTCCATTCCATGTAATTCATTAGAAAAACTCAATACCAGGAACTATTTCCAATGGTGTTAGAAGAGCTGAAAGGCTAAACTGAAGATAGTAAAGCAATACAGGAATTAATAACAGAAGGAAGCCACTGCTACAGCTGGAGGTGGAAAAGTCGGGGAGGAGTTGGTGTTAGTAGAACTCAAGAACCCAAGAGCCAGAGCTGCCCACCTGGTTGTGTGAGATTCATGGAAGATGCTTCCTGGCAGGGTCTGGGATATGGGGAAGAAGCATCCTGAGCTGGAGCCCCAAATCAGAGGGGGTGTGTGTAAAGTGGGGGTAGGGATACCCACCTATTTTCACTTTCTCCCATCCTGTCTTTGCCAGTGTCTCCCATCATTTGAACTAAGCCATAAGACAATAGGCAAAGAAATCTGGGAAATGGTTTGCAAAGAAATGGAGAATAGATCAAACCAGCAAATACCAAAGTGTTAGATGGAACGTGTGTGGAAGCCTTTCATAATCCTATTTTTGGATTTGTTTGCTTTTTAGGTCTAAGAAGTTCTGAGTGGCTCAGATTTCTGGTCATCTCAGAATGTTGGGGATGAGATCTTCAGCTTCCTTTTTGAGTAGTCCTAGCTCACCTACTACAGTAGGGAGAGGAACTTCTGGGGGAAGGAGTGCTTAGGAGAAAACATCATGGAGCATGCACTCTAATCTAATCATTAGCCTCTACATTACTTTAAAAATGTGGACATTAAATAGGTCTAGTATGACTGCAAGATTTCTCCCTCTACACATACTCCCAAAATACAATACAATTCTTCACCTGCTTGCTAATGGCTGAAAATACCAAGAGTAAAAGCCTTTCATTCCACAGTTAGAAATAAGATGTTTAAATTACAAGTGCCTAGCTGAAGTAACATTTTTTTCTGTGGAGAAATTTCAGTCAAAGGTCAATCAATCAATCAACCAGTCATTCTCTTCCTTAGTAAAACCACTTACATCTGAGCCAGTGTGCACACAAATAGCTAGAAGATTGGTCGTTAAGATGGAAAAGAGAACGTGAGGGACCCAGAGGACAGACTTCGAAGGTTTTGACAATTTTTCCTCTTTACCTACTATATGAGCAAAACCAACAGTGATTTCAGTACATGTGAGCATATAGGTGATATGCAGCTCTGCTTTATGGGCTGAGTGAAGATTCTTGACTTTGCAAACATACACTTGACCTTGGGAAAAATCTTTCCCAAGAGTTTGCCAATCAAGATAATTAAGGTATTCTTCTTGCCTGAAATAATGCCTTTAGTTCTTTAGTTACACATTTATATTCGCTCTATGGGAAAAAATTCTATTCTTTCATGAGTCTTTTAAATGTGGGGCCACACTGGCAATAAGTGCTCTTGTTTATTAGTTTGGGTTAAGAAAGAATATTTGGCTTGCTGGCGTCTTTTTCTGAAAATTTCCTAAAGATTTACTAAATGGGATTAAAATATCCTCAGATTCAGTCTTCCTAAACTCAGATTTCATGGCTTTCAGTTGTGTTTGTTCTCTTGGTATCAAGAGCTGCTTCCTGCAATCACATATTCAACCAGTTAGTTATTGGATATCATCTACATTAATTTCTCACATGTGGCCCCAAAACTCTTCTTTGAGAAATACTTCTAGGTTACCTGCCCCTTAAGATGAATTAAACCAAGATTTCTGGGTTTTGTTGGGGTAGAGGTTTTTCGTGTTCAAGTGGATCTGCATTTTTAACAGTTTCCCCAGAAAATTCTGAAGAAATTAAAGCTTGAGAACCACTGATACACACTTATCATATGAAATATGCTTGAATAATTTTGAGTGGTGTTATCTTATCCCAAGACACCATAGAAAATCAGTTATGTTTGTTGCTATATTCATTTCATATTGCTGTGTAACAAATTACCACTTAGCAGCTCAAAACAACACCCATATCTCACAGTTCAATAGGTCAGAAATCTAGACAGCCTCATGTGATTATAGAACTGAGGTCCCTGTTTCCGTACTGGCTGTTGGTAGAAGTCTCTGTCAGCTCTTTACAACTGCCTGCATTCCTCCTTGTGTGACCTCCTCCATCATCAAGCCATCAATGGCAAACTGAAAAAACCTTTATGCTTTGAGTGTCCCTGACTTCTGCCACTAACCAGAGAAAGCTCTGTGCTATTAAATGATCATGTGACTAGATCAGGCCCACCCAGCTAAACTCCCTAATTAAGATCCACTGTGCCACATGACATTCCATAATCACAGGAGCGATATCTCACCATGTTTACGGGTTTTGCGAATCAGGATATAGAATCTTGAGGGGAAAGGCACTTTTTAGATTCTTCCTACCACAGCATCCACTGTAGTAGTGCTTTCAATAAGTAGTTGAAAAACATGTAAAAGGATATAAAAAGATTCACAGTCCATTTTTTTAAGCAAACATTAAATAGATATGTGATTATCACCTCTTATGATTATCCAGTTCAACAAATAGAGTATTTACTATGTGGTGATCATAAATTGGTAAAAGAATAAGAACTGGAACTTTCCCTTCAATAGCTTACATTTCATAATTAAATTCCTCTAGAGGTAGAGAAACATCTTTGATGTTTTGATAATTTTGTCAAAAAGATTTCCCATATATTGTACAAAAATACCGATTCTGTGTAACTTCTAATCTTTGATCTTCTGACAGTTAACATCTATAAATTTGATTCAACTGTATTTCTCCTCATAATCTCTGACAATGTTCTTTTCAGGTTTGGAGTCCTCTAGTTCTTTGACTATATTTTATTATGATTTCAAGTCCTTTCAAGGTATAAATTATATTTTTATTAAAACATAATCAAGTCACTTAACATTTCTGTGCCTCAGTTTTGTCAAAAGTAAAATAAATATTATGCATTAGTTAAGGTTGCTTTTTTCAAGTTAAAAATTACCTTTGGCTAAATTAAGTGAAAACAACACAAAGAATGGGAATCTAATGGAGAGGTACTGGAGTTTCTGACAAAATTCATAGAAGAGTTGGTCACCCACTAATCTGAAAAAGTTAGGAACAAAAGACAGCCCCAGTTTTAGAGAAGTCATGGTACCTCCAGTGATAGTAATTTTTGTACTTTTTTCCTAGAGGTTAAGATAAAAAGACCTAGTTCCAATGACTCCCTTTTTCTGTCTCACAGCTCCAAATTATTCTCATTTCTTGACATGATATGCCATCTGGAAAATACTCTAGGAAGGGATCCAATGCACTAAGTTTACAACTCAGTGGGTGCTTAGTACCTACCATCATTTGGCTGCTAAAACACATACACACACACCATACCATTGTGTATCACACATCACATAACTTTTTCATATAGTCAAAGATAATCCTACTAAATAGTTACCACCTATTTCACATAAACCTCAACCAACCTCATTCTTCCCCAAATGGAAAGAAATCTAAGTCATGTCCAGCTATTGCATTCAGAGATGCTATTGAGGAGCCCCAATTTCTGAGGCCAGATCACCAAATGATGTTCATTTCTTTTTTAGGTCTGTAACAATTGAAATTATGTGATTAATGGATTGATTAGTATATTTATCTACTACCACCACACCATATATACAACAGTGGAAATAAAACCTAAAGAAATGAGAAATGTGTTTTAATCTTCAGACACTTGACAGCAAACAAAGAAATCCAGATGAGTATTACACTCCTTTCTGCATCTAGTTCCAAAGCTGTAGACAGTATGACTAACAAGCTCCACTATTCATTCCACATTGTCTTCTCTTTAGCTAGCAATTAAACAACTTAGAGTATTTTCCAGATGGTATATCATGTTAGGGAATGAGATTTTATCTCTGCCTATAAGGATTGCCTTGACCAATATTTTCCTTTTGGCAGAGTGAAATGAGAAATGCTTCAGGTGCTCTTATGGGCCTATGTCCCAATCCATTTTGTTTTTTGGACATCTTTCATTCCCTTAGTATTCAGGATCAGTGATCACAGCCAACACACAGCTCTTCTTTTTATCTACCCCATAGTGGCCTGCATGGTGTGAAATGGGCAGTTGTCCATTTTTATAGAAGTGTCCTTCTTACAGGCCAATGGAACCCATACCTGCAGAGAATTATGAGAAGTGTCACTGCCATCTCAGAAAAGCCTTGTTTTCCAGACTGATATTGTGGCTATGAGGGAGGCAGCCCCAAGAATCAGTAGCTGGTTTAGAGCATATATGACATCCTGAAAAGCAGCCCCTCAGGCTCAGATTGTATCTTTCAGTGGCATCATGGCTGAGTTTTTAATAGTTTATTCCATTATTTTAGAAGGTCCATAGTTTGTCAATAATGGAGTAGAGAATAAGAGTAATAGCTCCATGGGAAATCCTCCAATTATTTCATTTATTTTAGTATGATGTGATTTCCTTGATTAAAATTAATGTGTGGGGGAAAAGGCTAGTATATGAAACATTCTGAGGGTTCTTATGAGGTGGTGGTGAAGGAAGAATGGGTGAGTATAATGCAGGACCAAGTCAAAAATAAGTGTCCGTTCTGCTGAGGACAAGTAACTATCCTCTCTAATTAGAGGTGTCTAATATAATTGTTCTGCCCTGGCCTATTATGAAAGATCTATCAATATCATCCTTCCTTCAACTTCTATTAAAAAGTCCTCCAGACTTTCCCTTTTCAAGTCTCTACACCATTTGGCTACTGCCAAAGAAATATCACAAAAAATAACCTCTGACTATCTTTGTTCTAAAGAGAATATACAACCAGACCTACTGTTCAAGTTTCACTAAATGGATTTCATTGTCCGTTTGGGCCTATCCATGAAAGCAACTGTACCATCATAGAGTTTCACAGAATCGTGGAAACCTGGCTGACATTTTTTATACTCAATTTTTCACAAAGAATTTCATTTAAGACAGTGTCTAGACAGAGATTAAAGAAGGAACTCTTGTATGGCAGGTCGTGCTCATACACCACTGGGGCATGAATAGACTCCTTTCTATATATTGTACTTATGCTCAATGAAAGAGGGCTCCTAAGCGTGCATGAATTTGACATTCAGTGAACCAGGTGGCACTCAGTTCATGATGGCCAGCTGGATAAAGAGTCAGGAGCTGTTATCACAAAGCAAAGTTACCACAGGAAGAATACAGGGTCTGCCACTAAATCTTGTTTTTTACTGACAGAATTTCTCTGGTTGGAGATTAGCCCAAGCTCTCTGCCCAATCCTGAGCTGCTACAGATGCCTAGAGTACCATCTGATCTATTTTGCCTTCACAAATGTCAAGTGGAGGGGCGCCTGGGTGGCTCAGTCGTTAAGCATCTGCCTTCGGCTCAGGTCATGATCCTGGGGTCCTGGGATAGAGCCCCGCATGGGGCTCTCTGCTCCGTGGGAAGCCTGCTTCTCCCTCTCCCACTCCCCCTGCTTGTGTTCCCTCTCTCGCTGTCTCTCTGTCAAATAAAATCTTAAAAAAAAAAAAAACCCAAAAAACAAATGTCAAGTGGAAAAGCCACTTTCATTGCAATCAAAACCAAATGAAACCTACTCAGTGATGTGCCTTCTTCTTAGTGATAAAGAGGTCAAGTTTCAAGAATTTATCCTTTGGAGGGGAAAATCTGAAGCCCTCTCTACTTTCTTACCCTCAGTATTGGTATTATCATTTTAAAATCAATGCCCTTTAACTTTTTTTATATATACCTAGATATACACACATATATATTTATTTATATTAGTAAACTCCTTAATGTGAATGTTTGACTTCAAAATATAGCATCATTCTTTTGTACATGTTTAAGATAGTATTACTAAATAGTACATAATCTGGATTATAGTTTGCAAATACAAACAAAAATAGAGGATTACTTTTGTTGATTACTTATCTTTTCAAAGATTTTTGTGGTGTTAAAGACTTGGAAGTGCAAGACTTTTGTAATCAGCAATTAAAATTTTTGCATATAAGTAAACAAAATATAGAACACAGAACAGTGCTGTTTACTTAATAACAGTATTCTAGAAGATGAGTAAAATAGAAATCAAAGAATGGAAAAGTCATCAGAAGGATTTGAAGAAAGGAAATAAGAAAAATGAGGAAGAAATTTCTAGGTGGCAACTGCAAATGGACTAAGGCAGGAATGTGTCAGGGTCTTGGACTGGGGGAGGAATGGGACTGACCAGCAAAGGATCGATCTATCTATCTATCTATCTATCTATCTATCTATCTATCTATCATCTATCTATCTATCTATCTATCTATCTATCTATCTATCTATCTATCATCTATATCTATCATCTATCTATCCATCATCTTCATTTCAAGTTTTTATTTAAATTCTAGTTAGTTAACATACAGTGTAATATTGGTTTCAGGAGTAGAATTTAGTGGTTTGTCACTTACATATAACACCCAGTGCTTATCACAAGTGCCTTACTTCATATCCATGACCCCTTTTGCCCATCCACTGCCCACCTCCCCTCCAGCAACCCTCAGTTTGTTCTCTGTAGTTAATAGTCTCTTACGGGGCACCTGGGTGGCTCAGTCATTAAGCGTCTGCCTTTGGCTCAGGTCATGATCCCAGGGTCCTGGGATTGGGCCCCACATCGGGCTCCTTGCTCGGTGGGAAGTCTGCTTCTCCCTCTCCTACTCCCCCTGCTTGTGTTCCCTCTCTCACTATGTCTCTCTCTGTCAAATAAATAAAAAAATAAAAAAATAAGTCTCTTACGGTTTGCCTCCTCCTCTCTTTTTTTTCTTCCTTCCCCTATGTCATCTGTTTTATTTCTTAAATTCCACATATGAGCATATACTATTTGTCCTTCTCTGACCAACTTATTTCGCTTAGCATAATATACTCTAGCTCCATCCATCCTGCAACTCTAGTCTCATTGCAAATGGCAAGATTTCATTCCTTTTGATGTCTGAGTAATATTTCACTGCATGTATATGTGTATATATATATGTATATATATATATATATATATATATATACACACACACACACACACACACACGCACACACACACCACTTCTTCTTTATGCATTCATTAGTTGATGGACATCTGGGCTCTTTCCATAATTTGGCTATTGCTGATAATGCTGCTATAAACATTGGGTATATGTGCCCCTATGAATCAGTATTTTTGTATCGTTTGGGTAAATACCCAGTAGTGCAATTGCTGGATCATAGGATAGTTCTATTTTTAACTTTTTGAGGAATCTCCATACTGTTTTCCAGAGTGGCTGCACCAACTTGCATTCCCACCAACACTGTTAAGAAGGTTCCCCTTTCTCCACACCCTCACCAACACCTGTTGTTTCCTGTGTTGTTAATTTTAGCCATTCTGACAGGTGTGAGATGGTATCTCATCATAGTTTGGTTTGTATTTCCCTCATGATGAATGACGTTGAGCATCTTTTCATGTGTCTGTTAGCCATTTGTATATCTTGTTTGGAAAAATGTCTCTTCATGTCTTCTGCCCATTTCTTAACTGGATTATTTGTTTTTTAGGCATTGAGTTTGATAAGTTCCTTATAGATTTTACTCTTTATCAGATATGTCATTTGCAAATATCTTCTCCCATCTGTAGGTTGCCTCTTAGTTTTATTGACTGTTTCCTTCACTGTGCAGAAGCTTTTATCTTGATGAAGTCCCAGTAGTTCATTTTTGCTTTTGTTTCCCTTGCCTCCAGAGACGTGTCTAGTAAGAAGTTGCTATGGATGATGTCAAAGAGGTTGCTGCTTGTGTTCTCACAAAGGATTTACTTAGACTGGTTGCCTGCTTCATGTTGCAGAGTAGAGGGAGCTATGGTGTAAGATGTAGAGTATGGACATATAATCTCACTCATATGTGGAACTTAAGAAACAAAATAGTTTAACATAGGGGGATAAAAGAGAGAGGAAAACCATAAACATACTCTTAACTATAGAGAACAACCTGATGGTTGCTGGAGGGGAAGTGGGCAGGGGAAGGGATGGGTTAAATGGGTGATGGGTATTAAGGAGGGCACTTACCATGATCACTGGGTTTTGTATGTTAAGTGATGAATCCCTAAATCCTACACCTGAACCTAATATTACACTGTATGTTAACTAACTAGAATTTAAATAAAAACTTGAAAGGAGAGAAAAAGATGTAGGGTATAGTCTAGCAATGGATATACTTCCATTTTTTTATAGGGGACCCTAGGCTGGGAGAGGACTTAGAGCAGAGGTCAAGAGTGACAAAGTGATGAAGGAGACTGGCCCCTAAATTCCATTTTGCAAATAGATTTTGAAGGATTTAAAAAAAAAATTCTACTTTTTTTGGGTGTTAAGGTACCAATCTTTTGACACAGCATTATTTACATCTATATTTTGGATCTAAAAGTTAGCTTTATGGTGAGATATTAAAGGGAGGTTTTCTAAGGAGGCACCAAAGGACTAGAGGCGGAGGACTGTGGTGCATTTGGGGGAAAACCATAAAAAGCTTTTTGGACCCTATACGCAGCTGACCTGGATTTTTGGACTAAATTTCCAAGTACTAATCTTAAAATGAGGATTATATATATATTTTCCTATTCATTTTTCCCAAGGCACTTGGCCTAAAGGCCATAATGAAGAACTACTGAAAGTAGCTGAATGAGAATGTAGGTCAGGTGCTTTGGGAGATTTCAAATATATATACATCACATTATGTTTATATATAGAGAGAACACATATATGTATATTTATATACTTAAATACACATCATACTTACTGTTATGGGTTAATTATCCTTATATAGAGAGAGCTAACCATTGAATCTTGTAACGACATTAGACATAATTTAAACAAATAGTGTTTCTAGGGTCTGTGCTAATTGGTGGAGGGAATGGGGAGTAGGAAAGGAGAAAGAAGAAAATGAATAGCTGGTCTCTATGGTTGGTGTTACTGCACCTTACATGCAAGAGCCGCAGCTGAGCTCGCTTGGCTGGTCCTCTGCACAGCCCTAAATCCATCCCAGCAAAACCAACCTCAGAGCAATGCAACCCAAACATCCAATGGCCCTGCTGATGTCACTGGATGCCACGCTACCTGTCATCACATTCCACATTCTCATCTGTTGCTAGGTACCCTGGACATTCTTAATTTCCAGAGCTCTAGGTGCTGTTTTCTCCTTGGCCCTCAAACACAGAGTTTTTAGTTCCAATGCCATGGTACCCAGGCTGACACTTGAGAGAAGCACCAGCGTTCTGGGCCTGTGAACCTAAAGGCCATAACTACAGATCTCAACACTGTACCTTTTGTGTAGCAGCTTGGTACCCACACGCCAGCAGCCACTTAGGATGGAGCAAATTATCTTGGGTAAGGAAGCAGATTTCCCCTTTAACGCAATAAGCTGATATGAGTTGGTTTTGATAAATCGGCGTCTGAGATGTGTGGTTTCAAATGCTGAAAAAGTATCCTTAAAGAAGAGAAAATAAGGGCGCCTGGGTGGCTCAGTTGGTTGAGCGACTGCCTTCGGCTCAGGTCATGATCCTGGAGTCCCGGGATCGAGTCCCGCATCGGGCTCCCTGCTCCTTGGGAGCCTGCTTCTCCCTCTGACCCTCCCCCCTCTCATGTGCTCTCTCTCTCTCATTCTCTCTGTCTCAAATAAATAAATAAAATCTTAAAAAAAAAAAAAAGAAGAGAAAATAAAAATCGGTAACGTGGTTACAAGAAACCAGACAATAAAAAATGGTTAATTTCGCTTCAGTTTAGTGTCTGCTCACTCTTTATACTGAATTTTTCTAATATAGATATCAAAACCTTTGTTTTAAATTTTGACTTATAAGATAGTGGCATGTGACATTACTGGTTCTTTTACTATTTAAATGATAAAATGTGTGGATATATATTTAATACAAATAAGTAAATCATTCATTTGTTCTTCATAAAACATACTGATTTACTCATGAATGAAATATGGAAAGCTGTGGAATTTAGTTACCTTGGTAACATCTGGAGTGAACTACTCTAAAAATATTTTCTCTTTTATTGTTTATACTTCATACCAAAATTATAAATACATGACTTTTATTAAAGATTCTCCTGATAGGTAATAATGTTTATTTTATTTAAAATGTGAATAAATGGTACACTAGTTACTAAATATGCATGACGATTTCAGACTAAAGATACAGATATACTATTTTAATTTTTAACTATAAAAGATATTGGATTTGTTTTATGCTAGTATAGATTTGGTTTTATTTTATTTTACTTTTTAAAAAAATTATTTATTTATTTACTTATTTATTTAAGAGAGATAGAGCGCGCAAGAGAGCACAAACGGGGGAGGAGCAGAGAGAGAGGGAGAAGCAGGCTCCCTGTCAGGGAGCCTGACAGAGAAATCGGGCTCGATCCTAGGACCCTGAGATCATGACCTGAGCCAAAGGTAGATGCTTAACTGACCGAACCACTCAGTAAAATGTAATATATCTTTAGGGTTATTCATTCTTTTAACATATTGATAAAATTTTCTTACATAAAATATTTAGCATTTTTTAAAAATTCTAGTACACAAATGTTAAATCACACTTTTCTTCATGAATTTAATAATTGGACTGGAATGTATCCATTATGCTTTTCTTTGGACTTTTGTGGAAAGAAAGAAATAATCAGAAATGACCTTGCATACTTTAGCTTTGGATTTGACCTCACATAAAGGACATGCACAATTTTCTGAATTACTTATGTAAATTATTCCCCTAATTCTTTATTTCAAAAACCTTATATATTTCATAATTAAAAGAATGTTTTTGATTTCTCAATAGCTATGGAAAGTGCTATGTCATATTATTTATGACTGGGTTTCCCTAAATTCTCTTATGTTTGCTTTCTTTCCACATGAAGTCTTTTGTTGAATGGGATGTAAAAGGAGTAATTTATTAGTAGAAACTTGCCATTTGAATATGTTTTAACTTTTTCACAAAATAGTTTTAAAATATTGTTTTTAAAATTTAAGTTTTTAAAATATTATTTTGCTGAAAATTAAGCTTAATGCCCTTTGTTTTTATTTTCCACTGGAGCTGGAGATCTGGGCTTCCTCCTGGACCCTCATCTGTCCTACTCTCAGTCTTTACCTGTTCTTTTCTTATGATTATTCTAGTCCCCGCTTGTTCTACACTATTGTTGCTTTAGTTTGGGCTTTCAACAATGCTGATTCAGATGGCTTCTAGAACTCTTAACGGTTTTCCATTTTGTCACCATCATCCCAAACTCCTCATAAGAGTCAGAGTAATCTCCTTAAAAGATTTTTTTTTTTATATCACCTCCAACAATAAAATTGCTCCTATTTGCTCCCAAGGTCCAAGCCAAGCTCTTGATTATACAAAGCACATCCTCTGCCTCTGTATCTAGGTTTCCCTTTCTGACTGTTTTGTTTGCACTCAACACCCCAACCTTATTTCTCATCTGCCCTGCACATTCTGTCTTTGAAGATATTGCACCTACTGATCTCTAGGTTGCAAACGCTGTCCCCCAACTTCTTCACCTGGTTAAGGCTTACTCATCTTTTGAAATTCAGCTCATATGCCACCTTCTTTAGGAAAACTTCTGTGGTGTCCTTACCCCCTTGTTTTGAATCAAAGCCTTTTTCCTCTGCATTTTAGTTGCATGTTTTTTTTTTTTTTTCATGTCTTTTAATTATTTGTGAACTCATTGAAGGCAGAGTCTCTGTTGGCCAAATTATTTAACCCCCTTCTGGCCAAGTGTAGGTATTCAATAAATGTTGAATAAATGAATGAACAGGTGAATGATACCACTCCTTCAGAATTTAAATATTATTTTCATGAATTTAATTGATTAGAAGGCATTAAATATTTCATTGCATCCTACAAAAATAAAGCAAACTTGAGAATGTTCAGAAATCAAAATATTACTCTTGCTCACTCATATTTATATGGCTTCATCAATAACCCTTAACTAAAGGAAACAATTGAACACCTTCGTCCTTCATAATCCTTTAAAATTAATATAAAAATGAAATTAAGAGAAATAGAATTTTATTGTTTCATGTAAATTTTGTTTCTTACTCTAATTGTTATTGGTGTGTATTTCTAAACAAGCTTATCATTTATTTTAAAGCCAGAAAATTTTGACTAATTTTGTTTCTTCTCTTCCCTGTTTTGCTTTTTATTTATTTATGTTTTTATTCCTACAGTTATTTTATTTTTGTTATTAGAAAATTATATATGTTGTAAATAATAAAGAATATTTAAAAATCTAGTGCCATTCCAGTTAAGAAGAAATTAATATTAACATTTTAGCCTACATATTTTCACTCTTCTCCCTCTATATGGGTATGTGTTTTCTTTTTAGAAAATTGGGATCATTTGACCATTTTTGTAGCTAGCTTTTTCCATTTAACACTTCACACTTCCCATTAATATTAATGGAAAAATATTCCACATTTCCCATATTCTAATCATTCCAACATGTATTGAGCCAATTTTTTATTTTTGGTAATTTCTGTCACTTCTGGATGTTTGCTATTATAAACAACACTGATATAAAGGCCTTTTTACCTACACAGAAATGCACACAATGAAGTCCCAGAAGTGTAATGACTGGAGCAAAGGTTATGAGCGCTTTTAATGTTTTAGATGCATATTAAACACTCATAAAGCTTGAACCAACATACACCCCACTAGCAGGATAAATAATGCTTTTATCAGAGAATTTTCACCAAATCTGGATATTCTCACTAGAAAAACAAACTCTATGCAAATTAATTAACAAGTTTTCTTTGTCTCAATTTGCTTTTCTTTGAGATCGCATTTGAGATTGGACTGTTTTCCCTCTTTTATCTTCTTCTTATCATTTTACTTCATTTCTTGTGCCTAAAGGTGCCTACTAGATTACAAATAACGACTGCTTCACAAGTTTGTTTGTAGGGATAAATTACACAGGAGATGTAAAATTACCACAATGCCAAGCACATAATAGGAGCTCAGTAAATGTTAGTTGAAGTAGAAACTGAATGGCACATTAATTAAAATCACACTATTCTTTCCAACAGATGATTCTGCTGCGGAGAGCTTTAATGGCAATGAGACTCTGGGGCACAGTTCAGTTGCTTCAGGGGGAACACACAACAGGGAGATGGGTGACTCCAATGGTGATGGCAAAACTGGGCTGGGGCAGGAGGAGCAGCCTCTGAACCTGAGTGACAGTCCCCTCTCAGCACAGCTGACTTCGGAATACACAATAGATGACCACAGCAGTAATGGAAAAAACAAATATAAGAATCTCCTAATTTCTGACCTCAAGATGGAACGAGAGGCAAGAGAAAATGGAAGCAAGGTAAGGTCACGTTACAATTTTCAGCGTTTCTAAGTTCGTCATGAAGGTCATAAAGAAATACATATTTATACGAGAGATGAAGATCGTTGTTGCTAAAACCATTTTAAACAAATCTCAGTAATACGTTGCCAAGAGATTTATAACCATAGATATCCTGTGTCCATATAAGCAATGATTTTCAGGAATAACAGTAAGCAAAATGGATAGTATTTCAGACAAGGCTGTTGGTATGTGGGGTTTTTTAAATTTAAATTCAATTAGCCAACTATAGTACATCATTAGTTTCAGATGTAGAGTTCAGTAATTCATCAGTTGCATGTAACACCCAGTGCTCACCACATCACATGCCCTTCACATTTGTGTGTTTTTATACATGAAATCACTTGATGTAATGTTTCTCCTTCATATAATTCTCCTTCATATAATTTTCTTATGGGTCTGTCTCTGGGAGTTTGTTGAGCTCAGTTGTGAAAGTTGAGCTTTCAGAACACAATTATGGGCTCTAAAAAGATCACTATCTAGTTTCTCCTAGACTGAATAGGTGTATGCCGTAATAAAGTTTCAATTACACTCTCAAGTTTGCTTTAGAGACCCAGGGACTTTGGTCAATAATTTACTCCCCATACGTGGGAGAAATGTGTCAGTGTTCTAGATGAAGCTTGCAGATTAAATAACTGCTGGAACAAGTAATTTATCACAAACTGTATCCTACAAAAGACAGAAACATGTTTCAGACATATCTAAATTTCTAGATTCTTTATATTAGAATAAATTACAATCCTCCCCATTCCCAATTGATTTATTTATTTTTTTAATTTTTATTTTTTGGTCCTTCTGTTTTGATTTCTATCTCTTCACACCCATTTTCAGAAATACTGCCAATTCTTTTTTTGTTTGTTTTTATTTAAATTCTAATTAACATACAGTGTAATATAGTTTCAGGTGTACAATGTAGTGATTCAACACTTCCATGCAACACCTGGTGCTCATCACAAGTGCACTCCTTAATCCCCATCACCTATTTAATCCATTCCCCACCCACCTCCCTTCTGGGAACCATCAGTTTGTCCCATTTGATTTCTTAAAAAAAAAAAAAGTTAACTTCACATTTCTATCAGTTTGAAATAATGCATGCTGGTGATTTTTGTTCTGTAATTTTTGAATGTATACTTTGGAACACAGAAAGATTTTTATGGAATATACATTTTGACTCCTTCCTCCCACCCCTCCTCCACTTCTAAATTAGAATTGAAGAACTGATCTTTTGACATAGATCTTAAAGCAAAATGTCTTAATTTGAATTAATTTCTGAATTTGCTGAGGCACCATACTTCCTAAATTGGCTCTATTTAAATCCTCTTGCTTGCCTGAGGGTATGTTGTTTTATCCTCTTTTAAGCAAGTCACTGACATCATCAGACACTTAAGCATTTCTGCCTGAGGGAGGCTGCTACAACTTTTGCTGGGGTAAATGCGCAAATATTCTCTCCAGTGGTTTAAAGCCAAATCACACAAGCACAAATGAGTTTGTGTTCACTCACATGATCTGAATCAAGGTTGCATTTTACAGAACAAAATAACCTTTAAGTGCTCTGGCCATCTACGTTGTCTGTCTGGTCTTTATAAACATCCTTTTTATGCCATGTATCTGTTGAGTATTTTTCTCAAATTATTCAGTGGTTTGCTCTTCTCTTCTATATCCCTGTATTTATTATAATGATAGGAACTATGCTCATTTGAAACACGCTGTTGCACATTTTAAACAAAGTGAAGTTACTTTTCCACTCTCTAAGACGAAGTTGTAAAAAGCACAGATTGAATTTGGGCTATATGTGAAGAGTAAGATGAGAAATGGACCCGGGGAGGAGACATACCTGAGGAACCAAATATTTAATGGTTTGGTAAAGGAAGGACAGCTGTATGTGAAAGTAGCCAGAGATACAGAAGAAAAATCAGAGGGGCATAGTGTATGGAAGCTAAGTGTAGTCTACCTTTCAAGAGAGTGGTCTGCTCTGATGGACCAATGCTGATATACCAAGTAAGACAAAAACAGAAAATAGTTACGTCTGTGAGAGTAGTTTTAGAACACTTTGGGAGCAGAATCCAGAGTGATTCTTTATTCATTCCTTCAAGGATAACAGAATAAAAGAATATATTCAATATCTGCCATACTTGCACTCATGAAGTAGCAGAGACAACTCAGAGAGGAGTCTTTATTCATAAGACCTTTGAGAAATTGTTTTGGTAAAAAGGGGTACATATACATAGAAAAGTTTCTTAGTAAGAGTATAGGCAAATACCCATTTCTGTGTTAAAACCCTGGGAGTTCAAAGTAAGAAAATACTACTTCTATTGAAGTAATAAAGAAGGCTTCCCTAGAGGAAGTGAGTCTTGAACTTTGAAGGAAATATAAGATTACCATTTTTTCAGAAGGGCTCTCCTGTTGGACATTGTGAAGGGCCTGGAATGCACAGGGAAGATGAGTTGGTCTCATAGGTTAGGGAACCATTGTCTCTTCGGAGCCAGGTAGGATTTCATAACACAATGTTTGAGGAAGAACCCAGTATCATTATGCAAGATAGACTATTTGCCACCAATTAATTTATTCACTGAATATTTACTGAAGGACTCCTACATGCAAGGCACTGTTGTAGAAAGCAAAAACATGGAAATGAGCAAACTAGGGGCTCAGCCCCTCAAAAGTTTAAAGTCTAGCAGGAAAGAAAGGCAAATCCATGATTATAATCTGATTCCATAAGTAATATGATGGGCAAATGGCAAGGTGAAATGAGAAAAGAAAGGTGGGGCACCAATGGGACTATAATGATTTTTAAGGAAGATTTTATAGAGAGATGAATGCCAGCATGAATGTGAAGTGTAAGTAGAACTTATTCAGTTGGAGAGGATTATTTATGGTAGAGCATGTGTAGAGGCATGGAGCCACGAGAGAGCATACTTGGCATGGAGATTTGCAAGGATCTTAGCATGGCCACAGCAGAGAATATGGTGGAGAAATGGAGTACAGAGAGGTTCCATCAGCAAAGTCTTCATGGGCCAGTTCAAGGATTTATGATTGTATCCCATAGCTAAGTTGAGCGTGATAAAGTTGTGGTCAGCTTGCAATTTTAGAAAGATTATCCTGGCTACATCAGATCAGATAAATAGGATAGGGACTAGGAAATAAAAAAGACAGAAAACTGGTTAGAGAGCTATTATGGCATTCCAGGAAGAAAATAATGCAGGAATACAAAATAAAATGAACATATTACTTTTGCTCTTTTGATATTGTATTTGTGGGATATATAGCTCGAGAGATTTTATATTGCCGAACTCCTAGGAATGTTTTTCACATACACTACAGTGTGAAAAACCTCTTTATACATCCCATTAGGATGTAAATTCTATGAGTATGGGAATGGTATCTACCTTGCTTACTGAGGTATGTCTAGCACCTGGCTTAATATCTGGTACATAGTAGGTTCTCAAATATTTTGAAGAAATAAAGTTTTATCAAATATGGGAAGTGAAGCAGAGAACATTCATGAATGATTCTGGCCTTATTGGCTTGATTGACTAGGTGGATGGTGACACCATTTTCCAAGATTCAGAATGAGAAACATTTGAAGAAGTGCTTTTTTGATACATAAGGTTAACCGTGCCTATGGAGTATCCACGGGATATGTTTAATAGGCATCAGGGATATATGTTTCAGCTCAGAAGAAATGTCCAGATTGGAGAAAGAAACATGTGAAAGGTTTAGAAGTGCAGCCTAAAGCTCTTGTGGTTGATGAGATCACCTCAGAAGAGCATAGACTGAGGAGAGAAGAGTCAAGATATATCATCCTACAGAAGAATATCGGCCCATCAAGAACAGGTGGCATAAAAGGAGTTTGTGGAGGGCAAAAAAAAAAAAAAAAAGGAAGAAGAAAATGAAGCCAACCAGATAAGGAGATGTTTTAGAAGCCAAAGTGTGGGGCATTTCGAAACTGATGTGTAGTTAAATGGAGTAATCCTTAGGTGAAGTCACATAGTCTAAACCCAGGCGATGGTTAGGAGTTAATGCTAAGTAAGAGTTGGAGTTAGAACAGGTGGCAGAAGAAGGGGCAGAATTAGTGGGGAAGTGGATTGGAGATGGTTATAGAGGCTGGATAGGGAAGCTGAATCATCTTAATTGTGAAGGAGACTGTGTCTGGAATTTTGTTTTAGGGCTTCTTCTTGCAATGTGAATTTGTATGCAGAGAGCTCTGGGGTTCTTGGCTTTGGATCAATACTTGCTGTACCTGAGGCTGCCAGGTGAACTTCATACGAAAGGTTTAGCACTCATCTTTCACTTAGCACTACCTCTTGTAGTCCTTAGAAATGTTCCAACACTTATGTACAAATTTATAGAGTGACACTACCAATTTCTTCTTCCAGTATTGTTCAGGGTAGCCTCTGTAATAACTTGGAGAAATATAAAAGCTTAATTATATAGTATATTTGAAAAACTTAGATTTCTTTGAGTTTGATATTGACCTATTTCAAAATTTTATTGTGAATAATATCAAACAAAAATGATTATAAAGCATTTAAATCTGAACAGTGAATAGAAATGCTTAAAAAGAATAGCTCAGCTGGACTATGCCATTTACCGATTGCTTGTTATTATGCAAATTCACTCACTAGACCAGTGAATCATATTAATCAATCTAAAGAATAAATATATTGCATTGAAAGAGCTTAGGTGATATTTATTTTCTGCTTGAAGATGGACACATTTTTAGAGGACAACTAGTAACATTAGAAATCAGAAGAAAGTAGAAATATTGATTAAAAGCTTAGAAAATGAGACTCCTGAGTAAGTGTAAAGGAACAAGTTATATAGGAAAAGAAAGGTTAAGAAGACACAAATTTGGATATAAATATGTTTCAAATTATTAAGTGAGAATAAAAACAAAACAAAATCTAATAGAGGGAATTATGTAACTTAAAAACACTATCATTGATTTTTTTTTCTTTTTGGTTTTCTCTTTTTCTTTTGGTATTTGTGACCTAGCTGCATTATACTTAAATATGGTAAAATATTCTGAATCAACCTCCCAAAAGAATAATGTTTCAAGTAATAACTGTGGTAGGAGGGTGATTATTGTTTGAGGGTTAATGTGTCACTGTGGTTACTGCATATTTGGTTTGGTTTTTGGCTCAGTTCCAAGACCCTTCAATCTTCACTTTATTAAAACAGTATTTTTCTCTAAAGTGGTCCATGTGACACTTTTTCAATGAATCTTTCCTTTAAATTCTTACCAAAATGGATATTGACATTCAAATTAAAGTTTATAAAATACTTATCATAATTACCATTAATAATTACTATGTAATTTTATTTAGACATGATGAATGGAAGTAGCGCATTTTTCTAAATATCTTTGTAATATTTAGGTGTAAGGAGATTGCCTTTTAAAACATAAGAGCCATGGATTTACTTTTGGAACAATGTTATCTTGGTCTTTGTTGTGTGGATATTCTAGCTCATTATTGTTTTAACTTGATGATTTTCCTTTCTTTTTTTTTAAATATTTATTTATTTATTTATTTATTTATTTATTTATTTATTTAAGAGAGAGAGAGAGAATGAGAGACAGAGAGCACGAGAGGGAAGAGGGTCAGAGGGAGAAGCAGACCCCCCCACTGAGCAGAGAGCCCGATGTGGGACTGGATCCTGGGACTCCAGGATCATGACCTGAGCTGAAGGCAGTCGCTTAACCAACTGAGCCACCCAGGCTCCTAACTTGGTGATTTTCAATATCTAGCTTCTTGGTGTTATATAAAGATTTGGGCACAGATCTTCTTCAGAGTAGAAACAGCAGTGTATATTCAACAAATATGCCTCATGTGCCAGGCACTGTCCTGGGTGCTAAAAAAAAAAAAAAAAAAAAAAAAAAAAGTTTATGTCATTAAGAACTCCCATTTGCCAGAAAGATAGACACAAAAGTAAATAAGTGTGTTATAATATAGAAATTAATTTATATGTAGGTGTGCCTTCTAGGCCTACTAACCATGTCCTGGAAAGTTCCCAAGTTAATTTTTAATGGTTAAGTAGGAGATAGCCACTTGGTGAAAGGAAGTAGGAAATTCGCAAAGAACACAGCATTAAACTAAGGCCTAGAACTGTTGAGGATGGAAGTGGTGAGAGATAAGTCTGGAGTGGTAGTTCAGGGTGTCAGGATAGGGTAGGCTATGGATGCCCTTTTAAAGCTTGAACTTCACTCTGTCGTTGACAGGGAATTTCTTAGGATGGAGGATAGGAAAATAGCATGAGCAGATTGTGTTTTGGGGTAGATCATTATGGCATCTTTGTTACAAGATGGCTTTAAGTGGCATAAAAAGGGAGGAAGCTATTAACAGGATGAGGTCTTGCCTTAGTGAGGTGGTGGTAGGAATGGAAAGGAAAGCAAAGAATTAAGAAATATTTAGATTGTTAAATGGGCAGAGTTGGGAGTTTGATTAGGTAAGTGATGGAGGGTGTGAAAGACTTAGAGCCAGGAGATAAAGGATATATTAGTTCTGATATTAAGATGTTATGTCAACTGTAACAATGATGAACACTTACTTGGGTATGCTTTCACATTCACAACTCAAACCAACTCCATGTGGTAAAGAGAGCAAGTGTAATTAGCAGCCGTATTTAAACATAAGTGCATAAAATCTAATGGATGCTAAGCTATTTAACTAATATTAATTATATACTTAGTTAAGTGATAGAGCCTGGTGTTGAACACAGGTCTTCTGACTTTGCAGCCCATGTGCTTTTCATCATACCCACATACTGGTTGATGTTGTGTAGGACTAGTTATCTCTGTGGACCATATGGTGACTATGATGAGCACGCTCTCCAGAGAGGCAGAGATTTAAAATAATTAGTGAATAGCTCCTTGATAAATGGCACATATTTGCAGTGGCATTTATTATGCATATATTTGTTTTGCCCTCCTATATGAATTACTTTACATAAAAATAATATACTAGTGCTTCTATTAGAAAACTAAGCATGTATCCATTGTTGCTTTTTGTGCATAAATGTAAATAAATGGGTAGTTGAGTTAAAGTGGGTCCTTGAAAAGCCCCAAGGTAAATTTTAGACTTCTATTTTGCTAACTACCAATTTAAGATGGCATCTTCATATATTTTACATATATACATATATATTTACATATGTATTATATATAGATAGAGTGTGTGTATGTGTTTTATAAAATATAAAGTTATGTGGACTTCAGTTCTGCTCATTATTGGACGTATTTTTTCCTTCTGTCCTTAGAAGATCTTTTTTTAATCAAAAGATATATAAGAAGGATATAGTATCATATGATTTTTTTGTAGTGTCTATCATATTTGCAACCTAAATTTAAATGTGTATAATGCTTTAGCAAAAAAAAAATATATATGCCTTATTCAGGGACCATTAAATTAACTACTCTGTAGAATAATATAATTTTAAAACTGCCTCATTTTCCAGATGAAGAAATTAAGACCCATTCAAGTGACTCCTAACACCCAGATCTGTGTCCTTCTGAATCATCATGCTGTCATGGTTACCACCTGCATGTGCTTATATTCTTGACATGTTATTATAGGAAGAGAAGGGGTAAAGTCAACATCTCTGAGTGCCTACTATGCACGATCTAGTCTATGTTTGTTCATTTCACATTTGTTATCTCAGGAGAATGGAGAAGACAAGGGGCTTCTAAAATTTATACCCTGAAATGTGCAAAGTGAAGTTGATTTTAATTCTCCATATGCAGCAAAATATACATTTTGAGTTCCCTTTTAAAGATATGAGTTCAATCAGTTCAATACAAAATCTCAACTGATCCTTCAGCCATCAAGTGCTATGCACTGATAAGTAATCTGGTTAGAGTAATACATTATATTTTTGGCCAAAATACAAAACCAAGGAAAATGACCAGTTATTATCTTTATCTTTATTTGATGGTTAATCAATAGCTCAAAAAGAAATAGGGTTGTATTTCGTATGCTTTGTGTAATTTTGTTTTGTTTTGTTTTGGGTTGGGTTTTTTGTTTTGTTTTGCCTGTGTATGTTTATTTGTCTGTCTTACATTTGTATTCTGTCTTTTGGGATAAGACAAAATGTTTGATATTTTTTAAAATATCATTTGGTCTGTAGGTTATCTTGAGAATGGTAGAGGACCTCTAAGTGAGAGAACTATGATTAATATACCCAGAAGTAATTCATACACATCTCAAAATAATTGGTATTACCAGGACTCCTTGTGAAGTACTTTGATATTGACCCAAATTTGGGGAAAGAATAAAAAAAGAAATACCAGAAACCAAGAGTGATATATTATAATTTGCCTCAATATAATAAATTTATATTATTTTCACTAATATTAAATATTTGATGAGTCTTAAAGTATATTCCTGAAAGCAATTATCTGTAACCTTGTTATTAGTATGATTTTTAAAAAATATTTTTGAATTGAAGATCTTGGGGTTATTTGGAATTGAGAGAATAACATGGATGAGAGTTTAAAGAAAAGGATCAAGTAATAAGTCACAAACTTTCATCCCAAGGAATAATAATGAAAGGTAACATAATTGAGTTCTTACCATGAGTTCAGGCAGTATTCTAAAAACTAACTCATGTAATCCTCATATAACCCAGTGGAATTAGGTTCTGTTATTATTCCCATTTTTACAGATGGGAAAACTAAGACCTGGTGACATTATAAATATGGTTACACTAAGAATTTCTAGGATTTGGATTTAAGCCCCCAATCATTTGGGCCACATTTCAAACATACAATTTGAGTGAAGATCATGGTGTAGGGCCTGAAAATGAGCAGCATATTTAACTTGGTGCTGAGACCCCCAGATGCTATTTTATGGCTCACGGTTACTACTTGATCAGGAAGCCACACTGATCAACTCTGTGACCTGGAGCAAGTCTTTACCTTTTAAGCCTGGATATTTCATTAGTTACATGGGGATAATAATACTTAACCTATAGACAATTGTGACAATTGTTTATATAAGCACATAATAAATGGAATTGCTGTGGTGGTTGTTACTGGCTCCAGAGTTTGGGGCTTAGCTAAATCTTGCAAAAACATTCTTGACTCATAAATATTTATTTGGAAAGTTGAATATCCCTTTTTTATAGCCTACCAAGTACTTACTGAGATTGGCAATTTGGAGAAGCGTTTTACTTTATTTTATCTTATCTAGCAAATACTATCTTTTCTTCCTTTATTCCTTCTTCCTTCCTTATTTCCTTTTAGTTACACTTATTTTCTAGGCATCTGGAATATATAATACATTCCCAGAGGTATTTTATAGGCATTTATTCTAGGACCTATTTCTGTGAATATGTAACAGGCACTCATGGAAATAGATCCTAGGATACCTTGCAATTTCTGCTTGTTAAAATCTTCCTGACCCTGTTGGAATCTGTCCAGTTCAAATGTCACTTCCTTTATAGTATCTGTCTTGATTACCTCAGCGGGGGGGAAAAAAATCTTTTCTTTTCTGAACTTCTAGGGAGAAAGATCCATGAGGAATAAGGACAAGGAGGCAGGATGATAAATTGTGTGGGTGGTGGATTGTATGGTTACGCCTTAAAGTGATTTACATGCATAAAACTTACTCCTTACAAAATGTTTGTTGAACAAAAATGATGCAGGATGTGGGAATAAATCTTATTGATCTTACCCCACCCACTTTCCTATATCAGCACTTTCCTCACATTGCCACCTGGCTTCCCCAAACTTCCTCCTATGTAGCTGACTCTGACCTTAATCTGGAATATGAGTATGTCCTATTCCAGGTAATATGTATACAATCTTATTTCTCTGGGCCTTAGATTCTCATTATATTTCACCATAGTGACTCAATTGAATATGACATCAAAAACCAACAAATCAGGGGGCGCCTGGGTGGCTCAGTCATTAAGCGTCTGCCTTCGGCTCAGGTCATGATCCAGGCTCCTGGGATCGAGCCCCGCATCCGACTCCCTGCTCAGCAGGAAGCCTGCTTCTCCCTCTCCCACTCCCCCTGCTTGTGTTCCCTCTCTCACTGTGTCTCTCTCTGTCAAATAAATAAAGAAAATCTTTAAAAAACAAAACAAAACAAATCCAACAAATGGGGTTACATCAAATATAAAAACTTTTGCACAGCAAAGGAAACAATCAAAATGAATAGGCAACCTAGAGAATGGGAGAAAATTTTTGCAAACCATATATCAGATAAAGGGTTAATACCCAAAATATATAAAGAATGTGTAACAACTCAGTAACAAAAACAAAAAAGTCAGATTTAAAAAGAGGCAGAAGAACTAAATAGACATTTTTCCAAAGAGGTCATCCAAGTGGCCAAAAGGACATGGAAAGATGCTCAACATCACTTATCATCAGAAAAATGGAAATCAAAACCACACTGAGATATCATCTCACACCTGTTAGAATGCCTATCATCAGGAAGACAAAAGAAGATAAGTATTGGAGAGGATGTAGAGGAAAGGGAACCCTTGTACAATGCTATAGGAATGTAAATTTGTTCAGCCACTATGGAAAACTATATGGGGGTTTTTCAAAAAATTAAAAATAGATCTACTGTATGATCCAGGAATTCCACTTCTAGGTGTATGTCTAAAAGAAATGATATATATCTCCTATCTTCTATATCTTAATTGTTTTATATATATAAAAAACATATATATATATGAATATTATTCAGCCATGAGAAAGAAGGACATCTTGCTATTTGCAACAACATGGATGGACCTTGAGGACATTATGCTAAGTGAGATAAGTTAGACTGAGATAAGTTAGACAGAGAAAGACAAATACTATGATATCACTTATATGTGGAATCTAGGGAAAAAAAAAAAAAGCCAAACTTGTAAAAACAGAGAATAAGATAGTGTTTACCAGGGGGTGGTGGGGGGTGGGAAAACAAGACAGATGTTGTTTCAGGATACAAATTGGCAACAAATAGTAAATAAGTCTTTGAACTCTAATGCACAATGTAGTGAATATAGACAACAATATCATATTATAATAATCAAACTTGCTGAGAGACTTGATCTCGATTATTGCCATCACTAAAAAGAAATGATAATTATGTGGTGTGATAGAGGTGCTAATTAGTGTTATAATGCCAAACATATAACTATATGTGAATGTATCAAATTGACATATTATACACTTTAAATTTACACAATGTTATATGTCAAATATATTTCAATTAACAAAAAAACAGTGACTCAAATGAATTGAATTTCTAATATGATGATTGATGAGCATAGCATCATCACAGGCTGGTAAAAGAGATATTTGGGAGTTTATGAGGTCTTGTGTTATGATTCTCAAACGTGCACACTAAATATAAAGAGAATTGATTGGTTTTTAAATTGGTTTCACTTTGGTGTTTCAGACATAATTTTTTAAGACTTAATTTTTTTAGTTATAGTTTTAGTTATAGTTTTAGGTCCACAGAAAAATTCAGAGGAAGGTACAGAGACTCCCCATATCCCCCTTGTTCCCACATACGTATTAACATCCCCTACCAGAGTCATACATTTGTTAAAATTGATGAACCTGTATTGATACATCGTAATTGCCCAAAGTCCATAATTTATCTTGGCATTCACTCTTGGTGTGAATTATATGGGTTTGGATGTATTATATGGGTTTCTATGTATTCCTCAGTTCCTGTATAGGCAGGAGATTGCGGGCGCTATAGAATTGCTTCTGAAAGAGCTACTACCTAACAAAAACAAAAGGTAAAAATATATGAATGCCAATCATTACGTGCAAAAATGTTCTGTGAAAATACAAAGCAGACAATTGAAGAAGGGTTCATAGAGGAAACACTGTGTGTATGAATCAAAGGATAAAGATAGCTGTGACGAGAGAAGTTTGAGGAGGCGAGAAGAGGAGAGTTAAGTCACAAAAGCAAGAAGGCACCAAACTGACCTGGAAGCAAATAACCATGAGTTTGGATAGACTCAAGGGTGCATAAAAGCAAGTCAGGGGGGATATTTCCCAGGGCCAATACTAATATGCTATTTGGTTTATATCTCTGAGTGTGGGGAACTATAGAAAGATGTAAGCATGAGAATGATGCAGTGAGCATGATCTTGGGCAGGAGGATGGATGGCTTAGCACTTCATAGAATGGTTTGAGGATGCTAGAGATAGGAGGTACAGAGAACCTTTTCAGGGGAGAGGTATGAGGGCCCTTGCCAGGGCAGGAGCTGTGTCAGTTTGTTTTAAGCTTATGGAGCTTCAGGTGCTAGAGGGTTGGTTAGGCATGGCTGATGACAGGTGGAAATGTGAGGCCAACATATAGCAGAAAGACTGGGAGGACAGAAGTAGGGGTCATCTGCTGTGTCAACAGGAAGCCAGACAGCAAGTGGCCAGCCAACAAACCTGAGCCTTTTCTATGGATGAAAGAAGAGAAAACAGTGACGAAGGATAGAGATGAAACTGACACAAAGAGCCAGAAAACAGAGAACTTAGCAGGTCCAGGCCCAGAGTAAAAGAAAGGGGGGCAATGGATCATTTTGAGAGTGGAGGAGAAGGAAAAATGAAAGGAACCTTTGACTTGGATATCCCTGGAGACCATCCAGAAGGTAGTTTCAGTTGAGTGGTGAGAACAAAGGCACATCTCAAAGAACTGAGGCATGAGTCAATATACGGTTTCTTCAGAAAAAGGCAGTATAGTAAAAGGGTTTGTTGGATTTGTATGCTTTTAAAAATGATATATGGTTAGAGTAATAGTTTTATGAAAATTAAATATAAGTTTAAATTAATATTTTAACACAATATCTTAACACTGACTTTTCAACTGAATTCAGCAAATAACTTTGGGCACCAATTACACACTGAGCACTGTGAATGATGCTCCAGGGGCATCAGGAAAAGAAGGGAGACATTAAACATGTTACAATGTGACACTCTGGTAAGTGCAGTCACTAAGGATAGTAAATAAGCCACATGTGTAAGAGAATGACTCATTTTATTGAGAAGAGTGCTGGGAATGAAAGTTTGGAGGAATCAGAAAAGATTTTTTTTTTCCTGAAAATATCCCACCTTACTTGGGTCTTAAAGGAAAAACAGTTTCCAGCCAGAAAAAGGAAGAAAGATGATTCAAATCTCTGGAATTGACTAAACTGTATGGGCTCAGACAAATTACTTAATCTCTCTTTAAATCAATTTACTTACCCATGAAGTGAGGGAGTAATCTTTATTGCTAAGGACTCTTCATTTAGTCATCAACATAGATTTGCTATTTACTGTGTGCCAAGCCCTGAGTTAAATGCTAGGCACTTGGTAAATGCAATGAGAATCAAATGGAAAAAAAACAAAAACTGAAAATGTTTAATGTGGATTCAGTACAAAATGAAAAGGATCTATCATTTTTTGTGTTACGAATGTAAATGAATGAAACAATGCAGTAAGTTAAGGAAATAATAAGCAGCCAGTCATGCTGAAGACTAGGATGAGTGTGTAGTGTGTATGAGAATGATGGGTGGTGGGGTGTGCTCAGGACGAGAGGAGAGGCAGGAGAGAGGAGATGAGGTGGGAGCCAGATCATGAAGGATCTCATAGGCATGCTGAAGGCTTTGGACTTGATCTTACAGGGAAAAGTGAAAAAGAAAAGGATTTTTCAGCAGGGGGAAGATGTGATTCCACTTGTATTTTAGAAGGCCAAATAGTATGCTCTTCTAATTCACTAAGGTGTTTAATATGATCAAAGTACTGGATTTGCAAAATTGGTAAAGTAAACCTCATTTCATCTATTGAACAAGAATGTACTGAAGATCTACTATTTGCCAGGTATCATGCTGGGCTCTGAGGATGCGGGGATGAATAAAATGCAGTCTGTTCTAAAAAACCCTGTCTATTGAGCAAGGCAGTTACATAAATAGATAATGGCCTATAATAAAACACATGCAATGATAAAGATATACACTAGGCAGCATACTTGCATGAAAGTTTTGGAACACTGGAAAACATCAATAAAAGCCAAAAGATAATCATTTACTTTAATACTTATTCATAAGAAGTTCACAGATTTGGGTAGATTTCAAAAATGCCAAACGTAAAATGTAGAATAAAATTATTTCTGCACCTCCTGCAAAAATATTATTATGCAGGGACTCAGAGAATGAGTATGACTGAGTTTTCTTGGCACTCCTCTTTTTGAAAAATAGGGATAATGTTTATTCCCATAATATTTCACACAATTTTGATAAATGTAATTAAAGGGTATCTACATTAGGAAGGACTGATCCCAGGTTTTGACCTTAAATATAAAGCATGATCATTTTTGACATTAACTTTAGTAAAGTGGCAGTGACTTCTTAATGAAACTTTCATTAATCTACAATGTTCCCCAGTCACGTGGTAACTTTTAATGGGTGAGAAAGTAAATGGGGATTTAATTTACTATTTAATGTTTGTATTGGAAGTTCTTATTTAACACTTATGTTGGAGCTTATATTTAATATTACATATTTTATGTTGTTTTACATCTTACCCATCATTCAACATTTATTGAGCCCTTCCTGTGAGCCAAGTATTATGTTGGCAGCTAGAAATACAAGGGTAAAGAAGACAGAGGTGGTTCCTGTTTCTCAGAGGCTGGTTGGGTCCTGCTAGGAGGACATGCTGAGGGAGGAGCACTAGGAGAGGCACTGATTGGGATTTGGGAAGTCACGACCTCCTTTGTAGAAGAAATAATATCTAAGTAGGAAACTGAAGAATAAGTAGGAGTTACACAAGAGAAAAGCCTTATGTTCTATGCTGAAGGACTGGTTGCAGGCAGAGACAAAACTTGGAGAAAGACAGTGCATGGCATGTTTGAGGAATTAAAAGAACTTCAGTATGGCAGGATTTTTGAGTCTCAGGGACACAGTATCAAAAATGAGTCTGGAAAAGTAAACAGAGCCATATCTCAAAAGTCTTTGTAAATTATGTTTATGAATTTGGACACTGTCACTATAGAAGTCATTAATCGGGCCAAGATTTATATTTTTAGGATGTCTGAAACTGGATGAACCAAGGTAGAAGGAATCAAGATAATCTCAAATACCTTTGAAATAATCTAAACCAGTTATTTTGGTGGCCTAGTGTCTAGCATGGGGACTTGGGTGGATAGTAGTGCACATCACTGAAGTAGGTCTCTGTGTAGATGTCACTTTCCCCACAAAGCTGTTTTGACACCCATTCTGGGAATACTTGCCTCTCTTAGTCCATCATCCCATAACATTCTCTGCTCTTCCTACTCCAATACCTAAATATTATGTTTAAATTTCAGCATTAGTGCTTAACACTCCCTATGATGAAACCTGAGTTCTACCATTTCAGAAATACTGTGCTTGGGGCGCCTGGGTGGCTCAGTCAGTTAAGTGTCTGCCTTTGGCTCAGGTCATGATCCCCGGGGTCCTGGGATTGAGTCCCGCGTCGGGCTCCCTGCTCGTCAGGGAGCCTGCTTCTCCCTCTCCCCCCACCTCATGCTCTTTCTCACTATCTCTGTCTCTCAAAATAAATAAATTCTTTAAGGGAAAAAAAAGAAATACCATGTTTGAACATGCACTTCCTTTACCCAGAGTATTTATTGTGTCTGCTTTCCTCTTCCTACCCAATTCCACATCCCATCTACCCCACACACACTTCTTTGACCTGGTGTGCATCCATTACCTACCACTGGGTTCAGGTATGTAAAGTCTTCCCTGATGATAATGACTATAACTATCTTCTTTTGTCTATTAGAATTGGTATATAATTCTATGTCATTTACATTAGATTCTGAATATATAGGTTTGTATATTTTTCTCCTATGCTGGACCAAAGAAGAAATATGTATCAACCATCTCTGAAGCATTAGCATTTAGTGCAATTTCTAACAAATATTTATTGAATCAGACTGGCTGGAAGATGGTAAAGTATATGTTGTTCTTAGCTAATGTTGTATGTATGAGAAGGACAAAAAAAAAGGATGAGGGCAATTAAGTAGTTTGGAATTCTCTGGTAGAAAGAATTTATAGTCAGAGATTAGAGAATTTAGCTATCATCATCTGCAGTGCTAAAGAAGTAGTGCTTAGAAACACTAAATCTCTCAGGTATATTTAGGAAGAATTCAAGTTTAAAAACAAGTTGTATTGAAGTGTACCCTACTACACTAAAAATAATTAAGCCTTCTGAGCCATCTTCCTTATAATCATTAGGAATAACTGAATTGAAATAATTCTTATTTGCACGAAGCCTGGGTGGCCCAGTCAGTTAAGTGTCTGCTTTCGGCTCAGGTCATGATCCCAGGGTCCTGGGATTGAGTCCCTCATCCAGGTCCCGGTTCCGCGGGGAGTCTGCTTCTCCCTCTGCCTCTCCCATTCCCCCTGCTTGTGCTCGCTCTTTCTCTATCTCTCTGCCAAATAAATAACTAAAATCTTAAAAAAAAAAATTCTTATTTGTGCTGAGATTCCTGACCTACCTACATTCTTGTCCTAACGTATAAAATCTAAGAATATAACTTTGTCCTTAAAATTTTCAGCTACATTTTTTAATTTCAGGTTTATAGTTCGTTACTTTTAGGAAATAAATTCAGTATCAAATCACATTCTCTCTCAAAAGTCATTGTTGAATTTTAAGAACTTCTTTGTTATGACAGTGCTGTCGCTATTTCTGAGTAGAGAAAATAGAAATTAGTATCTGTCATGTCTGCAGCAGAGTTTCCAGGCACTGAGAATGATATAGATATTATCTTTCCCCCCCAAAAGGAGCACACATTGTCAAGTGTTCACACTCTCTTGAATTTTAGCCCCTTGGGATTCTATGATTTAATTTGGATATCGTGCCAGATCAGGAGTGTTCTGGGGACTTTCAGATTTTGATCCAATTATGGTAACAAATCTCTCCTTATTTTCTTTTATAAAGACAGAGACAGACTGACATATTCAACAAAAGTTTTCCCAGAGATGAATGGAAAACAAAGAAATAGTAATGGGAAAAAAAGACTAGTATAAAAACTAATATCTTCAATATCTTCAGTGTCTTTACTCCATGGTAGCTATAGTATAAATATCTATCGGGCAACTATGTATACCATTTTGTTCATAGTTGAAACCTAAGTACCCAACACAGTGTTGAGATCAAGGTAAAATATATTCTTTAAACAAAGTCTGGAATTGAATTAATCTACAGTAATTACCAAAGAGCTGGTTGTATTTTATAGGCACTTTTGCCTGGTTTCTTGCTCTTTCAGCAATTGGCCAACTATTGAGCAGGTTGGCTGTAGGGGCCATATTATATTTTTAAAATTGTATTACTCGTGGACAGTCAGATTAAATACCAAATGCCTGATAATGTCTCCAAAACTATTTCTTATCTACCTGATTTACACTTCTTGGCTGAGAGATGTTCCACTCAATATGACATTTGAATGATCTTTATCCTAGGAATGGAAAATAGATTTCAATTTTTGTTTCAGTCGCTTGGTAGTGACTGTGCTTGTTTTGGAGATACATTTTGCCCAGGCTAAAAATGATCAATTAAAACGTGTGTCCTGGGGCGCCTGGGTGGCTCAGTTGTTAAGCATCTGCCTTCAGCTCAGGTCATGATCCCAGAGTCCTGGGGTAGAGTCCCACATTGGGCTCCCTGTTTGGTGGGAAGCCTGCTTCTCCCTCTCCCACTCCCCCTGCTTGTGTTCCTGCTCTCGCTGTTCTCTCTCTGTCAAATAAATAAAATCTTAAAAAAAAAAAAAAGTGTGTCCTGAGCATGGGTTAGGAGAGTAGTGGCATCCAAATAAGAAAGGAAGAAATAAACTTGTCTTTGTTTACAGATGATGTGATCTTAGATATAGGAATTCTATACACTCCACCAAAAAACTGTTAGAGGTAATGAGTGAATTCAGTAAAGATGAAGACGCAAATTCGACATAGAGAAATTATTGCATTTCTATACACCAACAACAAAATAACTAAAAATAAAAAAAATAAAACAATCACATGTACAATAGCATCAAAAACAATAGGATACTTACAAATATATTTAACCATGGAGATAAAATATCTATACACTGAAAACTGTAAGACATTGATGAAAGAAATTGAAGAAGACACGAAATAAATGGAAATATATTTGGTGTTCACGGAAGAGAAAAATAAATATTGTTAAAGTGACCAAACTACCTAAAGGCATGTATAGATTCAATGCAATCCCTATCAAAATTCCAATATCATTTTTCACAGAAATAGGAAAAATTATCTTAAAATGTGTATGGAATGCAAAAGAATGAATAGCTAAAACAATCCTGAGAAAGAACAAAGCTGGAAGCACCACACTTCCTTATTTCAAACTATACTACAAATTTATATTAATCAAAACAGTATGGTACTGGAGTAAAAATAGACCTAGATCAATGGAACAGAATCAAAAGGCCAAAAATAAACTCCATATATATGGTCAACTAATATTTTACAAGAAAGCTAATACTCAATGGGAAAATGATAGCCTATTTAATAAATGATGCTGGGAAAACTGGACAACCACATGCAGAAGAATAAAATTGGATTCCTAATTTACACAACTTACAAAAATTAACTGCAAATGATTAAAGACTTAAACATAAAATCTGAAACTATAAAACTCCTAAATGAAAATATAGGGGAAAAGCTATTTGACATTGGTCTTGGCAACAATTTTTTGGATATGACACAAAAAGCACAAGTAGCAAAAACAAAAATAAATCTAAAATATTTCTTTTTTTAATTTAATTTAATTTTATTATGTTATGTTAGTCACTATACATTACATCATTAGTTTTTGATGTAGTGTTCCATAATTTATTGTTTGCGTATAACACCCAGTGCTCCATGCAGTACGTGCCCTCCTTAATACCCATCACCTGGCTAACCCATCCCCCCGCCCCCCTCCCCTCTATAACCCTCAGTTTGTTTCTCAAAGTCCATAGTCTGTCATGGTTCATCTCCCCCTCCGATTGCCCCCCCGTTTACTTTTCCCTTCCTTCTCCTAATGTCCTCCATGCTATTCCTTATGTTCCACAAATAAGTGAAACCATATGATAATTGACTTTCTTTGTTTGACTTATTTCACTCAGCATAATCTCCTCCAGTCCCATCCATGTTGATGTAAAAGTTGGGTATTCATCCTTTCTGATGGCTGAGTAATATTCCATTGTATATATGGACCACATCGTCTTTACCCATTGGTCTGTTGAAGGGCATCTTGGCTTTTTCCACAGTTTGGCTATTGCAGACATTGCTGCTATGAACGTTGGGGTGCATATGGCCCTTCTTTTCACTACATCCATGTCTTTGGGGTAAATAATTAGTAGTGCAATTGCTGGGTCATAGGGTAGCTTTATTTTTAATTTTTTGAGGCACCGCCACACTGTTTTCCAAAGTGGCTGTACCAACTTGCATTCCCACCAACAGTGTAAGAGGGTTCCCCTTTCTCCACAATCTCTCCAACATTTGCTGCTCCTTGCCTTGTCAATTTTTGCCATTCTAACTGGTGTAAGGTGGTATCTCAATGTGGTTTTGATTTGAATTTCCCTGATGGCTAATGATGATGAACATTTTTTCATGTGTCTGTTAACCATTTGTATGTCTTCTTTTGAAAAGTGTCTGTTCATGTCTTCTGCCCATTTTTTGACTTGATTATTTGTTTTTTGGGTGTTGAGTTTGAGAAGTTCTTTATAGATCTTGGATATCAGCCCTTTGTAGTGTCATTTGCAAATATCTTCTCCCATTCTGTAGGTTGCCTCTTTGTTTTGTTGACTGTTTCCTTTGCTGTGCAGAAGCTTTTTATCTTGATAAAGTCCCAAAAGTTCATTTTTGCTTTTGTTTCACTAGGCTTTGGAGATGTATCTTGAAAGAAGTTTCTGTGGCCGATGTTGAAGAGGTTACTGCCTATGTTCTCCTCTAGGATTTTGATGGATTCAAATAGTGATCTTAATAGTAGGTCTCACATTGAGATCTTTCATCAATTTTGAGTTTATCTTTGTGTATGGTGTTGAAGGATGGTCGAGTTTCATTCTTCTGTATATAGCTGTCCAATTTTCCCAATACCATCTATTGAAGAGACTGCCTTTTTTCCATTGCATATTTTTTCCTGCTTTGTCGAAGATTATTTGACCACAGAGAAATGGTCAATAAAATGAAAGGCAACATATAAAATAAGAGAAACTATTGCCAATCATATATCTGAAGGGGGTTAATATCCAAAATATATAAGAAACTCATACAACTCAATAGTAAAAAACAAAACAAAAAATATGACTAATAAATGAGCAGAAAAACTGAGTAGACATTTTTCCAAACAAAATATACAAATGGCCAACGGGTACATGAAAAGATGTTCAACATCACTAATCATTAGGAAAATGCAAATCAAAACTACAATGAGATATTAACACCCATCAATTAGAATAGATATTATCAAAAGGACAAGAGATAACAAGTATTGGTAAATATGTGGAGAAAAGGAAACCCTGTGCACTGTTGGTAAGAATGTATATTGGTAAAACCATTATGGAAAACAGTATGGAAGTTTCTCAAAAAGTTAAAAATAGAACTATCATGTGATCCTGCAATTCCACTTCTAGGTACATATTGAAAGAAAATAAAATCAGGATCTTGAAGAGATATCTGCACTCCCATGTTCATTCAGCATTATTCACAATAGCAAAGATAAGAAAAGAACCTAAGTGTCTGTCAACATATGAATGGATAAAGAAGGTAGTATGTGTGTATATAATTACATATATATAATTTAGCCAAGAGAAAGAAGGAAATCCTGCCACTTGTAGCAAATGTATGATATCACTTACGTGTGGAATCTAAAAAAACCAAACTCATAGAAACGGAGAGTAGAATGATAATAGGGGCTGGGGTTGAGGGAAATGGAGAGATGTTGCTTACAAAGAACAAACTTTCAGTTATAAGTTGAATAAGGTCTAGGGATCTAAGGTATAGCATGGTGATTATAGTTAACAATACTTATTACATACTTGAAAGTTGCTGAATAGTAGATCTTAAATGTTCTCACCACACACACAAAAAAATGATAGAGGTGTTAACTAACTCTACTGTGGCAATCATGTTGCAGTATATAAGGGTAACAAATCATAACATTGTACATCTTAAGCATATACAATGTTATATGTCAATTATGTTAAATAACAGGAAAAAAAGAGAAACCCCATCCCCTTTAACTATGACTCTATCTCTCCATTCCTCTCAGCCCCCTTAGCAGCCACTAAACTACTTTTACAGCTCAGTTGATTTCCTATTCTGGACTTTTCATATAAATGGAATCATGTAATATGTGTTCTTTGTGATTGGCTTCTTTCATTTAGTATAATACTTTTAAGGTACATCCTTGTTTTAGCATGTATTAGTACTTCATTCCTTCTTATGACCAAATAATATTCCATTGCATGGATATACAGAACTACATTTTGCCTAACAATTCATCAATTGATGGACATTTGAGTTTTCTTCTTTTTTCTTTTTTTCTATTATGAATAATGCTGCTAATAAGCATATGTGTGCAAGTTTTTGTGTGGACATATGCTTTCATTTCTTTTGGCTATACACTTGGAAGTAGAATTGCTGGTTCATATGGTAACTCCATGATTAACCCTTGAAGTATTGCCAGACCGTTTTCTAAGCTGTGTGTATCATTTTACATTTCCAACAGCAGTATAGGAGGGTTCTGATTTCTCCACATCCTCACAAACACATATTATCTGACTTTTTGATTCTAGCCATTTAGTAGGTGGGAGATGTTATCTCTTACGTTTTTGATGTTCATTTCCCTGATAATTGTTGGTGCCAAGCATCTTTTCTTTGGTTATTTGTATATCTGTTTTGGAGAAATGTCTATTCAGAAACTTTGTCCTTTTTAAAAAATTGGGCTATTTGTCTTCTTATTAAAAAGTTGTGTACGTTTTTTGTATGTTCTGAATACAAGTCTCATCATATATATGATTGGCAAATATTTTCCTCCACTCTGTGGGTGGTCTTTTCATTTTCTTGATAGCATCCTTTGAATCACAGATAATTTTGATGAAATCTAATTTATCTATTTTTCTCACATTGCTCATGTTTTTCATGTCATATCTCTGACTCCATTGCCAAATACAAGGGCATGAAAGATTTATCACTATGTTTTATTCTGAGTTTTATACTTTTAGCTCTTTTCTCCAGATGTCTTAGCACCATTTGTTGAAAAGACTGTTCTTTTCTCATTGAATGGTTTGGGCACCTTTGTTGAAAGTGCATTCACAATAACCACATGGGTTTATTTCTGGATTCTGAATTCTATATCTATCTATCCTACGCCATACTGCACTGTCTTGATTACCATAGCTTTGTGGCAAGTTTTGAAACTGGGAAGAATGAGTCGCCCTATTTTGTTCTTCTTTTTCAGAATTGATTTGGGTATTCTGAGTTCCATGCAGTTTTATATAAATTTTAGAATCAGCATATTAATTTAAAAAAAAAAAAAAGCTTGGATTCTGGTAATGATTTCCTTGAATCTGGAGATCAATATGGGGAGTATTGCCATCTTAACAATTTTAAGTCTTCTAATTTATGAACAGGTGGGGTTTTTTTTTTTTTTGTATTTCCATCTTCAATTTCTTTCAAAAATAGTTTGTAGATTTCAGAATATAAGTTTGTACTTTTTTGTTAAGTGTATTCCTAAGTGTTGTATTCTTTTAGATGCTTTTGTAAAAGGATTTTTTTAAAATTCATATTTGGTTTGTTCATTGCTACTCTATAGAATACTATTAATTTTTGTATATGGATCTTGTATCCTGCAACCTTGCTGAATTCACTCTTTAGTTCTAACAGAGTTTCACGGGATTCCTTAGAAATTTCTACGTATGAAAGCATTTCAGTTGCAAATAGCGATAGTTTTACCTCTTCCTTTCTAATTCTAGGTGCCATAATTTCTTTTTCTTATAAAATTGCTGTAGCTAGAACCACCTGTACACTTTTGAATAGAATTGACAAGAGTGTAGGTCCTTGTTTTGGTCCTTATCACTGATGAAGGCATCCAGTCTTTTACCATTAATTTAGGTGTTAACTGTGGGTTTTTGTAGATGTCTCTTCTGAGGTTGGTGAAGTTCCCTTCCCTACTTTGTTGAATTTTTCTCATGAAAGAGTGTGGGCTTTGTCAAATATTTTTATGGGTGTCTATTGAGTTGATTATCTGGTTTTTGTTTCTTATTTTATTGATATGATTAATTACTTTTCAGATGTTAAGCCAACTTTGTATTTCTGAGATCAATTCCAGTAGATCGTGGTATATAATTTTACTTAAATGTTCCTGGATTTGGTTTGCAAGTATTTTATTGAGGATGTTTGTATTCATATTCATAAGGTATCAGCTGTAATTTTCATTTCTTGTGATATCTTTGCCTGGCATTCAGACCAGGGTGATACTGGCCTCATAGAAAGAGTTGGGCAGTGAAGCCATATGAGCATGGGCTTTCCTTTATGGTAGTTTTGATTGCTAATTCAATATCTTTATCTTTTATAGGTCTTTTCAGATTGCTTATCCTTGAGTCAATTTAAGTAGTTTGTATATTTCTAGGAATTTGTCCATTTCACCTAAGTAATTTGTAGGCATATGATTATTTAGAGTATTCATTTTAATCTTTTATTTATGTAAGGTCAGTAGTGGTGACCCCTGCTGCATTTATGTTGATCATTTGAGTCTTCTCTCCTTTTTTATCAATCTAGGTAATGAGTTGTCAATTATGTTCTTTTTCAAAGAACCTTTTGGTTTCATTCATTTTGTCTACTGTTTGACTATTCTCTATTTCATCAGTCTCCACTCTAATTATTGTTATTTACTTCCTTTCCCTTGCATTAGGTTTTGTCTTTTTTTCCCAGTGTCTTAAGGTGGAAGATTAGGTTATTGATTAGAGATCTTTATTCTTTTTTAAAATGTGTTTACAGCTATAAATTTCTCTCTAAACACTGCTGTTTTAGCTGCATACCATAAGTTTGGGTATGTTGTGTCTTCATTTTAATTCACCTGAAAATATTTTCTAATTTCCCTTTGATTACTTCTTTTACCAGTTGGTTATTTAGAAGCATATTGTTTAATCTCAATATATTTGTGAGTTTACCAAATTTCTTTCTTTTGTTGATTTCTGATTTCATTCCATTAAGGTCAGAGAGAACACATTTTTACTATGTCAGTCTTTTTGCATTTATGGATATTTGTTTTATGGACTAGCATATGGTCTGTTTTGGAGAATGAGCCATGTGCACTTGAGAAGAATATATATATTGCTGTTGTTTGGTGAAGTGTATTCTATTGATGTCTATTAGATCTAGTTGGTTTATAGGGTTGTTCAAGTCTTCTATTTCCTTGTTGATCTTCTGCTTAGTTGTTCTACCTATTTTACTGGAAGTGAGGTATTGAAATCTCCAACTATTATCCACCTATTATTGTTGAATTGTCTTTATCTCCCTTCATTGTTGTCACTTCTTCCTTCATGTATGTTGGTGCTCTGTTATTAGGCTCACATATTTTATGATTGTTATATCTTCCTGATAGATTGACCCTTTTATCATTATAAAATGTCTCTCATTTACAGTGGTAGCATTTTTGTTTTAAAGTCTATTTTGTCTGTTGTTAGTATACTCACTCCAGCTTTTTTGTGGTTGTTGTTTGCATGATATATTATTTTCCATTCTTGCAATCTTGTTCTGTCTTTGATTTTAAAATGTGTCTCTTTTAACAAAAATTAAAAATTAAATGTTTCTCTTTTAAATAGCATATAGTTGTATATTGCTTTGTTTTTTGTTTTTATCCAGTCTGATAATCTCTTTTTTTTTCATGTTAACATTTTATTTAAACTAGTACAAGCACCATGCTTAACAGAAGACTGTCCAAAATAAACATGCAATATGAACTAGCAGAGACTGAAATCACAGTTTAAGAAGTTGTGCCAGTTGTTGAGTTTGTTAAATGATGACAGGGAGCTGTTAAAATTCACAAGACAAAACCATTAATGTTTCAAGCCTCCTGAATGAGATTATATTGGACCATCTAGATCATGGGAACTGCCCTGGCAAGTTAGTGATCTCAAACAATATTCAAGTAATATATGTGCATGAACTATATTCCAAAAAGCAAGAAAACACAGTTTCTATCATAACCCTAACATAGTTGTTCTGAATATTACAGGAACATGGTCACTGATGTGAAATGTCAAATGGCATAACAAGAAACAAATTTCTCAAGAATATTCAAGTTGGGCCGTTAGTGTTAAGTGTCCTAAAAAGATTTTTATTCTTCTAGAAATACAAAATAAGATTTGCCCAGAAATGTTTGAGACACTTCTTCACATAAGTTGTAAAGGCTCAAATTCTATAGATTCCAGTATTATCAGTCTATTGAACAAATAGGGAAAGCAACCATACTAAGAATATTTGAATTGATAGAATACAAGTTACTCTCTACTTCCACAAAATATCAGCATTTAAACTCTCATGAGGATATCTATTCATCACTAGTCCACGTTATGGATTAATGACATTGCTCAGGTTTTAAAGTAGTCCAAACATTTTTTTAAGTATACCTTCCTTACTATCTATATAGGTGGGGAATAAAGACAGCCAAATTTAATTTGGCAACAAATTCCTCTAACTGGAAATTTTTAGTTAAAGTGTCATACCAGGATATAGTTTATGGCTACATTTGAATCCTGAAAATAGGAAATAAAAGGGGAAAGAAAAGTGCAGACAAACATTTTGCTACAAAGGTTATTTAGTAACAGTAATAAAAAAAATTAGCAACACCCTCTTAAACAGGAGTATGTGTAACTGCACTAGCCGTTTGGTAAACTTCTTAGAAATGGACAATTTGAACATTTATTTTAGAAGTCAATTAAACAAAAATGGTCTAACAACCTTTCTCTTAACATGGTTGCTTCAATATCAGAACAAAGCAAAGACTATTCAAAATTCTGACATTTTGGAATTTCAGCATAGTAACCTGAGAACAGTTTTCTTCATATGTCATTTATGTTGCCACAGAAACCGTACTAAAAGCATGCTGGAATTACTAGTTGGCTCTATTGTGACAACATTAGATTCTATGCAGGACTCATGCAAGGTCAACAATTTCAAAACTAATGCTGACTTGGAAGACCATGAAGGAGGTTCCTAAGAAAAAAGCTGATGCCAAAAGGGAAAGATTAAAATATGAATGGGAATGGCTGCACCAGAAAGCTATGGAATGTAAAAACTGGAATTATCCAATCTGGAGTTACTATTTGACAGAAGGCAGAAAAAGAGAGCAAATTGAACATATACTTGAAAAGAACAATGCAAAATTTGATTACATGGGAGGGAAATTTATATAAAAGTCTGATAATACTCTAGAGCATAGGATTTTTAAGTCTCCCTGTAAGACAGAGGGAGTCAAAACATGTTCTACTGATTCCCCAATCATAATCTATTGTCTTGCAAAATACATGCTATTGATAAGGAGTCAAACAAGCTCAAAAAAGCATGATTTCTCACAACTTTTTGTCCCTGTTAGAGAACAGGGGAACTATATTCTGTTTATGGAAGTCAGTATCATCTGACAATATGGAGGACTTTCAAATTTAAAAACAAAACAAAACAGCTAAAACATGCAAGATAAAATAAGGAACCTCATAAAAAGATACATTCTTGCAGCACTAGTTTCCCCTATTGCTGCCAACATGGTGAAATGAAATCTCATTTCCTTCATTTGAAAACATTAAAAACACTCTCCATTCACTTGGGTTGTATCTGCATTTCTACAGAATTGTAAGCATTATTCTCCAATACCAAAATAGCTATTTAAAGAATTCGTAAACTTCCTGGATTTGAAGTTCTCTCTCTCTGGAAATTGGAAAAAAGAGTCCTTCCCATTCATTAACCAAAACAAATGCCCACTCTATCACTTCCTGATCTCCTACTAACTTCCTATTGCTTCCTGTTTTTTAGATTAGTGAAGCCAGACAGTGTTGGCCACAGAAGATTCAATATTGTGAAAATTCCCACTATCTTTACCTCTTTATTAGTGTCGGCACAGAAACCTCAAAAAAATGCAAAGAATATATAAATGAAAAATACGCCAACATAAAATAATGCCTTTCTAGTTTTGAAATGACTAAGATATTCTTTTTTTATTATGTTATGTTAATCACCATACATTACATCATTAGTTTTTGATGCAGTGTTCCATGATTCATTGTTTGCATATAACACCCAGTGCTCCATTCAATACATGCCCTCGTTAATACCCATCACCAGGCTAACCCATCCCCCCCACCCCTCTCCACTCTAGAACCCTCAGTTTGTTTCTCAGAGTCCATAGTCTCTCATGGTTCGTCTCCCCCTCCGAATTCCCCCCCTTCATTTTTCCCTTCCTACTATCTTCTTCTTCTTCTTTTTTTAACATATAATGTATTATTTGTTTCAGAGATACAGGTCTGTGATTCAACAGTCTTACACAATTCACAGTGCTCACCATAGCACATACCCTCCCCAATGTCCATCACCCAGCCACCCCATCCCTCCCACCCTCCACCACTCCAGGAACCCTCAGTTTGCTTCCTGAGATTAAGAATTCCTCATATCAGTGAGATCACATGAGACGTGTCTTTCTCTGATTGACTTATTTCGCTCAGCATAAAACCCTCCAGTTCCATCCACGTTGTTGCAAATGGCAAGATTTCATTCCTTTTGATGGTTGCATAATATTCCATTGTATATATATACCACATCTTCTTTATCCATTCATCTGTCGATGGACGTCTTGGCTCTTTCCATAGTTTGGCTATTGTGGACATTGCTGCTATAAACATCGGGGTGCGCATACCCCTTTGGATCACTACATTTGTATCTTTGACTAAGATATTCTTAATATAAGAATTTGCTCACCAAATTTGGTTAGTCTTTACAGTCTCAAGACCTTTTGTCAAATTAATGGTAAACAGTTACTAATATGTTGTTCTTAAAGTACACTATATACTAGAATCCTTGCTTTATGATGGATGTCCAGTTTGGAATATCTTCTGACATTTAGGATATACGATGCAATTTCTATTAGTGTGTTAATGTTATTAACTCTGGCCAAGGTTTTAAGGTAAGTAATTTTTCTTATGGCACAAAGGTAATCATAAATACACCCCAAATTATAGTTCTCAACTGCCATATATTCACCAACGCAAGCAGATAGTTGGAATTTTTGAAGTTGATTTTATTACAAGTTTCAGATACACACATTAGAAAATTGTTTTACTTGGACCCTTTACAAATGTATTAATTTCACCAAATCTGGAATACTGGCAGTGTAAAAGTCTTAAACTAACTTTAAAGCTAACAAATCAAAGGCACAGTATTAACACATTTAAAATAACTTGTGTTCACAGGAAAACATCAAGAGGTGCTTTATAAATAAAGTGTTATTAACCTAGATCCAAAACTATCTAGCTATGACACAACCAGGAATGAAGCCTTTGATTAGTTCCAGCCTATCAATTTCCAAGACTAAGATGCTATTTCCTGTAAGAAGAAAACATAATAGTCATAACTACTATAAAATCTAACTCCCAGACCTTAAGAATGAATGACTGATGAACAAAGTTTCTGGTCTTCATTAAAAAGATATAGGAAACCAAAGAACGTACGGAATTGATGACAAGTGTACTTGTAATGCAACTTACACTACAGTAGATTATTTTTCATGGCTCTAAATTGGGTCATTCAAGTCTTTTACCCCAAATAAATTTTAAAGATTTGACAAGTGATAATATACTATTTTCATATATAAACTGCTAATATCCAGTATTTGTCAGAAGGAGGCAACTGTTCTCTATCACAATCTAATACCCACTTTCCAATGGTGTCTGTAAATAGTAACAAATTCTGAACTGTAAGTTATAGAAATCAGTCACAAGAGTGCAAAAGTCCCTGGAGAAAAGTAGTCCACCTAACAATTACAAATATAAGGAAACACTTCACAAAGTTTCATTACTATGAAGATGATTTCCCCTTTGTTCAAACTTTGAACAAATGAAGAATTTTTCTTTACTGCAGGAAACCAACTGTAAATAACAGTGCATTTTTAGGCATAAGATTTATGTCTGGTTCCAGTATGGTCAGGTTAATACATAAATACTTTAGAAACACAGTTCACATTAGTGGAAAAATCCAAGTTTCTCACGTAACCACTCTTCAGTTAGGTCTTCGGTATTTCTTATTTCAAATACCTTGGTTAGTTCAGCTGTTTGGACTAGCTTATTCTTACTCCCAGCATACATCATCTGTTGTTCAGGCTTACACCCAACAGGACTGGAGAAAATAAAGCACAGAGGATATGAAACTCTTCTATCCTCATGTTGGTATTTATAACTATACACAATGAAGTGAGGTTGTCGTTCAGGCAGTTCATCTTTAAGTTCATCCAGTGAAATGCCCTCAAGCTCTTCATCCAGTACCACCAGGCGTTTATCCTTATCAATTTTCATTATAATGGCAGCATTGTTCGTTTCTTTGTGAAAACAAAACTTTATCATCTTTTCCACTAAATCTTCAGCGACATCACAAACCACCAAAGACTCACCCATTTTCTTTCCGGCCATCAGCAGCTCCTCGCCTTCCCTCGGGCCCCTTTAAGCAATCTCTGTCTTTTAATTGGATTATTTAATACATTCACATTTAATGTTGTATTGATACTGTTGGATCTATATCTGCCATTTTGCCTTTTGTTTTCTACATGTCTCATGTCTTTTTTGTTCTATTTCTCCTTTACTCTTTTCTTTTGCTTTGAATAAATATTTTTAATGTAGCATTTTAACTTCTTTAATGATTTTTTTGTTCTTTTTTGAATTATTTCCTTAGTGGTTGTTCCAGGTCCTATCATTATCTTAATTTCCAGTGAGAAACAGAAATACTTCTATATAGCTCTTTTCCTTTTTTTTTTTTTTTTTGGTACTATTATTGTTACATTATATCCATAAATATTACAGTACATTGTTATAATTATTACCTTACATAATCTTATCACTTTTAAAGAATATGAGCAAGGAAAGGAGAACCTAGTATATATAGTTTTTTCTATATTTACCTTATTTATCATTTCTGGCTCTCTTCCTTTGTTCCTCTGGGCTCAAGTCTGGTGTCAAGTCTGGTGTCATTTTCCTTAACCTAATAGAGCTTTGCTCCCATCCATCTCCTTTGTGCTATTACAGGTATTCCCTCTTTTTTGAAAGTTTGCCTTACACCATTCCTTTTTATGAAAGACCTATATTAGTACCTCTTTCTCTAACTGAAAGAAATCTAAAGAGAATTTTCTCTTTTGTGTAAAAAGGTAAAAAGTGGAAAGAGCCTTCAGTATTTGTTTATAGCAAGCTGTGATAGAGATACACACCCTGAGTAGCAAGAGTGCACTACCAAGCTCCTTTCCTGGGGACTACACTCAGGATCTCAGCATCACGCCATCATAGCTTTGAACTATGTCTGGGAACATGTGTGCTTTATCTTGATTTTTTATTCATTTTGAAATAAATTATTTTTAATTCCTATGAGCTCTCATCATATCTTTTAGGTTAAGTGTGTATATGACCAAGATGCAGTACAGATAGGATAGGAGAGCTAGGTCAAACTGAACTTTACAGAATGTCAACATTTCTCCTCATTACCTCTGTGGATCACATTTTGTAGAGAAAGAGCATTGCTTTTATCAGGACTATTTTGTAGGGCTAATCATTTATGAAAAAAAGAAAACAAGAAAACTAAACAAATATGAGGTTAAGTGGAATTATTAAACTGTGAAATGAATTTTTAGGGCAATATTCTCAATTTATCATACATCATCTCAAATTTTGAACTTCAAAAGAAAAATAGACATGGGGTTAAAACATTAAAAAGATATTTTATTTAATTATAAATAAGAACTTAAAATTATGCAAATGCTAAGTACAATTTCAAGTTACGTAGTTCCAAATGAAGAGAAAATAGATTTTCATAGTGAAGAAACTATTCTCGTGTCGACTTTAGAGGTTTTTCATTAACATTCTCCTATTAACATTTATAGAAGATTTATGCATGCACTGATGGGAGAATTAACCTCTGAATCTGTAATGTCAAGTATTTTCCATAAAAAGCTTAGCGATATCTGCTTGAAGAATTTGGCTGTTTGCAATTAGAGATGATACTACTAATTCTACAAAAATGATTTTATTAATTTTACTTGCAGATATATTAAGTGGCAAAAACCTAGGATTTAATTTAGTCCCAATTTATGTCTCCATAGATACCTGTCCATTTATGGTATAGAATTCAGTTTAGCTGGATCAGCACCGTCCAGTAGAAATTTTTGTGATGACAACAATGATCTGCACAGTCCTGGTAACCACTGGCCACATGTGGCTATTGAGCATAGGAAATATGGCTAGTATGACTAAAGAACTGGATTTTTAATTTTAGTTAATTTAAAATTAAGTAGACTCATGTGGCTAGAAGCTATTGTATTGAACATCACAGAGCTAAAATCATTAGTTAATGGTAATTCTGCTGTTTTGATTCACTTATCCTGTCCCTATTTACCTTGCTCCCTCCCCGACACACAGGCTAACATTGACTGCCACCCACAATTGTAAAAAAAAACAACAACAAAAAACTATGCTATTATTTCAATTTAAAAATAATAAGATGTATTCTAGAGAAGCCAAGTACACAAGATCATTTAATGGTTGGAAAACAGTGGTTATTAAAGAATAGAGATAAGTGCACTAGATTATTTGTTATTTTCACCATTATCTTTTTTCTTCATTATCTTTTAAAGCAAACAAATTTGAAATGAAAATATGCATTAACTTATAAATAAAGTTTTCCTCAGGGGTTTTAACATGAAAGTTCCAAGAAAGTGGAGCAATATAAAATAGTAGGATCACACAGTATATCTAAATAAACAGGTGAAAACGTTTTGTTCATATGAAAATTGCCAGAATTAGTTGTTAAATAATCATTCTCTTTCACACTGTAGTAGGTCATGGAGACTCAAAGATGAAACTGATTTTCCTCAAAAGGCACTTCATGTAGACGGGAGGCAGACAAGTAGAGATTATTAAGAGAAGATGGATTAGGGCACCTGGGTGGCTCAGTTGGTTAAGCGACTGCCTTCGGCTCAGGTCATGATCCTGGAGTCCCTGGATCGAGTCCCGCATCGGGCTCCCTGCTCAGCGGGGGGTCTGCTTCTCCCTCTGACCCTCTTCCCTCTCATGCTCTCTGTCTTTCATTCTCTCTCTCAAATAAATAAATAAAATCTTTTAAAAAAAAGAGAGAAGATGGATTAATGTTTGTGATGTGAAATACACACAAAAAGATGCCTAACCCATTTGAAAAGGGCAGGTGGGGATCAGTTAAGACTTCCTTGTGGAGAATCTTGAAAGATGAATAGGAGTTCACCAGTTGACAAAGCTGAGGGAGTAATGTGTATGAAGAAGAGAAAATTAAGAGGACATGATAGGAACAGGATGATACAACCATGCCAGTACCGTTGGACCACAGGCTTCTTAGACCAAGGTGGGGGAAGGTGAGTACAGAGGCAAAAAAAGAGGCTTGACAGGAGGGAGGGTTCATCATTGTAGGGCTATTGGACTTTAACCTGAAGGTAGCGAGTAACTGAAGGATTCAAAACAGGGGTATCTCTTTTATATTGTGACATGTAGTCATAGCCTTGCAGATGTATGGAAACTGGAGTGAAGTTGAGCAGAACTAGGGGGAGCAGTGAGATCAGTGAAAAGATTGAGAAGTCAATGAGAAACCCTGAACAAGGATAAGAGGAAGATGGATGCAGGGGAAATAAGTTCTCTTGTAGATAGGGAGGCAGGATGTTGAGGGATTTTAACTGTGAAGGATGGGGGGAATGAAAGTAGGTAATAGGCATGAGAACATAAAGAGGCGGGGAAGTTTTGACTCTAATGATAATAGGAATTGGAACAGATATGGAGCCCTCGGTGGGGTTGGCAACCACAACATTGAGAGGACACCATCTCTCATAGTTGTGTAGCTTTCCTAGATTGTGAGGCAGGCTCAATTAGTGATACAAGGTGTGTGTTTTCTCTTTTGAATTCAGCTAAAGATCAAGGGATAAGTTAGTTGTGGGCATTGGTAAAGGGGTATTTAGAGTTATGATAATCTTTTTAGGTTGAATGAAAGGTAATGAAAATGGGTGGGGATTGGTAAATTGGGAGAAATTTTGGTTAAAGAATTGGAAAACTTGGGACGCCTGGGTGGCTCAGTCATTAAGCGTCTGCCTTCGGCTCAGGTCACGATCCCAGCATCCTGGGATCGAGTCCCGCATTGGGCTCCCTGCTAGGCGGGGAGCCTGCTGCTCCCTTTGCCGCTGCCTCTCTCTATCTCTCTCTCTGACTCTCATGAATAAAAAAAAAAAAAAAAAAGAATTGGAAAACTTAAGACAGCTAAAAGACAGTGGGTGGGAGATAGTGACAAAGTTGTGAAGATAATAATTTATAAGTAGAGAATTGAAAATTGAGGTTTTGTATTTCAAAAGAAGAATCATTTCTTGCGATAACGAGGTCTAGGATATGATCTTATTTGTATGTGCCTGAAATGACCTGTCATTTAAAATGAAATGAATGTCATTTGAATTGAGGAGTACACAGTGTTATGAGGCTGGGATGATGAATACATCATCTTTAAGGACATTGAAGTAATTCAGGAAAATGGTGTCATTTGGGGTAGAAAGGGAGACTGTGGGCCAGGTGATAAATAAGTCTTGAAATACAGGAAACTAAACTGCAGGTAAAATAATAAATAAGGAGAGATCAGGGGCTATAAAACTGGACAAGACAGACTTCAAAGAAGGTTGTTTTCACGTAATAGTGGAAAACTAAATGTTAGGAAGGGGCAATGTGGATCTAGTCTCCCTAGGTGATGGTCAGTCATATGCAGCCACCAGAGAAGACACACAAGAGGCTCAAAAGAGCAAAGTGTGTTATACTCACAAGTCCTAGGAACTGGAAACATGGCTCACCAGGCAGGGCCACATGAGAAAGCACCAGTGTTGGTCAGGAGGAAGAAGGGGCAACAGCAAGGGGCCTACTCCATGGGCTTAATTGGAGTTTCTGTAAGAAAAGCAAGGCAGGGCAGAGTAGACAATTTAGGTTGGTTAATTTGAATAATTTCAGCAGACTCTAAGCTATCCTAGTAGTCCTTAGTTGCCTGGTACCTGGCTCTGAGATGACTAAGGCAGAATAATATCGCCTCCTGGAGTATATGAGCCACACAGAAGGGATTTGGCTCTGGGTTATCTAGTTTTCTGATCAAAGGCATGATTCAGGCTAAGCTCTGTGCTGTCACTAAGAATTGATTAGCCTGGGGAGGATCAGTTTCTTCCCTACTCAGACAATAAGGCAATGGTCTCAGCAAGGGCTATATTTAACATATGGCAAAGAAAGGAAGGAAGCATGTTCTCTTCTGCAAAGGTTAAAGTGACAGAGTGTGCTTGCCATGAAATGGGCGGTTTTAGAGATGGGGGAGCGTAAGCTATGTGAAAGGTGTATAACATGGTAGGATGCTCAAGAGAATGGATGAAATATTTATATTTTGTGCAGTGACCAAGAATGATTAGAAGTCAAGTATGAAAAATTAGTTGGCTTCTATTTTCCAAAAGGAATTATTTTATAAAGTTGTTTTGATATTAGTAAACTGATAGCTTCAACGTCCCATTACTATTATAATACCTTATTTGATTTTTTTCATGATTCTTACCAGTGTCTGAAATTACCCCTGGTTAATTGTCTCCTGATTATATTCCTCCCCTAGTAGAAGATTCCTTCCTTAGAAGAGTAGGATCTTGTGTTTTATCTTGTTACTACATCTCTAGTCCTCAGAACAATGCTTGGTATATAATAAGTGCTCAATAAATATTTGTTAAACAAAATAATTAACTCAGTTACATTCTGCTATGTTATTATAAGTGGGAGAAAAAAAGACTAAAAAGATTATACCTAACTTTTTAGACACTGTATATGACATATCATACATCATAATTATGCCACAGCTATAGGGGGACGTCAATATAGAAGTAACCCTAACATAGTTATTTTTATTTTGCCAAACACTTGTATAGTGCTTCTGTAGATCAGAAATTGTTCAAATTACTTTCACTAATATTAATTCATTAATTATTAATAATGAATTGTTATACCGCCTTAATGGTTTCCTAAGGAATTTGCTTTGGGTTTTATAAACATTTGACTTTAACCACTGAAATATGCTGAGCATAAGAATATCATCTACCATCTGTGTCTGCACAGAAAGTAAACATTATAATAAGGTTAAGTGAATATCCTTAGCAGCTCTTTGCTGGCCTAGGCACTATTCATGAAAACACGTTCTTTTTGTCTGATGCCATACAATAACAATTTAAAGTCCTATTAATAGATCCCGTATTAAAAGTTATTTATCTATTGATTCAGCATCTAGCAAACTGTCTTCATTGTGTTGCTTAAAGATATTGTGTGTTACGGATTTCTATTATTTCTCCTACCCAGCTGGCTCATAATTATTAACAGATGCTATCATTCATCTCACTGAGATGCAGTGTTGAATTGCAGCAAATCCCTTTACACTAATCAGTCTGTATTTTAGGCTTTGATTCAGGATGACTTTTGCCATTGATTTTATACATCTATTTCAAATAATTCTGATGGAGTTTTCAAATTATACTTGGTGCCATTGTCCACAGAAAGGGAAGATGGTATATATAGGGGTTTTCGAAGTGCTTTTCATTCTTTAGCCTTTGACAGAATTCCAATAAATAAAATGTATGTACCATTAGTGTCTTCTTTTCTTTTCCCATAAGATGCATGTGTAGCTACCTTCGTTGGAAATAGGTATATAAATCTGAATAATCAGTCTTTTCACTCTTCAGCTGGGTCAAAAGCCACATCATCTATACTTGTGGTTCCTCACGGCCCCAAATCTGTAGTTATCGTTGGGTGGATGCTTCTTGTATTTCAGTAGTCCATGATGAATGTGATGCCCACAATCGCAATGACCATGAAAGAGGGCTTCCTCCTACCAGTTCCCAGTAGCTCCTATTTTGCCTTATCATCAGTGAACAGGGCTTCCCTGCATGGGCCATTTCCTGGGATGAGTTATCTTTCCCTAAAGAAATGATCAAGAATCAAGTACATTCTTATGCTTAAGCATTTCATACTTCTGGCATCCTCTGAAACTCTTCACCTCTATCTAGTTTCTTGGGCGCTTCAGAAGAAGAGAGAATTCCAGAGGAGGAGAGGAGACAGGTCTAGTGATATCCAGTGTAGGATAGGGAAGGTGGGAAGAATAATATTGATAGTGTCCATTTTACTTCTCTGGCTAAGGTTTTATTTTCCTCAGAAACATAAAGTGAATCATAGCATGCTCCATGATCTTATTCTTCCAAGTCCACCTTATGGTCTACATGAGAATTTTATATTTCATTAACAACATTTGGGCCTTATTTTTTGATCTGGAAACCTAAGTCTTGATACTTAAGTGAGCATTGTATTGCCTGTCCTTCTCCAAGAAGGAGCAAGAAATTAAGTTTTTTCTTGTTTCTTGAGTAGAGTGGGGAAATCACTGTAACTGTAACTGCACTCCGATTTACTGATAAAAGCAGAAATCTTCTGATTTTAGCATGCCTTGGGGCATTAGGGCTGCTCCAAGCCTCCCCAACTCAGCCTGCTCATTTTTGCCCACACACTACAATATGCTTTCCTTGAAGTGGCCTCTGGTGCACAGATGGCTGGCTGGAGATCACTAGTGTGTAACCTCAAAACTTGCTATAATCATCTGTTAGTTCAGGGGTTTTATTGTCCATTCTTTCAGATTTTTACATAGATGATCATGTAATTGGCGAACAATAACAGTTTTATATCTTCCTTCCCAATGTGTATACTTTTGTTTGCTTTCTTTTGCCTTATTGCATTAGCAAGTCCTTCCAGTAGAATATTGAAAAGGAGTGGTGAAAGGCGACATTCTTGCCTTGTACCTGATCTTAGTGGAAAACTTTCAAGTTTCTCATCATCAAGTAAGATGTCAGCTGTAGGTTTTTATTGATTGTCTTATCAAGGTGAGAATGTTTCCCTCTATTCCTATAGTTTACAGAGAATTTTTATCTTGAATATTCGGTGTTGATTTTGTCAAATGCTTTTTCTTGATTGACATGATCATTAATTTTTTTTTATTCTTTTGATGTGATAGATTACATTAATTGATATTTGAATGTCGAACCCACTTGCAACCTGCGGGAACTCTTGCTTTGTTTTGGTGTGTCATTTCTTTATACTTAAAAGAAAGATTATTTATTTATTTGAGAGAGAGAGTAAGAGAGAGAGAGGAGCATAAATGGAGGTGGGAAGGGAGAGAGACAGAGAGAGAGAATCCTCAAGCCAACTCCCTGCTGAGCTTGGAGCCTGATACGGGGCTTAATCCCAGGACCCTGAGGCCATGACCTGAGCTGAAACCAAGGGTTGGATGCTTAACTGACTGAAACACCCAGGTGCTCCTTATACTTTTTTGCAGTAAATTTACTATTTTGTTGAGAATTTTTTTTTCTCCATGTTCATAAAAGATACTGCTCTATAGTTTTACTGGTTTTGGTTTTGATATTTGCATTATGTGGACCTCATAGAATGAGTTAGGGAATATTGTCTCTCTGTTTCTATTCTCTGGAAATGAGTGTAGAGAATTTTTTTTTAAAAATTTTATTTATTTATTTGTCAGAGAGAGAGGGCGCGCAGCAGGTAGAAGGAGAAGCAGGCTCCCCGCTGAGCAGGGAGTTCGATGCCGGACTTGTTCCCAGGACCCTGGGACCATGACCTCAGCTAAAGGCAGATGCTTAACCAACTGAGCCACCCAGGGGTCCACAGTATAGAGAATTGATATAATTTCTTCCTTAATGTTTAGTAGAATTTACCAGTGAACATATCTGGGCATCATTTCTTCTTATGTGAGTTTTCCCACTGTTTTTCAAGGAATTGGTCCATCTCATCCATGTTTTTGAATCTGTGGGCATAGAATTGTTCATAGTATCCCTTTATTATCCTTTTTGGGGGGCTTAAATTCATGACCCTGAGATCAAGACCTGAGCTGAGATCAAGAGTTGGATGCTTAACTAAGCCACCCATACACCCCTCTTTATTATCCTTTTATGTCCATGAGATCTGTAGCAACGTCCTGTCCTTCATTTCTGGTATTAGTAATTAGTGTGCTCTCTTTTTTTCTTTCTCTAAGCTTGGCTAGAGGCTTGTTGATTTTATTGATTTTTTCAAAGAACCATCTTTTGGTTTTGTTGATTTTCTATGTTGTTTTCCTGTTTTTAATTTTATTGCTTTCTGCTCTAATTTTCATTATTTCTTTTCTTCTGGTTACTTTGTGTTTAATATTCATCTCTTTTTCTAGTTTCTAAGGTGGAAACAATATATATTATTAATTTTAGATCCTCTGTCTTTTCTAATATATATGTTCAATGCTGTAAAATTCCAAGTACTGCTTAAACTGCATCTTACAGATGTTGGTAAGTTGTGTTTTCATTTGCAAAATATTTTTAAAATTTTCTTGTGATATCTTCTTTGACTTATGTTATTTAGAAGTGTGGTTTTTTACTGCCATGTTTTGGGGGATTTTCTAGTTAGCTTATGGTATTCATTTCTAATTGAATTACACTGTTGTTAGAAAACAGGCATTGTATGATCTCTATTATTTTAAATATGTTAAGGTGTGTTTATGGCCCAGAATGTGAATATTCCATGTGAGCTTGAGAAAAATGTGTATTCCACTATTATATGAAGTAGTCTATGGATGTCAGTTATATCCAGTTGATTGATGATGTTGTTTCTGACTGCTGGATCGTTTCTGAGAGAGGGGTGTTGAAACATCCAATTATGATAGTGGATTCATCTATTTTTCTTTGCAATTCTATCAGTTTTTGCATCATATAGATCAATTATTCAGTGCATACATGATAAGAATTGTTATATCTTCTGGGGGAATTGACCTCTTATCATTATGTAATATCCTTCTTTGTACTTGATTACTCTCCTTACTTTGAAGTCTGCTTTATCTAAAAATAATATAGCTACTTTCTTTTGATTACTGCTGTTTTTTTTTTCTCCATCCATTTACTTTTAATTTCTGTGTCTTTATATTTAAAGTGGGTTTCTGGTAATAATACATTAGTTGGGTTATATATTTTTTTATTTACTTTGACAATCTGTGTCTTTTAATCAGTATATTTAGACCACATTCAATAAGATTATTGATATAGTTGGGTTAGTATCTACCATGTTTTATTGCTATGTTCTATTATTGTCCTTCTTCTTTGTTTCTGTTTTCTGTTTTCCATTCTTTTCTGCCTTTTGTGGTTTTAACTGAGCATTTTATATGATTCTATTTTCTCTTTTAGCATATCAATTATACTTTTTAAAAACTTTTTTCAGTACTTGCCCTAGAGTTTGCAATATACATTACAACTAATTCAAGTCCACTTTTAAATAACACTATCCCATTTCACAAGTAGTGTGAGTACCTTATAATAACAAAATATCCTAATTCCTTCCTCCCATCCCTTGTATTATTGCTGTCATTAATACTTATATAGACACATACATAAGCATATATATATATATATATTTAATTCCAAATATATATATATTTAATTCCAAAATCCCTATCATGTCTGATTCTGATGCTGCTCTGTATCTTCAAATTGTATTTTTGGCTTTTTGGTATGAGTTATAATTTTTTCTGAATAGCCAGATTCAGTGTACTTGGTGAAAGGAACTGCTGTAAATAGGCCTGTAATGATGTTTTGGGAGGTGTAGGGGGAGGGGCATGTTCTATAGTCCTATAATTAGGTGTCTGTCTTTTAGTGATCCTGTACCTTGGACTGTGAACTTCACAAGTGTTTTTCAGTTTTTTCCTCCCCACTTAGGTGAGACAGGGGGACAGATTGGTTTAAGTGTGCTAGAGTTGGATATTTCTCTTCCCCATGTCAGTCAGGCTGTGATAAAACTCCAGCAGGCTGGGCTCTGGTTAATTAGTTTCTCCTGATGGCAGGCCTATTTAAGAACAGAGTGCTCTGGCTTATTTCAAAATGGTTCCTTTTCCTCTCTCTCTGCTGGAAGTAGGAGAGGATTTTTCTCCAATATTTACATTGGGAATCTTGGGCAAACTTTTGGACGTAATGCTCACAACATTGTTGGGTTCTATCCTATAACTGAGTCCCCCTAGGGTTTTTACTTCTGAGAGTCAACACTGAGTCTCCAGCAATTCATCAGTTACACTTCAGGTTTTCCTACCCTAGCACCCTGGTTCCTGCAGTGGTTTCTGCTTGTGGGCGTCTGCTGAGGTAAGCTGTGAGTCCCAGTCTTCACCTCTCTGCCTCTCTAATTTCTGGGGTAGCATTTGCTCTGTGTCTTTCTCTCTCTTATGAACTCAGAATAGTGATATATGTAGCAAGTATATGAACTTATAAATAATGAGTCCACTATAATGATTTTCTCAAACATGAAATTTATTTACTTTCCCCTCAAAATATCAGATAATCTCTCATTATGTTTTTTATTGTCCCTAGTCAAAAACCATAAAACTGTGTGACTATTTACTTCTTTAAGACCTATAGTAGATTGAATGCTAATACTATGCTAAAATCCTTTAAGTGGGTCAGAATATCCATATCACATTATCTATAATACAACCAAGGTTGGAGAATAATTTGAAGATTTATACTAGGTCTTTATGACTTAAGGAATGAGTATCCTGCAAAACTTTAACAACCAAGAATTTGTAGATACTATAAATCCTTATTAAAGTCAATGTAATGATCAATATCCTTTTGTGGTTCAACAAAGTTTCCACATCTGCCTAAAAAAAAAAGCCTAGCTTTTAATTTCTAGATAAAAATGGTCGGGATAAAAATGGTCAGTATTCGTATATAGTTCATGAGTCATAAAATACTCTGTAAACCAGAAACTTTGGGGGAATAATATGAACTATTTCAGAGCAATGAGCTGTATTTTAGTCACCAACTGCCCTAGGACAAAAACTATATCAAGAGTTTCCTTTTAAACTTCTCTCTTATAAGGGTGCCTGGGTGGCTCAGTCGTTGTCTGCCTTCAGCTCAGGTCATGATCCTGGGGTCCTGGGATGGAGCCCCACTTTGGGCTCCCTGCTCAGCGGGAAGCCTGTTTCTCCCTCTCCCATCCCACCGCTTGTGTTCCCTCTCTTGCTGCGTCTCTCTCTGTCAAATCAATAAATAAAAAATCTTTAAAGTTCTCTCTTACAACAGGAAGAGTCAAACAGGAGAAATTTGGCCCCCTTATTTTAACCTATAAGGAACACATCTATGTAATGAAAACAATAAATACAGTTTGTGGTTAATTCTGTGTTTCAAACAATTTTCCTTTTAAAAATAGTTGTTTTTAGGGGTGCCGGTGTGGCTCAGTTGGTAGGGCATCGGGCTCTTGATTTCTGCTCAGGTCTTGAGATCGAGCCCAGTATGGGGCTCTGTGCTGGGCATGGGACCTGCTTGGGACTCCCTCTCCCTCTCTCTCTCCTCCCCTCTCCCCTCCCCCCCCACCCCCCGCTGGCTAGTGAATTTTTTTCTCTCTCTAAAAGAAATAGTTGTTTTCATAAAAAATTAAGTACATGACTTAGTTCTTTATTTAGCAGAATATTGTTTGCATTACCCTGTTTCATGTAAATTGACACTATTACATCATACATTGGTTTAGAGCTCCTCCTGGTTGTATTATTTGGTCTTATCCCAAAGTTATTTGAAGAACATTAATAGACTTTAAATCAGTATATCAAATAGCTACAATTACCGTTATTAACAAACATCTCTTCTAAACTGATAGATATAAGGGAATAGAGCATAGTTTATGCCATAAAGTACTTAGAGTACAACGTAAGTAGACAGATGTTATATCAGGCACACTTTTTTTTTAATTGCTTTCTTTTATTTTGGCTTAAGAATAAAGCAATAAAAAGTGGTTGATTTGATCAAAGGTTGATAACCAATTTCAGAGGTTATTTATCTACATACCTATATCCCAATTTATCTATAAAATCCAAGTGGGTATAACCTTAGGCTGTTTGCTGCATCACCCTAGGCTTAAGCAGATAGTCAATTAAGAGAGATTAAGGAAGCCAGAACATCATTTAGAATCTTTCTGTATATTTCATACCTTCCCCAACACACACTGAAGATGGGTTATGGTTAGAATTTTACCTAAAATCTATTGAATGTACAGCCTTTACTGCAAAACTAAAATGGTTGATTGCATTTTATCTTACTCAATATTGTGTTATTTAGTGTGTTTTTCTATAATAGGAAGACTAAGACAGGCTTTTAAAATATTGGTCTAGAGGAAAAACAAAGTGTCTAAAAGGAGATTTTTGAGGATCAGGCATAACTGAGTCATAAACCATTCAGAAACTATAGTGATGGCCATGCAAGCTTTTTTTTTCCCCAATAGAAGACATAAATTTTTATAGCATTTTAAAATACAAAAACAAAATACTAAAACTCAAGTAATCAAATGTTGGAAGGTACAATATTTAGGCGCTCACAATTAAGTGCCTGTGAAGGTTTTATTTTCCCCATCTGTCAGAGGGTTCGTGCTGTCTCAGTAAACACTTTCAAATGCCTGAATTTCCCAGCTGTCAAAAATAGCTCTCAAAAATGATCTCATGTGAGGTTTTACAACTGGTGTAGCCATTTAGGGTTAATTAGTTTAAAAACTTATCTTAAAAATTAAACAGCCTTTAAACTATATAATCATATTCTAGCTTATGCTTTAGTCATTAGTTGACATTATAGCATTTTTCTCTTTGGGAAATAATTTTCAATCAGTTTTTGTTCTTAAACACCATCTCAGTAATTTCTCATTTCAATCCTGTGATGTGTAGGTACTAGTAATATCCTGTTTTTAATGAGGAACCTGAGATTTAGAGAGGTGAAATAAATCCTCCAAGGTCACAGATAGCAAATGGGGGAGGGAGAATTGAGTTGGTTAAATTAAAGATAGCGCTTGGACAAATGCTGACAATCTGTAAAAGCTTTGGATTCATTACTTTTCTCCAGAGTTGATAAACCAATAGAAACCACTAAGTTTTATGTTGTTTTTCTTTTTTAATTACAAAACTGACCAGTATTAGGAATCTTGCAAACTCACATACGCCAACCCAGGAGAATATTTCTATGTAAGTGTGATGTGGTCTCTATCTAGAGGTATATTACCCTGTATATTTGGACATAGGATAAAAGTGAAAATTGGATCAAGATTGAACTTGCATTACATTTCATCATAATCCATTGTGTCTTATAAATTTACTGTGACTTGTTGGAAAAAAACAATATATTCTTTGTTTCCCTGTCGTTGAACAAATATGGCCCTATGGCAAGAGAAAAAATTTGGTCTGTCTTCTGTGTAAGGTGTGAGCATCCAGTTTCCTGTGAACTGAGAACATATTTTTTCACAAGCTATACATTGGTTAATGTCAAGATGATTTTATTCTGATTCAAATCATGTGCAAGCAAGAAAGAAAGCTTTTATTTTTATAAGTTAAGCACCAGCTTATATTCTATAGTTAATTTTAACTTTGTTGAAATTGCTAATGTTTGACTTTTTACTCATAAGAAATGGCAAATTCATATGTTTAATCTAATATAAATGAGAATAGGAAACTAAACTATTGGCTTAGCTGAGTGTTAAAAAAACATTGAAGAAAGGAAGTAAAAAAGAAAGCCAAAGATCCTGTGAATAGTTTGGAAGCAACAATGGTTTATATCAAAAACAAAATCATTTTTGTTGTTGTTTTTAAAATATACCTTATTTTTAGAGGAATTTTAGGTTCACAGCAAAATTGAGAGGAAGTACAGAAAGTTCTTGTAGACCTCCTGTAAACCCCCTATAGACCTCTGCCCACTATTAATATCCCTCACCAGAGTGGTACCTTTGTTACAATTGATGAAACTACATCATTATCATCCCCAAATCCATAGTGTACATTAGGGATAAATCTTGGTGTCGAACATTCTATGGGTTTGGACAAGTGTAAAATGACATGTATCCATCATTACAGTATCATACAGAATAGTTTCATTACCTTAAAAATTCTCTGTGCTCCTCTACCTATTCCTTCCTGCTGCCCCCCCAGGACTCCTGACAAACTATTCTTTTTACTGTCTTCATAGTTTTGCCTTTTTCAGAAAGTCCTATAGTTGGAATAAAAAGTATAACCTTTTCAGACTGTCTTCCTTCCTTTAGTAGTATGCATTTAAGTTTCCTTCATGACTTTTAGTGGTTTGGTAGCTCATTTATTTTTTGCACTGAATAATATCCCACTGTCTGCATGTGCCACAGTTTATCCTTTTACCTACTGAAGCACATTAATAGTTGCCTCCAATTTTGGCAATTATGAATACAGCTGCTGTAATAATTGGCATAAAGGTTTTTGTGTGTGGGGCGCCTGGGTGGCTCAGTCGTTGGGCGTCTGCCTTCAGCTCAGGTCATGATCCCAGGGTCCTGGGATCGAGTCCCACATCAGGCTCCCTGTTCGGCGGGAAGCCTGCTTCTCCCTCTCCCACTCCCCCTGCTTGTGTTCCTGCTCAAGCTGTCTCTCTCTCTCTGTCAAATAAATAAATAAAATCTTTAAAAAAAAAAAAAAAAAGGTTTTTGTGTGGACTTGTTTTCAACTCATTTGGGTAAGTACCAAGGAGTATGACTGCTGAATTATTTGGCAAGTGTATGTTTACTTTTGTGAGAAGCTGCAAACTGTCTTCCAAAGCAGATATAGCATTTTGCATTCCCACCAATGATGAATGAGAATGCTAGCATTTGATGTTTTCAGTGTTTTGGACTTTCACCATTCTAACAGATATTTAGTGGTGTGTCATTTTTGTTTTAATTTTTAATTCCCTAATGACATATGAGTTTGAACATCTTTTCATTTGTTTATTTGCTCTCTGTTTATCTCTTTTGGTGAGGTGACTCTTTAGATCCTTTGCCCATTTTTTAACTGTGTTGCTAGGTTCCTTTCTGCTGAGTTTTAAGAGTTCTTCATATATTTTGAATAACTGTCTTCCTCAGATATGTCTTTTGCAAATATTTTCTTCCAGTCTGTTGTTTGTCTTCTCATTTCTTGACAGTATCTTTCATAGAGAAGACATTTTTTGTTTTAATAAAGTCCTGTTTATTAGTTATTTTTTCATAGATTATGTCTGTTGTATCTAAAAAGGTATGGCTATGACCAAGGCCATCTAGATTTTCTCTTTTATTGTCTTCTAGGACTTTTTTTGTATTGAATTATAAACAACATACAATATTTTATTAGTTTCAGGTATACAACATACTGATTCAACAATTTTATACATTACTCAGTGCTCACCATGATATGTGCAGTCACCGTCTGTCAACCATATAGCATTATTACAATATTATTGACTATATTCCCTATATTGTACTTTTAATTTCCATGACATTTATTTTATAACCGGAACTTTGTACCTCCTAATCCCCCTTCTCTATTTTACCTACCCCTCCATCCACCTGCCTTCCAGTTTGTTCTTTGTATATAAGAGACTGATTATTTGTTTTGTTTTGTTTTTTGTCTCTCTGTCTTATTTCACTTAGCATAATACCCTCTAGGTCCATCTGTGTTATTACAAATAGCAAGATTCCATTCTTTTTTATGGTTGAGTAATATTCCATTGTATATATGTGTGTGTGTATATACTACATCCTTTTTGTGTGTTTGTTTGTTTTGTGTTTACTCTGATTTTTATTCCCATGACTTACTCATTCCATAACTGGAAGCCTGTATCGCCGTCTCCCCTTTATCATTTTGCCAAACCAACTACCACCACTACCCTCCCTCTGGCAACCGTTTATTATCTGTATAGTTTTGATTCTGCTTTTTGTTAATTTTTACACAGTATTTGTCTTTCTCAGTCTTATTTTACTTAGCATAATACCCTCTAGGTCCATCCACATTATCTCAAATGGCAGGATCTCATCCTTTATTATGGCTGTGTAATATTCCTGTGTGTGTGTGTGTGTGTGTGTGTGTGTGTGTGTGTGTGTGTGGTGTTCACCCACATTTGCCTTATCCATTCATCCATTAATGGACATTTAGGCTACTTCCATGTCTTCGCTATTATAAATAATGCTGCAATAAACACAGGGATGCATATATCTTTTAGAGTTAGTGTTTCTATTTTCCCTGGGTAAGTACCCTATAGGGGGATTACTGGATCATTTGGTATTTCTATTTTTAATTTTTTAAGGAAACGCCATACTGTTTTCTGCAGTGGCTGTACCAATTTACATCCCCACCAATGGCACACGAGTGTTCCTTTTTCTCCATATCCTCACCAACATTTGTTGTGTCTTGTCTTCTTGATTTTAGCCATCCTAACAGGTGTGAGGTGGTATGTCATTGTGATTTTGATTTGCGTTTCCCTGATCATGAGTGGTATTTAGCATCTTTTCATGTGTCTGTTGGCCACCTCTGTGTCTTCTTTGGATAAATACCTATTCAGGTCTTTCGTCCATTTTTAATTGGATTATCCATTTTGGGGGGTGTTGAATTTTAGAAGTTCTTTACATATTTTGGATACTAACCATTGATCAGATATGCCATTTGCAAATATCTTCTCCCATTCAATAGGTTGCTTTTTAGTTCTGTTGATTGTTTCCTTCACCGTGCAGTTAAGTTTTTATTTTGATGAAGTCCCAGTAGTTTACTTTTTGGTTTTGTGTCCCTTGCCTAAGGAAACCTATCTCTAGAAAGATGTTACTATAGCCAATGTCACAAAATTTATTGCTTGAGTTCTCTTCTAGAATTTTTATGGTTTTGGGTCTCACATTTAGGTTTTTACTCCATTTTAAGTTTATTTTTGTGTATGGTGTTAGAAAGCAGTCCAGTTTCGTTCTTTTACATATAGCTATCTAGTTTTCTCAGCACCATTTACTGAAGAGATTGTCTTTTCCCCATTGTGTACTCTTGCCTCCTTTGTCAAAGATTAATTGACCATATAAATGTGGGTTTATTTCTGGGCTGTCTATCCTGTTCCACTTATCTTTGTGTCTATTTTTGTGCCAGTACCATACTGTTTTGATTACTACAGGTTGGTAGTGTTCTTGAAATCTGGAATTTAAACCTCCAGCTTTGTTTTTTTTCAGGATTGCTTTGTCTATTCAGGGTCTCCTGTGGTTTCAGACAAGTTTTATTCTAGTTTTGTGAAAAATGCTATTGATATTTTCATAGGGATTGCATTAAATCTGTAGATTGCTTTGGGTAATATGGGCATTGTGGCCATATAAATTCTCCCAATTCTTGAGCATGTAATATCTTTTTGTTTGTGTCATCTTCAGTTTCTTTCATGAGTGTTTTATAGTTTTAAGAGTACAGGTCTTTTACCTCTTTAGTTAGGTTTGTTCCTAAATATTTTTTTGGGGGGGTCCATCGTAAATGGTAGTTTTTAAACTTTCTTTTTCTGTGATGTTGTTATTTGTGTATAGAAATGCTGCCAATTTCTGGTGTTCTAGTCTTTACGATTTTCTATGTATAGTATCATGTCTGCAAACAGTAACAGTCTAGCTTCTTCTCTACCAATATGGATGCCTCTTATTTCTTTTTCTTGTCTGATTGCCATGGCATACCACATCTTCTTTATGCATTTATCTATTGATGGACACTTGGGTTGCTTCCATATCTTGGCTGTTGTAAATACTGCTGCAATAAACACAGGGGTGCATATATCTTTTTGAATTAATGTTTTTGTTTTCTTTGGACAAATAAAGTAGTGGAATTCCTGGATCATATGGTATTTCTATTTTTCATTTTTTGAAGAATCACCATACTGTTTTTCACAGTGGTTGCACCAATTCACAATCCTACCAACAATGCATGAAGTTTCCCTTTTCTTTACATTCTTGCCAACAATTGTTATTTTTGTCTCTTTTTTATTCTAGCCATTCTGACTGGTGTGGGGTGATATCTCATTATGGTTTAATTTGCATTTCCCTGATTAGTGATGTTGAACATATTTTCATATGTCTGTTGGCCATTTGTATTTCTTCTTTGGAAGAATGTCTATTTGAATCCTCTACCCATTTTTGGAAAAATGTCTATTTGGCTCCTCTGCCAATTTTTAGATAAATGTCTGTTTGGATACTCCACCCATTTTTTTTTACTGGATTGTTTGTTTTCTTATTGCTGAGTTTTGTAATTCTTTATATATTTTGGATATTACCTCCTTACTGGATGTATCATTTGCAAATAACTTCTCCCAATTAGTAGGTTCTCCCTTTTCATTTTGTTGATGGCTTCGTTTGCTGTGCAAAAGCTTTCTATTTTGGTATATTCATAATAGTTTATTTTTGCTTTTGTTTCCCTTGCTTTAGGGGACCTATTCATAAGTATGTTGCTAAGGGCAGTGTCCAAGAGATTACTACCTATGTTTTCTTCTAGGAGCTTAGTCTCTTTAATCCATTTTGAGTTTGTTTTTTGCCTATTGTGTGAGTTATCTACTTTCATTCTGTCCAGTTTTCCCAGCACCATTTATCAAAAAGACTGTCTTTTTCCCATTGTATATTCTTGCCTCTGATGTCATAGATTAACTGACCATGTAAGTGTGGATTTATTTCTGGGCTTTCTGTCCTTTGCCATTGATTTGTCTTCTTTGTGCCAGTACCTTACTGTTTTGATTACTACAACTTTGTAGGATATCACGAATCTGGATTTGTGATACCTTCAGCTTGCTATTCTTTCTCAAGAGTGCTTTGGCTATTCAAGGTCTTTTATAGTTTCATGCAAATTTTAGGATTATTTCTTCTAGTTCTGTGTAAAATGCTATTCGTATTTTAATAGAGATTGCATTGAATCTATGGATTGCTTTGGGTAGTATGGATATTTTAACAGTATTCTTCCAATCCAGGAATATGATATACCTTCCCATGTGTTTGTGTCATCTTCAATTTCTTTCATCAGTGTCTTATACTTTTCAGAATATAGATTTTTCACCTCCTTGGTAAAATATATTCCTAGGAATTTTGTTTTCTTTGGTGCAATTGTAAATGGAAATGTTTTCTTAATTTATTTCTGCTACTTGATTATTTTAGTGTATAGAAATGCATTTGATTTCTGTCTATTAATTTTTATCCTGCAACTTTACTGAATTGATTTATCAGTTCTAATACTTCTTTTGGTGGGTCTTTAGAGTTTTCTATATATAGTATCAGGACAGCTACAAATAGTGATGGTTTTACTTCTTCCTTACCAATTTGGATAGATTTTATTTCTTTTCCTTGTTCAATTTCTGCAACTAGGACTTCCAGTACTATGTTGAATAAAAGTGGTGAGAGTGGGTATCCTTGTTTTGCTTCTGATCTTAAAGGAGAAGCTTTTAGTTTTTGACCATTGAGTATGATGTTAGCTGTGGGTTTTCATATATGGCCTTTATTATGTTGAGTTATGTTCCCTTTAAACCCACTTAGTTGAGAATTTTTATTATGAGTGGATGTTATAATTTCTCAAATGCTTTTACTGCATCTATTGAGATGACCCTATGATGTTTATCCTTCATTTTGCTAATGTGATGTATTGTATTGATTTGCAAATGTTGAACCACCCTTGAATAAATAAATAAATTCCACTTGCTCATGGTGAATGATTCTATTATTGTATAGTTGAATTCAATTTGGTAATATTTTGTTGAAGTTTTTTTCATCTATGTTCATAAGAAATATTGGTCTGTAGTTTCCTCTTTTTGTAGTGTCTTTGTCTGGCTTTGGTATCAGGGTAATTAATGCTGGCCTTATAGAATGAATTTGGAAGTTTTCCTTCCTCTTCTATTTTTTGGGATAGTTTGAGAAGAATAGGTATTAACTCTTCTGTAAATGTTCAGTAGAATTCACTTGTGACTTGTTTTGTGTCCTAACAAGTGATCTATCCTGGAGAAATGTTCCATGTACACTTGGATGTGTATTCTTCTTTTGGATGGAATGTTTTGTATATATCTGTAAAGACCATCTGGTCTAATGTATCACTCAAAGCCACTGCTTCCTTTTTTATTTCTGTGTGGATGATTTATCCATTGTGGTAAAAAGGATGTTAAAGTCCCTACTGTTATTTTATTACTGTCAATTTTTCCCTTTATGTCTCTGAATATTTGCTTTATGTATTTAGGTGCTCCTCTTTTGAGTGCATAGATATTTATAAATGTTATATCCTTTTGTTGGATTGATCCCTTTATCATCATATATTGCCCTTTGTCTCTTGCTACTGTTTTTGTTTTAAAGTCTATTTTGTGTGATATAAGTATTGCTATCTCAGTTCTTCTTCTTTTTTTTTTTTTTTTTTGCTTTGGTTTTCATGGTATATGTTTTCCCATCCCTTTACTTTCAATCTGTATGTGTCTTTAGGTCTGAAGTGAGTGTCTTGTAGGCAGCATGTAGATAGGTCCTTTTTATTTTTTGTTCATTCGGTCACCGTATATTTTTTTATTGGAGCATTTAGTACATTTACATTTAAAGGAATTGATAGGTATGTACTTATTGCCATTTTCTTAGTTATTTCCTGGTTGTTTCTTGTAGTTCTTCTGTGTTCCTTTTGTTACTTTCTTCCCTTGTTTTGATGACTTTCTTTAGTGTTTTGCTTGGATTCCTTTCTCTTTATTTTTGGGGTATCTATTACAGGTTTTTGACCGGTGGTTACCATCAAGTTCATCGATAATGTTTTATGTGTTAGTCTCTATTAAGTTGATGATTGCTAAAAGTTTGAACAGATTCTAAAAGCACTAAATTTTTACTTCCTCCAAGTTTTATGTATGTTGTGTCATATTGTACATCTTCTATGTGAGTGTATCTCTTAACTAATTTTTGTAGATAAAATTCACTTTACTAATTTGGTGTTTTAACCTCAATATTGGCTTTGTAAGGGATTAATCTACTATCTTTACTATATATTTGCTTTTACCTGTGAATTTTTTTCCTTATATAATTTTATTCTAATTAAAGCCCTTTCTTTCCACTCACAGAAGTCCCTTTAATATTTCTTGTAATACTGGTTTAGTGGTTATGAATTCCTTTAACTTATGTTTGTCTTGGAAGCTTTTATCTTTCCTTCTTTTTCAAATGATAAACTTTCTGGGTAGAGTATTCTTGGTTGAAGTTTTTTCCCTTTCAGCCCTTTGAATATATTATACCACTCTTTTCTGGCCTGCCAAGTTTCTGCTGAAAAATCAGCTGATAACCTTATGGGGTTTTCCTTGTATGTAACTCTTTTCTCTTGCTGCTTTTAAAATTCTTTATCATTACTTTTGCTATTTTAATTATGTGTCTTGGTGTGTACCTTCTTAGGTTAATCTTATTAAGAGCTGTCTGTGCTTTCTGGATGTGAATGTCTGTTTTCTTCCCTAAATTAGGGAAGTTTTCAGCTATTATTTCTTCAAGTATATGTTCTGCCCTCTTCTTTCTCTTCTTTTGGGATTTCTATAACGCAAGTGTTGTTGTGTTTGATGGTATTGCTGAGTTTCCTTAACCTATTCTCTTTTTTTATTCTTGCTTTTTGCTTTTAGTTTGGTTGCTTTCTATTACCCTATTTCCCAGATCACTGATCCATTCTTTTTCATTCTCTGATCTGTTGATGATCTAGAAGTTTTATAGTTTATTTTTAGGTCCATGTATTACTTTGACTTAAGGTCTGTGAAGTATATAATGCCTGCATCTACATTCATTTTTTAAAATTTTGCATGTGGATGTCTAGTTGTTCCAGCACCATTTGTTGAAAAGGCTCTGTTTTCTCTATTGTAATGCCTTACTCCTTTGTCAGAGATCAGTTGACTATATTTATGCAGGTTTATTTCTGGACTCAATCTGTTCAATTGACCTATTTATTCTTTCACCGATACCATGCTATCTTGACTACTGTAGCTCTAGAGTAAAGTGTTAGTCCTTTGCCTTTGTTCTTCTTCAATATTGAATTGTCTTTCTGGGTCATTTGCCTTTCAATATAAACTTTAAAGTCAGTTTGTCGATATTCACAAAATAACGGGATTTTGATTGGGACTGCATTGAATTCAATCAAGTTGGGAAGAACTGACTTTTTGACAATATTGAATCTTATCAAGGAAGATGTAGTATTTCTTTTTATTCAGGCTTTCCTATTTTTTTCAGTTTTGTACTTTTCCTCATGCATATCTTATACATATTGTTACATTGGTACTTAAGTATTTAATTTATTTGAGTGTGAATATAAATGATATTGTGCTTTTAATTTTGAATTCCACCTGTTCATTACTTGTATATAGGAAACAAATGACTTTTATATATTAACCTTGTAACCTGCAGCTTTGCTGTAATCACTAATTAGTTCCAGGAGTTTTTTGGTTGAATCTTTACAGTTTTCTACATACACAGTCATTTCATCTATAAAGAAACTGTTTTCTTTCTACTTTTCCAATGTGTTTACATTTTATTTTTTTCTTGCCTCATTGCATTAGCTGGGACCTCCACTATGATACTGAAAATGAGGGATGAGAGGGAATATCCTAGTCTTATTCCTGATCTTATCAGAAAAGTGTCTAGTTTCTCACCATTTGAGTATGATGTTTGCTGTAGGTTTTTTTTGTAGATGTTCTTTATCAAGTTGAGAAAGGTTCCCTATATTCCTAGTGTGCTGAAAGTTTTATCATGAATTTAAGTGCTGAATTTTTTCAAATGCTTTTTCTACATCTATTGATATGATTGATATGATTGTGTAATTGATCTGTTCATGTGAAGGATTACCTTAGTTGATTTGTGAATATTGAACTCACCGTGCATATGTGAGATAAGCCCAACTTGGTCATGGTTTATAATTATTTTTATACATTGTTGGATTTATTCTGGTAATATTTTGTTGTATATTTTTGCATCTGTTATGAGAGTTATTGATTTATAGTTTCGTCTTTTTAAAAACTTTTTATTTAAACTCCAGTTAGTTAACATACAGTGTAATATTAGTTTCAGGTGTACAATACGGTGATTCAACACTTCTGTGTATCACCAGTGCTTATCACACAAGTGCATTTCTTAATCCCCATCATCTATTTAACCCATCTCCCATCCTACCTCCCCCCTGGTAACTGGAGAAATGGGAACCCTCTTGCCCTGTTGGTGGGAATGCAAACTGGAACAGTCACTCTGGAAAACACTATGGAGGTTCCTCAGAAAGTTAAAAATAGAATTAGCCTACAATCTAGCAATCACATGGTTAGGTATTTACCCAAAGAATATTAAAATACTAATTCATACTAATTCAAAAATACATGCACTCCAATGTTTATAGCAGCATTATCTACAACAGCCAAATTATGGAAACAGCCCAAGTGTCCATTCATTAATGAATGGATAAAGAAGATGTGGTATATATACACACTATGGAATATTACTCAGCCATAAAAACAAATAGAATTTTGCTATTTTCAATGACATGAATGGAGCTAGAGAGTATTATGCTAAGTGTAGTTTTGTCATTAAAATTTTTTGTTGTTGTTTAATTTTTATTAAGTAGGCTCCATATCCAATGTGGAGCTTGAACTCATGACCCCAAGATCAAGAGTTACACAATTTACCAACCAAATCAGCCAGGCACTCCAGTTCAGTCATTTTTTAAATCTAGCTTTGGTATTAGGATAATGTTGACCTCATAAAATGAGTTAGGGAGTATTTCCTGTCTTCTGTTGTCTGGAAGTGATAATAGTGTTACAATTTATTCCTTAAATGTTTGATAGAATTTACCAGTGAACACTTCTGGGTCTCATACTTTCTGTTTTGGAAAGTTACTAGTGATTCCATTTTTTAAATAGATATAGTTCTATTTAGATTGTCTACTACTTCTTGTGGGAGTTTTTACAGATTGTTTCTTTGAAGATATTAGTCCATTTCATCTTGGTTATTGAAATTGTGGCCATAGAATTGTCCTTTAGAATTGTTTTTGTAGTATTCCTTTATTATCCTTTTGATGTCCATGGGATCTGTAGTGATTTCCCTCGTTTCATTCATTTTAGTGATTTGTGGTTTTTTTCCTTGTTCTACTTTATTAGCTTGACTAGAGGCTTACACATTTTCCTAATCTTTTCAAAGAACCAGCTTTTAGTTTTGTTGGTTTTTCTCTGTTTTCATGTTTTCAATTTCATTGATTTCTGCTCTAATTTTTCTTTCTTCTGATTAGTTTGGATATAACTTGCTCTTCCATTTTGAGTTTTCTTCAGGTGGAAGCTTAGGTTATTGACTTTAGATATTTTTTCTTTTCTAATATATATAGTCAATGTAATATATAGTTTAATATATCTTTTTGCTGCATCACACAAATTTAGCTAAACTGTATTTTTTTCATTTAGTTCAAAGTATTTTTAACTTCTTTTGAAATTTCTTTTTTGACCTAAGTGTTATTTATAAATATGTTGTTTAATCTCTAAGTATTTTGGTATTTTTTAGCTATCTTTATGTTGACTTCTAGTTTTATTCCTTTGTGTTCTGAGAGTATAGGTTATATGAGCTTTTATCCTTTTAAATTTAAGGTACTTTTTATGGCCTAAAATGTGGTCTATCACATTTGTTTTTAATTTTTTCTCAGAAATCATCTGTCTATGCTTATGTTGTCTATCTCTTCCTGCATATTGTCTAGTTTTTACATTACAGTCCTTAGTATATTATGCATAGTTGTTGTAAACTTACAGTGTGATTATTTCAACATTCCTGGCATATTTGGGTCTGGTTATAATACTTATTTTGTCTCTTCAAAACTTTGTTTGTTTGCTTTGTAATTTTTAATTGAAATGTGGACATGTTGTACTAGGTTAAAGAAACTGTAGTAAATAGGTCTTTAATAATGGTAAGGTATGTGAGAAGTGTTCTATATTCCTATGATTAGGTTTCAGTCATTTAGTAGACTTATGTCCCTCAGCTATGAACTCCACAAGTGTTTCTCAGTTTTTTCCTTCCCCCCACCCTTTAAATGGTATTGGATGGCTGGGGGTGGGGGGAGGCTACATTTGGATATTTCCTCTCAGAGTAGGTAGGGTATTTTTCTTCCCCCAAGTAAATTAGGACCTGATAAAACCCCAGTAGTTTAGGCTTTGATAAAAGAGTTTCTCTTGAGAGCAGGACTTGTTAAGAAGTTCTGAACACTGAAAAATATCACTTTCTCCTTCCCTCTGGAAGCCCAAGGTTTTGTTTTGTTTTGTTTTGTTTTCCTCTGATCTTCACTATAATAACCTAGTAGAACTCCTGGAAGAATAAATGCAAATTGAGGAGCTCCCTTCACTCCAACTGCCATGACTTGGTCCCTCTGGAGTTTTTATCTCTCAGATTTTTCTACATTGAGCCTCCAGAATTTCATCTATTACAGTAAAAATTTTCCTACACCAATACCAGTTCCTGTGATGTGAGTTTCTGCTCCAGTAAGTCATGATTCTTTCTTCCCACCTGTTGGTCTATCTGGTTTGGGGGGTAGTAGTTTGCCTTGTGACCTCACCTCTCTGACAGATGTAAGAAAAATTGCTGATTTTTTTGTGTTCACTTCTTACTTGTTAGCTTCTTACATGCTGGACCAACAACCACCAGAAACATTTTTATTTGACCATACAATAGTTGTTTGAAATTTTTGAGATATTTAAATATCTGTAATTCATTAGAACTGCTTCATGAACAGGCAGCATAGGAACAATAATCTAAACACTGAAGATTTAATCATATTATGAGCCCATTGTTCCTTTTTCATGATTTTAAAATCTAAAAGGCTCTCAAAAATAAAAATTTTCTACATAAATTTGTGACAAACTCATTTTTAGCAAAACCTGATCTGAATTGACATGAAGCTATTTATGGCCTCCATCTACTTCAGTGTATTCATATTTTCTAGAGAAATATTAATATATTTTTATAGTATTCTTCTGGGATATTTCAAACTATGTTTATGTTCCACATACTATATGTAGATATAAAAAATTCTAAGTCTGAAATCTATCTGGAACCAAAGGTTTCCAATAAAAGATTATGAACCTATAATATTGTTCTTAATCTCAGAATTCAAGACCTTTCTTTAATAGATGGTATGTTATTGTATAATTAACTAGACATGGAGTCACACAATATGGTTATGGCATTTAAATAGTTGGGTAAAAAAGGAGTACAAAATTTTATTTATAATTTTAAAGGATAAGATTTTGTCTGGCATGTTGTTTGAGCATGAATAAACCTCAAATGCCAATAGGATAACTAACAGAAAAGTACTTATTTGTCATAGTTGTCTTATTGCCCTTTTATTCTGATTTTGCATTAAGGGGAAATGTGGGGTTGATTTTTGTTTTTAATTTTTTTCCAGAGACCTAAGAACAAGCATGCTTTAATGTATTTTTGAGTCTTGCTTTTCAGATTTTACATTTATAGTATAAAAGTTCATGTGCTTCACATATCAAAGAGCATTGCCCTACAATCAGCCATTTCCTACACACCTACCTTCAAAAGTAAATATGAAAGGAAAACAGTCTAATCCTTCTGTAAACCTTTAATTTAGATTCAAAGTTTGGATTCTTTCTCTTTAGCCACAATTAAAAACCAATATTGTCCAAGCAATAATCCAAAACTTCTACTAATAAGCACTTGTTATGTTCCTAGCACTAAGTATTTACAGAGCACTTTTAAATTAATAATTAACAAACCCAGGATATTCTTGGATGCTTACTCTATATATCAATAACCAATCCTGTCAAAATTCCTCAAGGAATTCCTTAAGTTCTCAAGGGAGTTAATATCTTGTAGCAGGGACAGATAAGAAAACAGGTATCTAGCAGATAAGTTTTCCCTCACAGGAGAGAAAGAAAAATTTTCAGTGAAGACCTGATTGAATATTACATTGTCTAGCTTTTTTTTTTTCCCTTGACACCCAAAATCTCCTCATTGGCCAGAATCTGGCCATTTTTTAAATCCTACTCTACCTTCATAACATCCTTTGTATATACTGGTATCATTCACTTTGATATATGTATATGGAGTGTCTAGAAAAGATAGGTATAATGGAATAAATACTAGTTTTAGAATCAGAAAGTATGAGTAGCACATCACTAAGATAGGCAAAGACCGATGTGGGAGATATTGGCCATCTACTCACTGATCTCCTTTTTTTTTTTTCTCCCCCTGGGCACACACATACCTAAACAGCATTTCTAAGTGTTCCTTGCCCCTGTAATTGAGTTCTGGGCAATGGAAAGAGAGTAGAGATGAAATGTACCAGTTCCAGGACTGGCCCATAGTAATTTCCATGCATGATCCTCCTTTCCTTCTCTACTGGCTGGAGACAGGATTCCAAGGTCCTAGATTTCCACACATGGAAGAAATGTAGGACCCTGAATTACCACATGTGAAGTCCCTACCAGTCACAGAAACCACTTTGGACCTGATTTGAATGAGAAATGAATTCTGTTTAGTCACTAAGATTTGGAGGGTTTGTTTTTTATAGCAGCTAGCATTGTATTGACCATGCAGTTATAAACATAAATTTAAGGATAGATGTGTGTCACATAGTATCAAAATAATCTCAAACCAGAAGTCATATCAGTTAAATCTTGCGTGCTATAACACAGCACATATGGGTGGACAGCATTGAAGCTAGGTTGCAAGGGTTCAAATCATAACTCCACCATTCACTCTCATTTTTTTCTCACCAGTAAAATGAGCATAATAGTATTTACCTCCGTGGGGTCCTTGTGAGAATGAATTAATATGTGTAACATATTAACTATAGAGGTAGAACATAACTAACATTTATATTGTGGTTATCATTGTCATTATTGGTGGTCTTGCTGTTATTTACAACTAGACTTGTTTTTAAAAAAAATGAAACAAGGTTAAATATGTAATCTACAAGTTAACAGTACTTTAATAATAGATACCAGGTTTGGAAATTCTACCTTCCAAAACTTCAGTTTTTAGTGTCGGAAGCCTAGGCTGTGAAATTTTTACTAAATAATGTTAAAATATTTATATCACCCCCTTCCCTTGTGAATAAAAATTATAATAGTGCCTCAAAACCACTAAAAATATTCTAATCATTTGAATTGTTGGGGATGGAATTAAGGATTGGGAATTTAATTCACTTTCAACTGAAATTTAACTCAAAAAAGAAAAAAAAACTCTAAGAACACAAAATTAGTAATTGGGGGAAAATACATTAGCAGTATGCATAACATTTTTCATCTTTTTAAAAGTACTTGAACAAAATCTAATTGATATTCATGAGACATTCAGAGATCCAATGCCCACATTTACCTTTTATTATTTTAATCGTAGAATGAAATGGAGATATTAGAAGATGAATTTTGCCATTTGGGGATTTCTCCTTCAGGGTGATAAGTTAATAACTTTAATAGTCGTGTTTGAAACTTTAAAAGAAGAGTTAGATCAGAGATTCATGTTTTTACTAAGGCACAAGACTTCTCTAATATCAGTATATTCTAACCCTATAATAACAGATAAAATCAATATCCCTAACATTTTTGGAAGCTTCAGGAACATAAACTGTGTTGGCTTCTTGCTCTTAAAAATGGTGTAATCCGAGAAACTTGGAGTTCATAGAAACCTGTAATGTCATTCCTCCCACATATTTCTGTCATCATTTATATAATAAAAATAAAAAGCCTTGACAAATTGGTTAAAATATATACCAATTCTCTCAGGGGAAATTATTTCACATAGAAGTGTATAGTAAGTTTAAATAAAATGTGTTGCTTTTGACTTATGCCTTTTATTTCTAAGTGAAATCTGCAGAATGATGGGACATTTTTTTTTCTCAGATAGGAAAATCTTCAGTAACCATTTAGCACACCAGGCATGTGTGCCAAGGGACAATCATGAGAATCTGTTGTTCTGCACCCATTTTAGAATGATGGCTTATACTTTCCTCCCCACTTCTACTCCATGAGTGTTTATGTAGCCTGATCAATATTTCTTTTCTTTGCCTTGGTATGTGTGTTAATATTGAAGATTAATTGTTTGGTGTTGAATCTCTGCATGATCTCATTGCATGTTTGAGGCCATACATCCTCAAAAAACTGCTTCCCGTAGATGACTTCCTATCATCAATGGATCAAATTATGTTTGATATAAAAAAAAAAAACCCACATATGTTTAGGATGGCAGGAAGGATAGCTCTCTTCTCTACCTCTACCTCATCGTCTAAAAGTGGTACCCAAAAAATACCAACTTAGGAGAAAGCCCACTTTGATTGAAAGATAAATCAGACATGCTTGACATAAAGGTGTTTTTTTCTTTTTTATATATCTTCTAATTTCTTCACTGAATGTCTTTTAATAACCCCGTAGTATTGCTAGTAAAGAAGAGAGCATGTGAAAACTCAAACATGGGAATTAATCAGAGCAAAGAAAAACAGGAGGTACTCCTTACCTTATGTTTGGATTTCTTTCCTTATACAAATTTTGGAGTTATTTGTTTTTAAATATTTATTTATTAGAGAGAGATAAAATGAGAATGAGTGGGGAGAGGGGCAGAGGGAGAGAATCTTTCAAGCAGACTCCCTGCTGAGTGTGGAGCCTGACTCAGGGCCCCATCCCACCACCCCTGAGATCATGACCTGAGCTGAGACCAAGACTTGGACACTTAACTGACTGATCCACCCAGGTGCCCCAATTGTGGAAACTTTTTAATTAAAATATTTTGTGTTCTTGTGTGTTGTTAGAATTGTGGTAAAAAGACATATAACAAAAAATTGCCATCTTAACCATTTTTAAGTGTACAGTTCAGTGGTTTTAAATGTGCAAATATCATGACTATCCAAGTCCATAACTCTTTTCTTGTCTTGTAAAACTGAAACTCTTTACCCATTAAACAATAACTTTCCACTCCCCTCTCCCCTCATCTCCTGGCAACCACCATTCTACTTTATGTCTGTGTGATTTTGACTGCTCTATGTACATCATATAAGTAGAATCATACAGTATTTGTCCTTCTGTGACGGGTCTGTTTCACTTAGCATAATGTCTTCAAGTTCATCCATGTTGTAGCATGTGACAGTATTTCCTTCCTTTTTAAGGCTGAGTAATATTTCATTATATGCATATACCACATTTTGTTTATCCACTTATCCATAGATAGATATTTAGGTTGCTTCCATCTTTTGGCTATTGTGAATAGTGCTGCTATGACCATGGATGTGCAAATATATTTTTGAGACCCTGCTTTCAGTTCTTTTGGATACATACCAACAAATGGGATTTGAAGATTATATGGTAGTTCTATCTTTAACTTTTTAAGGAACCAACATATTTTTCATAGCCATCACACTATTTTACAATCCCACCATCAGTGTACAAGGGTTTGTACTTTTCCGTGTAACCACCAACACTTGTTGTTTTCTGGGTTTTTGATAGTAGCCATCCTAAATGGGTTTTATTGTAGTTTTTGTGCGCATTTCTCTGATGATTAGTGATGTTGAGCATCTTTGCATATGCTTGCAGGCCATTTGTATGTCAGTTTGGGACAAATGTCTACTCGAGTCCTTTACCCATTTTTGAATTCGGTTATTTAACTTTTTTGTTGAGTTGTAGGAGTTTTTCTTTTTTTCTTGAGAGGGAGAGAGAGCATCTTAAGCAGACTCTGTGCTCAGCAGAGAGCCGAATGTGGGGCTTAATCTTACAACACTGATATCTTGACCTGAACCAAAATCAAGAGTTGGACACTTAACCAACTGAGCCACCCAGTGCCCCTGAGTTGTAGGAGTTCTCAATATATTCATAGTGTATTTTTAAAACTTGCAGTATATCATGAGTGATTTAATCTTGGGGCTAAAAAAATTTTTCAATTCAAATATCCATTTTCTCATCAAAGAGTTTGGCATTTGTAACACTCAGGGATTTTAGTGAAGGTGACTAATTGCAGCAGAAAGAAAATATTTATATAAAGCAGTCTCTGGGAGGTGTGAACAGTCAGGCTTGGAATCTTCATAGCCAGGAACAATTTTGTAATTTGCATTGCACAAGTCACCTGTTGGAAATAGTTCAAGACTGAGCATAGGCAGTTGCTCCCTAGAACCATGGATACTGCTACCCCTGGAACTGAATGCCCTCTGGCTACCACCTGGCCAGAATGGTTTCTGTTTCTTTACATACTGCCTTGTATTTAAAGTTTGTGGTGAGTACATTCAATATATGGAGTCTGGATTGAGAGTACCCCCCAAAAAGGCATTTTTAAGCCTCTGTGTTGGGAGTTGGGCTCAGTTTATATAAGGGGGGGGCTCCTCAAAAATAGGAAAAAGTGTCAAATGTCTACTGTTTATTTTCCTTCGTTCACCCAATATCACAAATTTACACTTCTAAAAAAATTGTTTTCCCACATCCTAAAATGCAACAGTTACTACTAAATGGAAAACATGCCCTTCTACAAAATAGAAGTCCACTGAAAATTTCATTGTTGTTGTGAAGGAAACAATCAATAAAACTAAAAGGCAACCTTCAGAATGGGAGAAGATATTTGCAAGTTATGTATCTGATAAAAGGTTAGTGTTCAAAAGAACTTAACCAAACTCAGAATCCAAAAAAAATAATCCAATGAAGAAATAGGCAGAAGACATGAATAGACATTTTTTCAAAGAAGACATATAGATGGCTAACAGACACGTGAAAAGATGCTCAACATCACTCATCATTTAGGGAAATACAAATCAAACGTACAATGAGATATCACTTCACACCTGTCAGAATGGTTAAAATTAACAACCCAGGAAACAACAGATGTTGGTGAGGATGTAGAGAAAGGGAACCCTCTTACACTGTTGATGGGAATGCAAACTGGTGCAGCCACTCTGGAAAATGCTATGGAGGTTCCTCAAAAAGTTAAACATAGAACTGTCCTACAACCCAGAAATTACACTACTAGGTATTTACCCAAAGGATACAAAAATACTGATTTGAAGGGATACGTGCACTCCAATGTTTACAGCAGCATTATCAACAATGGCCAAATTATGGAAAGAGACTAAATATCCATCAACTGATGAATGGATAAAGAAGATGAGGTATATACACAATGGTATATTACTTGGCCATCAAGAAGAATGAAATCTTGGCATTTGTGACGGCATGGATAGAGCTAGAGTGTATCATGCTAAGTAAAATAAGTCAGAAAAAGACAAATACCATATCATTTCACTCATATGTGGAACGTAAGAAACAATAGATGAATATAGGGGAAGAAAAAAAAAAAGGGAAACAAGCCATAAAAGACTCTTAAATATAGAGAACAAACAGGGTTGCTGGAGGAGAGGTGGGTGGGGGATGGGCAAAATGGGTGATGGATATTAAGGAGGGCACTTGTGATGAGCACTGGGTGTTATATGTAAGTGATGAATCACTAAATTCTCCTGAAACTAACATTACTCTATATGTTAACTAATGGGAGTTTAAATAAAAACTTGAAACTACCAAAAAAAAACTTTCATTGTTACTATAACTGGTTTTAAGTCTACGATCTCTAAGGTATGTTCATTGATTTTTCTCCATTTCATTTCATCATGGTTCCATCTTGTAACAGGTAGTTTAAACTGCTACCAGAATTTTAGAAATAAACTTGAATCACTGAAGTAGTAATTAGTAAAAGTTTACTGTGTACACACCAAAAAGACAGTTTGTAAACTGGGAGCATTCAAAACCTGGAATGAGGCTGAGGGGTATATCGTTACAAAACAGCTAACATAGTGAAGAGGCAGTGACTGTTTATTCACAGTGATTGGTTATCCTATTAGAATTTTCTTAAATGAGGAAATTGGTTAGTGATGACCTCATACCAATTTTGGGAGCCAGTTTAAGCTTCACCCATGATTTTCAGAGACATAAGCAAAAAATGACCCAGGTCAAGTTAATCTTGCAAAATAAACTAAGTTAAACTTTGCTTGTATAACTGACCTAGTTTTGTCTGCTCAGAATTGTCAGTTCTGGTCTCTTACTTATTTTTGATTTGAACACTATAAAGTTACCACACCTGAAACACCCTCTATGAAACAATGGAGGAAAAGAAAAGATTCACCGTCACTTCTGGGTGCACTTGAGTTACTGTAGCTATGCCAGCATAGGGAGAACTCCCAGGAATTATCCTAACACCAACTGTCCTGACGTTAATCCACAAGGTGTTTAGAGCCACAGATCCTGATTTGGACATGTACTGTTGTTCTTGGTAACAGAACTATATGGGAAATGGAGACAGGAGAAACAAAGATTGAATTGTTTGAGCATTCTTCTAATCATCACATATGTAAAATAAAAGATTTGCTTCTTACTGAGAATTAGTCAAAATTAAAGCTCTGTCATTTGAAGAATATTCTCAATAAGCCTACTATGGTTTTTTTTTCTTTTTTATGGGAATCCCATCAGAATTCTTTTGTATGACGTAAACCTATAGCAGATCTGAGAATAGCTAATGTATCTACAGGCAAAGGTACTTGTATGCATCTCACTTACCACTCACTTATCTCTCTCACATACTGCATCAAGCATATATTCTGTCCAGATGAGACCTGGAAGTTCCAGAAGAAATGGCATGGAAAGTTGCCATTGAGAAGCTGAAATAGCTTGAAGAAATAAGTTTTCCAATAACAAAACTCTATATAAATTCATCAAGAACTTCAATGTATATGGTAGAAGGACAATGTGTTAATATAGTTATGTAGCTCAAAATAACATGGAAGTGACTTAAAAATATATATGTTGTAATTGTAGATTAATTTTATATATTCAGAATTCTTGATCATTCCACAATTCATATATAAAGGAAAGGAAGTGTTCTATTAAAAAATCCAAAAGAGAAAGATTGGTAGGAGCTCCAAAATGTCAACCTGTCAAAAACTATTGTTAAAAAAGTCTGATGGTCAAAATTATAAAAATAAGGAGTGACAAAAAATAAAGATGATGAAAATAACAGATAATGAGATTCAAGACCCTAACAGGAAACAACAAGGGAAAGATTAAAATAATAAAAACACAATTTGTTAGGGTGACAATACGTAAATGTCAGCAGCAGTTTCCTTTTGACTTTGATAAATACTGTGATATTTCATTATGGCATTTTAAGATGAATTGATTCCATTCAATATAGTTTAATTTTAAAAAGTTTTTTTTCCCTTAAATCTTGATCAAATATTATTTATTTTTTATTTTTTTATTCTTATGTTAATCCCCATACATTACATCATTAGTTTTAGATGTAGTGTTCCATGATTCATTGTTTGTGCATAACACCCAGTGCTCCATGCAGAATGTGCCCTCCTCAATACCCACCAACAGGCTAACCCATCCTCTCACCCCCCTCCCCCCTAGAACCCTCAGTTTGTTTTTCAGAGTCCATCATCTCTCATGGTTCGTCTACCCCTCCGATTTCCCCCGCTTCCTTCTTCCCCTCCTGCTACCTTCTTCTTCTTCTTTTTTTTTTTCTTAACATATATTGCATTATTTGTTTCAGAGGTACAGATCTGAGATTCAACAGTACATTGACAAAAATAAATTCTTTACTAACATTTTATGGAAAAAATTAAAAGTGTCAAAGTGATAAAAGATGCTGACCAGTTTTTTGAAAACCAAAGGTCACATATACTATTTTGCTTGTAAACTATTTTGAACAAGAAAGACATTATGCACCAGGGTTTATAAAATGGGATAAATATCTTGAAAAAATATTTAAAAATCTTAGAGGTTATGAAGATTTCATGGAGCTCATAATGGTAATGGTTACTGGATTACATGTGAAGAAAATAAAAATGTGCTAGCTTCTCAAAGTGTGTTCCCCAGACTTGCAGTGTTCTGAAATGAGTATTTGTGTCCTTCTGAAATTCCTGTGTTGAAATCCCAACCTTCAATGTGATACCAAGAGGTGGGGTTTTGGAGAGGTGGTTAGGTCATCAGTGTGGACTCTCATGAATGGGACTAATACACTTCTTAAAAAAAACCCAGAGAGTGCTTTTACCCCACCTGCTATGTGAGGACCTAGAGAAAAGATTACTGTCTATGAACCAGGAAGCAGGCCTCATCAGATATCAAATTTGCTGGCACCTTGATCTTGGACTTCCCAATGTCCAGCACTGTGAAAAATAAGTATTAGTTGTTTAAGTCACCCATCTGTAGTATTTTTGTTATAGCAGCCCAGACTAAGACTAGCTGCATCTGCATTACCTGGGTGTGTATTAGAAATTCTAATTTGGGGGCCCTATTCCAGACCTACTGTATGAGGTACAGAAATCTGTTTTAACAGCCTCTTGGGGAGATTCCTTTTTTTAAAACTTGAAGCATAATTGATATAAAATAGTTTCAGGTGTACAACACAGTGATTTGACAATTGTATACATTATGAAGTTCTCACCACAATATGTGTAGTTACCATCTGTTACCATATGTTATTAAAATGTTATTGACTATACTCCTTATGCTGTACTTTGTATCCCCTGACTTATTTATTTTATAACTGAAAGTTTGTACCTCTTATCCCTTTTACCTATTTTGCCCATCCTTCCACCCGTCACCTTCTGACAACAAGTTCTTTGAATTTGAGTCTGTTTCTGGTTTTTGTTTGTTCATTTGTTCTTTTTAGATTCCGTATATAACTGAAATTGTATTTGCTTTCTCATGCTTATTTCACTTAGCATAATACCTTCTAGATGCATCTGTGCCATAACAAATGGCAATATTTTATTTTTTATTACGGAGGAGCAATCTTTCATTGTATAAATATACATACTACATCCTCTTTGTCCTTTCATCTGTCAGTGGATACTCAGGTTGCTTCCATATCTTGGCTATTATAAATAATGCTGCAACAAACATAGGGGTGCATATATCTTTTTGAATTAGTGTCTTCATTTTTTTCAGATAAATACCCAGAACTGAAATTACTGAATCATATGGTATTTCTATTTTTAATTTTTTGAGGACCCTCCATACAGTTTTCCATAGTGGTTACACCAATTTAGCTTCCCACTAATAGTACATGAGGGTTCCCTTTTCACCGAACTTGTTATTTCCTGTCTTTTTGATACAGGCCATTCTAACAGGTGTGAGATGATATCTCGTTGTGGTTTTAATTTACATTTCCCTGATGATTAGTGATGTTGAGCATCTTTTTATGTACTTCTTGGACATCTGTGTGTCATCTTTGGAAAAATGTCTATTCAGGTTCTCCACCCATTTTTTTTTTTGAGATTTTATTTTTTTTATTATTATGTTAGGTTAATCACCATGCATTACATCATTAGTTTTTGATGTAGTGTTCCATGATTCATTGTATGCGTATAACACCCAGTGCTCCATGCAGAACATGCCCTCTTTAATACCAATCACCAGGCTAACCCATCCCCCTTCCCCCATCCCCTCTAGAACCCTCAGTTTGTTTTTCAGAGTCCATAGTCTCTCATGGTTTGTCTCCCCCTCTGATTTCCCCCCCTCTTCATTCTTCCCCTCCTGCTATCTTCTTCTTCTTCTTCTTTTTTTTTTTTTTTAACATATAATGTATTATTTGTTTCAGAGGTACAGGTCTGTAATTCAACAGTCTTACACAATTCACAGCGCTCACCGTAGCACATACCTCCACCCATTTTTAATAGAATTGCTTGGTATTGAGTTGTATGAGTTCTTTACCTACTTTGGATATTAACTCCTTATTGGATATATCATTTGCAAATATGTTCTTCATTTCAGTAGGTTGCCTTTTTGTTTTCTTGATGGTTTCTTTCACAGTGAAAAAGAGTGTCAGTTGCATATAGTCTAAATTGTTTATTTTTGTTTTTGTTTCCTTGCTAAGACCAATGTCTAAGAGTTTACTGCCTGTTTTCTTTTAGGAGTTTTAAGGTTTCAGGTATTACATGAAAGACCTGTATGAAGAAAACTGAGACACTGAAGAAAGAATTTAAAACTGACATAAATAGATGGAAAGATATACCATGTTCATGGATTGGAAAAATATTGTTAAAATGCCCATATTACCCAAAGAGATCTAAAGGTTATATGCAATCCCTATAAGATACCAATGACATTTTTCACAAAACAAACAATCCCAAAATTGTATGGATCCACTAAAGACCCTGAAATAGCCAAAGAAATCTTGAAAAAAAAGAACAAAGCTGGAAGTAACACAATCCCAAATTTATAACCATACTATGAAGCTATAGTAAAGAAGACAGTACAGGCACAAAAATAGACACATAGATCACCTAAACAGAATAGAAAGTCCAGAAATACATTCTTTTATGGTAAATTAATCTATGACAAAGGAGAAAAAGTAGATGACAGGGATAAGACAGTCTCTTCAATATATGGTGCTGGGAAAACTGCACAGCTACATTCAAAAGAATGAAACTTAACCATTTTCTTACACCAGATTTTTTATCTCCTTGGTTAAATCTATTCCAAAGTGTTTCATTTTTTGATATAATTGTAAATGAGATTGTTTTCATAATTTCTTTTTCTGATAGTTCATTATTAGTGTATAGAAATGCAACAGATTGCTGTATATTAATTTTGTATCCTGGAAATCTACTGAATTCACTTATTCTAAATAGACGTAGCTATAGTACTATAGCTAGGACTTCCACTACTATGTTGACTAAAAGAGCTGAGAGTGGACATTGGTGCTTTGTTCCTGATCTTTGGGGAAAGGCTTTCAGCTTTTCACCATTGAGTAGGATATTAGCTGTGAGTTTTTCATATATGGTCTTTATTATATTGATAAATATTTCCTCTAAATGTACTTTGTTCAGAGTTTTTAGCATGAATGGATGTTAATTTTGTCACATGCTTTTTCTGCATATATTCAGGTAATCTCATGATTTTTATCCTTTATTAACGTGGTGTATCATGTTGATTGATTTGCAAATTTTGAACCATTCTTTCATCCCTGGAATAAATCTCACTTGATCATTGTGAACAATCCTTTTAATGTATTATAGAATTCAATTTGCTAATATTTTCTGAGGATTTTTGTATCTATGTTCATCAGGGATATTGATCTGTAATTTTTCATAGTGTCTATTAAGTTTTGGTATCACGGTAATGCTGATTAGAAAGAATTTGGAAGCATTACTTCCTCTTCTATTTCTGTGGAATAGTTTAAGAAGATCAGTATTTTTTGCTCTTTCCATAGGCTTTCTTTGTTTGTAGTTTCAAGTTTTTATTTAAATTCCAATTAGTTAACATATAGTGTAATATTAGTTTGGGGTGTAGAATTTAATGATTTATCACTTACAAATGACACCCAGTGCTCATCGCAACAAGTGCCCTCCTTAATACTTACCAGCCATTTAAACCATACCCCCCATCTACCTCCTCTCCAGCAACCCTCAGTTTGTTCTCTTATAGATAAGGGTCTGTTTTGTGGTTTGCTTCTCTCTTTCCCCCCCTATGTTCATTTGTTTTGTTTCTTAAATTCCACATATGAGTGAAATCATATGGTATTTGTCTTTCTCTGATGGACTTATTTCACTTAGCATAATATATTCTAGTTCTATCCATGTCATTGCAAATAGTAAGATTTCATTCTTTTTGACAGCCAGGTAATATTCCATCACACAGACACACACACACACACTCTCTCTCTCTCTCTCTCTTTCTCGGTCTCTGTCTCTCTTTCTCTCTCCCTCTCTTTCTTTATCCATTCATCAGTTGATGGATGTTTGGGCTCTTTCCATAATTTGGCCATTGTTGATAATGCTGCTATAAACGTCACGGTGCATGTATCCCTTCAAATCAGTATTTTGTTTCCTTTGGGTAAATACCTACTAATGTAAATTCTGAGTAATAGGGTAGTTCTATGTTTAACTTTTGAGGAACTCCTCCATAGTGTTTTCCAGAGTGGCTGCACCAGCTTGCATTCCCATCAACAGTGTAAGAGGGTTCCCTTTCTCTTCATCCTCACCAATCTCTGTTGTTTCCTGTGTTGTTAATTTAGCTATTCTGACCAGATGTGAAGTGCTATCTCATTGTACATTTGATTTATATTTCCCTAATGATGAGTGATGTCAAACATCCTTTCATGTGTCTGTTAGCCATCTGGATTTCTTCTTTGGAAAAAAAGTCTATTCTTGTCTTCTGCCTATTTTTTAACTAGATTTTGAGTGTTGAGTTTGATAAGTTCTTTATAGATTTTGGATACTAACCCTTGATCAGTTACAAATATTTTCTCCCATTCCAAAGGTTGCATTTTAGTTGTGTTGTTTTCTGTGCAGATTATTATCTTGATGAAGTCCCAATAGTTTATTTTTACTTTTGTTTCCCTTGCCTCAGGAGATGTATCTAGTCAGAAGTTGCTATGGCTGGTGTTAAAGAGGTTACTGCCCTGTGTTCTCTAGAATTTTGATGGTTTCCTATCTCACATTTAGGTCCATTTTGAATTTATTTTTGTGTATGGTATAAGAAAGTAGTCCAGTTTCATTCTTTTGCCTGTTTCCAGTTTCATTCTTTTGCCTGTTCCTGTCCAGTTTTCCCAGCACCATTTGTTGAAGGGACTTTCTTTTTTTCCATTGGATATTCTTTCCTGTGTTATTGATTAGTTGACTATATAGTTGTGGGCCCATTTCTGAGTTTTCTATTCTGTTTTGTTGATCTATGTGTTTATTTTTGTGCGAGTACCATACCGTCTTGATCACAACAGCTTTGTAATATAACTTGAAGTCCAGAATTGTGATGCTTCCAGCTTTGCTTTTCTTTTTCAAGATTGCTTTGGATATTCAGCATTTTTGTAGTTTCATATACATTTTGGGATTGTTTGTTCTAGCTCTGTGAAAAATGCTGGTGGGATTTTGATAGGGATGGCATTAAATGTGTAGACTGCTTTCGGTAGTATAGACATTTTAACAATATTTCTTTTTCCAGTCCATGAACATGGAATGTTTTTTCATTTCTTTGTGTCATCTTCAATTTCTTTCATAAGCATTCTATAGTTTTCAGAGCATTTTACCTCTTTGGTTAGGTTTATTCCGAGGTATCTTATGGTGGTTGGTGCAGTTGTAAATGGGATCGATTCCTTGATTTCTCTTTCTGCTGCTTCATTTTTGATGAATAGGAACACAATAGATTCTGTATATTGATTTTGTATCCTGCAACTTTACTGAATTTGTGTTATCAGTTCTAGCAATTTTTTGGTGGAATTTTTCAGGTTTCCTACATAGAGTGTGATGTCATCTGCAAATAGTGAATGTTTGACTTCCTCTTTGCTGATTTGGATGACTTTTATTTCTTTTTTGTTTTGTGATTGGTGATGCTAGGACTTCCAGTACTATGTTAAATAACAGTGGTGAGAGTGGATGTGCCTGTCTTGTTCCTGCCCAAAGAGGAAAAGTTCTCAGTTTTTCCCCATTGAGGATTATATTAGCTGTGAGGTTTTTTTGTAAATGGCCTTTATAATACTGAGGTATGTTCTCTTTATCCCTATTTTGTTGAGGGTTTTTATCAAGAATGGGTGCTGTATTTTATCAAATGCTTTTTTCTGCATCTATTGAGAGGATCATATGATTCTTATCCTTTCTTTTATTAACATGGTGTACCACATTGATTTGTGAATATTGAATCACCCTTGCAACCCGGGAATAAATCCCACTTGATCATGGTGAATGATTCTTTAAATGTGATGTTGGATTTGGTTTCCTAGTATTTTGTTGGGAATTTTTACATCCATGTTCATCATGGATATTGGCCCATAGTTCTCTTTTTTAGTGATGTCTTTGGTTTTGGAATCTGGGTAATTCTAGCCTTGTAGAATGAGTTTGCAAGTTTTCCTTCCATTTCTATTTTTTGGAATAGTTTGAGAAGAATAGGTACTAACTCTTCTTTAAATGTTTGGTATAATTTCCCTGTGAAACCATCTGGCTGGCCCTGGACTTTTGTTTACTGGGACTGTTTTGTTTTGTTTTGTTTTGCTTTTAATTAAGCAAATTTTATTTCCAAGCTCATCAAAGATTATTACAAACACAAAGTATCCTTTTAAAAGTGTCCCAAATTAGGGGTGCCTGGGTGGCTCAGTTAAGCATCTGATCTTGAATTTGGCTGGGTCATGATCTCAGGATCATGGGATCTATTCCGAGTTTGGCTCCATGCTGAGCATGGAGTCTGCTTAAGATTCTCTTTTTTCCCTCTCCCTCTGCTCCTCCCCACTCTGCTCTCACAAGTTCTCACTCGCTCTTAAATTTTTTTAAGTGTCTGAAATTAAATCAAAGGGACATCATCAAAGTAAAAGCACTTGCGACATTAAGAATTAATTTAGGTTGTAGTATTTCCACATTATTTGTTTTTAATCATTTGCAGTGTTTTGAAGATCACATTTACATTTTTTTTTAAAGATTTTATTTATTTATTTGAGACAGAGAGAATAAGAGACAGAGAGCATGAGAGGGAGGAGGGTCAGAGGGAGAAGCAGACTCCCTGCCGAGCAGGGAGCCCGATGCGGGACTTGATCCAGGGACTCCAGGATCATGACCTGAGCTGAAGGCAGTCGCTTAACCAACTGAGCCACCCAGGCGCCCCACATTTACATTTTTTTTAAGACATGAAATAGGGGTACCTGGGTGGCTCAGTCAGGCATCAGACTCTTGATTTCAGCTCAGGTCATGATCTCAGGGCTATGAGAGTGAGCCCTGCATCAGGCTCAGTGCTCAGCTCAGAATTTGCTTAAGATTCTTTCTCTCTCCCTCTTCCCATGCCCCTGCTTGCATGCATGTTCGCTCTCTAAAATAAATCAGTAAATCTTTTTATTTTTAAAGACATGAAGTAATGTAGTTTTTTGGTTTTTTTGTTCTTTTTTTTTTTTTAAGTACAACCACAACTATAAAGTAGAGGAACTTAAGAAGACAAAGACCAAATCTGCTTCATACACATGAATCTTTCCAAACAATTTTGCTGAGAAATAGCTCCCATGTTTTTAGTTACAAGTAAAACAATCTTCTCATGTAGAAAAATGTGGACATTCTTTGATTAATAAAGCCTATTCTTCCCCCAGTTTTATACTTGCTTATCTTCATTTAGAAACTAAATTCATGAGAAAAGAACAAGTTTTGTTATGCTATAAAAAACTTTGGAACAACAAATTACAAATATTCCATTTTTTAACAAGCAAAAATGTTTTCTTTCCCAGAGTGTAAACATCCAGTAAGAAACCCCAAATATTCCAGGTATAGAAACACCAGTAATTTGCTTACGAAAAAGGTGTATTGCGGGGGGCAACATTTTTGTTTGTCTTAAAGATAAAAGTACTTTACCAAGAGTCAGGCCATTATTATTTAAAGTATACTCCTTCACCCAGTTTTCTTATCTAAGTAGAAACTCATCAATTTCTATAGAATTTTGGCTATAGGAGCAGACCACAGGAAAGGTCTGAAATATCTAAAAGTCATTTGGTGGGTACCTGGGTGGCTCAGTTGGTTAAGTGTCTGCCTTAGGCTCAGGTCATGATCCCAGGGTCCTGAGATCGAGTCCCGCATCGGGCTCCCTGTTCAGCAGGGAGTCTGCTGCTCCCTTACCCCTCCCTCCTGCTTGTGATCTCTCTCTCTCTCAAATAAATAAATAAAATCTTTTTTAAAAAAATAATAGTCATTTGGCTGGAGAAAAGTGTTTTCTTGAGACTTGGAGGCAGTTATTCATCACTTTGTGCTTAAAAGCATTCCTCAGTGAACTTCTTCCCTACAGCCTTTAGGATAAAGCACAGCATCTGGGCTGCTGGGATACCTACCAGCAGGGCATCGCTGCAGGCATTCTGCATGCTATACTCTTGAAGCTGGGCAGCTGCCTGAAAGACCTTGATCTTCTCCATGTTGGCCTCCAACTTGAGCTGCTCCACCAGGTGCTGCATGGCATTCATCCTGGCCCCAGAAGACATGGCAGCAGCGGCACTGGGCTCTAGGGTTCAGGAGCTGGGCTGCAGGAGCCACAAGGCTGTTGGGAGATTTTTGATTAGTCCTTCAATTTCTTTGCTGGTTATGAGTCTGTTCAAGTTTTCTATTTCTTCCCATTTCAGTTTTGGTTTTTATATGCTTCTAGGAATTTATCTATTTCTTCCAGATTGCCCAATGTATTGGCATATAATTTTTCATAATATTCTCTTGTGATTTCTTGTATTTCTGTGGTGTTTGTTGTGATTTCTCCTCTTTTGACTGTGATTTTTATGTATTTGAGTCCTTTCTCTTATCTGTTTGATATGTCTGTGTTGGGATTTATCAATTTTATTAATTTTTTCAAAGAACCAGCTCCTGGTTTCATTGATCTGTTCTACTGGGTTTTTCTTGTTTGTTTCTATATAATTTATTTCTGCTCTAATCTTTATTATTTCCCTTATGCTGGCTTTCAGCTTCATTTTTTGTTCTTTTTCTAGCTCCTTTAGGTGTAAGATTAGGTTGTATATTTGAGATTTTTCTTGCTTCTTGAGGTAGACCTGTATTGCTATATGCTTCCCTCTTCTGACCACTTTTGCTGTATCCCAAAGGTTTGGGATGATGATGTTTCCATTTTCATTTGTTTCCATGTATTATTTATTTATTTTTTCTTTAATTTCTTGGTTGACCTACTCATTTTTCAGTAGGATGTTCTTTAATCTCCCTGTATTTGTGGTCTTTCCAAATTTTTTCTTGTGGTGGACTTCAAGTTTCATAGCACTGTGGTCAGAAAATATGTATGGTATGATCTCAATCTTTCTGGACTTGCTGAAGCCTGATTTGTGAACTGCATGTAATCTATTGTGGAAAATGTTCCATGTACACTTGAAAAGAATGCATATTATGCTATAGGATGAAATATTCTGAATATATATGTTAAGTTCATCTGGTCCAGTGTGTCATTCAAAGCCACGGTTTCCTGATTGATTTTCTGCTTAGATGATTGTCCATTGATGTAAGTGGGATATTAAAGTCCTACTATTAATGTATTATTATCAATGAGTTCCTTTATATTTGTTATTAATTGTTTTATATATTTGGATGCTCCCAAGTTAGGGACATAAATATTTATAATTGATAGATCTTCTTGTTGGATAGACCCCTCTATTATGATATAGTGCCTCTTCATCTCTTGTTACAGTCTTTGGTTTAAAATCTAGTTCACCTGCTATAAGTATTGCTGCTCCAGCTTTCTTTTGATGTCCATTTGCATGGTAAATGTTTCTCCATCCCCTCACTTTCAACCTTCAGGTGTCTTTTGATCTAGAATGAGTCTCTTGGAGGCAGCATTTAGATGGATCTTTTTGTTTTGTTTTAAATACATTCTGATACCCTATATATTTTTTATATTTAATTTTTATTGTTATGTTAATCACCATACATTACATCATTAGTTTTTGATGTAGTGTTTCATGATTCATTCTTTGTGCATAACACCCAGTGCTCCATGCAGAATGTGCCCTCTTTAATACCCATCACCAGGCTAACCCATCCTCCCACCCCCCTCCCCTCTAGAACCCTCAGTTTGTTTTTCAGAGTCCATCGTCTCTCATGGTTCGTCTCCCCCTCCGATTTCCCCCCTTCATTCTTCCCCTCTTGCTATCTACTTCTTTTTTTTTCTTAACATATATTGCATTATTTGTTTCAGAGGTACAGATCTGTGATTCAACAGTCTTGCACAATTCACAGCGCTCACCATAGCACATACCCTCCCCAGTGTCTATCACCCAGCCACCCCATCCCTCCCACCCACCCCCACTCCAGCAACCCTCAGTTTCCTGAGATTAAGAATTCCTCATATCAGTGAGGTCATATGATACATGTCCTTCTCTGATTGACTTATTGCTCTCAGCATAACACCCTCCAGTTCCATTCACATCATTGCAAATGGCAAGATCTAATTCCTTTTGATGGCTGCATAATATTCCAGTGTGTGTGTGTGTGTGTGTGTGTGTGTGTGTGTGTGTGTGTGTATACCACATCTTTATCCATTCATCTGTTGTTGGACATCTTGGCTCTTTCCACAGTTTGGCTATTGTGGACATTGCTGCTATAAACATCGGGGTGCACGTACCCCTTCGGATCCCTACATTTGTATCTTTGGGGTAAATACCCAGTAGTGAAATTGCTGGATCATATGGTAGCTCTATTTTCAACTTTTTGAGGAACTTCCATACTGTTTTCCAGAGTGGCTACACCAGCTTGCATTCCCACCAACAGTGTAGGAGGGTTCCCCTTTCTCCGCATCCCTGCCAACATCTGTCATTTCCTGACTTGTTAATTTTAGCCATTCTGACTGGTGTGAAATGGACCCTCAACTCTATGGTCAACTAATCTTTGACAAAGCAGGAAAGAATGTCCAATGGAAAAAAGTCTCTTCAACAAATGGTGTTGGGAAAAATGTGATACCCTATATCTTTTGATTGGAGCATTTAGTCAATTTACATTCAGAGTAATTATTGATATATATGTATTTAGTGCCATTTTATTACTTGTTTTGTGATTGTTTTTGGTGATTTTCTCTGTTCCTTTCTAGTCTTTATTGCTTTTGGTCTTTCTTACCCACTCCAAGAATTTCCTTTAATATTTCTTGCAGGGATAGTTTAGTGGTCATGAAATACTTTAGTTTTTGTTTGGGAAACTCTTTATATCTCTTTCTATTCTGATGATAGCCTTTCTGGATAGACTAGTATTGGCTGCATATTTTGCCCATTCAGCATGTTGTCAGTATATCATGCCACTGTATTCTGGCCTGCCAAATTTCTGTGGAGCGATCTGCTAACCTTATTTGTCTTCCCTTGTAAGTTAGGGACTTCTTTTGTCTTGCAGCTTTTAGGATTTTTTTTCTTTATCTCTGTGTCTTGCAAATTTAACTATATTATATCTTTGTGTTGGCCTGCTTTGTTGATTTTGATGGGAGTTCTCTGTACCTCCTGGATTTGGATGTCTGTTTCCTTCCCCAGATTAGGAAAGTTTTTAGCTATAATTTCCTCAAATAAACCTTTTGCCCCTTTTACCCTCTCTTCTTCTGAGACTCCTAAGATATGATGATACTATGCTTTATGGAGTCACTTAGTTCCCTAAGTCCACACTCATATTCCAAGATTTTTCTTTCCCTCTTTTGTGTACCCTTATTTCTTCCTCATAATTTTATCTTCTATATCCCTTATTCATTCCTCTGCTTCTACCATCCTTGTGATCATTATATCCAGTCAGTTTTGAATCTCGGTTATTGAATTTTTCATTTCGGCCTGGTTAGTTTTTAACTCTTTCATCTCTGTGGTAAGGGACTCACTCATGTTTTCTTTGCTCTTCTCAAGCCTAGCTAGTATCCTTATGATTGTTGCTTTAAATTCTGGATCAGGCATATTACTTATATATGTTTCGATTAGATCCCTGGCTGTGACCTTTTCTTGTTTTTTTCTTTTGGGATTAATTCCTCCATCTTGGCATTTTGTCTAGGTCTCTATTTTCTTCTCTGTGTTACAAAAGCCTGTTAGGTTTGCTGCTCCTGAAAGTAATGGTTTTATGAAGAAGCGGTCACATATTGTCCAGGGTCTGACAATTCAGGAAGGGGGCAGGGGAGGGAAATGGCACCAGCCAGCTCCTTAATCCCTGGAGAGGGGAGTTCACACTTGCTGCTATCAGGGAAGCTCTCCCAGAAGAGTGAACAATTTTCCCTCTGGTGTCCCAGACGTCCTTCAGATCACTGCCTTCACACTGTCTGTCCAGATTACTTGCCTGCCTGGAGCAGTGCAGTCACTTTGGTCTCTATCCCAGCCAGGCCTGCTGAGTTTTAAAACTCCAAACTTTAAGGACCTGGTGTGGTGAGACTATGCTGGTCTTCTGGAGGACAGTCTTACCACATCAGGACTGATTCAAGTTTGACCCAGAAGTGTACTCACATCAGAGTGCAGTATCATGGGTTTTGCAGTAAAGCCCAGTAAAGAGCCAGTGGTGTTCAGGTTAACCACCCTCAGCAGGTGTCTCTGCACCTATGCTGAGGGGTGGGGGAGGGAAATGGCACCTGCCACGTCCTTTTTCCCTGGAGAGGCAATGCCATCTCTTTCAGATGCTCTCCATGAAGGGGGAACCATCTCTCCCAGTGTGTCTTAGTGATCCTCAGATCATTGTGGTCCCCTCAGTGCTCTATACCAGCCATGCTCTGGACCTCTAAAATACAGTCTCTGAGCCCCACTGGTTGCAAAAACTCATGAAAGTCAGCCCCCTTGTTTTTCCAGTGTTTTCCTTGTGTAATTTCCTGTGTACTCTTCTCTCTCTCTCTCTCCAACCAGGGCCCTCTCCCCTCTACAGTACCAGTGATTGATCCATTTCTCCCCCAAACCATGTCTCTGCACCTCCTACCTTCCACAATGTGGCCTCTTCTCCTCCTCTTGTTGTGTAGTTTGTTCTGTCAGTCCTCAAATCGATTTCATGGGTATTCAGAATGATTTGATATTTATCTAGCTGTGTTTGAGGGATGAGCAAGCCTAGGGTGCTCCTACTACACCATCTTAGCTCCTCCCACCCGAGGAAGGTCGTTATTAACTCTCCCTTAAATGTTTGGTAGAATTCACCTATAAAGCCATCTTGGTTTTAAGTTTGTTGGGAGTTTCCTATTACTAGTAACACAAGTGAATCAGTAATCCATCTGTTTAGATTTTCTATTTCTTACTGATCCAGTCTAGGAAGATTGAAGTTTTTAGGAACTTATCTATTTCTTCTACATTGTATAATTTGTTGGCATATAATTTTTTGAAGTAGTTTTATGTAATCCTCTGTATTTCTGTGGTGTTGGTTGTAACTTCTCTTTCATTTGTGATTTTGAGTCTTCTCTTTTCTTAATAAGTCTGGTTAAAAGTTTGTGCATTTTATCTTTCCAAAGAACCATTGTTCATTTCTATTCTTTTAGTCTCTATTTCATTTAATTCTGCTTCATTCTCTCTTATTTTTTCATTCTCCTAAAAACTTTAGGTTTTGTTCTTTTTCCTTTAGGTGTAAGGTTAAATTGTTTGAGATTTTTGTTATTGTTGTTTCTTGAAGTGGGTTTTAAGAAACAAAACTTCTTAGAACTGTTTTTGCTGCATCCCAAAGATTTTGTTGTGTGGTTTGCATTTGCTTTTGTCTCAAGATATTTCTTTTAAAGATTTTATTTATTTATTTGACAGAGAGAGACACAGCAAGAGAAGGAACAAAAGCAGGGGGAGTGGGGGAGGGAGAAGCAGGCTTCCTGCTGAGCAGGGAGCCGGGTGTAGGGCTCGATCCCTGGACGCTGGGATCATGACCTGAGCCAAAGGCAGAAGCTTAATAACTGAGCGACCCAGGCACCCCCAAATTTTTTTTGATATTTATTCTTTGATTTCTCCATCGACTTATTGGTTATTTAGTAGCATTTATTTAGCCTCCATGTATTTTTGTTTTTTCCATCTTTTTTTCCTTGTGATTGATTTCTAGTTTCATGCCATTTGGGTAAAAATGATGCTTGATTTGATTTCAGTCTTTTAAAATTTATTAAGACTCGTTTTGTGGCCTAACGTGATCTATCCTGGAGAATGTTTCATGTGCAGTTGAGATGAATGTATGTTCTGTCCATTTTGATAGAAAGTTCTGTAATCTCTTAAGTCCATCGTCTAATGTGTCATTCAAAATAACTCTTGCCTTATTGATTTTCTGTCTGGATGATATATCCATTGATGTAAGTGGGATGTTAAAATCCCTACTATTTTTGTATTACTGTGAGTTTCTCCCTTTATATCTCTAATATTTGCTTTATATATTTAGGTGCTCCTACATGGGTGCACAGACACTTAAAAGGTTATGTCCTCCTTTTGGATTGATCCCTTTGTGATTATGTAATGCCCTTCTTTGCCTCTTATTGCAATCTTTGTTTTAAAGTCTATTTGGTCTAACATAAGTATTACTACCTGACCTCTTTTTTTTTTTTTTTTTTTGTCTATTCAGTCACCCTATGTTTTTGATTGAAACATTTAGTCCATTTACATTTAAAGTAATTGTTAATAGGTATGTACTTATTGTCATTTTCTTAGTTTTTGTAATTCTTCTCTGTTCCTTTCTCCTTCTCTTGTTTTCTTCCCCTGTGATTTGATAACTCTCTTTAGTCTTATGCTTAGATTCCTTTATTTTTTTTGTGTGTCTATTACAGGTTTTTGGTTTGTGGTTACCGTTAGGTTCATATATAAAAACATATGTATATAGCAATAGGTTCATATATAACAGTGTATGTATATAGTAGTCTATATTATGTCAATGGTCATTTAAGTTCAAATACGTTCTCTATATACTACATTCTTACTCTGTCCCCTTCCTACATTCTATATATATGATGTCATATTTATTTTGTGTATCCCTTAACTAATTTTTGTAGATATAATTGATTTTACTACCTTTGTCTTTTAACCTTTATACTAGCTTTATATGTGATTAATCTACTACCTTTACTATATGTCTGCTTTTACCAGTGAAATATTTTCCTTTCATTTTTTTTTTTTTTTTTTTTTTACTTGTACTTATGGCCTTTTCCACTGAAAGAAGTCTCTTTAACCTTTCTTTTAAGGCTTGGTGGTGATGAACTGCATTAATAATGTCTTTTTCCCCCCAGTCTGGGAAACTCGTTATCCCCCTTTCAATTCTTAATGATAGCTGCTAGGTAGAGTATTCTTGATTTTATTTTTTGTTTGTTTGTTTTTTGTTGTTTTGTTTGTTTGTTTTGTTTTGTTCCTTTAGCACTTTGAGTTTATCCTGCCATTCCTGTCTAGCCTATAAAGTTTCTGCTGAAAAATCAGCTGTAATAGTCTTATAAGGTTTCTCTTGTTATGTAACTATGTGCTTTTCTCTTACTGCTTTTAAGATTCTCTATTTTTAGTTTTTGACATTTTAATTATTATGTGTCTTGGTGTGGGCCACTTTGTGTTCATCTTTTTTGGGGCTCTCCATGCTTCCTGAACCAGGACATCTGTTTCCTTTCCCAGGTTAGGGAAGTTTTCAGCTATTATTTCTTCATGTAGGTTTTCTGCTCCATTCTCTCTTCTCTTTCTGCAACCCCTATAATGTGAATGTTAATATGCTTGATATTGTCCCAGAGGCCCCTTAACCTGTCCTCATTTTTAATTTTTTTTTTTTTTGGATGATTTCTACTACCCTATCTTCCATATTGATGGTCCATTCTTCTGCTTCCTCTAATCTGCTGTTGACTTCCTCTAGTGTATTTTTCATTTTATTTGTTGTAATCTTCAGCTCTGATTGGTTCTTTCATTTCCTATCTTTTTGCTGATGTTTTCATTGAGTTCATCCATTTTTAAGTCTGGTGAGCATCGTTATGACCATTACTTTAAAATCATTATGAGTCAGACTGCTTATCTCCATTTTAGTTATTTTTTCTAAGATTTTGTCTTGGTTTTGTTTGTTCAGAACATGTGTTCTGTCTCCTAATTTTGTCTGACTTTCTGTGTTTGTTTTTATGTATTAAGTAGGTCATCTATATCAATAGCTCCTGGTCTTAAAAGTAGTAGACTTATGTAGAAGGTATCTTATGGGGCCCATAATGCAATATCGTCTGGTCACCAGAACCAGGTGCTCCAGGGGTGTCCTTTATATGAGCTGTGTGCACCCTCCTGTTATGGCTATGCTGATGAGAAGGGCTCACTTCCAGTGTAGCTGGTTGCAATGACCAGCTGTAAGTACTGTGGGGACACTGCTGGGCAGGGCTGGCCCCAGTATGGCTGGCTGAGAAGCCCAGCTATAGATGATGTGGGCAGGCTGATGGATGCAGTTAGCCCCTAGTGCAGCTTGGTGAGAAACCAAGCCACAACTGTTGTGGGTGTGCTGGTGGTCAGGACTGCCTCTTCCCCACTCCCCCATCACTGGGGTAGGAGTTACTTTGGAGGTGTTTCAGTCCTGGCCAGGACTACCTGTTGGATGTGGCATGACAGTAGTGACTCTGGGAGGACTCTGGTCCCCACTGAAGCTGCCTGCCAGGTATGGTGGGTGAGAGGCTCCTTTGGAGGGGTACTTGCCAGCTGGGCATGTTGGGTGGGGCAGTTTCAAAGAATATAAGCCAAGTAGATGGAGAGTGTCAAAACTACCTTCTACTAGCATCTGCCAGTTAGGCTAAAAGAGGCAAGAAAAATGGTATCTGCCAGTACTTTCATTCTGGAGAAAGTTCCTAAAGTTCCCTACCTTCCCAATGCATGCCTAAAGTTAGTCAATAAATCGTCATGTACAATCCAGTCACTTTTCAAACTGCTGCCACTGTGCTGTGTCTAGGAATGAGTGAGATAGCATGCTTACCCTTTACAAGCAGAGTAGTGGAGTCTTCATTTCTTATAGTCATCCAGTTCTCCTGGAGTTAAGCACCCCTGATTTTTAAAGCTTCCAGAGTTAAGCCCCACTGTTCTTCAAAGCCAGACTTTCTGGGGTTTTGTTATCCTGGTGCAGATCCCCCCATGCTAGGGATGACCAATATAGGGATTAATACCCTGACTCCTCCAGGGGGACCTCTTATCTGTGATAGTCCTCCTTGCCAGGCTGACCTCAGGTGATACTAGTGCATGCCAATTGAGAGAACCACTGTGCTAGCCAACATACATCTTGAAGAACAGGCTTGAAAAACTTGTATTATTTTGAAGTACCAAAGAAGTAGCTTTAGTTTTAAAATTATTAAGTGAGAGATTACCTTTCAGAGGTTATGATGAAAAGGAATGATATTGAAATAGCTAAAATTTCATGAGAATTTTCAAAGTAATTGTTAAATTTGGTTCATTATTGGACAATGTCAAGATGAAATGTCAACTGTGACTTATTTATCCAAAAACTGTTTAAGATTAATCTCAATCATTGGAAAACATTTACACAATGGTAAATCAATAAACCAAATAACAAATACCAATCCATGGTTATATAAATGGATAATTGCAGATTTGCATGCAATTGTAAGTAATAATACAGAGATGTCTTGTGAAATATGACATTTCAGCTACTGGGTGGGAAAATCTTTTTGACAAAACAAGTGAGAAATTACAAATGCCTAATTTGAAATATATGAATACTATATCATTTTGTTTTCTTTATATTTAATAAATGATTGAAAGAAAACTCAGATAAAATATTAATGGAATATGAAAAGCAATAAAAGAGAAGGGACATCAATAGACATTCTGACACTGAGAAGTAACGGACTTGTAATAAAAATTTTCAGATCTTACTAAAGGCAGTATTTAGGAGTAAGAAAAATACAATTAATGATGAGGAATGAATTATAATAACACAATGGGAGAAGATTTAAATTTCATATTGAATTTGACAGAATATACCAATATTAAGAAAACATAATCTCATAAAATGCCACTTTAATGAAGACAATCATTCACTTCACAGGAAAACTTGAAATGCCCTAAAAATTCATAGGTTAGACATGAAAAGAACTTGATTAAGGGTTTCCTCAACAGAAAACAATGTAACAATTATGTGATATTGGCAATAATTAATTTGAAGAGCAAAGGAAAGTTTCTAAACTATCAACGGTAAAAGGCACATTTCCATCAGACAGGCTAAAGACTGAATCACTTTTCTATTCTCAATAGATGATAATACAAAATCATTGTCATATGAAGAAGCAATCAAAGAGCATGCCAAGAAATATGAAAAGAAAACAGTATTATAGAGATGTGCCAGGGAGTTACTTAATTTTTAAAATATTATTTTCCTATATTTTGTGATTGTAGCATTTATAAGCTTTCAGCATCTCATAATTTGTGATTTTACTCTTATTAAATCTCTTTTGTATCTAATTTTTCAAATAAGTGAGGCCCATCTCCAAATTTTATAACTTTAAGGACTTAAGAAACTTGGATCAGATCTATCGTATGAGCCTAGAATGCAGCTCTAAGCATGGATTAATGATTCTGTAATTGTTGAATAAATTACTGTTATGTAAAATATCTGAAATGGAGGAAACTCACCAAATGAATCATAAATCTTATAAATTTTAAAATTTATTTTGGAATTTTAATATGTATTGAAAAATAGAGAAAATAATACACAGAACTATTATCTATCAGCCAAATTCAACAGTAATTAAGACTTTCCACACTTTTTCACATTTTTCCTTTTTTCTGTAGTATTTTAAAGCAAATCCCAGATACCCATGTCATTTCATCTCTTACACCTCAATTTGTATTTCTAACAAATGTGAGCATTTTCTTACATAAATATTTACTTAACCAAATGTTAGGTCTTACATTTAGCAAAATTAATAAGAATTCTATGTTATCATGTAATACCCCCATCTATAGTCAAATATTCCCAAATTTTTTTCAAAATTGACATTTTGTATTGAGTTTATTTGAATCTGATACAAGCAAGGTCAACACATTTAATTTTATTATAGGCACAACCTCAGACACATTATGGGTTCAGTTTTGGAAAACCACAATAAAGTGAAAATCACAATAAAGTGAATATCACAATAAAACTAATCAAAAGAATTTTTTGGTTTCCCAGTGTATATAAAAGTTATGTTTACAATATACTATAGTCTATTAAGTGTGCAATAGCATTATGTCTAAAAAACTGTACATATTTTAATGAAAGAACACTTCATTGCTAAAAGATGCTAACCATCATCTGAGCTTTTAGTGAGTCATAATTTTTTTGTTGGTAAATGGTCTTGCCTTAATGTTGGTAGCTGCTGATTGATCACGGTGCTGGATACTGAAGGTTGGGGTGTCTGTAGCAATTTCTTAAAATAAGACAACAGTGAAGTTTACCAATTGGACTCTTCCTTTTACAAACAATTTATCTCACATGCAGTGCTGTTTGATAGCATTTGACCCAGAGAACTTCTTTCAAAATTGGAGTCCATCCTCAAACCCATCAGTGCTTTATCAACTGGGTTTTTTGTTTTTTTTTTTAACAATCTAAATCCTTTGTTGTCATGTCAACAGTCTTCACAGTGTCTTCACTAGGAGTAGATTCCATCTCAAGAAACTACTGTCTTTGCTCATCCATAAGAAGCAACTCTTCATCCATTCAAGTTTTATCATGAGATTACAGCAATTCAGTCTTGTCTTCAGTTTCCACTTCTAATTCTAGTTCTCTAGTTATTTCTACCACATCTGCAGTTATTTCCTCCACTGAAGTCTTGAATCTCTCAAAGTCCTTTATGAGGACTGGAATGAACATTTTTTTTTCTTTTTATAGATTTTATTTATTTATTTATTTGAGAGAGAGAGCGAGAGCAGGGTGGGAGGGTGGGCAGAAGCAGAGGGAGAGGTAATCTCAAGCAGACTCTGCAATGAGCATGGAGCCCAATGTGGGGCTTGATCTCCTGACCCTGAGATCATGACCTGAGCTGAAATCAAGAGTTGGATGCTTAACTGACTGAGTCATTCAGGCACCCTGGAATCAACTTCTTATAAAATCCTGTTAATGTTGATATTTTAACCTTTTCCTATGAATCACAAATGTTCTGAATGGCATCTAGAATGGTGAATTCTTTCCAGAAGGTTTTCAATTTATTTTGCTCAGATCCATCGTAAGAATTGCTGTATATGGAAATTTAACTTTATGAGATGTATTTCTTAAATAAGACTTGAAATTCAAAATGACTTCTTGATCTGTGGGCTCCAGGATGGATGTTGTGTTAGCAGGCATAAAACCATTGATTTTATTGTACATCTCCACGAGAGATGAAGTGACTAGGTGCATTGTCAATGAATAGTAACGTTTTGAAAGGAATCTTTTGTTTTTTCTAAGTCTCAACATTGGGCTCAAAATGTTCAGTCAACCATGATGTAAACAAATGTGCTGTCATCAAGGTTTTGTTTTTCCATTTATAAAGCAAAGGTAGAATGGATTTGGCATAATTCTTAAGGACCCTAGGATTTTCTTAATGGTCAGTAGGCATTAGCTTCAACTTAGTCACCAGCTGCATTAACTCCTAACAAGAGAGTCAGTCTGTCCTTTGAAGTTTTGAAGCCAGGCATTGACTTCTCTCTAGCTATGAAAATCCTAGATAGCATCTTCTTCTAATATAAGGCTGTTACTTGTTATATTTAAAATTTGTTATTTAGTGTAGCCCCCTTTATTATCTTAGCTAGATCATCTGGATAATTTGCTGCAGCTTCTACATCAGCACTTGCTGCTTCACCTTGCACTTTGATGTTAGGGAGACAGCTTCTTTCCTTAAACCTCATAAACCACTCTCTGCTAGCGTCAATGCCATTGGAATTTTCATGTGTCTAAATAAATTTTATTTAGAGTTAGGGCCTTGCTCTGGATTAGTCTTTGGCTTAAGAGAAAGTTGTGGCTGGTTTGATCTTCTCTAAAGACTACTAAAACTATCTCCATATCAGCAATATGATTGTTTCACTCTCTTATTATTCATGTGTTCCCTGGAATAGCACTTTTAATTTCCTTCAAGAACTTTTCCTTTGCATTCACAATTTGATGGCACAAGAGGCCTCACTTTTGGCCTGTCTCCATTTTTTATATGCTTTCCTCACTAAGCTTAATCATTTCTAGCTTTTGATTTAAAGTGAGAGACATGTGACTCACTTGACATTTAGAGGCCATTAGAAGTTTATTAATTGCCCTGATTTAAATTTTGTTGTTATCTTAGGTAATAGGAAGGCCTGAGGAGAGGGACAGAGATGGAGGAACAGCTGTTCAGTGGAGCAGTCAAAACACAAACACTTTCTCAAGTTCACTGTCTTTTATGGGCATGGTTTGCAATGCCCCAAAACAATTACAATAGTAACATCAGAGATCACTGATCGCAAGTCACCATAACAATTATAATAAGAAAAAAGTTGAAATAGTGTAAGCATTACCAAGTGTGACACAGAGACACAAAGTGAGCTTAATGCTGTTGGAAAAATGGTGCTGATAGAGTTGCTTGACACAAGGTTGCCAAAACCTTCGATTTGAACTGCCCTCCCCCCCCAAAAACCAACCCCACAATATCTGTAATATTCCATAAAAAAAGGTATGTCTGTACACCTCTTTTTTTTTTTTTTAAGATTTTATTTATTTATTTGAGAGGGAGAGAATGAGAGCAAGAGAGGGAAGAGGGCAGAGGGAGAAGCAGACCCCCTGCCGAGCAGGGAGCCCGATGTGGGACTCGATCCCGGGACTCCAGGATCATGACCTGAGCCGAAGGTAGTCGCTTAACCAACTGAGCCACCCAGGCGCCCGTCTGTACACCTCTTAAATCTCTTCTAATGTGTCACTTGTTTTTCTGGTGTCACTTACTGAAGAACCAAAGTCAGTTGTCCTATATAATGTCTCATATTTTGGGTTTGTCTCTTTGCTTTCTCTGGTGTCATTTAACTTGTTATTCTCTCTGCCTTATTTCTTGTAAATGGAAGTTAACTCTGGGCTGGTATTTTTCAAATTTGAGAGAGCATTAGAATACCCTGGAGGGCATGTGAAAACGTAGATTGCTGGGTCTAGCCCCAAGGTGTCTGACTCAGGTGGTCTTGGATGTGATCCAATAGTTTGTATTTATAATAAGTTCCCAGGAGATGCAGTTACTGCTGACATAGCAAGCACTCTTTGAAAACCAATGCTTCTAGACTGCTCATATTTTTAATGATTCTAAGATTGCCCAATATATTCAGTAATCAATAATATATTTTTAAAAGCTGACTGAATTCAGTAAAGTTACAAAATACCAAATCAATATACGGAAATCTGTTGTGCTTCAACTATACTTCAATTAAAAAATTATTTCTATACATTAATAATAACTATCAGAGAAATGAAGAAAACTATCTCATTAAAAACTACCTAGGAATGAGCTTAACCAAGGAGGTGAAAGACCTATACACTGAAAAGTGTAAGACATTGATGAAAGAAATTAAAACTGATACAAACAAATGGAAAGATATTCCATGTTGATTGATTAGAAGAAATAATATTACTATCCCAAGTAATCTAGAGATTCAATGCAGTCTTATCAAATAAATAAAATTTATTTAGACACATGAAAATTTCAATGGCATTTTTCATAGAAGTAGGACAAATAATCCTAAAATTTGTATGGGCCCACAAAAAACCCTAAATAGCCAATGCAATCTTGACAAAGAAAAACAAAGCTGGAAGCATCATGCTCCCTGATTTCAGTATGTATTACAAAACTATATTAATTAAAACTATATAGTGTTGGCATAAAAACAGACACATAAGTCAGTGGAACACAACAGAAAGACCAGAAATAAACCCATACCTATATGGTCAACTAATTTATGACAAAGCCAAGAATAGACCATGGGGAATGACAGTGTCTTCAATAAACAATGTTAGGAAAATTGGACAGCTGCATGCAAAAGAATAAAACTAAGCTACTACCTAACACCAAGTACCTAAATGAACTTAAAATGTTTTAAAGACTTGAAGTAAGACATGAAACCCCAAAAGAAAATATAGGCGGTAATTTCCTCGATGTCTGTGTTGGTGATGATTTTTGGATTTGACATCAAAAGCGAAAGCAACAAAAGCAAAAGTAAACAAATGGAACTACCTCAAACTAAAAAGCTTTTGCACAGTGAAGGAAACCAATGAACAGGAGAACATAACTTGCAAATGTTATATTCAATAAGAGGTTATGATCCAAAATATATAAGAACTCCTACAATATCAAATCATTATTATATACCTGAAACTAATATAATGTTGTTTGTCAATTATAACTCAATTAAAAAAGAAGTAACTGGCAAATAAATGTTTAAATTGCAATTTAAAAATTAAATTAAATTATCTTCTGTACAACTCTAACGTGTAAGCAATCACTTATTCAGAAAACATTTATTACCTTATTCCCACTATGTGCTTGACATTGTGCAAGCTTTTAAGGGTGGAAAAGGCATAGTCTCTGAGTGACCCCAACATCAAGTAACTCTTAGACTGTGTGGAAGATGGACATATAAGCTAACTTGTATAGTATTTCATGATCAGTGCTGCGACAGGGCTACATACAGGCTATTATGAAAGCATGGATGCCTGCCACTCAATTCATGAGAGTCTTACCTTATTTAGGGCATGATAAAGAAATGACAGGTTTGTTTTTATTTCCCTTGGCTGTATATATCACAAATTGCCCCTCTAGCCTCAGCTGGTTCTCCTATCAAGCACTATGGATGGTCTTGCTCTCTCAGCCATTCTATGCTCTGACCACAGAGTAAGCAAACAGATTAAGCTTTCTTTCTAGGGTGCGGAAGTGAGGTTTCCTAGGTCCAGAGCTGGCAGTTCTATTAGGGTGGTAAAAACGTGAGAAAATAGAAGTGCAAATGTATTTTTCAAGAAGTCTTTGCTAAGGAGAGCCACAGGTTATCTCAAGAGGAAAAAATGGAATATGTAATCAAGGCGAAGATATACCTTTGGCCCCATGAACTAACACGTGTGTTATGAGAATAAGCAAGTTTGCATCTTCTATAGGGCCTAAGTGGTGATTCCTTAACATTTGGTTTTTTTAAGATTTGATTTGGGGGCACCTGGGTGGCTCAGTCAGTTAAGCATCTGCCTTCAGCTCAGGTCACGATCTCAGGGTCCTGGGATGCAACCACGCATCAGACTCTTTGCTTGTTAGGGAGCCTGCTTCTCCCTCTACCTCTGCCTCTCCCCCTGTTTGTGCACTCTCTCACTGTCAAATAAATAAATAAAATCTTTAAGAAAAAGATTTAATTTGGATTTTTTCAATTTATATCTGGAATATGAAAATAACTGCTCCTGAAATTAAGGCTTCTTAGAGTATGGTCATCCAAAGTTCTTAATAAAGTAAAGTAGGTTTATGGTGTAGAGACTGCAATATTTTATGTGGGATGTTAAAAGACTATAGTAATTTTTATGACTTGATTCTAGATTATCATCCCAATACCCATATTCCCCATTTTCTAAAAAAAGGGCTTTATTTTTTAGAGCAGTTTTAAGTTCACAACAAAATTGAGAAGATGCAGAGATTTCCATACACCCCCGGGCCCTATGCGTGTATAGCGTCCCTCATTATCAACATCACTTACCAGAGTGGTACGTTTGTTATAACTGATGAACCCACATTGACAAACTATAAACATCCAAAGTCCATGGTTTATATTAGGAGTTATGGTGTTGTACATTCTATGGGTTTGTACAAATATATAGTGACATGTATGTACAATTATAGTATCATATAGAGTATTCTCAGGGCCCTAGAAATCCTCTGTGCTCCACTTATTCCTCCCCTACCCCCCACAACCCCTGGCAACCAATGATCTTTTAACTGTTGATGGTTCTGCTTTTTCCAAAGTGTTTTGTAGCTCAAATCATACAACATGTAGTCTTTTCAGATTGGATTCTTTCACTTAGTGACAGGCATTTGGTGTTCCTTCACGTCTCAATTAGCTCATCTCTTTTTAGTATTGAATAATATTCCCTGATCTGGATGTACCACAGTTTATGCATCCATTCACATACTGAAGCACATCTTGATTGCATTTGTTTTAGCAATTCTGAATAAAGCTGCTATAAACATCCCTGTGCAGTTTTTTTGTGTAGACATAAGTTTTTAACTCCTAGGATAAATACCAAGGAGCATGACTGTTGGTTCATATGGTAAGAGTATGTTTAGTTTTGTAAGGAAATGCCAAACTGTCTTCCAAAGTGGTTGTACCATTTTGCATTCCCATCAGCAGTGAGTGAGTTCCTGTTGTTCCACATCCTCACCAGCATTTGATGTTGATGTTGATGTTCGAGATTTTGGCCATTCTAATAGGGTGTATAGTCGTATCTCATTGTTGTTTTAATTTGCATTTCCCTGATGACATATGATGTGGAGCTTCTTTGAAAAGTCTATTTGCCATCTGTTTATCTCTTTTGGTGAGTTATCTCTTAAGGTTTGGGGCCCATATTTTAATCAGGTTGTTTGCTTTCTTATTTAGTTTGTAGTGTTCTTTTGTGTATTTTGGCTAACAGTCCTTTATCAGAGGTGCCTTTTGTAAATATTTTCTCCTAATCTGTGACTTGGCTTCATCCCCCATTTTTTTTTTAAAGACTTATTTATTTATTAGAGAGCAAGAATGAGAGAGAGTACATGAGAGGGGGAGGGTTAGAGGGAGAAGCAGGCTCCTCGCTGAGCTGGGAGCCCGATGCGGGACTCGATCCAGGGACTCCAGGATCATGACCTGAGCCGAAGGCAGTCGCTTAACCAACTGAGCCACCCAGGCGCCCCTTCATCCCCCATTTTTTAAGACCAAATCATTTTGTAGAAAATGGGACACTGCTGACAGTCTTAAGTGCTATTTCTGTAGAGAACATTTCTTTAGTAGAGGTCATGTGTTGATTCCTATCTCAGTCTAGCTTGAAAGAAAATGCAAATTAACATGAGAAGTAGAGAACAATGATAGTGTTTAATTCTGTGTCAAATGTCATAGTATATTAAGACTTCACAGTTTAGGGGCGCCTGGGTGGCTCAGTCGTTAAGCGTCTGCCTTCGGCTCAGGTCATGATCCCAGGGTCCTGGGATCGAGCCCCGCATTGGGCTCCCTGCTCGGCAGGAAGCCTGTTTCTCCCTCTCCTGCTCCCCCTGCTTGTGTTCCCTCTCTCGCTGTGTCTCTCTCTGTCAAATAAATAAATAAAATCTTTATTAAAAAAAAAAAAAGACTTCACAGTTTAGAGAAACATTGAAGGAGATTGAGAAAGAAGAGGGAATCTTGGTGGAAATTGAATTTACTTGGATTGGCCTTGAAAGCCAGTTAATAGTATCTTTAACAGTGAAAGAGGCAGGAAATGATACTGCAGCTGAGAAACTGGATTCAGAGTCATACAAATTTCAGTTTATATTACAGAAGGAAAAATTGATTATGTTTTGGATTTAGATTCTCAATATTCTCAGATCTGTAAGACTGGGGTCTTCTTTATCTAGAGGGAGTAGAGGTGTAAAACAATGTCATTCCAAATGGTTCTGTTTATAGCAGACGGCTAGGTTGTGTATTTCACGTGGCATGTGGAAAGAATATATTAGCCCAGCATATTTGCATTCAGTGTATTGTAACATTTTTAAAAATGTTGCACATTGGCATTAAAAATATATATATGATATATTTTTCAAACCTACGGAATATTTGCCTTACATTTTTTAAGGTAAATCTACCTTCCTAATAATTTGAAATACTATAATATTACAGTAATATAAAATATGTTGCTTTTTAAATTTTAACTTTATTTTTTATATCTATTCTACTTTTATTATTCTTCCTCTGATTATGCAGTAATAATATATTATCGTGATCCTTACAACACACTACACATATGTTATCGCACATAGGCATTTTTGAACACTGCTGATTTAAAATTTCCCGTTGTGAGGTTCTTTCAAAAGCATTTTACTTCTTTGATTTGAGGATGCTGCTGCTGTTTAGAGATATTATCCATTTCACTGAGGTCACCTATGTATCTAAGTTCTCATATGTGAAATTTGGGTTGTTAATCTGGCCTTACCATGATTGATTTCTGTACCACTCCAGACACAGTCTACTGTTATTTAAGATTTAAGCAAAGAGAAAATGAAGGGGGATGGGGTGTAGAAGAGGTAGAGTATCACACAACTGACAGGTTAATTTCAGGCACAGTTGAATCTATAATCTCAGATGATGTTATTAGGAGTCTATTCTGCTTAGCCTTGCTGGATTCAACTTGATTTCAGTTACCCGGAGGTAAAGTTGGGGCACAGCTGGAATAGAGAAGGTTGCTGTCCAGGGATTGGCACTCTCACCTAGGGGAGCAGAGGCTGTTTCTGAAAGGCAAAGGTGCCGTATGGACAAAGAAGTAGGAGATACCACTGCAGGACCCATGGTTAGTCTTGAACACAGTTATCGAAGTTTGTGAGAACTGTGTCGGCTGGCATTCATCTTCCATTAAGCATTAGGAAGCATTAAGCTTAACATGATTCAGAGGAAACCTGGTTCCTTTTTTCTAGACCAAAATTCAGTGCCATCCTAAGACTCACAGACAATTTAAAAACTGATTTTCAAGACTTTGTCTTATAATTAGCACCCCTAGCATCAATATTTTGTGTAGTCCTTGTTGGGCAAATCAATTAAATATATCCTCCCCTCGGTTTCCTTATCTGTTTAAAAAAATACTGATACGATTAGATTGACTAACCTCTGAGGTCATTTCTGTTTCTAAGAATATGTGACTCAATGATTCTCTCGCAAAGGTGATTACAGGTTGATTTTTCTTTCTTTTTTTTTTAAGTATGTATATTGAGTGGAAACTATCTTTGCTCTCAAAAAGCTAAATCCAGTAGAACTTTCTGCAGTGATAGAAATGTTCCATGCAGCTATTGAGCACTTGTAATATAACTGGTGTGACTGAGGAGATGAATTTTTCATCTGAACTTCATTAATTTTGCTTCAAATTAAAATAGCCACAACTCTGGGATTAACTTCTTTCAGCAAGATTTTTGAGAAACCATTGAAATTAAAAACAGAATTCATATGCTCTGCGATGAATTTAAAAACAGCAATTTGCCCCTTTCTTTTCAGTCTCCTGCACATAGCTACTCAAGCTACGACTCTGGCAAAAATGAGAGTGTAGACCGAGGTGCCGAGGACCTGTCTCTAAACAGGGGAGATGAGGATGAAGATGACCACGATGACCACGACGATTCTGAAAAAGTGAACGAGACAGATGGCGTTGAGGCCGAGCGGCTGAAAGCTTTTAATGTGAGTCCGGCCACCCTCCCTGTGTGGCTTACTTTTTACCACTTCACTTTCATGTTGTTGCTTGCTGGTAAATGTGGATCTTCTAGAGACATGTCTGTTTAATTTACAGAAGGATTTAAAAAGTACATGAAACACTCTTTGCCAACCAGACACCAGAATTGCTGTGTTTTGTTTAGAATTTTAAAGCCAAATGAGAGCTGAAAACTGGATTTGTGTTGTGTGAGTATGCATGTTTACCTAGTGGACGAGGGGGCCTCCGCTTCTTCCTCGGAAGAGTATGCCTGTCTTCAGTTATTTCTCTTGCCTTCCTGGCTTACCTAATTATGCATGACAAAAGAGTCCATTGTTTTCAGAGATTAGTGCACTGTGCAGCATAACAATGTAGCAGTCGCATTTATCATTAGTGGAGAATTTGATGGGGTGCTTAATTGTCACAGTCTACTGTTATTTCCTGATTTTTTTTCCTACACGATAGTCTATACTTTTCTGTCTGTCTGTCTGTCTGTCTGCCTCTCTCTCTTTTTTCTCTCTATTTTTTTATCCAGCCATTTAGAAAGCCTTTAAAGGGTGTTTGCTTAAAGTTTCTGGCTTTCCATTGCAAAGTTCTTCAGTGCATAAAGCAGAAAAGAGTATTTTCCTATCGGTAATCAAGACAGGAAGCTAGGAACAGCAGAGAGCAGTCCTCCAAACCCTTCTCCTCTGTCTCCCTCTTGCCAACAGATGTTTGTCAGGCTGTTTGTAGATGAAAACTTGGACCGAATGGTCCCAATCTCTAAGCAGCCCAAAGAAAAGATCCAGGCTATCATTGACTCATGCAGGCGACAATTCCCTGAGTATCAAGAGCGTGCCAGAAAACGTATACGTACTTACCTCAAGTCCTGCAGGCGGATGAAAAGAAGTGGTTTTGAGATGGTGAGTTTTGAATTAAAACACAGCCCTAGATTTCATCAAAATCCCACATGTAAACCATGACACTATTTTTTTTTTCATCTTAGTGTCTTTTTTATTTTTTCCATAATGTCAGGTCCAAGGGGTTTTTGTTTGCTTGTTTGTTTTTTTCCCCTTCTCCTTTTCATCTTCCTGAAGTATTTATCCCCTTTGTTATTCAATGAGGAATACCTGGTGAGACCAACACTCCCAGGCACACATGGTACCATGTCACAGGAAATGAGGGGGATCTGAGTTAAAAACCAATGAGAACCAGCATCTCATTCGTGTTTGTTTTCTGTCACTACTGAAGCAGATAGAAGGTTAACCAAGTCTTCAACTGAAGCACAGGTTGTTGCTTTAGATGGTATATGAGAATGGCTTTCTCTGGAACCAAAGGAAATGGATGGATCCACCTAAATAATACTGTTTTCATACCGGTGGTTAATAAGTAGCAAGCCTTGAGAGTAAAGATCAGGGAATGAAAATCCTCATGTGAAAAAGAAGGCTTTGTTGTACTCAATGTATTTGTGTGCTTGTGGATGGTAACATGAGCTTTTCTATTCACCTAGGCTTTACAGATGGATGAGATTATGTTGACATTAGTTATTTATGGGTGGAAATCAGATATCAGTGGTTTTCCAACTTTATTTCACCTTGCACTAATTGCTATTCCTAGAACTAGTGTATATGTTTACAATGTATTTTTTTTTTATTTTTGTTTTTTATGTATGGGAGCAGAAATGTATTAGAAATTTTCTGAAGCCATTTTTTTTTTTTTTCCTTTCTTGGCTCCATCGAAGCCAAGACTGCTGGTTCGTGATCAGTGCCTGTCATGTATTAGTTGTAATGGAGTAGTGTTGGTGAAGCTAGGAGAGGTTTCAGAGATGTCATATAGGAGAAATAGGTTCTTAGATTTAAATGAAATGACAAAAGCAATAAATCCACTATCTACTATCAATGCTTCTTCACTGGCTTCTAAAAATACCTTCAATATTTTTTTCTTTTTGAGAGAGAGAGAGCATGTGCTGGGGGGAGGGGCGGAGGGAGAAGGAGAGAGAGAATCTTAAGTAGGCTCCACACCCAGTGCGGAGCCCAACAAGGGGCTCAATCTGATGACCCTGAGATCATGACCTGAGCCTAAATCAGGAGTCTGATGCTTAGGCCTTTGAGCCACTCAGGTGCCCCCCCTTTGATATTCTTTGAAACAGTATGACTTTATAGAGAGGCAGTCTGCCTAGATAGTACCAAGCACAAGGCTCAGTCCCCAGAGAGCCTGGTTTGGGGTTCTGGATCCACCACGTCCTAACTGTGTGGCACGTTACTTCAGCGACCTGGACTCAGATGCCTCTTCTAGAGGTGTTAACTCCTAATTCATAAAGTTGTGAGAATTATATAAATTGTCACTTGTAAAGCTCTGCAAACCATTTCTGACACATAGTAACCACTCAATATATCTTAACTGTGACAATATTTTCAAATATTCAATCTATCATCTGATAAAAGCTTCCCAAACTGTTTGTATTAAACAATCACAGAATACTCCATTTAAGTACTTATTTACTTCTCAGAATAATAACTATATTGAAGTCAGAGTTGGTAGTGCATAAGTCATTTTAAAATCAAAATGGCATTTCTGTGCCTGATCAAACTAAATTATGACAGTAGAGGTATAAGAGAGGAGAGTTTGCTTAAAGAAAATAAAGCTATTTCTCCCATTACTGAATTATTTAAAAATTATTATTACCTACTCAATAGAAGAGAGATGACAGAGAGAAAGGGTATCTAAACAGGTATAAAAACCTAGAGTCCTAGCACTGTCATTTGGCTCAGAACACTCAGCAGCTGATGTAAAATTGCGATAGAACCTAAATATGTCTCATTCAGAATACAATGTACAATATTTACTTTTCTTTTTCAGTAACAATAAAGATGATATCCTATACCAAGGTTTTTATTTTACCAGCATCTGGCATTTCTATTTTTGGAGATATTTATTCGGAGATTTTTTGGTAAAATTTCTTATTTTCCATTAATTATTCTTTATGAGAAAAATTATCGTCATGTAGAATTCTTAATTTCTCTAAGGCATATTTGAAACTTTCACAGGTTTTTCTATTGCTTGTATTTATTTACTTCAATATGGGCATCTATTTGTTGTATACCCTGTGCTATGCATAGAGAAGAACAAAAATTGACTAATTCAAAGTCAAGGAGTTTTACAAACTAATCACAAAGAAATATACTGTAAAGAAATGCTATTTTAATTAACTTTTATTTTTTATTTATTCATTTATTCAATAATGTACATACCATTATACAAAGTAATAAGCAGAAATATTAGAGATTTCTAACCAGTTATTTAGGAAATATAACATGTTCCCTGATATTACGATTCATTGAGGTGACAAGTTGTGGGAAGTGAAATACCTAAGTAATAATATAAGGCCTAATATAATTAAATGTTAAGTGAACAACATGAATGAAAATTTTTATCATAGGTTAGGGCTTTTTTTATACACAGGAATATTCTAAAATAACAAATCTACCATTCAGTTGACACTTGGAATCTTGATTTTTTTTTTTAATGTATTACTTCACTGTCATGGGGCATGGGGAAGATTATGTGTCATTTTGAATACTTATCCTTATCTAGAACAGATAGGAAAATGTATGACTAGGGCAGATAGTAATTACAACTAAATACTGTATGTGAATATTTTTCCCTCACTTTTAAAAATTTGATATAAAGTAATATCCATAGTTGTTCTTTTTAATTGAAACAGCATTAAATAAAAAACCTTTGTTCTATTGTGTTTTATGTAGGTAGACATGGAGAAAAAGTCTCATTTTCAGCATGTAGTTGTTTTTACATACAAATTATTCTGCAATACTTAACAGGTCAACAAGTCGAAATAAGAATTTTTTACTATATTTGTAAAATGAAATTGTTAAGTGTAGGATTATTTGGGGTTTTTAAATTTTTATTTATTTATTTGACAGCATAAGCAGGGGGAAGAGAGAGGCAGAAGGAGAAGCAGGCTTTCCATTGAGCAAAGAGCCAGATGTAGGGCTCCATCCCAGGACCCTGAGATCATGACCTGAGCCAAAGGCAGATGCTTAACTGACTGAGCCACCCAGGTGCCCCATTATAGGTTGGGATAAGTGTAGAATTATTTGGTAGGAGATTCCATCTTATAAAATGAAAGTGGCTTTCAACAAGCTTATCTCTTCCAGTTATTTGGGGTGTCTAAACCAGAAGACTCTTTAAGTAGAGTGAAACACAAAATACTGAATTATGTTTTGTGTTGACTTTAAGAAATTCAAAGAGGTAATCCCATAGAAGTGGGTCATCACAACATATATTAGTTGAGAATGTTGGCATTCACTTTTATTAATTTCCCACTGTCATTAAGACAAAATATATGCATGGTTAATAATAATTATCCCTTAAGAATTTACATGTCAACATAAATACTTTTAATTGACTTCACTGAATGTATACAAATATTAGAGTAGATGTTTAAGCATTTTTTTATTTCACTAGAATTATCAAGACCCCACAGATCTTGATTGCCTAAGTAGCCAAAATTTCATGCCATCACTCCAAATAGTCTCTGTAATGGGCTAAGTACAATAACTGTATTACTATATTTATATAACTATAACTATATTATTCTATATTCTATATTCTTTTCGTACACTTTCACCAACTCACTGCTACCAATCCTTTCAAATCATAAAATCCTCAGTGTTGAATATCAAAGGGCATGTTTTATGAAAAATCTCATAAGTTTGATCCAGAGTACGGTTTTAATATTCATTAAATTTTTAGAACCCAGTGAATGAGTTAAGCAGCCATTAAATTAATCCTTTGACAAATACATCCAATTGTTACTGATTCACTTGTGCAGCTTTGACTCTCAAATTACTTAACTAGTTTTCTAAAGAATATCTGTTGATTGTTCTAGAAAAAAAAAAGCGTTTCTTCAAGATGTTCTGATCTTAAAGAGCATGTATAACAGATAAGATCATAAAAGCAAAACTTTATGAACAAGGTGGGATTGGTCCATGCCTAAGTATAGTCTGTGTTATGTGATGTGATTTCTCTTTTTGTGTTCTGAGCTTATATTGTTAGAGACTGTTTCACCATGCTGCACATGTTTACCTGTATTTTTTATAAAACTCGATATTTCGGGGAGCCATTGTAAGACCCTTGCAGCCCATAATTCCTACTGTATCTCAAATTGTGCCACTCTACCAAGATAGATCAGGTAGCCTAGATATTTGAATTCAATAAATTTAGCGTCTTGAAAATTACTTGTTTACTTACTTTTTAAATATCATGTGATTAACTATGTTTGAAGAAATAGGTCTATGACATTTTTATAATATTTTGTTAAGGATGTTGTCCATGAGGCTACTAAATGTCCATAGTATATTACCTCATTTCAGAAACTTCTTTTAGAATGTCATACAAGAAAAAAAGTGCTTCTCCTATGGAAATAGAATGTTTTTTGTTTTCTCTTTACTAGAACAATGCAACTAAATTTGTTTACTTTTGTGCCCACTGCCAGCAAGTTCAGAGCCAAAGTTTATCTGAAGTCCTAGTTATATTTTTTTAATTGATCATAGCGTATATTTCTTTGGTGGCTCTGATATCTATTTTAGGGGAAAATGAGATATAAATTTAAAAAAATTAAATCTAATTATGGAAACACCATATTTTAATACCCTAATCGAAGTTCTTTATTATAGTATTTCTTTTTAAATACATCCTATAGTGCCCTCCTCAGCTATTTTGATACTGGTCTTCTGAGCTTATGACTCTTTCATCAGAAAAGAAGTAATGTTTAGGAAATAGTACATTTTTTTAGGGAATTTCACTAATTAAATCATTTGCCTCGAGTTGTCTAATGCAGATGAAAGTAGAGAGATCGGAATTGTTTTTCAATTTAAAACTTCTCTGATAATGAGCATTGCAAAAGCTACAGTGACACTTGCTATTCATTCTTTAGCAAATGGAGATATTATAAAAAATGAATTAAAGTGCTTCTTTAAAACTTTGATTAGAGATATAACCATCCCTTCATACAAGGTCATGATTAAAAACTATAATAACCTGTGCAGCCATTATTCACATTATTATTCGCACAACTGTGTAAGTTTCTGTCTTTTGTGACCAATTAACTTAATTGATGCTAATTAGCAAACACATTTTGTTTGAATTCCCCACCTGTTACTTGTGCCAACTTTTGGTCTGTTTTTTTATAAATGTCATCTACCATCCTCCGGGATACTTTACATGCCATCTTCTGAGTTCTTTATTCATAGTATTTCTTTTTAATTACATCCTCTAATATTCTCCTTAATAATTTTGCTATCTGACCTTTTGAATTCACAATTCTTTTACTTTCTCAGTTTCAAGATCTGCATCTCTATTTCACTTTGGCCAGTGTTAACATGGATGTACCTTAGTCTTAGTTATCAAAGAGTCTGCACAAGCAATATTAAAAACTTTGACAGTCATCTAAAATTTTTCAAATATCTGCCACTGTCTTTGCAGAGGAAATGCCCTCATTGTATTTGCCCCTGGATGAGCCCGAAGCCTCTGTTCCCCCATCATTTAGCCTCCTTCAGGATGTTGCTTCATCAACCATCCCAGTGCTCATATTCCCTTTTCATTGAGAGGGAAACTTCTCTTCTGACTTTAAAAAAAAAAAAAAAAAAAAGGTCCCCAGACTCCAAGAAAATATTTCTTCTGGTGTCTTCTTCTTCTTCAGTTGAGACCATCCTTCTTTGCCAGATTCCTGAAAGATTATTTTATACTCACAGATCACCACCAACTCCCCCAGTGGTCCCTCACATCCAGACTCTGGTTCTCACGACCCTTTGAATTGGTTCTTTAAAAGATCACATGACTGCCTTTGTACCAGACCCAAACATTGCATCCTCAATGAAACCACCCCCATTTTCTTGAGGCTCTTGTTACTCTCCCTCCTTATTTACTTTTCTTGCTTTTGAGCCACTTGCTAAGATATCCTGGGCTTGGCCATGTACAGCATCTTCCCCTATCTGCAACTGAAGAGGTCTGTTCTGTGTAAGCAACTCTCAACGTTGAATCCCAGTCATCTGCAGAGCTTTTGTGTTTCATTCCAAATGTCAGCCAGATGCTGGCAAATGTATTCTATCTGCAAGGAACTCATTGTATTCTTCATCATTCATCTTCTCCCCTGGCCTTTCACCTCATCTACCAAACCACCAGTAAATTCCTCTTGACTTGCCTCTTTCTGGTAATAGTGCCACTAATTGTCATTTTTACAGCAGTGCTCATAAACCTGGAATGAGACTGGACTCTTTCATACACTTATGGCTTGCATCTTACCACTCACTGAATTTCTTTCTTTGCTATGATTCCTGAATCAGTCGAATAATTTTGACTTTTATCGGCTACCATTTTAGTTCTAGCCTTTCATACCTCATACGTATACACTTACAGACTCATAACTCACCTCTATTTTCATCTTATTCTCCCTCCCTACCCTCTATTCCTAGGCAGAGACAGAACTAGGATTTGTGCCTGAAAATTATAAAAGTTGTGCCTTTCATTAAAAGAAAAGTAATACAAAATGTTGAGCAAAAAATTAAGTAGAGGATGAATATTTATTTCTACTTAGAAAAGATACCATACACAAAAAATTTCAAAAACAGAAGTCATGAAGATTCAAACCCTTTTCCTCTGACATCTCTTGAGACAATTTTCGGACACACTTACATATAAATACTTCCTGATTTTCACTTGGCTTTCCCTCCCTACCCAGAATGCTGACAATACCCAGAAACTCTGGTGAGGGACCCTGGTGTCTAAACTTCATTGGCTTTATGAGAAATCTTCCTTTGCGCCTGGAGTAGTCTTCCTTGATTCTGGCTTTGATGATGTCAAACTTTTGCCATCTCAGAACAAATTCTAAGTTTCTTACAATAATAGAGCATGGCCTTTTGAAACTGAGAGACCTAGATTCAATTCCTGGCTTAGTTCAATCCCTGTACAACTTTGTGTGATGTTTCTGAATCTCCACTTTTCTAAAGGAGTGGGCTATTGGGGTATTGTATGTGATAATGCATATGAAATATTTAGCGTATGATCTGGACTCTTTCTACCCTTTCTTCTAATACACTCAGTTATTTCATTTACCACCTAAAGCCTTCACATGGGACTTCTGGTACTGTTCTCAGTGTGTGCTCTTGTAGTCCACGGATTGCTCCTGACTCAGGGATCATGGGTGTTGTTTATTAAATATATTAAGGTTGAAGGGTAACTAGAGTGTAAAGAATATAGCCAACAGAGTTGTCAGAGTTACTTATCACTGGATCTTTTAGTTTTAGCAAAACGTTGACCTAAGCCTCATGGAGTACCCCTCCCACCCACCCACTTTCCCTCTACAAATACATAAATACTGAGTAGAATATAACAACTTTTTAAATACCTAGCCAAGAGCAAAAGAGAGAAAAGGAAATTTTCAGGCTATGAACTTGGTAGGAAACTCATAGCCATAAGCCCTTAATTTGATAGGGTAACAGACTAGCAAGGTAGAAAAACTGAATGTAGGCCAAAACAGGTCAGGGTTGCCATCTAAATGCACACTTAAATTCAAGAGATGTGGATTTTGTAACCGGAGAGGAACACGAACTGTAAACTGTATAAATAGCTGGGCCTCGGGAAGAGTTACTGCCCTGTGAAAGGAGAATTAGAAACATCCAGTTACAACTTTGAGAAATAAAACGGCAGGCATTATAAGCATTAAAATTAAAACCTTCCTGGATGGGTTAAATAGCAGATAAGATTCAGCCAAAGAGAAAAATCAATAATCTGGAACATTGAACTACGGAAATTACTTCTAGAAAGAAAAAGAGAAATAGGAAAAAAGAAGTGAAGATGGAAAATAGAATGATAAAGATAGATCTAAAAGGCATTCCAGAAGAGAAATTAGAGTAAGGACAACATTCAAACAGATGCGAAGGGAGAGTTTTTTAGAATTGAGTAGACCATTGAATCCTAAGAACGGAGAAATAGACCAGTGCTGAGCAGTGTAAATAAAAACAAATCTGTATCTGTATACATCATAGCGAAACCACAGCAGACCCAAGAAATTCTTAAATGTCGCTATGAAGAAACGAGGCTATCTTAAAACAGAAAACTGAATGAACACACCTCTTTCCTCAAAATAGATACCAGAAGACTGTCTACAAAGGACTAAAGGAGAAATAGTCTTTTTTTTTTTTTTTTTTTTTTTTTAGAGAAACTACTTTTAATTAACAAATCAATGCCCAGCTAACCTCTGCTTCCAGAGTAAGACAGTGACCAATGTTACCACTCACAGGCTAGCTGTGGAAGAGCTGAAACATCCTCCAAGCAGAGGGAAGCTGAGCCCTGAGGGAAACAATGGGAAATTAGCAGCATGGCTGAGAAAATCTGAAGAAAAACGCCCTGATTTCACAGTCCGTGGATCTTGGTTCTTAGACCTGCTTTACCAGTCGTTACTCGTAGACCCTGTATCCCTGAGCTTCAGTTTCCTCCTGGGAAAAATGGAAACAAATAGCATTTGTTTCGTACATGTCACTTGAAATAACAAATGTAAAAAGTCCTACCTAGCCTAGTACCCAGTATCTGAGGAACATGATAAAATGCAATCTAATTTGGAATTGCATTCCATGGCTCCCTTTATTGGAAAATCCTCACTGTCTCAATCTCTGGAACTAGTTGGAGGACTAAATCAAATATGTCTTTATCTATTTAGTCCTCACTTCTCGCTAAAAGCAGCCTTAAATCTCTCTCTCTTCTGTGTGCAAATTGTACTTTGTGGTACTCTTATGTAGTTTTATCCTGTCTTTTATTGCTGTTATTTATATATGGGCCTTAGCTCCCTTACAGGAAGTTCTGTTCCTCAAGTACTATGCTGCTTACCTTGTTCATGTCCCTATCACCTACAGTGTTTTATATAGAGTGCGATTAATTGCTCATGAAAGCAGCTCAATATATGTTCAATTCAACTGAATTGACGTTGTCGAATGAAAGACGAATGAATGAATGGACATTTACTAATGTGTTACTTTGTGGTAGAAATTAGCTGGGAGATAAGCTAATTTTTATTGTGTGCTATGTGTTTCACAGTATTCAGCATTTGGCGTTTCAATTTTAAAAGTGACTGCTAACTGAAAATCTAATAGGAAAAAAAAAATCTCCCTAAAGAGAAAAGTTACATTGCATTTAATTTTAACTCTTGTTAACTCTTTAAATACTGTTTTTAAAATATTGTCATCTATTTGGCAGTTTGTGTGAATAGGTAGTGATATTAACTGAATGGGTAGAAATTGTGTACTGTATTGGTTTTCACAAATAAGCTATTGGGGCAAAGAGACCATGACTGACAATAATCATAAGCATATCTAGTCACTTATTTTCAAGATTAAAAGATTTAAAAGATTAAAAGATTTAAATAAGTAGTCACTTTGTTAAAAATGATAATATGTCATTTCAGTTGATAATTTAGTTTTTCTTGTCTTAATCAAAGATATTTTCAGATGGGATTAGCCAAACTGGGCTTCTGAGTATTAAATACAAGACATTAAGTTCTCATGTATTTGTGAGAGATCATTATTAAAGGCCAATAATGCTCTAAAATTAAGGCCAAAGTGCATACCATTAACTCATAATTATTATCAAAGCTTGGATGAAGGTTAATTAGCATTTTTGTTGAAAACACTTTTTCAATCTCCTTTCAAATAGGTCCGGAGAATTTTCTCAAGAAACTGGGAAGTTCAAGGATTCACACATAGCTGGATCCATGGGGTCAGATGTCAGGGCTTCTCTGCTCTCCTATTTCTTAACTATATGCTTCTCTTGTGTGTTAGTTAGCTTACTTCTCAGACAGGTCCTTGCTACCTGTTATAAAATGCTGCCATCCGCAGCTCTCAGTCTCTCTTCTTAAAACATAGAGTCCAAGAACTGTCTTCCAGCTCCAGATCCCCCTTCCCATGAAAGGACTTTGCTCCTATTTGGATCATATATCCATCCTTAGATCAGCCACTGAGAACAAAGGGATGAGCTCTCATGATTGTCCACACCCACACCTAGGTCATGGCGAGGGTCAGGTCACTGAGAATCTTTGTCATTTTTTCTACCAAAACCATATAGGATGAGGGAAGAACAACTAAACTATGATTTTAGTCCATATCCACAAACCTTATCTGAAACCTTGGATCATATGTGGTCCAGAATTCAGAACTTTTCAAATTTGGGGCATGTGACACAGTATATATTCTACTTATTGCATAGCACTCACAACAGGGTCTGGGAAAGCCTCTCACAGACAAATATATAAGTATTTCTGCCATAAAAGATATGGATATTCACAGAAAGTAGGAAAAAGAAAGATTATAGGTATTCTCATGTCAATTTTTTCTGCCAAATTCCCCCAAATTTATCAAAAAACACTTTCAGTTTAACAACATGAACATTACAGAATTGTGATAAAAGATTGTGAGTCTATAATTAACATACTTTATTGCATGTATATTACACCCTACATGCTAGGCATGTATTAGCTTGTAAACTATGATAGCATAGAGAGTATTGATACTGTTTATATATTTGAACTTGACACAGTTCCCAACATATAGAACGTGCTCATTAAATACAGTTGTTGAATAGATAAGTGAAGATATCAGTGGCTTTATGTACATTACCTCATCATGGAATTGTAACAATTATCTCATGAGATGGAGACTATATTGCCTCTTCAGAACTTACTGAATGAACCTTAGTTTTGCCATTTGTAAAAATAGAAATAATGATATCTGGCAGGATGAGTGAGGTTCGAGGGGAGTGTATAGCAAAAGTGGACAGACTGATTACAAGTAGCTGATCTCATAATAATATCCTAATAGTCTAACAGTTCATTGCTAGACTATTACTTTATTCCACTGATGTATACAAATGAAGCTACTTGGTTAGTAGAAAGGATCCCATAAGGGCTACAATTTACTACACAGCCTATAACAATTATCCCTTTAGGTATAGATATACCATTTGGGGGAGATAGAATATGCATTTCATCTAAGCTGCAGAATTTTAAGATTATGTATTTTATGAAGTAACAAGATTAGGAAAAATAACCTTAGTGTAGGTCTCTATCTAAACTGACTACTGAATCATTTGCTTTGGTTATTTTGAAAGAGCTCATTCTATATAGAATCTTGGGTGGATGTGCAGTTGCTCGCAATCTGACCTCATTTAATACTTGATCTGGTAATGCTCGCACCCTCGATTCTAGCAAGCCTTGCCACTAATAAGTACTATTAACCCATGAATAGAGTCTTACAGTCATGATTTCTTGTTACTTTTTTAAAATTGTAAAAAAAAAAAACAAAACAAAACTGGAGCATCCTAAATGTATGGCGAAAGTTCAGAGGACTCTAACATTGTTTAGTTTATATCTTATGACCAAAAATTGGAATAGTTTGTTGATGTGGTGGTTTTACATGTATATATAAGGAAAGGCACCTTTATGTTGTGCCAACAGCAATCACATCTTAAGTCCCCAATTAAAATGTGACTTTTTCAACTCCAAAAGTTCCATGCGACAGTTTAGCCATCTGTTTAATGAAATGACCACCACTGATTTGGTCAGGGATAATTATTACAATAAGAACAGTGCTAGGGAAAGATCAACTCATCCCAGTTGAGGATGACAGTTAATTACGAAGAGGTAATTAGTGAAGGTGATTCGCACTGTCTCATCTCCAGGGTAAGAAATAAGTAACAAATCTCACTCTAGGTATAGATCATGTAGTGTGTATGATTATATACATCTTTGAATCATTATTTTTAAATCTTATAAGATATATACCAAATAGTGTATTTACTGAACTAAATTCAACCAGAAGTGTTGTTTTTCATAAATTATCTACTGAATTCTATGTATTTGAGGGTTTTTTGGTCAAAATATTCTCAGATTATTACGTGGAGGCTTTTGTGTTCTCTGGCCACTCTTAGTGATGTAAGAGGGAATTTTCAGCATTTGTCCCTCGTGGAATCCATGATGAGAGCCCTTGATACACTTTGCTAATTACCTGCCGGGAAGACCCTAGTGCAGCAATATTAGAATAAGCTCTGTGCTATCAATGTGGCGAAGGAAAGGAGAGTTCTGATGAAGGTGGTTCTCAAAACTCACACTAAATAGTTTTAAATTCCTCTATGATAACATTGCTTTGCTAAGGAGCAAAATTGATTAATTTCCTTCTCACTATCTTGGCTTAAGTACTCCTGAGCTGTGAAATAGACAAAAGCCAAATTATGGAGGAACAATAAACAAAAGACTTTCATTTTTCGTATCTTAGAGCCAGGCACAGGGTAACGGACCTCTGTGTGTCGTGAAGAGCTTTGGCATTCATTATTGGCTCCTCAGTATTAGAACCAAGGGGATTTTTAACAGATTGCCTCACAGGAAGGCAAGAACTCTGCCTGGCTCCTCGTTCTCATTTTGGGCATGAGACTAAGCTTTTCTTATGTTTCATATACAGTTATTTCTTGGCACTCCTGGTTTCTCCAACATGAAATTCTTATGAATTTATATGGCATCCATTTAGAACATATGAAGAACTGAGCTAAGTTACATTTATTTTTGTGCTTTTAATGAAGAAGGGTTCTAAAGCATCAATAGCAAAATATATTAGGAGATTCTCAGTCCCTTTAAGAGGAGGATTTTGGTGAGATCCTAATATATTCTTTGCTTAAATGCAAAATAGGGTTAGCTGTAAATGGATTCCGCTGTAGGAGTGTGTAGTATTTAAGGTCTCTAGCTTTGTTTAAGCTTACTGAGACTTTAGTTGTGAACTGAGAATAATTCTTTACTAGGAATTATTCCCAATTTATCATCAGTCTTAGATATAAATCCAGGTGTTTCCACGTACATAGCTGTGTGATCTTGGGCAAGTTATATAATCTCTCAGAACTTCAATTTATTTTTCATCTAAAATATGAATATTAGAAGTACTTTTCTCAAGGGTTATTTGGAAAACGAAATTAGATAATGAATCTAAGCTGCTTGTTATAATTCCTGGCCATCTTAACACTCAGGATGAGATAGGTATTATTAATATTTATCTAAAAATTAAATTAGGATGGTACTCATTTTCTACTTAGAAGTACATATTTCATTATATACTTAAGATATAGTAAGTTCTTTGAAAAATACCTATTTCTTAAACTGTAACATAGACTTATTCATTCTGCCTTTCTTTCCAATCAGCATGTCTGAATTGTAATACATACTTGTAAAGGGTTAGCTTTGGCCTGCTTATTGTTTAGTTGAGCGTAACAGGGTGTGTGTGTAAAGATTTTTTCTATAATATTTTATATTAATGATAAATTAGGTAAAAGTACTAAGTATAGAACAGAATTTAGAGAGTAGAAGGGTTGAGAATTGGGAGACATGAAATCTGGGTTCTATATCTGGTCAAATCACTTAACTTCTCTGGGTTTCAGTTTCTTCAAACTTTAGTGAAGAAACTTGTACTGAATGATTTCTGTGGCCGTTTACAGTTTTCAAGTTATAATTCTAGCATAAACTCAGAACAACTCTATTTTCAAAATTATACTATTTAACTACTGGCAATGTCTATCACATATCTTTGCTTCTACTTATTTTTTTCCCACTTAATAGAAAAGAGTACATGATTGCTTTATCTTAAGTTGATTTTTTTTCCCCAAAATATTGAAACATTAGGCTATCCAGTGACCTTAAAAGTGATCTAGCCCTTCTCAGCCAGGGCATTATTCTAGTTTCTGAGAAGACCAATTTCCTATATCTGGAAAAGACTCAACTCTCCCTATCATTATCTTTGAAAAAGAAATCATATAAATTATCATGCCTAACAACTTTTACTGTTCTAGTGAAAGTTATTTCCCATTTTGTTTAAAAAAAAATTTTTTTTAATTGAAATAAAATGCTAATTTTAATTACAGGGATATTTTACCTTTTATTCTCCTGTTCAACAGACTTTTATGCATTTAAGAAGGTGTGTGTTTATTACTTTAATTGAATCAGCTTAATAAAGTTCTATAGCTTTATATATTCCTAATTTTGAATGGAAATACCTGATGGAGAAAAATAAAGATAATGAAGAGCAGGAATACATCTCTCTGAATTTCATGTGACTATCAATAATTGGATCAAGAAAAGAGAGGCTGCTGATGTTTTATTTAGATTGTGTTAATTCAGTCCCCAGAACCAGATGAAAGGTCTAATAATATAGTTTATAATGATGTGAACTGTCACTTCTATTTGAATAATGTTAGCTACAATCAAATAATTTTTTCTTTTTTCATTATGGAATGTTCTTATTCTCATTTTTTCTATAACACCTTTGCCTCCAAACATAATTCAATTGGGAAAAACAGCACTGTGTACCTAATTCCCATGTGGTTTAGATTATAATTTTGAGCTGAGCTGTGGCCAAAGCTTTGCCCTTTCACGAGACACTGATTTTGTGGCTTAATATATTTTGGTTCTGAGCTAGATTATCTTATCCATACTCAGGGAAGTACAGAATGAAATGAAGAAACCATATGAATTTTGAAATTATATTTACATCTTTATGGCCATTTACTTTTTTTAAATTTTCAATTATTTATCTGATTTGATCCTCCTCTCTGTTCCCAGCACACACTCCTGGCTTTCTAATTTCCTTCTCAAAATGATGCCACTGCATTTACCTGCCACTTCAAGGGCCTCTCTCTTTTCTTTCTTTTACAAAAATAGCATTTCCAGTATCTTAATGCTTTATTGTCAAGGTTGTCTAGGCATCCTTCCAGGCATCTCGTGGGGTTAGCAGTGGAGACAGTACCCTGTACCTTTCCTACCTTTTGTCTACAGAGGTAACTTTAGAGGTGGAAGCATGAGGAGATCGGCTGAGGCAGCTACAGAAATTGTTTCCTAGTTCAAGCAAGGTCAGAGCCTGGTCTTGTTATACAATATACAAATTCCACTGAGGAGTACCTTTGAAAGCCCTCATGGTCTGAATTTAGCTGTTCTTCAGTACTGAGATATAAACCCTATGGTTCAATTTGCTAAAGCACATTTTACATGCTAGAGTTAGCAAAAGTGAATCAAGTACCATAAAGGCATGCTCCTATTCACTTAAAAAAATTAGAAGGTCTCTATTACGTTAGAGACTTCTAATAAATGGCATCCATACAATATTTGAGATTCAGGCTTTGAAAACTCTAAGGTGGCATGTTACTATATAGGCTAGCTTCCCAAAGGACATTTTTTATTTTGTAATTTCATATTTTGCTATCTTATCTGGCTTAATTGTCATGTTATTTCTTATCATTTGCTTATCTTCATTAAAAAACTGTTCAATATCATTAAGCACTTCATCTTTCAGTTAGATGATTTTGCATGTAATTATGGGAAAAGAAAATGGAAAACTTTTCTGATTATCACAAATGATACGGAGAATTGCAAACAATTTGAAGTTAATTATGAGCTTAGTTGGGTGGGTTAATTAATTTCAACGTGGGCTACATAGAAGACGGATTTCCAACATGTATCCATTAAGTTAATAATATTAACTCCTATTTTATAAATAAAACATGTAGGTACACATACAGCTCATATCAAAACATCAAACTTTTATTATACTGAAATCGTTCCAGGACTGACGTTTTAGTTTGTATTTAAACAAAGTATTTTTAGTGCTCGCTTCAGCAGCACATATACTAAAAAAAGTATTTTTAGAGGATTTGAATCCTACCAATTGTGTCCCAACTTTGACTGCAAATATTCATATTTCATATTAAACTTGTTCAACATGGTCTGAGTGTCTGTCAGTTTTTCCAACTATGTTTCAGCCTCGTCACTTGATTTTGTTTTGTTGTGCATTGTCATATGTTACGAGAGAATTAAAGCACTTCTTTTATTTACAAAACCCAGTCAGCATTTTGTCACTGCCTATTCAAACTCCAGCTTAATGGCCCAGACTGACTATTTGTGACAATGGAGCTATGGGAATGAGTGATGGATCGGTGTAGCAGCGATAGCTTTAACCTCTAACTAGCTTTCATTTCTCATCTTTGCAATTTCCATTTCCTCTTTTTATTGAAATAAGTTCAGTTGAAATAAATGGATGCTCCTGCACAGCCTGTGAGCTCTTCTGAGAATAACATTGGTCTGTTAATAATTTTTCATGTTTCTCTCTCTCTCTCTTTTTTTTTTTTTTTAGTCTCGACCTATTCCTTCCCACCTTACTTCAGCAGTTGCAGAGAGTATCTTGGCCTCAGCCTGTGAGAGTGAAAGCAGGAATGCCGCCAAGAGGATGCGTCTGGATAGACAACAGGTACTGAGGAGCCTTGGGGGCTGGTGTGCACCCGCGATGGCAGACAAAATACGGTTCATTTAGTCCAATTTATGTAGAAGGCGAAAGACTCTTGAATGGATTTTGAAGTACACCAAGATACAGTTTTTGTGTCTTTCTGATATGAATTTGAACTTGAAAATGCATGTTCATGAGATCAGTAGGCATCCGTCAAATTTTCCGTGGTGAAAAATGGCCAACTGTAAAGTTAATGAGCCAGAATTCTGTTTAGTATCCAATTCGCGGGCTAATGGCTTATTTAAATAAGTGGTTCTAGCTGATCATTGACAATAGTTTTGTAAATTTACCTGATTGTTTATGATAGTGACATGATTGTGTTCATTCTGAATGAAAGCAAACCTCTCTTTAATGGCCTCTGGTCTGCTGCTAAATGTCTGTGGATTATTCTGGAAATGGTGAAAAAGCACAGATTTTGCAAGCCTAGAAAGCTGTAAAATGGGGATATAAAACAATGAAAATGTACGTCCTGGGCTTGCTTCCTCATTAATGAACCATTTACTATATACCCATTAAGAATCATCTTTCTCTGTCTCTTTTTTAAGGATGTACCCCCATGTGGTGTGGACGTGTGCATTTTTTGTGCATTGTGTGCTTATGTTTCATTCAGTTTTCCCTTGGTTTATCTGCATCCATCTGTTGCCCCTTCTCAGGTCTGGAATGCCTTTCTCTGTCTTCTTTTTCTCTCTGGCCTTCTTAATTATCCATAATAAATTACTAAATTGTAATATATAACGTTAAATGCTACACATAAAAGTATGCTGTATTCTGACTTCTAAGTTACTTTTACAACAAGTGATCTGGTGCTTCATATCTTTAATTAAGTTTGGAACGAGAGGACTAAATTGTTAGTCTAATTTTGTTTTTCCTGTCAGCCAATGAGCTTCTAAGAAAAATAGAAAAAAAGTTTTTCTCTTCCAGGACTAAAATATGTAAAAATGTTTCAGAATGGCATTATTTAAAATTTTACGTGTTTATTATCAATATGGCATGTGCTAATAATTCTAAACAGTGCAAAGATGAAGCCTTCAATTTTTTTTTTAAAGATTTTATTTATTTATTTGAAAGAGAGAGAATGAGAGAGAGCGAGTACATGAGAGGGGGGAGGGTAGGAGGGAGAAGCAGACTCCCTGCTGATCAGGGAGCCCGATGTGGGACTCGATCCTGGGACTCCAGGATCATGACCTGAGCCGAAGGCAGAAGCTTAACCAACTGAGCCACCCAGGCGCCCGAGCCTTCAATTTTTTTAAATGTATTCACCTCAGATAAAATATATATTTTGAGTTTGTTAATCATTCTTGGCCAACAGTATTTATTCACATATGCATGCCCTCAGTGAGACTTTTATCATTATTGTAAGTCTAGAATTTGTCTTCCTTGAAATAAGTCAGAGCTCTATATACAATACCACATAGCAGAGTGATCAAGATGGCACATTCGGAGTTAAAGACATCTGGTTTTGATTCTCAGCCCTACCTTCACTAGCTGTGTGCCATTCAGAAAGCTGCTCCATTCTCTGTGCCTTAGTTTCTTTATGGGCAAGCTAACAATAACAGTTCTCATCCTATAGGGTTGTTGTGAGAATGACAGATTTACGTTAAGTACTTAGCCTGGCATGTAGTAAGCATCAGTAAGTTCAGCCTAGAAAAGAAGATTTTAACTGATATTCTCTCAGTGCCTTGGCATCAGTAAAACTAGAAAGAAGCACTAATAGGACTATCTTAGATACAGGAGTTTTGAAGTCAGACTAAGTCTATTTGAGACAAGATCATAATTCTAGAAACAGGAATGGTAGAATTCTGGGATTGAATGGGCTCTTCTGGGTGTTGTCTTGCCATATATCCCACCTAGTCTACACTCTAGGATGGTATCAGTCATATATACAGTTATTATGAAAATTGAAGGACTGATTCACATTATGGACTACCTATGATATCACTCTACAGTATCCCCAAAAGCTGGGCATCCACCAGTATTTAGTCCAACTTCTTAAACCACTGTTGGCCTAACCTATAACATGGAGGGTACAAATATTAAGTTCACAGATTTATTTTGAGGATTTCACAAGGCAAGGCATATGAAAGCATAGTTCATTTGATTAGTTTATGTATTGTCAGAGCTCTACTGTGGTCACCATTTGCTTGAATACCTAAAGTGGTAGGAAAATCCCACCTCTAGGGCTGAAGATCTACTATTTACTAACACATGTGTCCTGTTATCAGAGAGCTATAATCATTTTGACAGTCCTTAAATTGAGATCAAATTTGTTTTCTAGAGCTTCCACCCACTGAAGAAAAGCTGCTAGCAATCATGAGGAGAGTGACTTCTTACTATTCCCCTACTTCCCAGGGAGTAGGGACTGGAATGGGTGAGGACCAACTAGCTGTTTCCTTTTTCTGTCCTCCTATGTAGTGGTCATTTATGACAAGGCTTCATCACCTGAGAATAGGGCATGTCCAATATCTCTCCCACCTAGTAGTGTTCTTTCCAGGCTTTAAAAGTGTTCAGTGAGTTTGGGATGTATGGGGGATATGGAAGAAATGATTTAAAAAATACATTCAGTAATTTATTGGAAACCTAATAGGCACTTTTTAGATTTTTTTTTTTTTTGCCATTTAGTAATTTCGACAACCCCATGAGAAGCAGGTATTATTATTCTCATGTTCCTATAAGGAACCCAAGGTTCAGAGAAGAGGGATTATTTGTACAGGGTCAGCTACATCAGACTCAAATCAGCTCAGATCAGACTTTGAGTTTACATTATGTGAGGCTGACACTTGAGATCTCTATACAATCCTATACCTCTCACTGATAAATTCACTGAGGGAAAACCGGTGTCCTGGAAGAAACTCTTAGGACACATATCATTTGTGCCTCTGCTCATATTGTTGTTGTTGTTTTTTAAGATTTTAAGATCAGTAGGCATCCGTTAAATTTTCCATGGTGAAAAATAGCCACAGCGAGAAAGGGAACACAAGCAGGGGGAGCGGCAGAGGGAGAGGGAGAAGTAGACTCCCCGCTGAGCAGGGAGCCTGATGCAGGGCTCGATCCCAGGGTCCTGGGATCATGATCTGAGCGGAAGGCAGACACTTAACGATGGAGCCACCCAAACGCCCCCACTCATAATGTTTTTGATAGTGCACTTTTCTGTTGGTAAACTATCTATTTTAATCACAAAGATATTTGCACTCTTTTGTAACTAGCAAACCAGCCTTCCCCAGTAAGCAAGTTATTCCAAGCAGGACATTTTTGTCTCAATATCAGCTTGAAAAAGTGCCTCACTTCATCTGGGAAATGAGTTATGCATTGCAAATGCTGGTTTAGTGTTTATTTAGTATTTTAAAATAAATAATACATATTACACATAGATATTTAAAAAATCTAAGTTATTTCTGTTTAACATGAATTCTGTAGATTTCATTTGGCATGCCACACAAAGACTTCTACCAAGTGACTTTGCACTTCCAACCCAAGCATGCAGATGGGAGAGCCCTCTCCTAATTAGATCTAAACCCTCTTTACCCAAGCAGAGATAGCAAGGATTCTTTTGGGTGTTGGCAATGAGATCATTCTTTTCTGTGCCCATTCTTAACCCAACTCACAATTCATAGAATTTGCTGGTGATTCAGAGATTCTTTGTCATGCCCCTGCATGCCTGTAGGTGTAGGTGCATGAAAGTTCAAGAACTGGACAGTTAAATCTGCATGCTGTTAAGCCCCATGTCTGAGTGCTTGCTGCCAGGGGTTGACCACATGTAGAGCGATAATTATGTATGTCCTTCAGACTTTATGAAGCTTGATGAATTAATTGGATTTTATAAAGCTGTTTGAGCTATGGACATGAAAGTTATTATGGATGTGTTAAATACTTTATTTCATATGCCCACCTTGAACCACAGTCCAGAGGGGCCTTGTTATTATGCAGCCTGAGCCCTGGAGCAAGCCAGTGGCAAGGACAGGAGCCTCCTGTTTATCAGGAATCAGATTTCACAAAACTGAGGTCAACCCTTAGTGCATTATCAAATACAGTCAACATTTCTTTTAACATGAAAATCTGGAATTTTTATGGTGTTTGGGAAATTCCTCCTCGCTCTGACAATTCAAAAAAAAAATGGGCAAAGTTAGACTTCACTTTTCTATGACAGAGCTTGAATTAAAAGATTATCTTTTTCTCTATCTTTATTTCATTCCTCTTTCCTTAAAAAGAGTTTTCAGTGCTCTTGGTTACAATTCATCTAAATGGAGAGACCAAAGCAGAAAGTGAGAGATGAGAACCAGTTATTTGCTGGTGATTTGTTTCCCACTGGTGTGTATTTTTTGCTGTGTTTCAGGGATGACATATCTTTTATTCCTGGCTTGCTGACTGATAAACTTAGGGAGTTTCTGAATGATGTGTTTCTTGGGTTTCTTCTCTCTATCCCCAGTTCTTTGAGTTAAGTTAGTTTGTAGTGCTGTACTGGGGATCACATAGAGCCAGGGGTCAAGGGCTTCCCTGGCATCTGTGTGACAGATACAGCCCTCATGAAGGACAGCTCAGTACCAGTGCGAGATGACACTTCTTGCGGTGACTGGGACAGATGGGAAATCAATGGTAGGCTGCGATGCGACCTCTTTATCGAAAAGAACAGAGAAGGGAGAAGGAGAAATGGCTTGTTAGTTCCTTGTGACATAATAACAGGCGAGAAATTAAGGGAAAAAAATACTGAAAACTGGTGTTTTGCAAAGTTAAAAAAGAAAGTCACTGCTAGTAAACTAGCATGAAACCACCAGGCAGGACCTAAAAATATTCAGTAAGCCCCGAGTTCCCGATGCTCTGTTTTCTTTAGCAGTGGTGAATGCCCTGCAGACTGCATCTCTTCATGATTCTTCCAATGTCCTGTTAGGGTACTAATGAGTGGGCATATTATTAAATGTAAATGTAGATACAGAAGTTGAAAATAGAGCCGTGTAAGCATGGTGGCGATTTTCATACAGACTTTGTATTTTGTCAAGGATGGTTTTGAAAACTAGCGAAAATTTTCAAGACAGGCGGCTTTTCTATCATATTTCATTCTGTACAGTCGTATGTCCTTTTGATTACCACTTATAAGCTTTAACAAGGGCACAACTGAAAACAGTATTTTTCAATAGGATTTTATGCTTAAATTGAAACCGTAACTGAGATGTGGCTTGAAACCTCTTTCTGTGCCCTTCCGGCCCACACCCCCGGGGCTCCCATTCTCAATCATCCTCAACTTCTGTTCTACTCCCATAATTTTTCTTTCTTTTTTTTTTTTTTTAAGATTTTATTTATTTATTTGAGAGAGAATGAGATAGAGAGAGAGCATGAGGGGGGGAGGGTTGGAGGGAGAAGCAGACTCCTCGCTGAGCAGGGAGCCCGATGCGGGACTCAATCCAGGGACTCCAGGATCATGACCTGAGCCGCAGGCAGTCGCTCAACCAACTGAGCCACCCAGGCGCCCTAATTTTTCTTTCTTTTATGGAATATTTTACGGAAAACCTGACATCTTTGAATCTTTCAACCTATGTTTCAGCACGGCCCTTGCATCCAAAGGAGAAAATATACTATATAAGAAGCACAAAGTACCATAGAGGGTAGTTCTTGGATGACATCGTATTTCTGTTGTAGCGTGTCTAATTTAAAGCTACTTAGGCAGGGGGCGCCTGGGTGGCTCAGTCGTTAAGCGTCTGCCTTCGGCTCAGGTCATGATCTCAGGGTCCTGGAATCGAGCCCCGCTTCGGGCGCCCTGCTCCGCGGGATGCCTGCTTCTCCGTCTCCCTCTGCCCCTGCTTGTGTTCCTGCTCTCGCTGTGTTTCTCTCTGTCAAATAAATAAATAAAATCTTTAAAAAAAAAAAAAAAAAGGCTATTTAGACAGAATAAACTCCCCAGGTCATCTCACCATATGGCACCTTATTTTCCTCATTGATAATAATATTAATATTAACAACAGCATCAGAAGTATTTATGGATGCAGTAGTGTGTGAGGTGTTTTGCAAGCTCATTATATGTCATTAGCATGGCTTTTAATGAAGTGGGGAAACCGCGGCTTTGGCGAGGTAACTTCTCGCAAGGGTGCAGAGTTGTTCCAATTCTCCTGCTTTTTAAGATCACGTGTTCCATGTGAAATCACTAAAGCAACCAGAGCAGCTACAGCTCATCTGATCTATGTGTGTGGTGGCAGCTCACCGTGTTCGGTGACAGGTACTTTCCAAATGGTGAAAAACTATTGGTAAAGTTCCAAACGATATATATAGTACGGTATTGCCTTGATTTACACAGTAGCACTACACCTGAAATAATTCAATTTATATTTAAAAGCATGCATAAACGCTTTGTGTTTATACCTAAAGTAAACTTTTAGGCTCAGATAACTATATATAGGCTTTCGCCTAAAAAATATCCAGCAGGACTTTTTAAAATTGACATGGGAACAAAGACAGTGCTTAGTGATTTGAGATTGCCTGGAGCATGTCAGAGCTTCCAGTAAACTGGTCCCCCACCGACTTCACGCCTGTGTCACCTGCTATGTGTTTTCCAAATGTCCCCTGTGAGTGGTTGGTAGCACTCTCATTAAGAAGCACTGCTATGGACAGACTAGGATTTGAATAAGAATGGGAATCATAAATTCTCAGATCCATTCCTTGATAGTGAACTCATAACTCTGTTACTCCCACTTGCAGAGACTGACTTTGAGTTTCAAAAACCACACATTTTCCATAGGCTCTGCATTTATCATATTAAATGAATTTTCCATCCATCCTTTTCTCCTTCCTTTTACTTTTTGTTTTTATATTCACTAGAACCTAGAAATAAAAATTGCATGGTATCAGATAAAAATAACTTAACCAGGTCCTTTGATTTAATTTTATGTCTTTGCAAGGATGAGGCAATTAAATATCAATGGCCATATCAATTACGCCCTTGGTCAGGAAACTAAGCCACATGTGAATTCTAATTCCAGTTTTATTCTTGAAGTACAGTTCCATTTTGTATTCATCATTCAACTATTTTAAAATCTCTCCCAGAATTGCATTTCTATTCTTTCTAATTTTGAAGTTCCCATTATGTTAGATATTTATAATAGGGATGCCACAAGATCCAACACTTTGCTACAAATAAAATACCCCAAAAGGATAAGGCTCTGTGGTCTTCAGAAATGCATGTTTCATCAGTTTTCCTCATCTGTAAATATGCTGTTTGCATGCTCACCATTGGAGGGCATGACTTGGCAGCTCTTCTCTTTCTCTGATGGGTATCCACTGAACTATCTGCCTACTCACATCATCTCTAAAATGCCAGGCAATGTGTAGTAAGTTATCATATTCTAAAGGAATAGAGTTTTTCCTATATGGGAAATAGCTAACACAGTGGATATCAACCATGACCTTAAATTCATGAGCACCAAAGAATAGACCAATTAGTAAACCAATCCAGAGAAACTTGATTACAATTAGTAATAATCACGCCTCGGATAAACCTCATCGACTACAATACTGCCCCTGCGCAAAGCTGAGAAACTTGATTACAAACATTCTTACTACTGCAAAGCTACCATCATACTTCTTTTAGACCAGAACAGACTCTGGGAATATGTATAATCACATTTTAAAATAATAAAAATACGGAAATATTTTATGTTCCATTTTATTTCTGTAAAAATATAGAAGCTTTATATGTATGAAAACTAAGCAAAGTAAAGGTATATACCAAAATAAAGTGTTTTACAGTTACATAAAATATCCCTTATGGATAATTAAAATGCATTTTTACCATTCCATTTCAAAAGTTTGAGATTATTGTACACATTATATAATATTTGAGAAACAGGGTTAAAATAGTTTTCCCGGAATTTTTATTTGCTCTGTGGGGAAGAATACTTGACCTGAATTCTGTTGATATTTTGTGAGCAAAATAATTGCTTTATGAGTTTGCATTCTTTCAGCATTAGTTAATGTGGCTGGGCTTTGAATATGAATTAATTCCAACTTGAGTTTTTGCAAGATATCTTTCTTAATGGATATTAAAAGTTTAAAACTTTTTCCATGATTTTTTTTTAACTTCTCTGGTTCGTTCCTTAAATATTTAATTTATCTCTGTCAGCAAAGAACATGATTAATAGTAGAAAATTACTTGTAAATGAGCCCTAAAGTGGTTTGCTTATTTAGCAACTATTCATCATATGGAAGATATTTTGCTACATATAGAGGCCATGAAACAAGTAAGGAGAGGGGAACCTCTCTTTACTACTAAGTGCTGGATTTACTTGGTTCTTTGCATATATGACTTTCTTTGTGGCAATATCACTGCTGAGCTAGTATCATCATTCTCACTTTGCAGATGGATAAAACATAATATTTTTCCTCAAGAAACTCACATGCCATTAAAGATAAGTGAAATTAGCATGGTAAATGCTAATTTTAGCATGGAAATTATAAGGGTGTGATCAGATTGTTGTGAGAGCCAGGGGACAGTGCTCTTAATTCTGCCTAGGGAACCCAAGAGGGCTTCCCAGAGGAGGCACTATTAGATTTGGACCTTGGGAAATAAAGGAGATTTTGACAAACAAAAAAGCTAGAGGATGATATTCCAGACATATAGAGCATTCCCACACATGAAAGCTGCTTGAGTATTAAAAACTGCAGTCTCCTGTGAGGGAACCAAGATTGTGGGGAAGACCTAGAAAGAGAAAGGATTGGACATGAAAGTTTAAACTAGATTGTGTAGGTGCTTTCTATGGTGTTATTTGGACTTTAAACACATGCCAGAGAGGAGTGAGGAGAGTGAAATGTTTTATTTTTAGGAGGCTTCAGAAGCCTATGGACAAGGAAGTGTTGAGGAGACACTGGGGCAAATGTGAGGTCCTGATTCAGCAAGGAATTACTCTCCTTACTACCTGTCATTTCAAACTTGCTATTTATTTTTGTGTAAAGATTTTATTTATTTATTTGACAGAGACACAGCGAGAGCGGGAACACAAGCAGGGGGAGTGGGAGAGGGAGAAGCAGGCCTCCCGCTGAGCAGGGAGCCCGATGTGGGACTCGATCCCAGGACCCTGGGATCATGACCTGAGCCGAAGGCATACGCTTAACAACTGAGCCACCCAAGAGCCCCTCAAACTTTCTATTTAAATGAGGTGAAATGTAAAGCTGAGCCTATGCCAAAAAGTGATTATGAAGATGAATCTGCTACTAAAGAATCGTATGGTTACAGGGCATTTCTGAGTTAAACACGACAGTCTCGGGAATGCCAACTCCTCCGTACCACATTAGCTCAGCTAATTAGGAATTGAAGCTTAATGTTTTTCTATAGTTTTAGCTTATGGAATTATATACAAAGATTATTATTCTGTCTTAAAAGTCTTTTAATTTTTTTCTATCTTTTTATGATGTCTCAAAAAACTGACATTACCGTTTTCATCCATGATTTTATTTTTTTAAAACTTAAATTGAGAATATGGTTACTTCTGTATAAAATTTTTCCTTGGTGTATATGCTTTCCTTATATAATGGTGTATCAGTTTATATCTGTGTAGTGATGCATAGAACATCATTTTGTTGGCCCCTCATAATACTCTGAAGCATGTAGATCAAATGGTTTCCTTCTTCTATGCCTGGGGAATATCAAGCTGAAAAACCTTTATTCCCTTTGGGTGCTATCTATGGGGTTGATTTTCTGGCTTCATTGAGCATTCTCCCACATTCTTTTTTTTTTTTTTTTTTTTAAGATTGTATTTATTTGAGACAGAGAGAATGAGAGACAGAGAGCATGAGAGGGAGGAGGGTCAGAGGGAGAAGCAGACTCCCTGCCGAGCAGGGAGCCCGATGCGGGACTCGATCCCGGGACTCCAGGATCATGACCTGAGCCGAAGGCAGTCGCTTAACCAACTGAGCCACCCAGGCGCCCCTCCCACATTCTTATAGAAATGATTTCTTTTTAAGTTTTTAGGTACATCTTTGGCTTAGGATGTTATTAGTTTCTGGATCAATGTCAGGGTATGAGTAGGTGGTTTGAATTCAGAAAGAGAAATTCACATAATATGTTTATACACTTTTTGGTGCCAAAGTCAGAGGAACATATGGTTTACTGAGCTCTCCATGAATACAGCATTTATGTTAATATTTATTTTAAAATGGATTATTTTTAGGCTTAGTAGATAAATGAAAAGTCTGACATTCGGCTTATGCCAAATGTATTCATTTTTATAATTTATTTCTCATAATCTATTCATTCTTTGTCTTGTCTTTTCTCTTTAACCACTTTAAAACCCACTAGTTACCCTGAAACAACAATATTGTGTGTATTGGTGAAATTTAGCCATAGTTACAAATTTATTAGAAATTAAATAACGTAGTAACTTGACAAACTGGACTACGCTTCCTAAAGAGATTTACGATGTTTGACATGACTCATGTGGTAAATACAGTGAGACCAGTGGCCTCAAGAACCACGTTTTTCTCTCAGTAACTCAGCACTTTGGGAAAGTGGGGTTTCTGCAGAGCTGAGTATTTTGGGTGGCTAAATATTAAATCATTAAAACTGATTTTACTTTTGTTTCTCATTTCATTTATTTCTCTTTCATTTCATTTCATTCTAAACTTTCAGTGCATCTTCATTTCATGACAAAAGTCTTCTGATCATAAATTTAACCATGGATTTAGTTACGAACCTTCACTAAGGATGGGCAGTTCTGATATCAGAGCCTCAGCTCCAAACATAGGTACCACAGAACAGGTGATTTAACAGGCGATCCTATAAAGTCGGTCTTAGAGAAAACCCCCAAGGCAGGTCAACCTGCTTTCTTGGTAATTGACCTCTTTCTCATAATGGTGAAAGGAGCCTGGATTTCTGATAGGCTTGCCAGCTAAGTTGATCTTTATTGATCCGTTTTGCTCAAATGGATCAATCTCATAAATTTCTCACCCTCAGGAAGAAGCCCCATCTGTCCTGGGCTACCAGTGTTCTTTACCTTGTCAGCATTTTAAATTATTATTATTTGCTTCAACAACCCAATGGCTTCTAGATATCTCTAGGACATGTCTGTATTTGTTCTCATTTACACCCTGTTGATGGGATATATGAAGGACTACCTCTCACTGTTTTTAGGAGTTTATGCAAACATATTTTCTAAGAGCCCTTACCCACGATCTTTCATGAGGAAGAAAATGTTTATATAGATCAAAAACCAAGTCCCATTTCTTTCTAAGTTCTTTTTTTAATGTTTTGCCTTGAACACAAATAAGATCAAGATAACACTTTAAATGATACAATTAGGTTGAAAGCCCAGTGATCTTCCTACATTAAGATCAAACTTCTCATTAAATCACTTCTCTAGTAACATTCCATGTTTTTATTTTTCTTGGTTTTGGTGCTCATTTTGATACATAAGGAAATATAATAGCGCAGTCTGGTCCTGATACTCAAGGACACGCAGAGAACTCCAACCCATGGGGGTGCCTGGGTGGCTCAGTTAAATGTCTGCCTTCTGCTCAGGTCATGATCCCAAGGTCCTGGGATGGAGCCCCTCGTCATAGGGCTCAGTGCTTCTCCCTTTCTCTCTGCTGTTCCTCCTGCTTATGCATTCTCTCCCTCGCTCTGTGAAATAAATGAATGAAAATCTTAAAAAACACACAAACAAACAAAAACTCCAGCACATGGCACAAACGGTCACCTTTTTCACATCTGAGGTTTGTGTTTTGTCTTCTCCCAAGTCTTCTAGGAACATTTAAGTGCGATTTAATAGAAGTCCTTGTTCTGAGTTCTGGAAAGAGGGCAGAGAGCAAATGTACAAAAAGATCATAGCTGTAACTATAAACTTAAGTAATAAAATAGGTAGATGTAAGTGAAAAGTTTATCTGAATCCCAAAGGCATTGTGATTTGCATCAAAAAACAGCAATTAAAGCTTTTTCCTATGCCAGCATCTTTCCTATTGGTTATTTATGCTCCATGATTAATTAATTTCAGGTGAGGGAACCTGAGAAGTTAGAGGCAGAAGGTAGGCTTTCATTCAAACTTTAGAAAACAAAGAGTCCAGGGGTGCCTGGGTGGCTCAGGTCATGATCCAGGCTCCTGGGATCAAGCCCCGCATCGGGCTCCCTGCTCAGCGGGAAGCCTGCTTCTCCTTCTCCCACTCCCCCAGCTTGTGTTCTCTCTTTCACTGTCTCTCTCTCTGTCAAATAAATAAATAAAAATCTTAAAAAAAAAAGGGGGGGGGGGCTCTCACTTTTGTTTACTAAAAAAAAAGGAAACAAAGAGTCCAGAGAATGAGAAGCAATGGGATATTTTAAATACACCTGTGTGGCATTTACACAGTCAGTATACTTGGGGATTGCTAATATAAAACTTTACAGAAGAAGAGCCTCTTTTTCAAGTTATTAAATTTTCATTTTTATTAGGGGACATATTAGACTCATTTTAAAAAGTTAGAGCTCCAGGGAACCTTGCAGACCACTTAGTGCAATAAATTTATTTTATAAAAGAAGCAGGCCTGGAAAAATTAATTTTGTTTTAGATTTTCTTCGTCTCTTCCACCTTCCTTTCTTCAGTGATTTTTCCATATTTCTCTAGAAGTGGAATTTCTCTTTAAAAAGAAAAAAAGACCAATATAGTACAAAGAGTTTAGCTCCTTTTTTATTTCAGGGTAATGTTCTGAGTAATGAAAATCAGAATGCTTCATAAATTTCAGCTTTTAATGCCATCATACATTCATAACATGCAAGAATTTGAATACAACTTTAGGTGGGGAACTCAGAAGGTCACATTAGTTTAATTCAATTTCATTTTTCTCTCATTTATGATTGCCTATGAAGCAAGTTTCAGAAGTCCAATGAAGCTGTCAAGCTTTGTACAGTCTCCATGTATGTGAGGAACATTTCCTTTCTAGGGAACTGCCCAGTTATTAGTGTATTTTCTTTAATTCTTTCTAAAGGATCTGCATCTGAGGTTTTTAAAATATGGAATCTTTTCTGTAGCTTTTTACATCACTTTCTTAAACTACTCTTTGATAATTTTTCTTCTAAGAACATTTGTTGAAACCATTTCAAATATCCAGATTCAGGTTTAAATTCCAAGTTCTTTAACATGCCAACTCTCAGCCCCACTCTATTTGGGAGATAAGCCAGGACGTATATAGGAATAACATCACACATAATTGTACTCATGTTTGTGTGTTCTCTTATCCCTTCGTGTCGAATTCACACAAATTTTCTCATTTAATTTTTCCCCACACCTTAGTGAGGTACATACATCATTACTATTATTCGTGACTCAAAATGGCACAAAGAAGTGCAGCCCCCTCATTGTTACTCCTGTTTTCTTTTTAGCTACATGAGATTTTGAGGATTTGGAGGTCTGTGAAAGTAAAGCAGGACTCATCATCCTCTAAACACACCCTAAATCTTTCCACCCACTTGTCTTTGCCCAGTCTGCTCGTCCTCTCCAGTTCCAATCCTGCGCTTATTTGTCTCCATCTCAAAGTGCGTCTGTTTAAGGAGTACCTGCTGGATCAAATCAGCCCACCAAATGAGTCCTTTTCTCTCTGTAGTAACAACTCTCAGCCCGACATACCGCACTGCTTGATACATACTCGGCTAACATCGCTCACAATGGCCTCCAGGTGTCTTTTGGAATATTGACTGTACAATTACAGATCACTCTGTAGGATTAAAACAGCTTTGGCTTTTCATCATTTTGAGCCTCAAAGATATACCTACTAATATACTGGGATGAGGTTATGCACTAAATAAATATCCATATGTGGCTTGATGTAGCATGGCAAAAAGTTCGGTTTTAGGGAAGGAAAGAGCCTTTTAAGGAGATGCCTTCTAACACAGTAGGGATGCTCAGGCCTGAGAATGGTAATAGGTAGTCAGAGCAGTAATCATTAGATTTAATACTACAGTCTAAAATGCTGACTGACAGCCCAGCACACATAGTTTTAGCACCAAATGGGGAAAATAAAAATACTTTTGAAATTTTTTTACCAAGCATGTAAGCTGGGGAGAGGGTGAAGAATGTCTCAACGTTTAGTCTTTGGGCACTGTTGCTTTTACTTGTTCAGTGAGAAAAAGAAGGCAGCTAGGAGGTTTCTGACAAAGCAATTATAGCAAGACACAGATGCTGGGAGCTGACCTGACATTTGCCTCTGGATAGTTGTCATAGCAGCAGGCTGAATAGAGCAGCCTGCTAGGAGTGCTGTTGTAGGCTCTGGAGGAAGTCCCGCCCTAAATGGACCACATTAAAACAATATACGAGGATGTTTATCACTCCTTAGCGGTGGCCATCTTTCTCCTTTATTTGGTGTTTATCTAATTTTTAAGTACTCATTTCATAAGAAGTCCATATGTAAAGGCAATGACAACCACAGGCCTTGGGGTGATTTGCAACACCATCCACCATAAGTAGATCCCATGTATCTAGGGTATTGTTCCTTGGGGAGAAGGTATTTTAAAGTGTTGCTAGCAAAAGAAATGTTTAGATGCTAAACTGGATGTAGCTCTTTTTTTTTTTTTTAAGCTCTGTATGCTGTATCCATACTCAGCACATTTTTGTCCTTAATTACTCTTTGATGACTCACAAATGTATGCATGCACCCCTTCATCTTTGTCTTATCCACGAAAGATAGCCACTTAAGGTTATATATGAAAGATGTAAACATATATAAATATATCTACATAAAGAAGAGGGTGTCTGTTAACATGTTAAAAAAAAGGCTCTGGGATTATTTAGTGGGGTACCCATTTGAGTTTTGAAAATGTTACTTTTGGTTTAGTAGGCTAGAGTTGGCATTAACATGGACATGTCTTTCTAAAACTGAAGTCTTAATAATAACGTTAAGTTGTATATCATTAGACGATCGTATTTTATAAATAGTTATAATTGTTCATGCATAATCTCGAAACACTCAGATAAACTATTGATAACTACCTAACTTTCAGCAAAAAAAGGATATTTATTCCAACGATAAGTAAAGTCTATGATAATCTTGGATGATTCTGCCTAAAACAAAAAAGAATAAAAATCCTAATCCTATGTATGATCAATAGAGAACCTGCATATTCTAAACCATGACCTAAAAAATTTCTAAATATTTTCCAAACAATGGCCTTATGTAGCTATAGAGTAGGCATCATAAAAAGATCATAAAAATTTAGTATAACCATAAACATGAGAGTGCTTTTTTCTCTTTCTCAGTCAATGTGTATTTCCACCTTTAGGAGGAATTGAATAATTGCATTTTGTTCACTCAATGTTTTGACCCGAAAAAATATAAGCAATGCTATTGGCAAAAGGAAAATAATATGGTTTTGCGTAAAGCTTGAAAAAAATGAATATAATATATTGACTCTATAGTAATTTCAAACCAGCATTTCAGAAGTTACAAAATAATGCATATACAAGAAGCTAAAAAGAATATAAACTAAATTGAAGAGTTAGAGTCAAAATTGCATTTTGTCTCTGTTATGAATCAGGTTGGAAATTGGGGGAGTTTTCCAAAAAAGCTTGGAAGCACAATTTGTTTGGACACAGAATATGTAGACATTAAAATATAGCTTTTTACTGTAATGAACCAACTTTTAAAATGTATTTAAAAGCATAAAATATATTCACCTCAATGGCACAAAAATTAAAGATATATGTAATCCAAATGTACATACATTTGAATCCATATATATATGAAGAGAGACTCTTCTGTATTACTCCCCTGGGGAAAAGTTAAGCGACATTTGTCTGCTCTCGCCTGCAAGACTAGGTACTAGATATGAAAGTATCCAAGCAGTCCACGTTCAGAGATGAGGAAAACTGATGAACTTTTTTCTCCTCAGAAATAACTTGAATTAGGAATTGTCAAAGTATTTCATTCATTAAGTATTTGGTAAAACATCAGACCAGAAGCTTAACTTTATTTTTAAGGTTAGAAGTGACCCAAGAGAGAGGGACCTGGCATTCAGTGACTATTGAAAGCAAATGAAGGAGGAGAGTGCCAGTTGGGAGATCGAACACCCAGAAATGTCTTACTTGAAAGTGTTAGAAAATGTAGTTAGGGATGGTTTGAGCAAAGGGAATTGATAAGCTCAGGCAACTAAAAATTCTAGCAATAGGGTCAGCTTTATATGGGGTTGACTATCTTATAGATAAATAGGATCTCCCTGAGATCTCTGCCCCATCTTTGTTTCTATTCTTGGACAAGTTATTCCTCATGGTAGCAATATGGCAGCAGGAGGTCCAGTTTTCCGTCTTCCCATGGACTGTGATTGGGTTACACATGCATCCCTGAAGCACGTGCTGAGGCCCAGAGAACAGAATAATGCATAGGTTGCATGTTCAGTTTTGGATCCATGGGCGCAGTCAGCTCTGCAAAGCACATGGAGTAAGAGCGGGAGAGCAAAAATCAGAAGCAGTTACTAAAAGGGGGAGGGGGAGAAGATAAATGCTGACAAGCCAAAGAAAAACAATATTCACTAGAGTGGGCTGTGTTAGTTTCCTAGGATTGCCATCTCAAAGTACTACTAACTCAGTGGCTTAAATCAAGAGAAATTTATTTTCTCACATCTCTGGAGGCTGGATGTTCAAAATCAAGGTACTGCAAGGGCCACATTCCCTCCAAAGCATCTAGAGGAGGATCCTTCCTTTCCTCTTCCAGCTTCTGGTAACCCCAGGCATCCCCTGGCTTGTGGTAGCAATCACTGTCTCCATCTTCGTAGGGGCATCTTTCCTCTGTGTCTGCATCTCTTATTTTCTCATGAAGACATCAGTCATATTGGATCAGGTCCCATCCTACTTCAGTCTAGTCTCAACTGGATTATACCTGCAAAGACCCGATTTCCAAATAAGGTCACATTTGCAGGTATCAGGGGTTAGGATTCAACATATGTTGTTTTGTTTTTTTTAAAAGATTTTATTTATTTGACAGAGAGCAAGCACAAGCAGAGGGAGTGGAAGGCAGCGGGAGAGGGAGAAGCAGACCCCCTGCTGAGCAGGGAGCCTGATGTGGGGCTGGATCCCAGGAAGCTGGGATCATGACCTGAGCCGAAGGCAGAGATTTAACCGACTGAGCCACCCAGGCGCCCCTAAACATATGTTTTTGAGGGGCACAATTCAACCTGTAACAGTCCACCCCCTGCCCTCCTCCCGAAATTCATGTCTTTTCCACTTGCAAAATGCAGTCGCCCATCCCAACTTCATCAGATGTCTTAACCCATTCCAGGATCCATCCTAAATCCCAAATCTCCCCTAAATATAATGAACTCAACAAGTCTCAAGTCTTCTAAATCTGGTATGGGTGAAACTCTGAGTATGGTCCATCTTGGGGCAAAATTCCTCTCCTCCGGCAGACTTGGGAAACCTGGAAAACAAGTTAGATGTTCCCAAAATACAATGATGGGACAGGCGTAGGATAGCCATTCCCATCCCAAGAAGGAGGGATAGGAAAGGAAAAAGGGATCACAGATCCTGAGTAAGTCCAAACCCAGCAGGGTAAATTCCATTATATTTCAGGGCCTGAGAATAGCCATCTTTGGTGCAATGCTCTGTCCTCCCTGCCCAGCCAGGCAGCAGCCCCAGGCTCCCTGCTCTCATAGCCCAGGGACATCTGGTAAGCTGGCTTCATCAGCTCCTCCCTCTCTCTCAGGTCTCTGCCTCTTTCCTTTGCCCTACAAATCCTTCTTCTTTCGTTCTATCCCATTTCAAGCTTGCAATTTCTCTGCCAGCATAACATTTTTAATACATTTGTCAGTCTTCCGTGGTTGTTGAGGTGATCCACATTATTTGACGTAACGGTTCTTCACACACCCTTCCTAGATAACCTCGTTTCTATCCCTAGCCTCTCCTGACATGGTTGATTGGACTTAGAAGTCACACTTAAAATCTTTAGCATAGGGTGGCCCAGCCATACCCTTTCTTCAAAGCATGCTGTCTATAAAATTTTCCAAATCAAGTGCTGATTCCTTTGTGTTAGCAAATTCAACCTGCAACATGGATTAACTCCAATTTTTGCATTTTTTGAAGAATGTGTGTATGTCTATTAGGTGGTATTATACCTAAGAAGAATTAACCAACAGAACTATTGAAGGCATAGAACTTAAAGTACACCTATAAATGGAAATATATTACTATCCCCAGTTCTATTTAAATGGGAAAAAAATTACAAATTATCTTTGGGTTTTACTTATTTAAAGATGTAAGGTAGGGCTAATATTTCCATTTATTTGCTTGTTTTTTTTTTTTAAATTACATGAGTTTTATTATCAGGAGATTGGCCCAGATTCCCTCTCTCTCTCTCCTACATAGTATAAATATAGTAAACTCTTATACAAAATAAAATTTTGTATCAAAATATGAAGAAATGCTAAAAATCTTAAATCAGTGATAGGTATGGAAAGGATAAACATTTGAAATAAAATTCAAAAGAAAGGTGAATATAGCCCTATTGCTTATTGATAGATGCTTTGCTCTCTCATGAATGTAGCAAATATATATACTCTGTTAGGTTGCTACTGTCAAAACAATAAAAGTACTTTATATACCTCATGTCCCCACATCCAGATAATCTTTCTTTAAAAATATTAAATTTTGTATTTTTCCTAAGCATTTTTTTAAATGCTGCAGCTCAATGCTTTGTATTTATTTATTCATTTTCAGTTCAGACTATGGCCAGAGGAAGGGGTTTTCAGCCTTAAAAGAATCAGGGTAAAACGTAACTCTTACTGCCCACTGATATAAGTACATTTTGCTTAGTTGTAATAATTGTTAAGTATAAGATGGGAATACTGTGTAGATTTACATTGTTTTTCTGCTTTAGAGACAAAGCTGTTCGAGAACCCAGTGATTCATGCGTATATACCGTGTACATTTCCCCTAATCAAGGCCATCTATAATTAGACTAGTAATAAGGGCTTCTTAATGATTAGGAGGAAACCAATTATTAATGAGCTGTCTCTTAAAAAGTACTGTCCATTCATTAGCTGTAGAGTGCTGACCAAGCTTTAAATGTATACATTCTGTTCTAAAACATTAAACTAAAATTAACATATATATATATATATATATATATATACACGTATATATATATAGCGCCATCTTTTGTTTCTTATTTACCTCGTTGCTCTTTTCTGAATGTTGAAAGCACCATAGAAAATTTGACAGTGATTTATTAATTATAGAAATGCCCACTCAAGACAGGTTCTGAAAAGTTGTGTGTATCTTTGTACAAAGGCAAGCACACCCCAGCCCACATTCACCCCTGCACAGCACTGAGGGGATAAACATCAGGGCTGCCTGGCCTCAAATATCTTCCCTTAATCCCTTCCTGAGCAACCCCCTCAGGAGGAGGAAAGGATCTGGTCTCTGTCTTTGTGACACATCAGGGTCCCATGTTCTTCGGACGTCAGACATGAAGTAAATGCAATGGACGCTGTTGTATCAGGTAGCTCGAAAGCCTCAGTCCGTGAGGCACAGATAGGGAACCTGGAGCTGAGTTCTGGCTGTGGCCACAGGGCCCAATTCATCTTGACAACTGATTAGGTCTAATAGGTATTTCCAGGAATAATTCAGTAGAGCCCTGCATTGTTAACTCATGACTTGCTTCAACAGGTCAGGAAACACTGCTTCAGTATTCTAAAAAAAAATAAAATTAAATTAAAATGAATTGAATAATTTCTCAATACAGTAAATATATATATATCTCAAGATATATATATATATCTCAAGATTATATATATATATATATATCTCGAAAGTATATAGGAGGATGGCAAATGGGAGGAGACCATGGAAGTGTTTATTTGGCCTAAATGTTGCTGGCAAATGTTTGCATTTGAACCCTTTTCAGGGGGGCATGTGCTCTGGAATCTACCACCGTCCACAACTTCTCATTGTCCTATAGTCAGACCCCTTCTCTCATTTACTTACTTCGCTGGGTGCTTAGAAGCAGTTGAGAGTACCACCTATAGCATATCAAGACTTTTGATTTACCTCATAATAGCTGAGTCTTTTATCACCTGAATAGATCTGCCAGCATTTTGGCTTCAAAAATGAAAGCTTTGCTAAACCTCTGAACAAAAGAATTAGGATGAGAAATAAGATAGCCTGTAGATGTTCTACCCATTCCAACTTATATGAATACGCAAATACTAACTCCTTTCCACATTTTGATAGTAGAATAGAAAATATTATTAAAAGAATAGAATGAGAAAGCTATTTAGATTTGATTCTTCTCTCTTTCCATATTTTAGCATGGTTTTGCCCTTGAGGTGATACTTGCTGTATTTAGAAATAATACCTATATCAGTAAGAATACATGAAGGACATATGAATATATATCAGCAAGAATGTACGAATATAGATTTATATATTCAACTCAAGCTGAATTATGAACCTTGTTCTTAACCAACCACTGAATTAAGGTTTACTTCCTTTTTAAAATTCTAACTAGCTGTGTGATTTCTGTGAGCTACTTGGAACCAACAACCTTGCTTGCTACAAAACATGAAGGAGAAACAACTGGGCAGATTTTCTTTTTCCACCCGAAATGAATCTATCAGTATTCCTTTTGAACTGAGTTGCCTGTTGTTCCTGGTAAGTTCAGAGGGAAAATAAGCCTCTGGGTCCCCAAATAGGTAAACACATTATTTATGTTTGGTCATAGCAAAGACATGTTTAGTTAAAAAAAAAAAAAAAAATGGGGCCAGAGTCCTTAAGCTAGAATTAAAAGACATTTATAAAGCAGAAAAACAACTAAATTAATTCATTTAAAATGAAGGATTCCTGGGATAAAGCATCTTGAAAGCCCATAGCTCATGAAGCATTTTAAAGCCATGGAAGGAGGCTTAACAGCCTTCGTTAAGCAAGCCCCAAAAGACACACATCTTAGAATGAAGCCCTCATTTTTATTTTTATTTTTTTATTATTATTTTTTTTTTAATTTATTTATTTGACAGAGAGATAGCACAAGTAGGCAGAGCAGCAGGCAGAGGGAAAGGGAGAAGCAGGCTCCCTGCCGAGCAGGGAGCCCGATGCGGGGCCCAATCCCAGGACCCTGGGATCACGACCTGAGCCGAAGCCAGCCGCCCAACCAACTGAGCCACTCAGGCGCCCCAAAGCCCTCATTTTTAATTAGCCCTTCTACAGAGTTTGAGATGATCATCTTGTTCTTTAGGTGGTGGTGGTATTAAACACCTATACAGCGTTTTATTCTACAGTCCTCAAAAAGCTGTACAAAGATTAATATGACCCTATTTAGATGGCTTCCACAGGGCAGGTAGAACTGTGCACCTCTGTTCATCCAAACACACTTGGAGACAAACGGGCTGAGGGCTGGGCCAGCATTTGACTGCAACTCTGGATGAGCCACTGACAGGAAAGGGAATGTTCTTACCAGCTCTTCACTCCTTTACACACAGGACTCTATCCTATCTTCCCTTTGCCAGGAAAGGCCCACAAAGGAGGGAGAAGGGGGAGGAAAGAAAGTTGTAGTTCATTTGCATTATTTAGGCTTCTGGAAATTAAAAGTATTAATCACCTTGCTGATTTTGCACTGAAATGAAAAAACTGCTTATCAGCAAATCCAGCCTCCTGCACAGTGCCTGGGTTAAAACAAACAGCAAATCCCATCAAAGGGAAATTTTGAAGTGAAGATAATGCTGAATTCATGATGAAATAGCCTTGTGCGGTTCCATTATTTTTCACTTTGCTTAATTTTATTTTAAAGGCTATTTTAGAATTAAAACGCCCCTTCCTTAATAACTGAATGTCGTTTGTCCTTGAAGCTATAGTTGAGGGCAGTTACAAATTTTAAAAGATGAAAAAACCCAAGTTTGAATTTTTGCCTATAAACATCTGAAGATATACCTAAAAATATATTTAGTATGAGGCATACCAAAAAAAAATCATATTTAGTGTTCATCAGAGTAAGTATTGTTTATTAAGTAAACAGATGAAAATAAAATTTAAAAATTTTTTTTTAATTTTATATATTTGAGAGAGAGAGAGCACAAGGAGGGGGAGCAGCAGAGGGAGAGGGAGAAGCAGGTTCCCCACCGAGCAGGGAGCCCCATGCAGGGCTCAATCCCAGGACCCTGGGATCATGACCTGAGCCGAAGGCAGATGCTTAGCCAACTGAGCCACCCAGGTGCCCCGATAATAGAATATTTTTTATTTGAAAAATTTCTCAATTCTGCTGTCACATTGTTTCACATTTAAATAGATAAGCATGGAATATTAAAATGATAGCGCTAGCCATATTTCTTTTTTGCCCTTTGTGTCTTAATTGCCTAACATTAACTTATCCTGTGGAACACTGGGTACGATCTGCTTTGGATATGACTTTTCTACCAGCTGTGAAAGAGCTCCGATCAGTATTTGACAGCTTAAGCCTGATAAAGATCATTCCCTGTGAAGGAACAAATGAATATTACTCTTTGTCTCTTCTGGTGAAACATCCCCAGTTCCTTTAAGTTCATTCTAAAGTTTTGAGATCTTCCAGCAGCCTGGTTTTTCTTGCCTGGACAGGTTCAGTCTATCCTGGCTCACAGTGTGGCCATCAGGAAGGTCTGACTTGCTCAGCATAGTGCATTGGGTAAGCCCGCAAACTCTGGAGTCAAGAGTGCCTGAGTTTAGACCTCAGTTTCAATACTTACAGCTGTGTGAACTTGGATAAGTCACTTAGAAACCTTTGTGTCTCTGTTTTTCCAGTATGTAAAATGAAAGTTTAATAATATATAATTCATTGGGATGTCATGTGGATTAAGATAATATGACAGTCAATATGACAGTTCCTGGAATATAGTCAATGCTCTGTAAGTGTTAGCTGGTAATATATTTAGCTCTCCTCCTCTCTCTCTCTCTCTCTTTAGTGTCATTCTTTATTCAAGGAATAATTAAATGCAGGCAGCTCAGCATTCTAGGATTTATAGACTTTTATCAATGCAACTTAAGATGGCATTAGATAATTTTTGTCTAATTCATCCATACATTAGATCCCCTGTCATATGCATTCTAATATTAATTGTTCTCTTTTGTTATACTTCAGTCAATTATAATCAGTAATTCTTAAGTATTACCTGTTTCCCCTGCTCCTGTGTAAGTTCATGGGAAGCGGGCATTCATTCTGTATCACTTATTACAACTGCAGTGTCTTGCACATTGTGTGCCCTCAGCAAATATTTTCACAAATGTTTTAAGGTACTTATAACTGTACATTGTTTCAGAGATGCTAATGTTACAACATTGCCTCCTCACTTTATGTGTAGAGATAATATTTTGGACTTAAGTTTAAGGTCTACTTTCAGCCCTGTTGAGTTCACTGTATAAAATATCAGCCTGTAATGAAGTTATTCAAATCCTGTTGCTGTTAACTTTGCATATTGTTTACTCTTTGTCCTCCTTCCCATCCTGCATCCTGTTTCTTGTTATCACCCAAGTTGTTCAGTATTCTATCAATACACTGACGTGTCTCAGTTTAAACTTTGAATGGCACAGGCTAAGAGCACAACTCTGTGGCATGCCTTCTAAAAACCTCTTTTCCAGCTGCTCTAATCCATTCACCTGTCTTTGGATGTGGTCATTCTGTTAGATGTGAACCATCCTCATGGTGCTCTCTTTCAGCACACCCTGCTTTATCTTGTCACGTGTTTTGTTCTGTGTCTAGAAAATCATGATCTGCATTTTTAAGTTTTTGTTTTTTTTTTTTTTTTCACAAGGAAAATGGGGTAAATTTAGCATGAGTTGTTTCTTGCCATTTTTAACCAGTTTTAAAATATTTGTCAACTTTAATGACTTATATTGCCCTTACAATAGAGACAGTGTGATCTTTCTACTCACATATTTTAAATTTTCCTTTTCTATTAAACAAAACTTTCAGATAGTTTGCCATCTGATGTATTCAAACCATTTCAAATGACAAGAATCTGAGATTAAAAGATATACTTAATGTAGCTATCCAAATCCTAAACATATTGCATTACATCCTGAAGTTTTCCTGCCTGTAGTCTTATATATATTAGTTTGAAAGTATACATGTCTTTTGTCATGGCAAAGTAAATCCTTGCCTTTATCTCTGCTTCCTTCCAAAACCCCACTAAAATAATTGTAAGTGGAATATAAAGAAGTTAGTCCTACAAGGAGATACAGAATGGGGAGGATTCAGAAAAGGAAAATGGAAATCTGACATGCAAATGATAGCAGGGAGATACCAATAAGAAGCCATTCAATCCGTGTAGACCATGAAAGTCTGAGAATTAAGGGCACCAGGTATTACAGAAAGTGGAGAAGCATGAATATGAAAATAGAAGAATTGGCTCAGTAGACCTGAGAAGTTATTAGACCCTTGGTCCCCTCCCCAATTCTGTATTACCATGGAATCTCTTACTCTGATCCCCCAAGGAGGAGATGAGAGGTTTATCCTGCAGAGAAATAAAGGCAAAAGGCTCTGAGCCCCGGCAAGCCAGGTATAATCGCAGGAACAATATACTGAAAATGGGCAGAATAAATTCTTCAATCTGAAGGCTCTGTATCTCTGCTAAAGGCCTTTTCACATTTTAGCTCCAAGAATGGAGATAGCCTAAAAATTTCTTCCATTCAAAAAATGAGAAATCTTCTCTCAAAAATTGAGGATCCAGAGAGGAAGAGAACTATGAATCCTGGCACTCAAATTTCAGAAGCAAAGCAAAGAACAGAAGAAAATTTTGAAGCAAAACATAACCCAAATTCTCAGATTTTTTAAAAAGGTTTTTCCTTGAAATAAGAAATGAATACATGAAAAAGAACAATAAACAAAATCAAACTCTTGGAACATGAAAAAATATATATGATAGTCAAAATTGTTTGAAGGATTGGAAGATCATTTTTTTAAATTTTTTTATTAACATATAATGTATTTGTTTCAGGGGTACAGTTCTGTGATTCATCAGTCTTACACAATTCACAGCACTCACCATAGTACATGCCCTCCCCAATGTCCATCACCGAGCCACCCCATCCCTCTCACCCCCCTCCACTCCAGCAACCCTCAGTTTGTTTCCTGAGATTAAGAGTCTCTTTTGGTTTGTCTCCCTCTCTGGTTTCATCTTGTTTCATTTTTCCCTCCCTTCCCCTATGATCCTCCATCTTATTTCTCAAATTCCTCATATCAGTGAGTTCATATGATACTTGTCTTTCTCTGATTGACTTATTTCGCTTGGCATAATACCCTCTAGTTCCATCCATGTTGTTGCAAATGGCAAGATTTCATTTTGATGGCTGCATAATATTCCATTGTATGTATGTATGTGTGTGTATATATATATATATATATACCACATCTTCTTTATCCATTCATCTGTAGATGGACATTTTGGTTCTTTCCACAGTTTGGCTATTGTGGACATTGCTGCTATAAACATCGGGGTGCACGTACCCCTTCGGATCACTACGTTTGTATCTATGGGGTAAATACCCAGTAGTGTAATTGCTGGGTCGTAGGGTAGCTCTATTTTCATCTTTTTGAAGAATCTCCATACTGTTTTCCAGAGTGGCTGCACCAGCTTGCATTCCCACCAACAGTGTAAGAGGGTTCCCCTTTCTCCATGTCCTTGCCAACATCTGTCATAGGATTGGAAGGTCATTTGGGAAATTATGCAGAAATTTTTAAAAATTAGACACAGAATGGAAAATTAAAGAGAAAGTTTTTTAAAAAGGAGGATCAGTCTAGGAGGGACAACATCTGGCTAATTAGAGTCAATAGAAAGAGAAAATATGAAGAAATTATTAAAAAAAAAAAAAAACCACAAACCTTTCAGAACGAAATAACACGCATCACCAGAACAAAAGCCCATAAAGTTATCAGGACAGTAAACACAAACAAAGATCTGAGTCAGTCACATTACCATGAAATTTTCAGAACACACAAGATGAAGAGAAAATCTTAAATACTCGGGGAGGGAGAAAAAAAATGTCACATATAAAAAATTAGAAAGCCAAAGGACATCACCCAGCAAAAACTGTCCTCAACACTAAAATATATGGGAGTAAAACCTGGAAAATTCTACAGACAATTCTATATCCAGCAAAATTATCAATCAAATATAAGGGTAAAAGTAATTTAAAATAATTTTCTGGTATGTATCTTCTAATAATCTTTCTCAGAAAGTTATTGGAAAATATTCTCCACTGAAACAATAACATAAACCAAGGAAGAAGTCACTGAATCTAAGAAGAGGAGACCCAAAATAGAAGGGGGAGAGGAGGTTGGAAGAATATCTGGAGTGATGTTATGGAGGAAGCCTTGGAGAAGAATCTTTCCAGATTAGAATAAGAAGATAGAATTCCAGGAGAGAAGTGTCCAGGAGAAATACAGAACTGATGAGACAATGGATGGATTTGATGATATGGAAAATGTTCTAAGGGGTTTTATATTTGTGTTTGAGAATTTGGGGAAAATTACTGTTAGTGGCTTAGAATACTAGCCAATTAGAAATAGTGGCTTGGAATACAAACAGCAGCAAAGAAAAAAAAAATTAATAACAAGGAAATACAAATTAGGTAAGACAGTGTATTCATTGCTCACTGGTTGGCTCAATAACGAATACCACTATGTCATTCTGGGACACAGCAGGGCACATAAAGCATATTCGAAAGAATATTTTTTCTAAAGATTTTATTTATTTATTTATTTATTTATTTATTTATTTATTTATTTATTTATTTGACAGAGAGAGAGAGAGAGAGTGCACAAGCAGGGGGAGCAGGAGGGAGAGGGAGAAGCAGACTCCCCGCTGAGCAGGGAGCCCCAAGCAGGGCTTGATCCCAGGACCCTGAGATCATGACCTGAGCAGAAGGCAGACGGCTTAATGGACTGAGCCACCCAGGTGCCTCCGAAAGAATATTAAAGACTGTTTAACAGCGGGACTATTTACGTAGGTGTGGGATGGCCTAAGGAAATGCAGAAGAAGAGGCGAAGCAACACTATCAAGTGAGAGAAACCTGGAGGAGGAATGGAAGGGAACTCTTAGCAGAACCAGATAGGAACCGAAGCCGTGGCAGAGGGGCTGGTTGGTAGGATCCAGGTTCAGCAGAGGATGAAGACAGCTGCAGCAGAGCACGACAGGGCAGGAGAGGCTGCTGGGGGATGAAAACCCCAGGCACTCCCATCTCTCCACCTCTGAATCCTGCCTAGGCTTCCCCTTGACCAAATCCTAGCAGCTGGAAAGCAAGGAAGCTAACTAACTTCATAGTGATTCTACTCCCAGGGAACACTCTTAGCACATCTGAAGGGGGGAAGTGAGAATACTCAGTTCAGTAGCAAAAATGGGTGTTTAAATGTTTTGTTGTAAGGCAAACTCTAGTCTAAGCTATGTGAATATTTAACGTGATATTATGTAACGAAATCTCGGGGATCATAGAGATCTTTGGGTATGAAGAATGTTTCATAATCAAGTGTAGGATGGATTTCTGTGCAATTTTCACATACACACTTCCCCTGTATGTTCATATGTTCATATGACTGCCTCTTTTCTATCATTTTTAGCTTGTTGGCTTATATACTTTTCTCAGAAATGCTTTCCCTCTTGGACACCCATCTCCAATTATTTTTTACATCACCCTATTTTCTTTCATTATTAATGGTTCTCACTCTCTGAACTTATTATATCCTATAGTTTTCATTTCTTCCTCTTCCCTAGTTTCTCTCCCCTCCCATACCTCTGTAGGTCCCCTTGAGGGCAGGGATCCAGTCTATTTTATCTGATGATATATCCCCAGCACCTAGCTGGATGTGTAGCCCAGTAAATAGGATATTCAATAGAACATTTTTAAAACAGTCATATAAGATTTCATCCTGGGTTGTACATATGAGGTAATCAAAAGGGGGCCTGTTCAATATGGCCTAGGTCTCTAGCTCAGGAGACTGGATGGAGGTATTACTAATAGAAGTCAGGAGTTCAGGAGGAAGAGCAAATTACGGCTACAGAAGTGAGAGTGTGAGAAGAAAGTGTATAGTTTTGACATACTGATTGGAAAGCACCTGTGGGTTATGCAGGTATTTATGTCCAGTAGGTGGTTGAAATGTGGACTTAGGGAAAGGTCTTAATTACAGATTGAGATTTAGAGGTCTTTGGTATAGAAGAGATAGATGAGTCATAAACACAGTTGAGATTTTGCAGGAAAACTCTGCATAGAAAATAGCAGACTCAAAGAGAAGCTTAGTTACACTATTTTTACCAAAATTTATTATGGAGTAGGATAACATAATCCAATATCTTAAGGAAGGAAAATTTATTATGGAGTAGGATAAGATAATCCAATATCTTAAGATAATACCACTACTCCAAATACATGCAGTGTTCAAGAACATTAATGGGGTTACTTGTGTATATTTTTGAGAAGTTAGAGAGTTAGAGAACTCCTAGAAGTTAATGACTTCTTGAACAACAAATTAGTTTTTCATCATAGATGGAAATAAAATTGTAAACTTTACATCTGATGTATGAAGAAATACCCTAATAGTGCTATTTCTTTTCTTACTATATACCCTACACCCACAGCCAACATAGTAGATCAGAACACTTTACATAACTAAGTTATAAGTAACAGAAACAGTACTATTCAGGAGAGGAACATTAACAAAAAGCATAGTATTTTGTTTATGGATATATATAAACACACACCCATATGTAGTCAGGCTTAAACAATGTGTGTTAAATTCATCACTAGATTTATTTTCAGTTCATGTTGTCTCAAGCATGTTCCCTTTAAAAGTTAATTTCACATTAATATAAAAGCATTATGATTCAGTGACTCTGGCATCACCATTTTGATGGCTTTTCTAATTACTTTAGTTTGACTATTTCATAATTAATATACCTGAAATACCAAAATGGATGGGTAATTTTTACACCCAGATTAAATTAAAATAAACTGTGAGCTTTTATTCCAATATGTAGGAATTAAGATCTCAATTATGTGGCTCTTTCAAGATACACAATTCAGATGGAATTATGTTTACTATATGATTGAACATAATGTTCATCAAAAGTAGCCATGAAGGAATCTATTATGTAGAATGACATTAAGAAGGAATTGTTCTACATTCTGCTCATTCATCCATGCTGACACACCTGTTTCTAATTTTGAAATCATCTAATTATATCCCAACATCAGTGTTGAAATAACATCATTAGTCAAGTTTCTCTATTTGCTCAAAATGAAAAGATGAAAATCGTGTGCTGTGGCTAGTTTTGTTTTTTTTTTTTTTAACTTTAATTGTATTTTCAAGTCTCTGTTTTCCAGTTGAGTCTAATTTTTTTAAGCCAGTGATGAAAACTCCCAGGATCATACTGAGAAGATTTTGGGTGACTGCCATCTGGGATAAACAAATAGTATCTGAGGGGTCCCTTTTAAAGTACTCAGCCTGAGTTTTGTTGATCTATGTTTATGTAGCCATTTGTGACAAGGAGTTTAACCACAGTTTTAACATAAATTGTAGCTTAATCTTGTACTTTAGAAAAACTGGTGTTTTCCTAAAATGAAATGAAAAAAAAATGAAAAGTTTGTTACTCTTAATGTATCTTTTAAAGTGGCATGCGTTTTGTATTTAATTTGAAATAAAATGTTAGTCACAACAGCATTAATACCTCTTAGTTTATTTTAGCCAATAATATATAGATGTTATATGTGGACAAAATAAAATAAATATCAGACTAGAATTGATAAGTGCCAGTAACTAGTTAAATCCCTTTAGGAAGCTCCTTTATGTATCACAGACTTGACTACATTGTCGATAAAATAATACATACACCTCTTCAGGCTGTCCAACATTATACTCTAGATGGCCATTGCACAGAGTTAGGCTTAATCTTCTGACATCATCATGTTAATGGGATTCCTATATAGTGGCTAATGGCTAACTGCTCTGAAAAATTCTTTACTGCCTCCATTGTGCTTCTCAAAGTTTAACACTAAAAATATTTGTTCTGAATTTTGGTTGCAACTATAATATTTATTTGTTCTGAATTTTTATTACAGTTGTAATATTTTTATAGCTAAAGATTCTGACATAGCTATCATGTTGAGGTTCTTGCCTTGAGGGAAATTTCTAATTGTTAGAATATAATTGTCTGACATTCTTTTTGGACTTCCCATCTTCTGTAGAGTATTTATTCAAGGTCTTTTGGTCTATAGCAGTCTGAGAATTAAACAACTCATTTACACACAATTGAGGTATTCTCTTCTACAATATCTTTTAGTCTCTATTTGCTTTTCTTGCATTTTTTTCATAAAGATAATTGTATACAGGAAAAGAAGTAGAAGAATTTCAGACAAATAGGACTTGTTTCTTTTGTTTAAGGGTGGCTGGCAGATATATTAGAGATTTAGGGAGGAAAAAACATTTTGTTATCCTGGAATTTAGGTTAGTTAGGATGTGAAAAAGGAAAATACTATCTTTCTCAGTTCTTAGTTTGATGAAAGCCATATCTAAACTTGCTTTATCTATATAACACTTTTTGATTTCACACAAAAGGCAAAAAAAAAAAAAAAAGAAAAAAACCTAAAAACTTTAAAGAACCTTTAAAAAAAATCTTTTAAGAAAGAATTTAATTTGTTATTCAACCTTAGATACATATGTTAAAATTTTGGAAACAAGATTAAAAATTAAATGACAAACTATCATCAGATATAACATATACAAACAAAACTTAACACCAGCAGAAATAAAGAAATGATAAAGATTAGAGCAGAAACAAATGATACAGAAACTAAAACAACAATAGAACAGATCAAAGAAACCAGGAGCCGATTCTTTGAAAAAAATTAATTATGAGAAACTTTCTATATATTGATGCTCTTTTGGGACATTTAAATGGCTCAGAATATTACAGTTAAGATTTTTTTTTTCCAGTTTAAGTTATGACAGAGTATAGAGTGTTATAAGAGGAAGTAATAGAAAATGTGACTGCCAAGATTGTTCTCCAACTCTGAAGAACTTTGGATGCCGGGAGCTTCTAGGTTTTGTTCTCCAAGAAAAAAGAAATCTCAAAGTCCTTAAAGAGAAAAGCAACATGATAAATAATTTTTTTTTTAAAGATTTTATTTATTTTTTAGAGAGCGAGCGAGAGAGAAACAGCATGAGAGGGGCGAGGGTCAGAGGGAGAAGCAGGCTCCCCGCTGAGTCGGGAGCCCGATGTGGGACTCGATCCCAGGACCCTGGGATCATGACCTGAGCCGAAAGCAGACGCTTAACCATCTGAGCCACCCAGGTGCCCATGATAAATAATTTTAAAAGACAGGTATTATGCTAAGCAAAATAAGTCAATCAGAGAAAGACAGGTATCATATGATCTCACTGATATGTGGAATTTAAGAAACAAGGCAGAGGATCATAGGGGAAGCGAAGGAAAAATGAAACAAGATGAAACCAGAGAGGGAGACAAAACCATAAGAGACTCTTAATCTCAGGAAGCAAACTGAGGGTTGCTGGAGTAGAGGGGGGTTGGGGGGATGGGGTGGCTGGGTATGGACATTGGGGAGGATATGTGTTGTGGTGAGTGTGGGGAGTTGTGTAAGACTGATGAATCACAGACCTGTACCCCTGAAACAAATAATACATTATATGTTAAATAGTTGAATTTAAATTAAATTAAAAAAAAAAAGGTTTGAAAAGATGTGGACAAGATTTGAAGGGGAAAACACTAGCCAGAGGGTTATCACATTAGCCCAGAAGAGAGATTATGGGGCTCTGAATTATGTATTCTCAGATGTATGCCAATGAGGGTCATTTCCAAGATAGAGCTGAGGGGACTTAAGGTGTTGTTTGACTAAGAGAAGCCCAGTCTAAGAGAAGAAAAAAATCTTGGTGTGATGCATTAACTAGCACAAGATATATTGGTAATAGAACAGGTGTTGTTTTGTTTTTTAATTAAAAATTTTTGTAAGAGGTATCTGGAGAAAAGAACACATAAATTTAGTTTCAAAATATTAAATTTAACATACCTGAATTTTCTGTTACTCAGGGATGAGCCTCAGAGGGAAGGTTGATATTAGAAGTAAGAATTTTGAGTGTGACAGTTAGGTAGGTAATATCTGACACCAGGCCTGCCATGGAATCACCAGGTAGAGCACTGCAACTGTCTTACCCAAAACAGAATATTATGTGAAAGGGGGACTAAGAAAAAAATAATCTGAGTGTTCTTTTTTTTAATCAGTAGAGCCCAAATTGCAAATAAAGGTATGTTTTGAGTTGCTGTAAATGTAGATTTTGGTTTATTTATTTATTTATTTATTTATTTAAAAAGATTTTATTTACTTGAGAGAGTGAGAGATCGCATGAGTGGGGGAAGGGGTAGAGGGAGAGGCAGAAGCAGAGTCCCCACTGAGCAAGGAGCCTGATGTGGGGCTCGATCCCAGGACCCCGGGATCATGACCTGAGCTGAAGGCAGATGCTTAACCAACTGAGCCATCCATGTGCCCTAGATTTAAAAAATATTAAAAAAAAAAAAATTCAGGAGAAACAAAAACATCATGATTAGGAAAAAATACTTTTTATCCCCAAAAATACATTAAAATTTAATGTTAAAGATACTGATTTGGTATTGCTTTGTTAAAATTTATTTTTCTGAGACCAAAAATACTATGAAATCATATAAAAACACTAACCAAAAAATTTTTATCTGCAATCCAATTTTAGAACCTCAAAGGGACATTGCCTTTAAATTTTCATTTTGGTCATATTAACAAAGGAACTCAAAATTGAGTGTGAGAAACCTGTAGAAAATGACATTTTTTTTTAATTCAATTTTTTTGGTCGATAATTAAATGGCCCCGTGTTAAAGTTGAAAATTTTTTTAAATATTTTATTTATTTATTTGACAGAGAGAGACACAGCGAGAGAGGGAACACAAGCAGGGGGAGTGGGAGGGGGAGAAGCAGGCTTCCTGCTGAGCAGGGAGCCCGACATGGGGCTCGATCCCAGGGCCCTGGGATCATGACCTGAGCTGAAGGCAGACGCTCAACGACTGAGCCACCCAGGCGCCCCAAAGTTGAAATTTTTAAATGCTAAGTCTATACTTTTATTTTTTGATAGTAAAACTTTAAGGCCATCAGGAAGAATTTTAGAGATGACTTTGCAATGTACTTGGTTACTTCTTGCCAACCAGGTATCTATGCTTACTGGGTTAGGGACTGTATTTACTTTGTAGTTTTATTTAAGCCAATAGTTCTCAAATCTTCATTGTTTATGAAATCATGCCAGTGTGTAAAATAATGCTACAAAGGAGTTTGTTAATATAATAACCTGTTCTTCTGAGAGTTTGATAAACATCTGGGTAACCGCTATCTTGCTGTGGCTTTGGTTTCTCAAGTCAGAAACACAATCTAGCGTCTCTGTTATTTCACTTCTTACCACTAGGTGACTTGGATTTGGGCAAGAGATTTTTGCCTTATTATCTCAGTGGGTTTGGGAGCATCTTTGCAAAGAACGGTCTTCTGTGTTGGCTGTCTTAATTATTTGTATAGCCCGCAAGGGGAGGAGACTATATAGAATGCTCCTCACTGAGCGAAAGAAATGACTCCCTGCATATTACTATATATGTGTGTATGTGTGTGTGTTGATGGCATCATCAGTCACTTCTCATCTCAAGTAATAAGTACATTTACTTTAAGTGCAGACTGTTGTTCTCAGCAGTAAAGCAGTTTAAATGGAAGTTCCGGTTCTCTCAGATCTTTTATGAATTTCCTTGGAAACTCTTAGCAATGTACTTAGTTCTGAAACACTTGCTATCAAATGGAAGAAGAGAAGCTTTTAGGAAGTAGAGCTTTTTCCAATAGTTTACATGTGAAATAAATTGTACTCCCTCACCCCATCTGTACTAAAAAAGCAAAGAAGACATTTAGAGCAGTTACTTAAGTAAAAATTCTTCTGTCATATAGACTGCAAAGAACACGTAAAGATAGGGGACATCCTGTAACAGTTGTCTAGAAAGTTCAGCAAACTGACACTTGAATTATCTGTGTGTTTACATTCTCACAGTGAGAAGCTTGAGGTCTGTGCAAGTCTCTTCACCTTAAAAAGTGGATCACTAGTTCCCTGACCACCTCAATGATAAACTAAAAATAGAACTCACTATTGATGCAACATTGCCTTGCAAACTCCAGTAGCTCTAACAATGTAAGGTAAAAGACAAAAAGAAGAAAGATATCTGGATTATTGAACCTAGCAGTAAATTTTATTGGAGTTTTCTAATTACAGATAGAGAAAACTTAATGAAAACAAAGTATACTTAATAGATGGTAGAAGCTATGGTCCAAGAAAAAGTGTAATTCTTGGAAGATATAATAAAGGCAATGTAACATTTTCCATGCAAAAGTTTTTTTAAATCTATTGTCAAAAATTTGAGTGGAATCAATCAAATTTCATTTTTATAGAGAAAGTATCTGCCTAAGGTATTCGAGTTAAGGATTCCTTAGGCATCTGCACTTAGGAAGTCAATGTGTATGGCCCAAGTACCAGATCAGGTTCCGCAAATTCAGGTTCATCCCTGTCCAGTTTCTGAGGATAAGGTACAAGGCAGTACCAACCAGTCTTCTCAAAGAGTGCGATAATGTCTATGCTTTCAAATCATTCCCAATCTTGCCCTCCCTCCATAAGTAATCACACATCCTATTACAAGCCTATATTTTTTGGAATATGAAATGCATACTTATATACATCAAGGGTATATTTATTGATAAGGCCAGTAATTATAGAAGTAACTGTATTTCTTTAATTTGTTGTATGTTTTTAATCAAAGAAATCTGAATCAAAACAACACTGCATTATCTAGTGCACTGCGGGTGGTCATTAAATCACTGATGCGATCTTATTTTTATGGAATTTTTTTTATTATTATGTTATGTTAATCACCATACATTACATCATTAGTTTTTGATGTAGTGTTCCATGGTTCATTGTTTGCGTATAACACCCAGTGCTCCATGCAGTATATGCCCTCTTTAATACCCATCACCAGGCTAACCCATCCCCCCCACCCCAGAACCCTCAGTTTGTTTCTCAGTGTCCATAGTCTCTCATGGTGCATCTCCCCCTCCATTTCCCCCCCTTCGTTCTTTCCTTCCTGCTATCTTCTTCTTTTTTTTTTTTTTTTAACATATAATGTATTATTTGTTTCAGAGGTACAGGTCTGTGATTTAACAGTCTTAACAAGTTTTTAAAGAAAATTGAACTATGTCTCATAAAAGCCAGGGTAGGATTTTGTCTGATTTTTGATGAATAAAATTTATTTCATTGCCTGGATATGCAGTCTTGTAACCTGTTAATATTATCCTCTTTTAAAAATAATCTTCATAGCAACCCAGGGGGCAGACTGTCAGCCTTGAGAAGTTTGGGAACTAATGATTATTAAAAGTTGCTTACAGAGATAAAATGTGACTCTAGGGGATATTTATTTTTTATGTCATTAAAATCTATGCTTCTTCGAAACCAGTAACAGTGATCATTCAAAAGAAAAACTTATATTAAAGTTTTGCCCAAAAGATACGGCAGACCAGATTTTATTGGGACTTTCATATGTTTTCTTTCTCAACATATAGTGGACTGCCAAGAACATTAATAATGCAAATCTGTGTTTGAACACAAATGACTCCCTACAAGGCCTGTTTTGATTATTAATGAAATTATCTGCCTGCTCCATGCAGATACTGTGTTTTGGAATAACAGTTAATAATGAAAGACTAAGGCACATTTTCAAAATAGAATGTTTGATAATACAAATTATTTCTATCATACAAAGAATCAATGAGCAAATATTATGGAGACAATGCCTTCTCCCTTCTCCCTTTTTACTGGTCATCAAGAAACTCCTCTCCTGTGAGTGTATCTTATTGCCATTTTCCAAACACAGAAAAATAGACTGGGATGTTCAGAAGAGCTACGAGTTTTGCCAAAGTAGAAACTCAAATTTTATCATGTTGCCCAAGTTATTTTCAGTCAAGAAACTGGGAAGTTATGCTAGCTGTGGGCATTGTTTGAGGCCAGCCCCTTCCCAAGGACCTCAAAATTGCTTTGAAGTATGGAATATTCTGCCTCCTTTCAGAGTTTCAATGGCTACATGTCTTTACAGAAAGAATACTTTACAGCCCAGTGGTTTTATTATGCAAATGTGCTTTAGATGTGGTGATTTTCATAAAATCCGCTAGTCTGTGTTAAGAGGAAGAACGTGTCAGGACAGCATATCTGTGTGCCCTTGTTCCATGATCTCAGAAAGACTCTAAAACATTTCCCCCAGAAGACTTATAGTTCCATGAGTGTACTTTGATATCTATTTCTTTAGAGAAGATAGAAGCCATTTGCATAAAAAAAATCCATGGTAAATATCATGGATTCACCTATCAATTTTCTGATAAGCTTTACTCATTTAATAAGTTTAAATTGAATGACTATATATATAGATAGATAGATATAGATATATCTATATATTGATATAGGGGAATATATATATAGATATACATAAATATATAGTATATCATTCATATATATATAGTAAATATATATGTATATATATTATATATATATGTGTGTATGTATATGTATGTATGTGTGTGTATATGTATATGTGTGTATAAATACACAGACACACATATATATCATATATATGTCATATATATGATAATCTCTGTCTCCAGGCAGGGAGGAGATTGGCACTCCTAGATGAGAGACCATTTCACTGCACTTTTATAAAAGACTTTTGGACACTGCATGAGGTGCTGTCATCATTGATTTGACCATTTTCCACTCACCCTGTCATTGTAACATGCCATTTAAAAGGCCGCTGGTTACAGTTTCTAAGATTGTAATAGTTGCTATGTTCCCGTACTACTAATACTGCTTTATTAACAATTCTTGTTCACATCAGCACTATAATTAGTATAATTATTTACCTCAGACCTACTTATTATGGCACATACTTCCAGTAACAAAAGATTCTTGGAAATATCCTCTTTGATATCTTAGATTATTTAAACTTTCTTACTACCTGGGGTGCCTGGGTGGCTCAGTCAGTTAAGCATCTGCCTTCAGCCAAGGTCATGATCCTGGAGTCCAGGTTCCCTGCTCAGTGGGGAGTCTGCTTCTCCTTCCCCCTCTGTTCCTCCCCCCACTGGTGCTCTCTCTCTCAAATAAATAAATAAAATCTTTAAAAAAATAAATTCTCTTACTATCTGTAATATCATATTGCATCATAGTACCAGGAAAAAACCCACATATATTGGTATGTTTCTAGGAAAAGCCCCAATTTGGTGAAAGCCCGATATCTCTATTCTAAAACCCACTGTCTTTGGGTACTTTCAACTAGCAAAGAGTAACTTTCAGAATTAAAAAAAAAAAAAAAGTCTGGAACTTTCTGACTTCCCAGTGTAAATAGTAGAGCAGTGATACCAAAGAAATTTGATTCTATCTCAATCTCTTCTAATGGGTTGTTTCTCCAGGAAAGTGTTATACTAAAGTAATTCACCCTCTCAGAGATCACCAGGGTTTAAATGACAAGAGGGAATTACAATCAGATATTCCAGTTCATACACCAATTTAGGTCAGTTCACATTTGTTTGTTTATTTTTAAAGGCAATGCTGGGCAAATTCTTATTTTCAGTTCAGTTTACACAGAGGATTTTTTCCATTTATCTTGAATTTTTTTTTTTTAAAGATATTTCTTTGAGAGAGGGAGAGAGAGAAAGGGAGAGAGCACAAGCTGAAGGAGTGGCAGAGGGGGAGGGAGAAGCTCCCCACTGAGCAGGGAGCCCGATGAAGGATGCGGGACTCAATCCCAGAATCCTGGGATCATGACCTGAGCTGAAAGCAGACACTTAACCAACTGAACCACCCAGGCACCCCTGAAATCTTTCTACTTAGAAATGAAATGATGAAATGCTCACAGATTATGTGTCTAAGTGTAATGGTCAGAATAGATCAGAGATGAAAATATCAAAAGAAAACAAAATCATAATTGCATAATTCTGATAGCTGTGGTGATGCTTTCGGTACATGAAAGATTAGAATATTTCTGAATATAACAATAATGCTGGGTCCATAAGAGCAAACTTATTCCATGTGTCCTCTTTTTCTAGTACTTGATGCCTTTTAAAAATGTATTTGAAAGTTACTTTATTTCTCTAAGCAAGTACTCTAAATTTAAAAGTTGCAAAATACTTGATTATGACAAAAACACTCCTAGGTATTCACTAGGAATCTATTTGTAATTCTTTCTTAAATAAAAAAAAGAAAATATGAAGAATGTAACAGGCAAGTGAAGTCATATATGCTGTATATATTTTAGACTTTATAAACTCACAGCTGAAGAGTAATCCAACCTGTTTTGCTATTGAAAATACATACAACTTATTACAAATTTTAATTTCATTGTCCTTTACAACTTGACATGGTTAGAAGTTTTAATGCACAGTTCGCAGACACTAGTGTAGCTTAAGAAAGGAAAAACAAGCTGAAAGGCCCAGGTTTATTTGGGTTTTGTTAGGCTGTTAAAATGCATGAAATGGGCCTAGTGTGGACTCAGCAGGCAATCAGTTTTGCTACAATCATGAAATAAAGTGAGAGGCAGGGAGGGAGGGAAAGAGAGGCGGGGGTGGAGGGCAGGCAGGCGCAGGCTCCAAAAAAAAAAAAAAAAAGAAAAAAAGATTTTAAGAAAGTCAACTTTGCAAAGGTTTTTCTACAAATTGTGATTTCTCTTCATGTATTTTTTAAGCCTAGCTAGTTGGGGTTTTTTTCTAATTTTTAACATAAAAATTCCCCCTCCCAATGAATTCCAAACGTACAGTACAGTATCGTCAACCATATGCATGTTGTGCGCTGACTCACCAGAAACCCCCCCCAATCCTCCATGATTGAAACTGCACCCAGGTAACAACTCCCTGGCTCCCACCTACCCCTTCCCCAGCCCCTTGCCACCACCCTTTGACTTCACTTCTGTGTTTGACTGCTTCAGATACCTCGTATGAGTACAATCATGCAAAATCTGTCTTTTTGTGACGGACTTATCTCACTTAGCATTATGTCCTCAAGGTTCATCCACACTGTAGAAGGACAGGATTTCCTTCTTTTGTTAAGGCTGAATGATACTCCACTGTAGTTCTATACCATATTTTTTTTCTTTCTTTCTTTTTTAATTTTTTAAATTTTATTTTATTATGTTAGTCACCATATATTACATCATTTGTTTTTGATGTAGTGTTCCATGATTCATTGTTTGCGTATAACACCCAGTGCTCCATCCAATACGTGCCCTCCTTAATACCCATCACTGGGCTAACCCATCCCCCCCACCCCCTCTCCTCTAAAACCCTCAGTTTGTTTCTCAGAGTCCATAGACTCTCACGATTCATCCTCCCCTCTGATTCCCCCCTTCATTTTTCCCTTCCAACTATCTTTTTTTTTTTTTAACATATAATGTATTATTTATTTCAGAGGTACAGGTCTGTGATTCATCAGTCTTACACAATTCACAGCACTCACCATAGCACATACTCTCCCCAGTGTCCATCAGCCAGCCACCCCATCCCTCCCACCCGCCACCATTCCAGCAACCCTCAGTTTGTTTCCTGAGATTAAGAATTCCTCATATCAGTGAGGTCATATGATACATGTCTTTCTCTGATTGACTTATTTCGCTCAGCATAATACCCTCTAGTTCCATCCACATTGTTGCAAATGGCAAGATTTCGGGGTTTTTTGATGGCTGCATAATACTCCATTGTATATATGCACCACATCTTCTTTAACCATTCATCTGTTGAAGGACATCTTGGCTCTTTCCACAGTTTGGCTATTGTGGACGTTGCTGCTATAAACGTGGGGGTGCACGTACCCCTTCGGATCCCTCCTTTTGTATCTTTGGTATACCGTATTTTCTTTCTCTCTTCATCTGTCCGTGGACATCTAGGATACTCTCACCTCGGGCTCGGGTGAACAGCTCTCTTCATGTAATTTTAAATTCAGCCGGAAAGTGCAAATTGTGCCATCTCCAGTCTGTCTCACATTGTTACTTTGCTTTCCTTTTTTTTGTTTTTTTTTTGTTTTTAGCCAAGTTGTTGAAAATGTGCCTATGTGCTGACTGAATGGTGTGGACCGTAGATTCTTTTTCTTCCCCATATAGATAACGATAAGATAGTCCTGGTCAAGGCGGAATAGCGCTGTGACTTGACAGTCCCGGCATGCTGTTGTCATTGCAGGACGAATCGGCGCCGGGGGACAGACAGTGTAAGCCGGAGGCGGCGCAGGCCCCGCACTCGGCCTCAGCGGTTTCGGGCTCCCAGGAGGTGCTGTACATCAACGGAAACGGGACCTACAGTTACCACAGTTACCGAGGGCTCGGCGGCGGTCTGCTCAATCTCAACGACGCCTCCAGTAGTGGTGAGTCTTTACTGTTTATTGTGCTTTTTCTGTCCGATTGGGGATAGCGGGTTCTCTAAATCTGAGAGGAGAAAATGAGTTTGCTGTGATACGCAAGAGTACCAATCGGCTAAAAACAAGACGTTTAATAGGTCGCGTTCGTCTCCCTACAAGGATGTCTCCCGGTTCTGTTGCTGTTTCCGAAAGGAGCGGCACTGGGATGCAGCTGGATAAGTGATGTTTTGCACTCAAAAAAATCTCAACCAGAGAAATAGCAATTTTTTTGTTTTAACCAAATAGTTGTACATTCTCTCCACCCCCCCCCCCAAGCTGTAATGCACGATTTGTCAAGAATAATGACCCATTTTCTCAACGTTCAAAGAGGTTTTTAATCTGGAAAATTTGAGGCACCAGGAACTTTACTGACTTGATAAAACACAACTAGTCATCATACCTAAGAACATATGAACGGAAACAACACATAGAAACAACCCCTGGCTCTCCATGCTCCACCAGTGATGAATGGTGTGCCGGGGACAGCTCATACTGGCTCATGCTTGGTAAACTTTTAGGAATTTCTTGAGCTTATATACCAAAATGAGTTCCAAATGTGTAATATAAAAGGAATAAAATACATGGGTGAATTTCTTATAACTGAGTTGTAGCAAAATTTTCCTAAAGTATACTTAAAATCCAGGGAAAAAATAAATTCCATTTCACACACACACACACACGCACATGCACACACTCTTTTGCATGACAAGAAAACATACACAAAGTAAAAAATAAATGATAAACTGGGAAATTATTAGCTACCTATACTATAAAAGGTTAATAAGCCAACACATGAAGTTCTTCGAAAAAGAAATGCCCAAAACTATATATTAAAAAAGTAAGGTTAGAAAATGAATAATACACAGTTTTCAAAGAAAGAAATGCAAATATCCCTCAAATATGGGTAAAGTTACTTAACCCCACTCACTCCTAATAAGAGAAATGCAGATAAGCAAAAAGCAAAATATTTACACAATATTCTTTTGACAAGGCTGTGGGGGAAATGAGGATTCTCATGCATAGCTTGTAGAAATGCAAAAAGTCGGGGTGGAATTTGGCAGTGTCTAGAAAAATTAAATATGTAGTTACTATTCAGTCCAGCAATCTCTTTAGGAATCTCTTATTAGGAATTTATCTTAAAGCCATATGGGTAAACATACAAAAAGACATATGCACAAGGCTATTCATTGTAGTGTTATTTATAAGTGCAAGAAAAAAGGATTACCAATAAAAATGTCCACAATAAAAATGTCTATCAATTGATGGTTAGTTGATTCATTTCGAGTGCATCCAAACAAGAGAGTAACATGCAGCTATAAAAAGTGATAAAAAAATCTCTTTATGCATTCCAAATCCTGAAAAGTACCTATAGTATGCTAAGATTCATTAAACAAGGATTTATATAATTAAAAAAATTTTTACATAGAGGCAGGAATGGGGGAGAACAGTATGGGAAAGGAATGTAAGTTGGAATTGTGAGTATACTTGGTTTTTATATTTTGTTTTATAAATTTAACCTTGAACAATTTAAACACATAATTATAAACCAAACTGACTTTAAGCATTCCTGATATTGAAAGAAAAATGATGCAAATGAACTTTATCTTTTTAATGAGTGGTTGGCATAGCCCCCACACAGAGGAACTTTTCCAAGTGATCTCAAAAACCATTATTTGACTCCAGAGCATGTAAGTCTATGATAAAACCCTATTTTCAGTAATAATATTATTATTTTGGGACTGTTTGTGCATTGTGGTTTAAAGCAAATTTATAATTCTGTGATATCAGTGGAAGTTGGAATTTCTAGCAGGAGGCAAAGTAGATATAGATATAAAAGCAATACGTTCAAACAAAAACTCCATACTCTTGTATTTGAATTGGTAGCTATCAGTGAGACATTTTCTACTTAAAAATGCCTAAAAATAAAGACCAATTTTAATTTGAATATTTGAATTAGGCTTGGTGGGATTTTCATATATTTGGGAGGGAATTGCATTACTAATGTCAAAGGAGTATATACTCTAGAAAACCACTTACCTATATAATACCGGAAATAGGCTCTGAGTGTGTTCAGGGGTGACTCTGTTTGGAAAGCTAGGGCTGGCTTTTTGGTCTGCTTTAAAATTAAGGGTGCTCTAAGGACACGATCACTGAGCTTTAGTCTGAATCAGTTACCTCCAAATCAAAAGAGGGGTGCCTCAAGTAGAAGGAAAAAAAAAGAAAACCTCTTATTTAGGAAAGAAACTAAGTTTCAAATGTATATCCCGTTTTTTCCAAAGCTAATGAGCCTTCTCAGTTGTTTTCAAGTCTTGTATTTAGACAGCAAATCAGCTGGAATGAGAAAGTTCAATACCAGAAAAGGACAACATAAACAAAAGCTGAACATTCCTTTAGCCAGTAAAGCTGGAAACTAACAACTCTTTTTAAAAATTTGACATGGGAAATAAGAACTGTTAGGTAGTTCAGAACTCAACCACCAGATCAAAACATTTGGGGGAAAAGTGTATTGACTATAGATTTTATTGACAGAAACTTTGTTTTTTAGACTTAAACAGTCATTCATTTATTAAAGTAATTTATTTAACATCAAGTAATAGCAATACCAATCACTTACTGAGTCCTTGTGGTGCTTCATGTAATTTCCATTTATTCCTTACACAGTCCTCTGAGATCTGTTTTGCAATTTTGTGGAAAAATTTTGTAAAATTGAACTTACCCCAACTTAAAAAAATAATGCTTGGGCACCATTTCCTTTTTTTTCTAACATGATTGAAACCCGTTTTGTGAGGCTCAGAGACAGTGAATGACTTTCCCACGGTCCCTCCTTAGTAAAGGGAGGAGCCAGGATCTGAGCACAGGCTTTCTGACATCAGAGGCCACACTGTAAACCACTGAGCTAACAATCTGTGCGAAGGAAGCAAGTGCTGAAGTATGTGATAGTCTCTGGTAAGAACTAATCAACTTTTTTTCTCCAGAGACACTCCTATTCTGGACATTTTATTTAATGGGCGAATCGTACAATATGTGGTCTTTCGTGTTAGGCATCTTTCATTTAGCATGCTGTTTTAAAGGTTCATCTATATTAAAGTATGATCAATACTTCATTCTTTTTTATTGCCAAATAATGTTCCATTCTGTGGCTATGCCATATTTTGTTTAGCCATTCAATTGATGGGCACTTGGATTTTTCTCACTTTGGCATTACTATGAATAATGCTATAAACATTTATGTACAAGTTTGTGTATATATGTTATGATTCTTTTGGGCATATACCTGGGAGTGGAATTGCTGGTTCATACATGTGGTAACTATGATTAATTAACATTTTGAGGAAATAATAGACTGACTATGAGATGTCTTTTCATTTGTTATCAATCTTTAAAAATTTTTAACTATGTCTTGTAATATTTACAGTACAAGCTTTGCACTTCTTTTACAGCTATTTCCTTTTGTGATGCTGTTGTAGGTGGAATGTTTACTTTAAATTTTATCCTATATTTTTCTGTGTTTGGAGGAGTTTGCAAAGTAGTGGAATTAATTCTTTAAATGTTTGGTAGAATTCAGGAGTGATGATATCTGTGTCTGGGTTTTTCTGAGGGGTTTTTGATCACTAACCCAATCTCTTGTTATATGTCCACTTATATTGTCTATTTCTTCTTGAGTCAGTTTAGGTAGTTTGTGTATTTCCAGAAATGTGCCCATTTCAGCTGAATTATCTAATTTATTGACACAGTTGTTCATAGGATTCCTTTATAATCCTTTCTATTTTCATAAGGTCAGGAGTGATGCGTCCTCTGTAATTTCTGATTCTAGTTATTTGAGTTCTCCCCTTTCTTCTTGGTGACTCTAGCTAAAGGCTTGTCATTTTGCTTGATATTTTCAAAGAACAAGCTTTGGCTTCTTTTATTTTCTGTATTATTCTATTCTCCATTTCATTGATTTTTACTCCCACATTTATTATTTCCTTCATTTTGCTTACATTAAGTTCAGTTTGTCCTTATTTTCCAGTCTTAAGCTGAAAAGTTAAGACATTTATTTGAAGCCCATTTTTCTTCTTCATTTATAGCTTTAAAGTTCCTTGAAGCATTTCTTTATCTCCATCAAATAGGTTTTGGTATATTGTGTTTTTGTTTTCATTCACCTTAAAGTGTTTTCTAATTTCCTATGTCACTTCTTTTTTGACCCACAGGTTATTTAGAAGCATGTTGTTTAATTGCCACATATTTGTGAATTTACCAAATTTATTTAATGATTTCTAATTTTATTCCATTGTGATTGGAAAACATATTATATATATTATATATATATATAATATATATAAATATATATTCCAATCCTTTCAAATTAATTGAGGCTTTTTTTATGACCCAGATTGTGATCTATCCTAAAGAATGTCCCATGTGTACCTAAGAAGAATGTGTATTCTGCTGTTGATGGTTGGGTATTTATAAATCTGTATTAGGTCTAGTTGGTTTATAGTGTTGTCCAAGTTTTCGATGTTCTTGTTGATCATCTGACTAGTTATATCCATTATTAAAAGAAGGTTATTGAAGTCTCCAACTACTATTATTGTTTACTTTGCCTTCGTTTCTAATAGTTTTGGTTCATTTATTTTGGGACTTTGTCATTAGGCATATTTATTGTTTATATTGTTATATCTTATTGATGGACTTTTTCATCATTGTAAAATATCCCTCTTTATCTCTAGTAACTTCTTACATCTATTTTGCCTAATATTAGTTATTTCTGTAATATCATGGTGGTACTGCAAATGAAGAGAAGTGTGCAAAACTTTGGACATGGAAGTGACATATAAAAGAATATAGGACAAATTGAGTATTGCTCACCTCTACCCAAATACAACCAAAATAATTTATCTTTGCTCCATAATGACTGTGTAATTTGGGAATCCAATGCCAAGTGAAAATGTAGGGCTTCTTATTTAAAAAGTAAGAATATCAAGATGGTGACAACAGAGCATTACACAAAGCATGGGACTCTTCTGAGCTCAGGATCCTGTGGGACTATACATGTGTCATGCTCCACTTTGCTCCTTTGACTTATTGAGCTAATTGGAAGAAGCACTGTGTTTTCATGAAAAAGGCAGATAGTTACTGGTGGGAAGAAAGATAATATATACAAAGAAGGACAAGACTGAAGACACAAGTGAGAATATGAGAATATTTTGAGTTTTTTGAGGAGAGAGGAGAGAACTTTGGGGCAACTGGCAATCATGAGTAAATATTGAGAAGGAAATTAAAGGAAAAATTTTGCTATGAATTATTAATGAGCAGGGCACCAAAATTTTTTCTTGCCCTTCAACCCATTCTCCACATTGGAATCAAAATAATTTTTTTTAAAGATTTTATTTATTTATTTGAGAGAGAGAGAATGTGAAAGAGAGAGAGAGCACCAGAGGCGGGAGGGTCAGAGGGAGAAGCAGACTCCCCGCCGAGCAGGAAGCCTGTCGCAGGACTCCATCCTGGGACTCCAGGATCATGACCTGAGCCGAAGGCAGTCACTTAACCAACTGAGCCACCCAGGCGCCCCGGAATCAAAGTAATTTTTAAGAAAAGAAAAATCTGATTGCATCACTTCATTATCTAAAACCCTTCTATGGCTCTCCTTGTTCTTAGGAAAATGCCATTAGTTAGCCTTTTATGCCTCAAGGTTCACCCACCTGAACTTTTCTTTGATGTGCCCTTTTCACCCCCATGTCCCTCATTTATTGCTCATCTTTTAAAGCCTTCATTCTGAGTCTAGCTAAAATATAGTCATAATTTTCATAGCTTCCCGAGTTTGTCCTTTGAAGCATGTACCACAGTGCATGGACAGATACACACACTACACACCCCTACACAATATATCGGTATCCATTCCTCAATTTTATTGCTCAGTGCTGCTCAAAAGCCACGTAGAAAATTTGGTATAGATTCTAACTATACAGCCGTATATGTGGTTAGAGAGCAGGTTTTATAAACTGGCAGTTCAAATGTAGGTACTATGATACTGTGGTGAGGTTTACCTTATCTGTAAGTTATCCCCCAAAAAACCCATCATAGGATGATAGGCCTAAAGAGACTTGAGAAATAATTTGGTAGCAACCTCTTTATTTTTAAAAGGCTATGACTAAAGAAACACCCCAGGAAAGTAAGGTGACTTGCTCAAGTTCACACAGGCTGACTTTTTGGTTATTGGATTAATACATCTTTGGTTTTTGTATGTATCTCTTAAGGACACAGTAAAGAACAACTTTGAACAATTCAGACTGTGTACCAAAGCAAAGAAACAGGAATAGGAGAATAACCAGTATGGCATGCAACAAATTTAAAATGGATGGCTTTCTTTGAGCACTGGCTTCGGGATGAGTGTAATGGAGTTTAAAAAAAAAAAAAAAGCAAAACGTTAGTCTTGGCAAATAACAGTTTCAAGCTTAAACCAAAGAGAATTTCTCTACCTCATGTTTGAAAAATAACTCTGGCTATAATAGTAGTAGCAAGGCAAATGGGTAATTTCAGGTTGTAAAGGAGCTCTAAATAACGTTTTTTCTCAAAAGCACATCCTACCTGTAATACTTGTAATGGCTACTGCTATTTTTTTTTTTAAGATTTTATTTATTTATCAGAGAGAGAGAGACAGAGGCAGGCAGAGGGAGAAGCAGGCTCCTTGCTAAGCAAGGAGCCCGATGTGGGACTCGATCCCAGGACCCTGGGATCATGACCTGAGCCGAAGGCAGAGGCTTAACCGACTGAGCCACCCAGGCGCCCCAGCTACTGCTATTTTGATAGTGTTTAGTTTTTGCTTGTTTTAATCACAGAAAGGCAGCTTGATTGGATCAGGCTCACAATTTCCTTTATTTGGGGACTTTCTTCATAAATTCTGGAAACCCCAAACATTCTGACTTTTAAAAGTGGTATTATCTTTAGCTTATTTCTTCACTTGTAAGACCTCAGAATAGTCATTCCCTGTAACATATTTGGAGCTGTGGGGAAAGAAAATATATACATATACATAAATCTTGAGAGCTAAAAAGGACATAGCAGAAGATTAGCATTATATGAGATGCTAACATCATCTCTGATGGCTGACAACTCCAGTTACTCTAAGTTTGAGAATTCTTGATTTTAGGATTTGTAGAGATCTTCTGAAATGTGTAGAATGGAGCAGCAACTTTCAAGAGAGCAAGATGAATTAGCTACACATCTGAATTATAAAGCAGATAGGAAGACAATCAGAATTTAAATCATTAAATGGGAAGCAGGATGTGGATTAGCTGCCTAAATAGGAAGGCAAAGATTGAAGGAGATACTATGTTTGTAAAACCTTTTACGCTAACGTAGTAAGAACATGAACCCTGTAGACTGTGCTATGTTCAAAAAGAATGCGAGGGCAAAAGAATGAGAAAGGATACCTTAACGGGATTTGGACTTAGAGTCCAAGGACTTAAGAGTTTGGGTTCTCATTTTCAAATCACTTTCTTAATTTATTTCTTAATTTCTTTGGGCTGCTATAACAAAAATGCCATAAAGTGGGTAGCTTAAACAACAAACCTATATTACTCAGCATTCTGGAGGCTATGGAGTCCAAGATCACGGTGCCAGCAGATTTGGTATCTGGTGAGAAGCTACTTCCTGGTTCCCAGCTGCCCACTCCTGGAGAAGGAGTGGGGCCTGATAAAGGCACTCCTCCCATTCCAGAGGGCTCCACCCTTACAACCTAACCACCTTCCAAAGGTCCTACACCTCCACATACCATCACACTGGAGATTAGATTTCAATATATGAATGTTGAGAGGAAGGCAAACATTCAGTCCATAGCAGGCACTTTAAGAGAAACAAAGTTGAGTAAGGCAGAATCACTGACCTCAAGGAACTTACATGTCAAAATGAGATAAAATATTCTTCCTCTTCTTGTCTAAACATCAGAATCCTTTAAGATTCTGATTAAATAATACTTCCTCGGGGAAACCTTACTGTACCTCGGCCCCCTTCCATCCTTTGGGAAAGTAATTATTCTCCTGTTTATGTCTCTATTCTAGCACTTGTCTCCTTGAATCGTGACATAGGTTTTCAGATATTTTCCCTAAATAGATGTGTATTCCTTGAAAGCAGAAACTCTGTCTTGCTCACTATTATATCTCCTGAATAAATATAAGTGCTCAACCATATTAGCTTAATGAATAATAAATGTTTTAAAAATAGAACACTTGGTGCCAAAGGAGAAAAAGGTGCAAAGAGAATTATTTATGTATATTGGATGGCAGGGGTAAGGGTTGATTTTAAATAAAGCAAAGGAATCAGAAGTAAGAAGAAAGACTAAACTGAATTTGAAGATTCTGTGGGTGAAAGAGGAAGAGTCCAAGAAGCTTTACACACTGCTTAATTTTGAATACAGTAGCAGTAGGAAAGCTTGCCCCTGGTGGAGACTTGATAGCAAGGGAAGGGTACCCTTCAAATCCTTCATTAGCCAACCTCCATTTGTTTAGCACTGGCAAGGGTCTGCACCCAACAATCCAAATTTTCAAGTTGGAGTGTTATCAAAATGACAGCAGTGACAATTTGTATAAAGAATTTGTTCAAATTATCAAACTGAAATGAGAAGCAAGCAAGCAGCCAATCCTCCCGTTATTATCACATCCAATTACATAGGACTTTGGAATGCTTTCTTTCTATCAGGAAGTTCACACTGAGCTGTCTAAAGAGGGCAATTGTGGTTTGCTGCAGTTATCCATTGGATCTCTTGAGTCTAAATTATATGCATAATACGTAAGTTAACTACTGATGTTTCCTCTCCACAAACTCCATTGGGCAGACTTTTCAATTTGTTTTTCAACTGTGATATAAACTGGGCTGATATACAGACCGAAATTTAACAAGACAAAATTGTAGTAATAATGACCATAATAACTAACATTTGTGTGGCAATTTCTAGTTTGCCTGAATCTTTACATCCATTATCTTATTGGCTCCTCACTAATATTCAGGGTTGTTGGTTGTAAAGATGCTTTGGATCAGAACTTATAATTATGAGTCTAAGGAAGGTTGGCCCTAAGTTTCACTACCATTCTAGAGATCATTGATAGTGATATGACTGGCTTTGTGTATGGATAGTGCTTCCCCTTGGCATCAACATTCTGAAGCATCACTTATCATCTGAAATTTTCAGAGGAGTGCTTCTATTCATGCACTGTCTTTGCTTCTCATCTATCCTTCACTCTTCAATCCACTATAGTTGGCTTCTCTCTCACTATTTTGCTGAAACTGGTCAGGGCAAATTTATCCACGATTCCACTTATTATCAAACTACAGATGATTTTTGTCCTTTATCTTACCAGATTTCTTGGGTATATTTGTATCTGTTGATGATTAGAACCTTGAAGCATCCACTCTCTTGGCTTCCATGATAATACATTCTCCTGTCACTTTTCTCCTCAGATAATTCTCTTTCTGCATTCTAGGGCTTTCTCTACTTGTGCCTTCCATCCTGGGGTTTTCCTAGCATATCCTGCCCTTGTCCCTTTAATCGTCTTGTCCTGCACACTGCTCAAAGGTGAGCCCGCTAGCTCTTATGGTTTTAGAATATGTCAAAAGGGGCATATCTCACCCAAGCTTTGCCCTGAGCTTCGGGTTTTATATCCAGTTGTCTACCAGATCACTTGATCTAGACATCCCGAGAAAATTCATATTCAATTATTTAACAATGAATTCTTCATCTTGACCCTTCCTATTGCCTGCCTCTCATGCAGGAATGCCCTCCCCTGCACCTGACTTATATCAGCTATTATGTTCTCTATGATAATTTTCTGGATGCCTCCCCCATTAAGTTTTCTTCTTATATGTTCCCATGATACCCTAGCCATACCTCTTATTTAACCTGTTATGTGCTCTTTTCTATACTGGACTGTGCTCAGTTTGAGGACAGGCAAGGTGATTTTTTTTTTTTTTTTGACTATCATAACACTAGCATCAATAAATAACCGGCTTATATTCATGCTCAGTGAATATTACATGCATAAATAAGTGATCAGAAAGAAATTGTTCCAATAAAATATTGTACCTGTTTAGAGAACTTAACTAAATCCAATTGAGCATGGTAATCATCAGTTAGGATGTCTTCTTAAAGTTTATTCTCTTTTTCTCTTAATATCCTAAAGAGCACAATACTAGAAGAAAAGTGTTTCATATCAAACATTTCAGACAAATGTTTTGAAGTACACAAATTCCATTTTTAAATGTATTCAGATTTAAGTTCCCTGATTCAAGAGAGAAATGTTTACATAGTTATCCAGGGAACTGGCAAGGTGCTCTTTTTACCTTTACCTTATCCTCTTAAATAACTTGTTCTGGTTCACTAGCCACATGCAAAGTAGTGCAGAGGCATGGGGGAGGGATTCATCATCATCCTGCTCTAGAAGACCAGCTGGGTGTTTCTGTTGTGTGAAAGATACATAAGATCTATTACGTAAAATTGTGAGAATAATGATTTTACAGAGTAGAGCCTAAAAGTGATACACAGAAGTTCAGGAATCCCCTAAGGTTAATTTGTATGTCATTTCCACAATGGAAAGATCTACATGATGATAACATGTAAAAAAAAAAGATGACCATGTGATCTAATTGAAGTCAACATAGTTGGGATTATGCACTTATTATATCTCAGTAGAGTTCCAATAAACCTGAGTGAGTTTTCAAAGCACATTCTATGGCACATAATAGAGACTTTGTATCTGGTGATTGTGTCATCATGGTGTCCAACTTGTGACTATTCTTAGAAAGCCCATTTCTTCCATGTGAATTCCTTTGATGACCTCTCTTAGTGTATTTCCCTACTTTAAACCCTACTCATTTGTACCCTTATTTTGATTTTTTTAAGTATGTTTCTCAACATCTGTATTATCCAATAGAATAGCCACTAACCACAGGTGGCTATTGAAATGGGAATTAAATAAAATTTAAAATTCAGTTTCTCAGTCACACTGGGACACATTTCAGTGTCTCAGTTGCCAAAGTGGTGAGTGGCTACTGTATCCAATAGCACAGAAGAACATTTCCATCACCACAGAAATTTCTGTTGGACAGTGCTGATTCCAGATACTACTCTGCTCACCCCACACCATTATATTGGCTTTTGGACGGTTTTATTACTGCAGAAAACTTTTTCTACATTTATTCCATCAAGCTCTGTGCGTTTAATTATATATGTATTTTCACTCCTCAATAAAATAAGTGGGGTCAATGAATAAACTTATGGAAACTTAAATGGTGATTTTTAAGTAACAATGCTTTTAATTCAAACTGCCCAGCTTTTAAATAACTTGCAGTCATTTTAGGGTTCTGAGAAAAGCTAATAATTTGTAACATAGGCATTGAAAACCTCTTTGGCAGAAGCTGACATTACTTTAAAATTAGAAACAAGACAAATTTTTAAAAAGATTTTCTTTATTTATTTGAGAGAGGGAAAGAGTGAACACACACAAGGGGGAAGAGGGAGAAGCAGACTCCCTGCTGAGCAGGGAGCCCACCCTGGCCCCAGAGATCATTACCCGAGCCCAAGGCAGATGCTTAACCGACTGAGCCACCCAGGTGCCCCAAAACAAAACAAATTTTACAAGAGTTTCATTGTGACAGAATTTTAAATTGTGTGACATTTAGAGAAAGCAAGCCCAAACTGAAAATGTTTGAAATGTGACTCCAGTTTTGCACTGAGTTCATTCTATTTTTCCAGGTTTTCCCCCATGCACCATGATAATAATCTAGAACTGAGGTGAGACTGAACGATTTACACACCTATGTCTTGAGATACATAGAGTTTCAGGGAGATGCTTATTGGTAAATTTTAATGATTGGAAATTATGTTAATCAGTTGCTGGAAAATTGAAAGGAAAATGATACGAATTACCTGCAAAACAAACCGAAATATCTTTCAGTTTATCTGACTGAGCCCCCAAATCTTTCAGCAGGTTTTTGTTCAGTCAGGGAGCCTCAGAGAAAGGGCTCTGAATAAAAGAAGTTAGTGGCCCTGTGTTTTCCATGGACTGCCAAGCACATGTAACTGGTTTTACAGCTCCATATTGATCAAGCTTTCTGGCAGCAGCTTCCCAAGAGCCCTTCTCTACAGTAAAATGGATCTTTTCTGACTGTTAAGATCCTTTTTGTTTTGTGTTTTTGTGTTTGTGCCTACTCACGGAAGGGAAGGAATGAAAGGATGACTCCATTAGTATTCTGGGACCTTTCTTTTTGAGCCTGCTAGGATCCACTCCAGGGGCTATCCAGGCGGTATGAGTTCCTAATGGTTGGCTGGGCTTGTTTTCCATACAACCTCCTTTGAACTTGGACATGTCCTCTGGGAATCTGTCTGAACAAACAAGTTAAATTTTACTGGCCTCACCAGCCCGCTGCTACTCAGGAAGGAGCTCTTTGGGGAGTTCAGAATGTTCTACTTTTCTAGGAAGTCAGAAATATCACTCTCTGTATGAAAATTGAATTAGCCATTTTCTACATTCCTCTTTCCTGGGTTCAGGTACTGATGCATCTTCCCGAAATAGGCACCAGGCTGCTCCTCGGCCTCACTAGAGATCTTGGGTCTGTCTGCCTGAATCACTCCAAGAGGGTAGGAAGGCCAGAGTTGCCTTATTTTTTTCTCTTTCATGTTAACACATTTCAAATGCCAAATACGATTACAGTTACAATGCTAATATTTCCTTTTGTGGTTTCAAGGCACACAGTCGTTTTAAATGACATTTGGTTCTTGACTAACATACAAATGCTTTTTCAGAGAGTCCTCCTTCTATCCGCGTACCATTGCTGGAACTCGGGGAAGTGAGTGAGTCCACAAAGTACAAACTGCCTCCTGTGTTTCTATTTCCACTCAGTCAAATTCAGAATTAACAAATGATTAATGTGTGGTGACTAACATTCTGGCCAATATCGCCGTGATCTCAGGAAAAACAAATTATCTCTGGTGATTAAACTCATAAGGGAATATAATCCTCTTGAGTACAGTAGTCCCCCCTTATCCGCAGGGGATATTCCCAAGACCCCCAGTAGGTGCCTAATACTGTGGGTAGTACTGAACCATATATACCGTATGTGTTTTCCTATATTAACATACCTATGATAAAGTTTAATTTATAAATTATATTTTTAAATTTACATATTTATAAATTTAGTAATTTATAAATTAGGCTTAGTAAGAAACTAACAATAACTAATAAAATAGAACAAACAATATACTGTAGTAAGTGTTACATGAATGAATGTAGTCGCTCTCTCGGATATCTTACTATGCCATACTCACCTTTCTTGTGATGGTGTGAGATGATAAAATGCCCACGTGATGGAAGTGAGGTGAGTGACATAGGCATTGTCACATTAGCATTAAGTCGCTATTGACCTTCAGATGATATCTCAAAAGGAGGATCACCTACTTCCAGATGAAGTTGCCCAGAAGTAACTGAAACCCTGGAAGGGGAAACCATGGATAAGGAAGGACTGCTGCACTCTGAATGTATCCAAAAGTAATTTTTACACTAAATTTAGAAATTTTTTTCTGGTTCCTATTTCTGCAAATATAAGTTACTCCATTGTTCCTTGGGGCACTATTGTAGAAATAAACATTTTTTTAAATTTTAATTCTGGTAGAACATAACATACAGTGTTATATTAGTTTCAGGTGTACAATATAGTGAGTCAGTAATGCTATACTTAGTGCTCATCATGGTAAGTGTACTCTTAAAGCCCTTCACCTGTTTTACCCTTCATCCTACTCACCTCCCCTCTGGTAACAATTAGTTTGTTCTATTTGAGAGTCTTTTTTTTTTTTTTCGGTTTGTCTCTTTTCTTTGTTTTGTTTCTTAAATCCACATATGAGTGAAATCATATGGTATTGTATTTCACGGACTTATTTCACTTAGCATTATACCCTCTAGATCCACCCTTGTCATTGCAAATGCCAAGATTTCATTCTTTTTTATGGCTGAGTATATTCCATTGTATAGATATACCACTTCTTTATGGATTCATCTATTGATGGACACTTGGGTTGCTGCCATAATTTGTCTATTGTAAATAATGTGGCAGTAAACATAGGAGTACATGTATCCCTTTGAATTAGTATTTTTGTATTTTTTTAGTAAATACCCAGTAGTGCGACTACTGGATCACAGGGCAATTCTATTTTTAACTTTTTGAGGAACCTCCATACTGTTTTCCACAGTGTACAAGAGGGTTCCTTTTTTTCCCCACATTCTCACCAATACTTGTTTCTTGTGCTTTTGTTTTAGCTATTCTGACAGGTGTAAGGTGATATCTCTTTGTACTTTGGATTTTCATTTCCCTGATGATGAGTGATGTTGAGCATCTTTTCATGTGTCTGTCGGCCATCTGTATGTCTTCTTTGGAAAAACATCTGTTCATGTCTTCTGCCCATTTTTTATTATTTTTTGTTGTTGTTGTTGAGTTATATAAATTCTTCATATATTTGGGATACTAACCCTTTATTGGATATGTAAAGATATTGCGACTATTTCTCCCATTCAGTAGGTTGTCTTTTAGTTTTGTTGACTGTTTCCTTCACTGTAGAGAAACCTTTTGTTTTGATGTAGTCCCAGTAGTTTATTTTTGCTTTTGTTTCTCTTGCCTCAGAAGACCTATCTAGAAAAACATTGCTATGGCTAATGTCAGAGAAATTAGTGTCTATGCTCTCTTCTAGGATTTTTATGGTTTCAGGTCTCACATTTAGGTCTTTAATCCATTTTGAGTTTATTTTTGTATATGTTGTAAGAAGGTGGTCCATTTTTCCCAACACCATTTGTTAAAGAGAATTTTCCCATTGTATATTCTTGCCTCCTTTGTCAAAGATTAATTGACCATATAATCATGGTTTTATGTCTGGGCTCTCTATCTGTCCCATTGATCTATGTGTCTTTTTTTGTGCCAGTACCATACTGTTTTGCTCACTATAGCTTTGTAGTATATCTTGATATCTGGTATTGTGATACTTCCAGTTTTGTTCTTCTTTTCAAGATTCCTTTGACTATTCATGGCCTTTTGTGGTTCCATACAAATTTTAGGAGTATATGTTCTAGTTCTGTGAAAAATGCTATTGGTATTTTGATAAGGATTGCATTAAAACTGTAGATTGCTTTGAGTAATATGGACAGTTTAACAATATTCGTTCTCCCAATTCATGAGCATGAATATCTTTCCATTTGTGTCATCTTCAATTTCTTTCATCAGTGTTTTAAAGTTTTCAGAGTATAGGTCTTTCACTTCCTTGGTTAAATTTATTCCTAAGTATTTCAGTTTTTTTGGTGCAATTGTAAATGGGACTGTTTTCCTAATTCATTATTAAGCTATTTCATTATTAGTGTCTAGAAATGCAACAAATTTTATATATTGATTTTGTATCCTGTGACCTTACTGAATTCATTTATCACTTCTAGCAGTTTTTTGATGGAGTCCCTAGGGTTTCCTATATACACTATCAGGTCACCTGCAAATAGTGATAGTTTTACTCCTTCCTTACCAATTTGGATGTTTTTAATTTATTTTCCTTGTTTGATTTCTGCAGCTAGGACATCCATTACTATGTTGAATAAAAGTAGTGAAAGTGGACATCCTTGTCTTGTTCCTGACCTTAGGGGGAAACCTCTCAGTTTTTCACCATTGAGTATAAGGTTAGCTGTGGGTTTTTTATATATGGCCTTTATTATGTTGAGGTATGTTCCCTCTAAGCCTACTTTGTTGAGGGTTTTTATCATAAATGGGTGTTGTACTTTGTCAAATGCTTTCTGCACCTATTAAAATGATCACATGGTTTTTATGCTGATTCTTGTTGATGTGATGTATCACAATGATTGATTTATGAATATTGAACCACCCTTACAAGCCTGGAATAAATCCCACCTGATTGTGGTGAATGACTTTTTTTAATGTATTGTTGAATTCAGTTTGCTAATATTTTGTGGAGGATTTTTACATCTATGGTCATCAGAAATATTGGCCTATAGTTCTCTTTTTTGGTAGTGTCTTTATCTGGTTTTGGTATCAGGGTAATGCTAGCCTGGAAGGTTTCCTTTCTTTTATATTTTTTGAAATAGTTTGAGAAGAATAGGTATTAACTCTTCTTTAAATGTTTGGCAGAATTCACCTGTGAAACTGTCTGGTCCTGGACTTTTATTCGTTGGAAGTTGTTTGATTACTGTTTCAATTTCATTGCTGGTAATTGGTGTGTTCAAATTTCTGTTTCTTCCTGATTCAGTTTAAGAATTTGTTTCTTCTAGATTGTCAAATTTGTTGGCATATAATTTTTCATAATATCCTCTTACTGTCCTTTGTATTCTGTGGTGTCAGTTGTTACTTCTCCTGTTTCATTTCTGATTTTGAGTCTTCTCTTTTTATGAGTCTGCCTAAGGTTTATTAGTTTTGTTGATTTTTTCAAAGAACCAACTTCTGGTTTCATTAATTCATCCTATTGTTTTTTCAGCTTCTATTTTGTTTATTTCTGTTCTAAAATGTATGATTTTCTTCCTTCTAGTGGTAAGGGTTTTGTTCTTTTTCTAGCTCCTTTAGGTGTAAGGTTAGGTTTTTGTTTGAGATGTTTCTTGCTTCATGAGGTAGGCCTGTGTTACTATAAACTTCCCTCTTAGAACAGCTTTTGCTGCATCTCAATGATTTTGGACTGCTGTTTTTTCATTTTCATTGTCTTGATGTACTTTTGAATTTCTTCTTTGATTTATTCGTTGATTGATTCATTGTTTAGTAGCATGTTATTTAACCTCCATATATTTGTGTTCTCTCCAGACTTTTTCTTGTTGTTGATTTCTAGTTTCATAGCATTGTGGTTAGAAAACATACATGATATAACTTTGATCTTTTTGAATTTGTTGAGACTTGTTTTGTGGCCTAAAATGTGATCTATTCTGGAGAATGTTCTGTGTGTGCTGTTTTAGAATGGAATGTTTTGTATATATCTGTCAGATTCATCTGATCCAGTGTGTCATTTAAAGCCACTCTTTCCTTGTTGATTTTGTTTGGACGAGCTAACCATTGATGTAAGGAGGGTGTTAAAGACCCCTACTATTTTTGTATTACTATTGATCACTTTCTTTATGTTTGTTATTAGCTGCTTTATGTATTTGGATGCTCCCACATTTGGTACATAAATATTTACAATTGTATCTTGTTGGATTTTTTCTATGATTATATAATGTCCTTCTTTGTCTCTTTTTACAGTCTTTGTTTCTATTTTGTCTGATACAAGTTTTGCTACCTCAGCTTTCTTTTCACTTCCATTTGCATAATAAATGCTTTTCCATCCCTTCACTTTCAATCTGCATGTGTCTTTAGGTCTGAAATGAATCTCTTGTAGGCAGCATATAGTTGGGTCTTATTTTTTTCATCCATTCTGTGATCCTATGTCTTTTGATTGGAGAATTTAATACTTTACATTCTAAATTATTATTGATATATACATATATATTGCCATTTTGTTACTTGTTTTATGGTTGTTTTTGTAGTTCTTTGTTCCTTCTCTTGCTCTCTTCTCTCATGGTTTGCTAGCTACTTTAGTGATATGATTGGATTCCTTTCTCTTTTAGTTTTTTATCTATTTTATTATTATCTATTTTATACATTGGTTTTTGATTTGCCATTACCATTATGTTTATAAATAACATCTTATGCATATAGCAGTCTATATTAGGTTGATGGTCCTGTAAGTTTGAGCCCATTCTAAGAGCACTAAATTTATACTCCTCTCCCCTTCAAACATTTTAGATATAGTGTATCATAGTTTATATTTTTATTTTGTGAATGCTTTGACTGATTTTTTAGATATTCTTAATTTTACTGCTTTTGTGCTTCCTATTTTCCTTACCCCTACTTATGATCATTCCTTGCCACTCAGAGTCCCCCTTAACATTTCTTGCAGGGCTGGTTTGGTGTTCATGAATTCTTTTAATTTTTGTCTTGGAAACTCTCTCTTTCCTTCTATTCTCATTGGTAGCTTTTCTGGATAGAAGTATTTTTTTTTTTTCCCCTTTCAGCTCTTTGAATATATCATGTCACTCCCTTCTGGCCAGCAGTGTTTCTGCTAAAAAATAAGCTGATAGCCTTGTGGGTTTTCCCTTGAATGTAACTCTTTTCTATTGCTGCTTTTAGAATTCTCTCTTTATCACTACCACTTGCCATTTTTATTACTATGTGTCTTGGTGTGGACCTCCTTGGACTGATTTTATTAAGGGCTCTCTGTGCCTCCTGGATCTGGATTTCTGTTTTCTTCTCCAGATTCAGGATGTTTTCAGCTATTATTTCTTCAAATACATTTTCTACCCCCTTTTCACTCTCTTCTACTTAAGGGAAACCTATAATGTGAATGTTATTACACTTGATGGTATTGCTGAGTTCCCTTAATCTATTTTCATTTTTATTCTTTTTTCTGTCTCCTGTTCAGCTTGATTTCTTTCCATTACTCTGTCCTCCACATCACTGATTTGTTCTTCTGCTTTTTCTAGTCTATGTATTCTACCAAGTGTGTTTAATTCAGTTAATTGAATCCTTCATCTCTGATTGGTTCTTTATATTTTCTCTCTCTTTTTTGAGGTTCTCACTGAGGTCCTCCACTCTTGTTCTCAAGTCCAGTGAGTATCTTTATGACCATTACTTTAAATTCTCTATCAGGCATATTACTTATATATGTTTCATTTAGCTCCCTTGCTGTGATTTTCTCCTTCTCTTTCGATTGGGACCTATTCCTCCATACTTTTATTTTGTCTAACTTTCTGATCATTTCTGTGTGTTAGGAAAGTCAACTACATCTCTTGCTCTTGAAAGAAATGGCTTTATGATAAGAGGTCCTGTAGTGTCCTGCAGTCAATGTCCCCTGTTTACCAGAAGCTGGTGCTTCAGAGTTGTCTCCTACGTTCATTGCATGCATCTTGCTGTTGTTGGCTGAGCCCCATTTGTCTTTATTCCAGTCACCTACAATGGCTCTTTCTGCCTGTTTTGGGCAGGGCTTGGTCCCTGTGTTGTTATTAGGCCAGTCTAGGGCTTCCTTGGGCTTCATTTGAGTCAGACCAAGCATTGCCAGATCCGTGGTAGCACCAAATTGCAGGGCCCTCTCCCTATATTCTCCCCTGTGAAGCTTTTGTTGGTGGATAGGGCCTGTAGTCAGACCAGACATCTGCCCTCAGCCCACTGCTGAGGCTGCAGTTGGGCTGGTGTGGGTGGTTATCTTCCCCTCTCCCTTGGACAGGAGTCACTTTGGAGTGTTTCTGAACCCTGTTAGGCTTATGTTACTGCTTTGAATAGTCTCCTATCAAAGCATGTTGGAGAGGGCATGTCCACAGGAGAATGTGGGGGCAAAGTTCATGGTGCCAGCAAGGTCTGCACCAGTTCAGTGTGGGAGGGAACCCGCAGCCCTGTGGGAAAGCTCCTGCCCAGGATGAGATGAAAGGGGTCGGGCACACTGTTAGCAAGCTAGGTGGAGAGTTTCCACTGTGCTGGTTCCCACGGGTGTCCATGTCACCATGAGACAAGGTGAGGCTAGGATCTTCCTAGACTGCTAGCCTCCCCAGAAGTCAATCATGTTTTCTTAATACTTTGTTCTTAAAAACATATTCATAAACAGTTTATCCATAATTGTGAGAGAGGTCTTACTGTTTATTTTTGGTGTGATATTCCAAAGGAAACCTATGCTTTGGTGTTTATAATATACCCACCTCTTTCATATCCTCATTATTCACAAGATATTCTTCTCATACCACTCTAATTATGATCTCCCATGATTTCTTCTATTTTGTGTAAAATATTAATTTGCCTTGTATATAACTTAAAAACAAAATGAAACATTGAAAAGAGGACATTAATATCCATGGATATCCATTAACCCTGTCTGCCTTCACATATAAGAAAGTATTTTGTTTATGTTCAAAAAAGTGTTGTGCTTAACTTTTAAATCTCTTGATTTTTAACAAATCAAAGTACGTATTTGATTAAAAAAAACAAACAAACCATTGAGGGAAGACAGGCACAGGTGCCCTAACCCCAAACATTACTTCTTAAAATTTTGTTATTTTTTTAAGTGAGGTCTAATAGCCATATAACATTATATTATGTTAGTTTCAGGTATCTACATTATTCAGTATTTGTATACTTCGCAAAATGATCATAAAAAGTATAGTTAACATATATCACCATACATAATTACAAGACTTTTTTTCTTTGTGATAAGAACTATTAAGGTCTAATATCTTACCAGTATTCAAATATGCAGTACAGTATAATGAACATATGATCACCTTGATGTATATTATATACCCATGACTTATTTATAATTGGAAATTTGTATCTTTTGACCTCTTTGCCTATTTTGACCACCCCACAACCCACCTCTGATAGCCCCACTAGTCTGTTCTCTGTATCTTTGAGCTTTTTTTTTTTTTTTTAAGATTCCACATATAAGTAAGATCATATGGTATTTGTCTTTCTTGGCAAAACTTATTTCACTTAGTGTAAAGCCCTCAGAGACTGTCTATATTGTTGCAAATAGCAAGATTTTTTGTCTAAATAAAAATTGTATATTACATTTTCTTTATCCATTTATCCATCAGAGGACACTTAGGTTGTTTCCATATTTTGGCTATTGTAAATAATGCAGCAATGAACATGGGGGTGCATATACTTTTGAGTTAATATTTTCATGTTCTTTGGATAAATACCCAGAAGTGAAATTGCTGAATCGTATGGTAATTCTATTCTTAATTTTTTGAGGCCCCCCCCCATACTCTTTTCCACAGTGGCTGCACTAATTTGTATTACCACCAACAGTGTACATGAGGCTCTTTTCCCACATCCTTACCAAAACTAGTTATTTCTGGTCTTTTAGATAGTAGCCATTCTAACACATGTAACATGATATCTCACTGTGGATTTGATTTGCATTTCCCTGATGACTAATGTCGTTGAGCATCTTTTCATGTGTCTGTTGGCCATCTGCATGTCTTCTTTAGAAAAATGTGTATTCAGATCCTCTGCTTATTTTTTAATCAGATTGTTTTTTGGGGTGCTGAGTTACAGGATTTCTTTATATATTTTTGGTATTAACCCTTATCAGATATATGATTTTCCAATTCAGTAGGTTGCCATTTATTTTTGTGGGCAGTTTCCTTTGCTGTGCAGAAGCTCTTAGTTTTATTTAATCACATTTGTTTATCTTTACTTTTGTAGCTTTTGCTTTTGGTGACAGGTTTAAAAATCATCACCAAGACTGGTGTCAAGGAGTTTATGGCCTATGATTTGGTCTAGGAATTTTATGGTTTCAAGTCTTACATTCAAGTCTTTAATTCATTTTGAGTTCATTTTTGTCGATGGTGTAAGATAGTGTCCAATTTTTCCATCACCATTTATTAAAGAGAAAGTCTTTCCCCATTGCATATTCTTGGCACCTTTTTCATAAAATAATGAACCATGTATGCATGGATTTATTTCTAGGCTCTCAGTTCTGTTCCATTAATCTATGCATCTGCTTTTATGCCAATACTACTTTGTTTTGATTACTATCACTGTATAACATAGTTTGAAATCAGGGAGTGAGATGCCTCCAGCTTTGTTCTTCTTTTTCAAGATTGTTTTGCCTATTCAGGGTCTTTTTGTTGTACCACACAAATTTTAAAATTGTGTGTTCCATTTCTATAAAAATGCCATTGAAATTTTGATATGGATTGCATTGAATCTGTAGATTGCTTTGTAGTATGAAAATGTAACAATATTAATTTTTCCAATCCATGGGTATAGAATAGCTTTTTATTTGTGTTGGCTTTAATTTCTTCCATCAATGTCTTATAATTTTCAGAGCACAGGTCTTTCACCTCCTTGGTTAAATCTATTCCTAAGTAATCTATTCTTTTTGATGCAGCTTTTTGATGACTTGTGTTCTTAATCTTCTGGTGATAATTTATTAATGTACAGAAACACAACAAGTTTTTGTATATTGATTTTGTATGCTGCAACTTTACTGAATTTGTTTAAAGTCTCCACCAAAAAAAAACCCCTACTATTATAGAGTTTATATATAATATGTCATCTGGCACTTTTTTCTTTCTAATTTGGATGGATTTTCTTTTTCTTACCTACTTCCTCTGGTTGGGACTTCAAATATGATGTTGAATAAAAGTGAGAATAGGCATCCTTTTTTTTTTCCTGGTCTTAGAGGAAATGCTGAAAGCTTTTCGTGGTTGAGTATGATGGTAGTTGTGAGTTTGTAATATATGGTCTTTATTATATTGAGGTAAGTTTCCTCTCTATCTTCTCTGTGAGAGTTTTTATCATAATTGAATGCTTTTGTGAAATGCTTTTTCTGAATCTATTAAGATGATATGATTTATATCCTTCATTTTGTCAATGTGGTGTATCACATTGAGTTGCAGATGTTGAACTATCCTTGGATCACTAGAATAAATCTCACTGGGTGATAGTGAATGATGTTTTAGTGTATTAAGTTAGGTTTGCAAATATTTTATTGAGAATTTTTGCATTTATGTTCCTCAGGGATATTGGCCTATAATTTTGTGTCATCCTTGTCTGGTTTTAGTATCAGAGTAATGATGGCCTTGAAAAAAAATGAGTTTGGAAATGTTCCCCTCTTATTTTTTGAAAGAGCTTGAGAAGGAGTGATATTAATTCTTCAAATATTTGGCATAATTCACTAGTAAAGCCCTCTGGCCCTGGACTTTTGTTTGTGTGGAGGTTTTTGATGACTGAGTCAATCTTACTAGTTATAAGTTCTTTCACATTTTTAAATTCTTCATTATTCAGTCTTGGTAGTTTGCATATTTCTAGGAATTTGTTTCTTCTATGTGGCCCAATTTGTTGGTGCATAATTGTTTCCAGAATAAATCTCACAGGGTGATAGTGAATGATGTTTTAGTGTATTAAGTTACGTTTTCAAATATTTTATTGAGAATTTTGCATTTATGTTCCTCAGGGATATTGGCCTATAATTTTGTGTCATCCTTGTCTGGTTTTAGTATCAGAGTAATGGTGGCCTTGAAAATGTCTGTTCATGTTTTCTGCCCATTTCTTGATTGGATTATTTGTTCTTTGGGTGTTGAGTTTGAGAAGTTCTTTACAGATCATGGATACCAGCCCCTTATCTGTAGTGTCATTTGCAAATATCTTCTCCCATTCTCTGGGTTGCCTCTTATTAATGTGTTCTATCACATTGATTGATTTGTGAAAGTTGAACCACCCATGCATCCTGGGGATAAATCCCACTTGGTCGTGGTGGATGATCCTTTTAATGTATTGTTGGATCCTATTAGCTAGGATTTTGTTGAGGATTTTGGAATCCATATTCACTAGGATATCGGGCTGAAATTCTCCTTTTTGATGGGGTCTTTGCCTGGTTTGGGGATTAAGGTAATGCTGGCCTCATAGAGTGAGTCTGAAAGCTTTCCTTCTGTTTCTATTTTTTGAGATAGCTTCAGGAGAATGGGTATTATTTCTTCTTTGAATATTTGGTAGAATTCCCCAGGGAATCCATCAGGCTCTGGACTCTTGGGGGAGGTTTTTGATCACTGCTTCAATCTCATTACTGGTTATTGGCCTATTCAGATTGTCAATTTCTTCCTGTTTTTTTCTTGGCAGTTTATAGGTTTCCAGGAAGGCATCCATTTCTTCCAGGTTGCTTTAATTTATTGGCATACAGTTGTTGATAATAATTTCTAATAATTGTTTCTATTTCCTTGGTGTTAGTCGTGATCTCTCCCCTTTCATTCATAATTTTTTAATTTGGATCCTTTCTCTTTTCTTTTGGATAAGTCTGGCCAGTGGTTTATCGATCTTATTAATTCTTTCAAAGAACTAGATTCTAGTTTTGTTGATCTGAACTACTGTGTTTCTGGTTTCTAATTCATTGATCTCTGCTCTAATCTTAATTATTTCTCTTCTAATGTGTGGCTTAGGCATCATTTGTTGCTTTTGCTCTAGTTCTTTAAGGTATAAAGTTAGTTGGTAAATTCAGGATTTTTCTATTTTTTTGAGTGAGGCTTGTATGGCTGTGTATTTCCCCCTTAGGACTGCCTTTGCAGTATCCCATAGGTTTTGGACCAATGTGTTTTTGTTCTCATTGGTTTCCATGAAATGTTTAAGTACTTTGATTTCCTAGTTGACCCAAACATTCTTGAGCAGAGTGGTCTTTAGCTTCCAAGTATTTGAATTTCTTCCAAATTTATTCTTGTGATTGAGTTCCAGTTTTAAAGCATTATGGTCTGAGAATATTCAGGGAATAATCTCAATCTTTTGGTAGCAGTTGAGACCTGATTTGTGACCCAGTATGTGGTCTGTTCTGGAGAAAGTTCCATGTGCACTTGAGAAGACTGAGTAATCTGTTGTTTTAGGGTGGAATGTTCCTTATATATTTATAAGGTCCATCTGGTCCAGTGTGTCATTCAAAGCTCTTGTTTCTTTGCCGATTTTTGCTTAGATGATCTGTCTATTGCTGAGAGTGGAGTATTGAGGTCTCCTACAATTAATGTATTATTATCAATATGACTCTTTATTTCGATTAACAGTTGGCTTATGTAGATGGCTGCTCCTGGGTTGGGGGTGTAGATATTTACAATTGTTAGATCTTCTTGTTGGATAGACCCTTTAAGAATGACATAGTGTCCTTCTGTGTCTGTAACTACAGTCTTTAGGCTTAAAATCTACTTTGTGTGATATAAGAATTGCTACCCCAGCTTTGATATCCATTGGCATGGAAGATGGATCTCCAACCTTTCACTTTCAGTCTGGATGTATCTTTAGGTTCTCTTGTAGACAGCATATGGATGGGTCCTGTCTTTTTATCCAATCTGCAACCCTGTGCCATTTTATGGGAGCATTTAGGCTGTTCAGGTTGAGAGTGATTATTGAAAGATATGAATTTCTTGTCATTATGTTGCCTGTGAAGTCCTTGTTTCTATAGATTGTCTCTGTAAATTTCTGTTCTATATCACTCTTGGGGTCTTTGTCCTTTTATAGAACCCTCCTTAATATTTCTTGCTGGGCCAGCTTTGTGGTCACATATTCTTTCAGTTTCTGCCAGTCTTGGAAGCTCTGCATCTTTCCATCCATTCTAAATGACAGCCTTGCCAGATAAAGTATTCTTGGCTGCATGTTCTTCTCATTTAGTACCCTGAATATGTCTTGCCAGGTTCTGCCTTGCCAGGTCTCTATGTATAGGTCTGATGTTATTCTGATGTTCCTCCCTCTGTACATAAGGAATCTCTTCCCCCTAACTGCCCTTAAGACGGTTTCCTTGGTTCTAAGATTTGCGAGTTTTACTATTACATGCCAGGGCATTGGCCTGTTTTCCTTGATCTTGGGAGGGGTCCTCTCTGCCTCTAGGACACGAATGTTTGTTTCATTCCCCAGATTAGGGATGTTCCCAGCTATGATTTGATCAAATATATCTTCTAGTACTCTCTCTCTCCACTCCCTCAGGGATCCCAATAATTCTGACATTGGAACGTTTCATGGTGTCACTTATTTCTCTGATTCTATTTTCATGGATTCTGAGTTTTTTTCCCCTGGCCGCCTCTTTTTCCTTCTTGTCTATTAATTGGTCTTCTAGATCACTAATTCATTCTTCTGCCTTGCTTACCCTAGCTGTTAGATTATCTAGATTAGATTGGATCTCACTGATAGCATTTTTAAGTTCTGCCAATTCAGCTTTCATTTCTGCCCTTAAAGACTCTATTTTGCCATTAATTGATTTCTCCATTCTAGCTATTGTCTTCACAATTGCTAGCCTGAATTCCATCTCTGACATCTTGGTCATATCTGTATCCATTTGTAAATCTCTGGCATAAGTCATAGTCTCTGAGTCTTTCCTATTTTGGGGGTTCCTCCTCCTAGTCATTCTGTTGAGGGGTGGTTGAGGGAATGTATAGAGTCCAAATTATTGACCACAACCCAAGCAAGATGCTAGGGCTAGGGTTGCTGGCCTCTTTTTTTCCCAACCTGTCTTCTGGGGGAGGGGTCTGCTGCACTGTTACTCAGGCAACCCTGTTTGGGCATAGTTGTCCTGCCCCCTGAGGTGGGGGGATGGGCTCAGTGAAAAACAGTTTTTTGGGGCTTTTGTTTTCTGGCGGCTTTTCCTGGCAGCTTTCCTTGTCTCTTCCAAGAGTCAGAGCAGAAGAGATCGTTTCCAACCCTCTGCCTCAGAGCAGAGAGATCACAGTCTGTTCTTCAGTGAGCTCTCCAGGCACACTATCTCCGTTTCTGTATGTGCTGCTATAAACTGCAGCATCCTGTATTTTGCGCCCCTCAGCAGGGCTCCCAGTCCTCACCTCCAGGTCAGAGCACGTCGTGCCCTTTGTGCCTCTAAAACCGCCAGCCACCCCCAGTTCACACGCGCGGCCCCCGCTGCTCCAGGTTTCAGTCAGGGGGCTGGCCTAAAGTCCTCTCCCTGTCACTGGTCTGTGAGTCTGTACCCTGTCCCCAGCACGGGACGCTATCACTCACCAGCGGTATAGGATCCCCACAGCTCCCTCCCCCTTCCATTTATCTTCTGATATGTGCTGGCAGAATCATGGCTCCCTGCTTCATACCTTGAAGCCAACAGCCTGTGATAGATGGGTTTGTAGAGATCCAGATATATCTTCTGACATCTCAGGCTGATTTCGTGGGTGTTCAGAGTGGTCTGGTAGATATCCATCTCAATTCAGGGGACCGGTTGGAATAGGGTCCCCTACTCCTCCGCCATCTTTTTGCAAGAATAATTTTCTTGAATTTTTATTACTACTTTAGCTCTCTAGTTTTCTGGTAGTGTCCTAATCTGGCTGTGATATCAGGGTAATTCTTGCCTTGTAAAATGAGTTTGGAGGTGTTCCCTCCTCTTCAATTTTTTGGAAGCATTTGGGAATGATTTGCATTAATTCTTCTTCAAATGTGTGGTAGAACTTGCCTGTGAGGCCATCTGGTCTTGGGGTTTTATGTCTTATATATTTTTGATTGCTGATACAATCTCCTTACTCATTATTGGTCTATTTAAATTTTCTAGTTTTCCTGTTTCAGTCTTGGTAGGTTTTATGTTTTTTAGGAATTTATTCATTTCTTCTGGGTTGTCCAGTTTTTTTAGCATATAATTGTTCATAGCAGTCTCTTATGATTCTGTTTTTGTCATATCAGTTTTAATTTCTCTTCCATTTCTGATTTTGATTTTTTTCCCTTGAGTCTAGCCAAAGGTTTGTGAATTTTTTAATATATATTTTTCAAAAAAAGAAAAAAGCTCATGGCTTTTTTCCTTCTGCTAACTTTGGGCTTAGTTTTTCTAATTCCTTGATGTGTAAAGTTTGGTGGTTTGTGATCTATTTTCTTAATAATATGCACATATCATTATAAAGTTCCCATAAAAGAACTTCTTTTGGGGGCACCTGGGTGGCTCAGTCGGTTAAGCGTCTGCCTTCGGCTCGGGTCATGATCCCGGGGTCCTGGGATCGAGCCCTGCATCGGGCTCCCTGCTCCGCGGGAGGCCTGCTTCTCCCTCTCTCACTCCCCCTGCTTGTGTTCCCTCTCTCACTGTCTCTCTCTAATAAATAAATGAAATCTTTAAAAAAAAAAACTTCTTTTGCAGTATCTCATAGATTTTGGTAGATTTCCAATTTTGTTATTTTTTATTTCCCTTTTGATTTCTTCCTTGACCCATTGTTCAGAAGTTTGTATTACATTTGCACGTTTATAGACTGTTGAGCTTTCCTCTTGATTTCTAGTTTCATACTGTTGTGATTAGAAAAGATACTTCATATGATTTCAGTCTTAAATATACTAAGACTTGTTTTATGTCCTGGAGAATATTTCATGTGCAATTGAAAAGAATGTGCATTCCACTGCTGTTGGATAGGATGTTCTGTATATGTCTGTTAGGTCCATCAGGTCTAATGTATGGTTCAAGCCAATGTTACCTTATTGATTTTCTATCTGGATGACTTATCTATTGCTAAACTTAAGGTGTTGAAGACCCCTATTATTACTGCATTGTATCTTTCCTGATTTATTAATATTTGTTTGATATATTTACATTCACTGACGTTGGTCCTTACATGTTTATAAATATGTATCTTCTTCATTAATTGACCCCTTTATCATTATACAGTGACCTTTTTTGTCTCTTATTACCATTTTTGTTTAAAGTCTATTTTGTCTGGTGTAAGTATAACTAACTGCATTTCTCCATTTGCATTGAATTTTTTTTTCATGCCTTCACTTTCAATCTATGTATGTCCTTAAAATTCAAGTGAGTCTTGGAGGCATTATATAATTGTTTTTTTTTTTTTTTTTTAATTCATCCAGTTATTCTGTGGCTTTTGATTAGTGAATTAAATCCATTTACATTTAGTTATTATTGATGTATATGAATTTGCTAATGTCATTTTATTAATTGCTTTCTGGTTGTTTTGTATTCCTACTTTTTCTTTTTCTCTACCTTTGTAAATTGGTGATTTTCTATGGTGGTTAGTTCTGTTTCCCCATTTTTTCTCTTTAGTATACTCTAGGTTTTCCTTAGAGGCTTACATAAAACATCTCAGAAGCCCATTTTTAAGGTGATAGCAACTTAAATTCAATTGCCTATAAAATCTTAACCTTATTATGCTCATGTTTTTGATATCATTTATATTTTGTATTCATTAGAGTTGCTGTAATTATTTTTGATAAGTGGCTAACACACTATCTTACAGATTTAGACTTTTCTAAATCTGACTGTATATTTACCTTTACTAATGTTATATACTTCCATATCTTTTCACGTTGTTGATTAGCCTCTTTATTTTGCTGCTTAATGACCTGATTTTAGCACTTCTTTCATGGCAAGTCTAGTTGTGATTAACTCCCTTATCTCTTTTTTTTATGAGATTAATTTTGCTATATAGAGTATTCTTGCTTGGTAATTCTTCCCCCCCCCCCCCCCCCCCCCCCCCAGTACTTTCCTAGCCTGTAGGATTTCTGCTGAGAAATCTGCTGATAGCCTAGTGGAGAGTTCTTTGTAGGTTAAAATATTTTTTCCCTGGCTGATTTAGGATTCCCTTCTATCTTTTAAGTTATCTTAAATAATTTCTTTTTACATTGAGATAATATCCCATTATCTTTTGTGAACTTGGATGCCCAAGTTTTTCCCCAACTTTGAGAAGTTCTCAGCTATTATATAAATTTTCTCTGCTTTACTCCCTCTTCTCCCTCTGGTATACTAATTATTCCAATATTTGTTCTTTTAATGAAATTTCATAAATCACTTTCTTCACTATTGTTTCTGCTCTGATTTGGTTATTTCAAAATTCCTGTCCTCTAATTTACTATTGTGTATTCCATTGGCTCTACTCTGCTACTGATGTTCTCTATTGCAATTTTCATTTACTGAAATCCTCAGGTCCAGAATTTGTTGGTTATGATTTATGTCTCTTTGCTAAGGATATAATTTTGTTCATGTGTTTTTTTTTCCTGAATTCATAGAATGGTCTTTCTGGGTTTTATAATTCATTGTATTTCTTCTAAATAGCTATTTTGAATTCTTTATCAGCAATATCCTGACATTCCATGTCTCAGAGCTTAGTAATTAAAAAGTTATCTTTGTTCATATTTCCTAGTTTTGCATCACTTTTCACATGAAGTAGCTGATATCTCCTTAAATCTCTACCGATTGCCTTCATGTGAGGTATACTATTCATTGATGCTTTTATATTTAGGGTTTTCTCTCCTTTCTGGGTTACATAAAGTGGTGCTGTATAGTTCACATTTGTGGTTTCTCCCTTGCCACAGGTCCTGATCTATTTTTCTGATAGTACTCCATTTACCAGACCTCCACTCAGGACTGTGCATAAGGAGTCAACTGCAGAGTTGGAAGAGGTGTGGGTTTGGCATTTAGGGTGTCTGTGGACCCAGTGAGGGAGATCCTTGGGTGAGGTGCTCCCAGATGCCATGGGCAGATTTCTTGCTGAAGTATTGAACTTAATTAGCAAGAACCCTGTCACTTTCATGTCACCTGATATTTTTATCTGCTTCTTCCCCACTCTCCCTCTCCACAGTTACAGCCACTGGCCAGAAATGGGTATCTCAAACATTCATCCCACACACCTAGGATAGCCAGGCATTTACTCACCACTCTTCAGTTTTTCTGCTAGAGAGGTTACTGCTGCTGGATAATTCAGTCTTTTGTTGTGGGGATTGGAGTACCTAGGGTAAATTCCTCTTACTGTCTCCACTGCAACCAAACTTTTGTTTTGGCTCCAATGACATGCTGGAATCTCTCCTTGGGATGGCTGACTTACGGAAATTTTCTCTTATCTGTGGGTATTGGTCCAGGTCCATGCTCTCCAAGTTTTTTCATAACCTCAGTGAGAGGGATTGGGCCAGGTCTGCTTGCCTATTACTGGATGCACAGGCGGGTGAGATTCCTTCTGGGTCTCCTGATATATAGTCTGGATCCTACACTTCTCACAAAGGTCCTTCAGTTCTTGGCTGTATATCTAATTCATTGTTCAAAAGAAGGAATAAAATGGAGGAACTTCTTATACTGCCATAATGCTCATGTCAGTCCTGGACATGTTTTTCTTTTCTTTTCTTTTTAGAATTTATTTGACAGAGACATGGCAAGAGAGGGAACACAAACGGGGGGAGTGGGAGAGGGAGAAGCAGGCTTCCTGCCAAGCAAGGAGCCCAATGTGGGGCTTGATCCCAGGACCCTGGGACCATGACCTGAGCCGAACTGAGCCACCCAGGCACCCAGTGGACATGGTTTTTAAACATACAGAATAGCCATGCTTGCTGACTGTAGCTTCAATTTAACGACTTAATAAAGTTGATTTACTTAGTCTACTCTTTGTAAAAGAATTAATGCTAGACATCTAACAAACTAATAATTAAAGATTAAGAAGAGGAAAAAAATAAGACTAAGTAAAATGAATACTCCAGAGATAGAAGGATCTGCCCATCCCATTTCACCTACACTTTCAAGAAAAAAATGTTAAAAATTACCTTGGATTTATACAATTTAAACATCTTAAAATATGTGCATTGAATTTATTAAGATTTGGGCACATACTTAAACACAGAAAGCTCAAATTTTAAAAACAAATGGATCAGACTAAAACATCTCATTTATACTTTGTCCTATAAATATATAACAGTATGTAACAGTTATAGGAGTCCATATATAACTATTTCCATAATTGTTTATAGTGAATTTTGAGGTATTTATGTGAATAGAAATATGTCATAGACATTACACTTTGATTGATAGTGATGAGAATATTGGAAAATTGCTAAAGAAAAGTAATTTTGTTTTTGAAAGCAGAAAAAATAACTATTCTACCATACATTAAGGGATTAATGACCAAGCTGAGTCAGTGTTGCATTTTTATATTGTAATATAATATTGCAGTTATTAGCTATAAATTTTATTAATTATTGGTAATCCTAACTCTGGAGGGGTCATTATTTCATATATGTCTTACCTCATGAGCCATCAGAATTTCTGCTAATGGTTGTTGTTATCCTAAGCTTTTTAATCACGATGGTATTAACATTTTTGGGAGGTGTGTGTTTAATATCCTGAATTCAAAGGAATTTGACACACATTAGTTTCAGGTGTACAACAGTAACTGTTGTGTTCACCATAATTGCAGCTACCATCTGTCACTATACTCAAACTTTAATAATTATTGAAAACAAAACAAACACAGTAGAAATCTAAATGAATAAAATGCCAGGCTGAATTTCATTTCCTTTGAATGAAATAATTTTACCATTGAGCATATAGAACAAAAAGCAACTCTTATTAAATCTTTATTTGTATAGTAGGCATTTATTTTATAGTAAACATGCCTTATATAACTATCTCAAAACATTAAAATGATTTTGAATATCTTCTGTTTGGAATATCAGAGTTGAAATCATTTTTATATGAGGGTTATGGGGAAGATGGTGGAGTTAGGAGGACCCTGAACTCACTTTGTCCCATGGATGCAACTAGATAACACATCAATGTAAATAACCCAAAAAATGATCCCACGACTGGTATAACAAACTCCACAACTAAATGTAGAGAAGAGGACACATTGAAGAGGTTGGGAAGGATAGAGATGTGGTGGGGAGCTAAACCCTCTAGGTATGGCCAATGGAGGGGGCAGGAACCACAGGGGTTAAGGGTGAGAAACAGAACATCACCCTGGGAAGCCTGCACAGGGAAGACAAATCCCCATAGCATTTGGCATTGAAAACCAGAAGGAACAAATTTCATGAGTTCTAGCAACCAGAAGGATGTAAAGCCTGGCACTCTAAAAATCAGTGGGCTTGGCTCAGCTTAGAGGGTGCTAGAAACCTGAGTTCTTGCCCTTTAAGGCTGGCACAACAAAGAGACTGAGGAGCTCTTTGAAAAACATCTGGGGCACACCAGAGAGAGAGAGAGAGTTAATAATCTCACAGATCCCTGAGGGACTTCTCCAGGAACAAATGAGTTAACAGGCACCCTCCCTTGCTCCCCAGCATAATCACACAGTCACCTGCAGGAACCAGTGCTACACAGGCATTCACTACCTAAATTCCTTACACTGTGCCCCATCCTCTCCAGCTGGTCCTGACTCAGCCCTGGCCCTGCAAGCCTCTCCCCCCAAAGACCACAGCAAACCTTGCCAACATTGCCTCTCCCAACCTCCTGTAGAGGTCATATGCACCTTGTTAAAACTGCATCCCCTGCCCATGTTTTGCAGAACAGCCACAACCAGCCCAGTCTTAGCAGTGGTTCTGTGTCCCCTGTGGAAGAAGACAAGTGCCACCTTGTTAAAAGTGTGTGCCTTTCCCACTACTTTCAAGAACAAGAGACATAGCTGACTTTCCTAATACATGAGAACAGACACAGAGTTAGGAAAAAGAGAGGACTATGCCCCAAATGAAAGAACAGGACAAAATCACAGCAAGAGACCTAAGCAAATAGGAGATAAGTAATATACCTGCTTAGAGAATTTAAGGTAATGATCATAAAGATACTCACTGTACTTGAGAAAAGAGTGGATGACATCAGTGAGACCCAACACAGAGATAAAAAAGACCCATTCAGAGATGAAGAACACAATAAATAAAATGAAGAATATACTTGATTGAATAAATAGCAGCTAGAGAAAACAGAGGAATGGATTAATGACTTGGGAGACAGTAATGGGAAAGTAATCAGGCTCAGCAAGTGAGAGAAAAAAGGGTTATGCAAAATGAGAATAGACTTAGGGAACTCAGTGACTCCATCAAGCATAGTAACACTTGCATTATAGGTTTCCCAGAAGTAGAAAGAACAAAGGGGACAGAAAATATATTTGAAGAAGTGACTGCTGAAAACTTCCCTAATATGGGGAAGGACATAGATCCCCCAACAATCAACCCAAAGATGTCCACACCAAGACACGTGGTAATTTTAATGCTAAAAGTAGAGATAAAGTATAAAATTTAAAAGCATCAAAAGATGCCAGTTACATACAAGGGAAACCCCATAAGACTATCATCTCGTTTTTCAGCAGAAACTTTGAATATATCATGTCACTCCCTTCTTGCCTGCAAAATGTTGAGTGGGAAAAATCTGCAGCCAAGGATACTCTATCCAACAAGGCTATCATTCAGAATAGAAGGAGAGACAAAGAACTTCACAAAAACTAAAGTTCATGACCACTGTACCAGCCCTACAAGAATTACTAAAGGACTCTTTGAAAGACCATGAGTATGAAAAGTAGAAAACATAAAAACCATAAAAATAAGGATATCTGTAAAAATCAGTGAAGGGATTCACAAAATAAAAGGATGTAAAATATGATGCCATATACATAAAATGGGAGGGAGAGGAGTAAAGAATGAATTCAACCTTAAGTGACAACAAACTTCATATAGACTGCTGTATGCAGATGTTATATACAAACCTAATGGTAACCACAAACAAAAAACCAGTAATAGATATGCAAAGAATAAAGAGAAAGGAATCCAAGTGTATCACTAAAGAAAGCCAGAAAACTATGAAAGAGAGCAAGACTCAGAGAAAAACTATAAAAGCAACCACAAAACAAGTAACAAAATGGCAATATATCCATATCTATCAATAATTACTTTGAATGTAAATGGACTAAACACTCCAATCAAAAGAGAGTGACAAAGTGGATTAAAAAACAAGACCCATCTATATGCTGCCTACAGTATACTTTTGCAGACAGAAAGACACCTGCAGATTGAAAGTGAAAGGGGTGGAGAAACATTTACTATGCAAATGATGCCAAAAGAAAGCTGGGGTAGCAATACTAATATTGAACAAAATAGACTTTAAAACAAAGACTGTAACAAGAGATAAGGACACCACATATATAATAAAGGGGACAATCCCAACAAGAAGATATAACAATTGTACATATTTCTGTACCCAACATAGGAGCACCTACATACATTTTTTAAAAAGTGAATAGCAAACATAAAGGAACTAATCAATAGTAATAACAATGATAGTAGGGGACTTTAACACCTTACTTACATCAACAGATCATTAAAACAGAAAATAAAAGAATGGCTTTTTTTAAGTTTTTTTTTTAATTCCAGTTAATATACAGTGTTATATTAGTTTCAGATGTACAATATGATTCATCAGTTTCATAGATTACCCAGTTCTCATCACAAGTGCCCTCTTTAATCCCCATCACCTATTTAATCCATGCATTCACCGTCTCCCCTCTAGTAACCATCAGTTCTCTCCAACTAAGAGTGTTTCTCGGTTTCTCTTATTTTTCCCCTTTGCTTGTTTGTTTCTTAAATTCCACATATAAGTGACACATGTGGTATTGGTCTTTCTGACTTATTTCATTTAGCATTATACTCTTAGCTCCATCCATGTTGTTGCAAATGGCAAGATTCATTTTTTATGCCTGAATAATATTCTATTGTTTAACTATACTGTATCTTCTTTATCCATTCATCAATTGATGGACACTTGGGCTGCTTCCATACCTTGGCAATTGTAAATACTGCTATAAACATAGTGTGTATGTATCCCTTTGAAATAGTGTTCTTGTATTCTTTGGGTAAACACCTAGTAGTGTGATTGCTGGATCATAAGTTCTATTTTTAACACTTTAAGGAACCTCCATACTGTTTTTCACAGTGGCTGTACAGTTTGCCTTCCTGCTAGCAGTGCAAGAGTGTTCCCTTTTTCCTTGCCAACAGTTTTTGTTTCTTGTGTTGTTGATTTTAGCCATTCTGACAGGTGTGAGGTGCTATCTCATTGTAGTTTTCATTTGTATAGGAAACAGTGGCTTTGAACGACACATTGGACCAGATGGATTTAAGAGTATATTCAGAACATTCCATCCTAAAACTGCAGAATACACATGTTTTTCAAGTGTACATGGAACATTCTCCAGAGTAGATCACATATTAGGCCACAAAAGAAGTCTCAACAAAATAAAGATTGAAGTCATACCATGCATCTTTTCTGACCACAAGATTGAGAAGCTAGACATCAACAAGAAAAAAAATCTAGGAACACCACCAATTCATGGAGGTTAAATAGCATGCTACTTAGAAATGAATGGGTCAACCAAGAAATCAAAGAAGAAATAAATTACATGGGGACAAAGAAAATGAAAATACAATGGTCCAAATCTTTGAGATGCAGCCAAGTGTTTCTGACAGGGGGACATTTATAGCAATGCAGACCTACCTCAAGAAGGAATAATAATCTCAGACAACCTAATCTTACTCCAAAAGGAGCTAGAAAAAGAACAAAACCCAATACCAGCAGAAGGAAGGAAATAATAAAGATAAATAAGTGATATGGAAGCTAAAAGAACCCTAGAGCTGATCAATAAAACCAAGAGCTGGCTCTTTGAAAAGATCAACAAAATTGATAAGCCTCTAGGCAGACTCAAAAATTAAAAAGTGGTCTCAAAATCACAAATGAAAGAGGAAAAATAACACCATCGAAATACAACTTTAAGAGAAAATTATGAAAAACCATATGCCAACAAATTGGACAACCTAGAAGAAATAGATATATTTCTAGAAACATATAACCTACCAAAACTTAAGCAGGAAGAAATGGAAAATTTGAACAGACCAATTACCACCAATGGAATTGAATCAGTAATCAAAAAAACTCCCAGCAAACGAAAGTCCAGGACCAGCTGGCTTCACAGGTGAATTGTACCAATCATTTAAAGAAGCTTTACTACCTAGTCTTCTCAAGCTATTTCAAAAAAATAAAATAGAAGAGGAAAAAAACTTCTAAATTCATTCAATGAAGGCATTACTCTGATACCAAAACTGGATAAAGACATTACAAAAAGAGACCACCAGGCCAGTATCTCTGATGAACATAGATGCAAAAATCCTCAACCACATACTAGCAAATAAGTCCAACAATATATTTAAAAAATCATTCACCACCATCAAGTGGGATTTATTCTTCAGATGCAAAGCTGTTTCAATATTTGCAATTAAATCAACATTACATCACATCAGTAAGAGAAAGGATAAAAACATGTTCATTTCCATAGATGCAGAAAAAGCATTTGACAAAGTACAACTTCCATTTGTGATTAAAAAACCCTTAACAAGGTAGGTTTATAGGGAACATACCTCAATCATAAAGGCTATAAATGAAAATCCCTCAGCTAACATTATACTCAATGTTGAAAAATGAATGTACAGAAATCTGTTGCCTTTCTATACACTAATAATAAAGCAGGAGAAAGAGAAATTAAGAAAACAATCCCATTTACAATTGCACTAAAATTAATTAAATACTTTAGGACTAAACTTAACCAAAGAGGTAAAAGACCTGTACTCTAAAACTACAAAACAATGATGAAAGAAATTGAAGATGACAAAATGGAAAGACATTCCATGCTTATGGATTAAAAAAACAAATATTGTTAAAATGTCTATACTACCCAAAGCAATCTATAGATTCAGTGCAATCCTTATCAAAATACCTAAAGCATTTTTCACAGAAATAGAATAATTGTAAAATTTGTATGGAAACACAAGATCCCAAAAAGCCAAAGCAACCTTGAAAAAGAAAAACAAAACTGGAGGCATCACAATTCCAGATTTCAAGTTATATTACAAAGCCATAGTAATCAAAACAGTAGGTACTGGCACAAAAATAGACATGTAAATCAATGGAACAGAGTAGAAAATCCAGAAATAAACTTGAAATTATATGGTCAGTTACTCTTTAACAAAGGAGGCAAGAAAATACAATGGGAAAAAGTCTCTTCAACAAAGGGTGTTGGGAAAACTGGACAGGAACATGCAAAAGAATCAAACTGGACCACAGTCTTACACCATACACAAAAATAAACTCAAAATGGATAAAAGACCTAAATGTGAGACCTGAAACCATAAAAGTCCTAGAAGAGAGCACAGGTAGTAATTTCTCTGACATTGGCCATAACAACATTTTTCTAGATAGGTCTCCTGAGCCAAGGGAAATAAAAGCAAAATAAACTATTGGGCCTATCAAAACAAAGAGCTTCTGCACAGTGAAAGAAACAATCAACAAAACTAAGAGGCAACCTGAATGGGAGAAAATATTTGCAAGTGACATCCAATAAAGGGTTAATATCCAAAATATATAAGGAACTGATACAACTCAACACCCAAAAAACAAATAATCCAGTTAAAAAATGGGCAGAAAACATGAACAGACATTTCTCCAAAGAAGACGTACAGATGGCCAACAGATACATTTGAAAAAATCCTCAAATCACTCCTTATCAGGGAAATGAGAATCAAAACAACAATGAGATATCACCTCACACCTGTCAGAATGGCTAAAATCAAAAACATAAGAAACAACTGTTAGTGAAGATGTGGAGACAAAGGAACCCTCTTACACTGTTGGTGGGAATGCAAACCCATTTCCACAGTGCAGCCACTGTGGAAAACAGTGTGGAGGTTCCTCATAAAGTTAAAAATAGAACTACAAAATACAAAACCACTAGTTCAAAGGGATACATGCACCCCTATGTTTATTGTAATATTATCTACAATAGCTAAATTATGGAAGCAGCCCAAGTACCCATGAATAGATAAACTGATAAAGAAGAAGTGTTATATGGAATATTATTTGGCCATAAAAAAAGAATGAAATCTTGCCATTTGCAACAACATGGATGGAGCTAGAGAGTATAATGCTAAGCCAAATAAGTCAGAGAAAGGCAAATACCATATGATTTTACTCATGTGGAATTCAAGAAACAAACTAACAAAGGAGAAAAGAGAAAGACAAATGAAGAAACAGATTCTTAACTATAGAGAACAAATTGATGGTTTCCAGAGGAGAGGTGGGTGGGGGGATGGATGAAATAGGTGAAGATGATTAAAGAGTACCTTTATCATGATGAGCAATGAGTAATGTGTAGAAAACTGAGGCACTATATTGTACACCTGAAACATAATACTGTAGGTTGACTCTGCTGAAATTAAAATCTAGAGAACTTAATTTAAAAAATATACATAAATACGATGGCCAATTTTAAGTGTCAACTTGACTGGTCATAGGGTAGCCAGACATTCTGCCTAACATTATTCTGGATTTGTCTGAATGAGATTAACTTTTGAATTGGTAGACTAAGTAAAGGACATGGTTCTAATATGGGTGGGCATCCTCCAATCAAATGAAGACCTGCCTAGAACAAAAAGGCTAAGTCAGAGAGAAATCCATCTGCCTTTTTGAGCTGGATAGCAGTCAGGTCTTGCTTTTGGACTTGAACTGAAAAATCAGCAATTTGGGGGTCTTGAGCCTGCAAACTTTCAGACTAGAACTTACATAGTCACCTCTCCTGGTTCTCAGGCCTTAGGACTTTGACTGAAATTACATGGTCAGCTTTCCTTAGTGTCTAGCCTGTCAACTGCAGATCTTGGAACTTCCCAGCCCCCATAATCATGTGAGCTAATTCCTCATTACATATATTATACACATACACATGTATTAGCTGTTAGTTCTGTTTCTCTGGAGAACCTTGACTAATACAATGAGTTACATCAACTTGAGTAAATCCTTAGACTTTAGCCTAAATAATCCATAAATCCTCTATTATTACTGAGAAGTTAGGCAAGGATAGGAGTCCAGTTAAGAATCAGATCTCACACTCATTGGACCATTTAACATTCATAATTTCATTTCCTCTGTTCCAACAACCTGACAAATGGACAAAAGTAGTAGCAGTGTTCACATTTTACTTGTGAATCTCAGAGGATACATGATTTGCCCAAATTTACAGTTCACATATCTAGAAAGTTTCTGTATTAAGACTTGAACCCAGGTTTTTCACATATTAGTTTTATTATAACTATCTTTATATGTATATATTAAATGAGATTTCATCATTTGAAAATGAAACCTGTGTCCAAGTCCAAATTCTCTAGTAGAGATTTACTATTTATTTGGGTTAATAGTACTTTATCACAGGTACAGTTTCCATTTAATTTACATCTTTAAAATGTCTTCAAATATTTCTGAAAATAGATTGAATACACAGATACATTTTACAGCTGACATTTTAAAATTTTAGCTTATTGAGGTTTCCTATTAACTTAAAAATGGAACAAGAAAAAAAGTATAAAAGAATAAAGCAAATATCTAGTTTTTACTGAGGGCATTCTGGAGATTTTTTTTATCTTGCCCCTTGTTTACCAAACTTCCAACTAATCCTTGGAAATCCTTAGAAAGGTAAAACTTTAGGAGCCCCTGGGTGGCTCAGGTTAAGTATCCCACTCTCGGTTTCAGCTCAGGTCATGATCTCAGGGTTGTGGGATAGAGCCCTGTGTTGGGAGTCTGCTGGAGATTCTTTCTCTCCCTCTCCCTTTGTCCCTTCCCCCACCCCCACACCTCCAACCCCTCCCAGTCACGCTCTCAATAAATGGGAAATAAATACTTTTTTAAAAAAAAGGAAAGCTAAAACTTTAATCGTGGGGTGGGTGGAGGCAGAACCCAGTACTCGAAGCAATTAAGATATTTTTGGTCTCAGCTCTGAAAAATAATAAATGGATGTTCTGGGCTTATTTTGGGGGGAGGATTGCTTCCTGTTCCTTGAAAAAAAGTAAACATGTATGAAAATGCATAAACTCAAGTAGTACAATAATTCATTATACCCTCATGTAGTATGTTTGATTCATCTGAAGTTAAAAAACAAAACAAAAACAAAAACTCTGTTTGTGTCCTTTCCCACAAGCCAAAGCTAGGCACAAAACAAGCATGCTGAGTTGTTTCCCTCACAAATTTCTGACTCTGCTTGGACAGTGACTCACACTGCCAAGTCTTCCTACAGTTCATCAGAATTAGTTAGGTCTCTACAAAATGTTGAATTTGAAGCTCAAGTGGAAATGCCAAACAATGAAGAACGTAAGGCAGTTTACAGAGCTGGGTGCCAGCAGTTAGCAAATCTAACTAGAGGAAAGACTGGCCTTCCTAATGGGGGAAACAATGGAGTCTTTTCAAATTGTGTAGAAAAACTCTTCAACTGCAATTTTACTTTTTGTTTAACAAGGTACATTTGGATGAGAAAAATGAAATAAAACATGGATTAAGACAATGGGAAAAAAAGATTAAATACAGGAAGACCTGGTAAAGGAAAAATTTAATAGATGAATTTTTAAAAGTAGATCTAAGAGATACACATTTTGAAATATATTCAGATTTGTCTCAGGACAATCATGTAATTTTTTGTAATGTATGGGATATCAACAATTACAGTCTAAAGTAAACAATCAAAATTGCCTTCAAATCAGCATGGAAGTATGTTATGGAAGATCTAATTCAACCTGTAATCGCTGTCAGTGCTGATCCTTAGTTTTGGTAGAAAGTAGACTTATAATTTAGGGGCAGAATGGGGTAATTCATGTACTCCTCTCTTCTCCCTTGTATAATGCCTTAAACAGCTACTTGACAGTGATAAATATCTTGCTTTTTGTATTTTCTTAGTTGTCTGTAGAGTATGTATCTCAGCAATTTGGTGCATATTTTATGGATAAATACCCTGTTCCTTGATAACCTAATGTTGATTAATCAGTGTTTATTAAGTAGAAAAGGATAAATTTGATGAGGTCAAGAGGAGTTAAGTACTTAACAGCCCAATCTCTTAGGCTTACAGTAGACCTGAATGGGTTGAAAATGGCTTGAGTTTGACATAGACTTCAGAAGAGACAAACAGTTCTCACTGAACTGTAGCATCTGACATTCTTTCCTAATCAAAGGGTAAGTCCCCTGAAGATGGAGTGATCCCAGACCTTACATTAACACATCATATCTTGTTTTGTGGTAATCCATTATTTGTTAAAGGACAAATTCTTAGGCAGATGCATAAATAAAAAGTGGTTTCATTTTGGTAGAAAAGACCCATACAAAACACAATCTTGCAAAAATATTTAAAGGAAATATATATATATTATGTGTGTGTGTGTGTGTGTGTGTACACTCACACATGTAATAAGTGAAAAAATTGGCTAAAGGCAAAAGCTTTAGATTTATTACCTAATAATGCAGGGAACAGTTCAGACTCACAATTGTCTAGAAACTATGTGCCCCAATAATATAACCTTAAAATAAATTTTAAAAAATTAACAAAATTACAAGAAGAAATTGGCATAGCCATAGACTTTTGTGTGTGTGGTTCTGAAAAATATATTTTTTTAATTATTATGTTAGTCACCATACATCATTAGTTTTTGATGTGTTCCATGATTCATTGTAGGCGTATAACACCCAGTACTCCATGCAATACGTGCCCTCCTCAATACTCGTCACTGGGCTACACATCCCCCCCGACCCCCTTCCCCTCTAAAACCCTCAGTTTGTTTCTCAGAGTCCATAGACTCTCATGATTCATCCTCCCCTCTGATTTTCCTCCCTTCATTTTTCCCTTCCTACTATCTTACTTTTTTTTAACAAAATGTATTATTTGTTTCAGAGGTACAGGTCTGTGATTCATCAGTCTTACATAATTCACAGCGCTCACCATAGCACATACCCTCCCCAATGTCCATCACCCAGCCACCCCATCCCTCCCACCCCTCCACCACTCCAGCAACACTCAGTTTGTTTCCTGAGATTAAGAGTCTCTTATGCTTTGTCTCCCTTTCTGGTTTCATCTTTTCATTTTTTCCTCCCTTGCCCTATGATCCTCTGTCTTGTTTCTCAAATTCCTCATATCAGTGAGATCATATTATACTTGTCTTTCTCTTATTGACTTATTTTGCTTAGCATAATACCCTCTAGTTCCATCCATGTCGTTGAAAATGGCAAGATTTCATTTATTTGATGGCTGCATAATATTCCATTGTGTGTGTGTGTGTGTGTATCTCATCTTCTTTATCCATTCATCTGTTGATGGACATCATGGCTCTTTCCATAGTTTGGCTATTGTGGACATTGCTGCTATAAACATCAGGGTGCACATACCCCTTCGGATCCCTACATTTGTATCTTTGGGGTAAATACCCAGTAGTGCAATTGCTGGGTCATAGGGTGGCTCTATTTTCAACTTTTTGAAGAACCTCCATACTGTTTTCCAGAGTGGCTGCACCAGCTTGCATTCCACCAACAGTGTAGGAGGGTTCTCCTTTCTCTGCATCCTTACCAACATCTGTCGTTTCCTGACTTATTACTTTTAGCCATTCTGACTGGCGTGAGGTGGTATCTCATTGAGGTTTTGATTTGGATTTCCCTGATGCCGAGTGATGTTGAGCACTTTTTCATGTGTCTGTTGGCCATTTGGATGTCTTCTTTGATGAAAAGTCTGTTCATGTCTTCTGCGCATTTCTTGATTGGATTATTTGTTCTTTGGGTGTTGAGTTTGATAAGTTCTTTATAGATTTTGGATACTAGCCCTTTATCTGATATGTCATTTGCAAATATCTTCTCCCATTCTGTCAGTTGTGTTTTGGTTTTGTTGACTGTTTCCTTTGCTGTGCAAAAGTTTTTTATCTTGATGAAGTCCCAATAGTTCATTTTTTGCCCTTGCTTCCCTTGCCTCTGGCAATGTGTCTAGGAAGAAGTTGCTGTGGCTGAGGTCGAAGAGGTTGCTGCCTGTGTTGGATTTTGATGGATTCCTGTCTCACACTTAGGTCTTTCATCCATTTTGAGTCTATTTTTGTGTGTGGGGTAAGGAAATGGTCCAGTTTCATTCTTCTGCATGTGGCTGTCCAATTTTCCCAACACCATTTGTTGAAGAGACTGTCTTTTTTCCGTTGGACATTCTTTCCTGCTTTGTCAAAGATGAGTTGACCACAGAGTTGAGGGTCCATTTCTGGGCTCTCTGTTCTGTTCCATTGATCTATGTGTCTGTTTTTGTGCCAGTACCATACCGTCTTGATGATGACAGCTTTGTAATAGAGCTGGAAGTCTGGAATTGTGATACCACCAGCTTTGCTTTTCTTTTTCAACATTCCTCTGGCTATTCGGGCTCTTTTCTGGTTCCATACAAATTTTAGGATTATTTGTTCCATTTCTTTGAAAAAAGTAGATGCTATTTTGATAGGGATTGCATTAAATGTGTAGATTACATAGCATTGACATCTTCACAATATTTGTTCTTCCAGTCCATGAGCATGGAATGTTTTTCCAGTTCTTTGTGTCTTCCTCAGTTTCTTTCATGAGTATTTTATAGTTTTCTGAGTACAGATTCTTTGCCTCTTTGGTTAGATTTATTCGTAGGTATCTTATGGTTTTGGGTGCAATTGTAAATGGGATCGACTCCTTAATTTCTCTTTCTTCTCTCTTGTTGTTGGTGTATAGAAATGCAGCTGATTTCTGTGCATTGATTTTATATCCTGCCACTTTACTGAATTCCTGTGTGAGTTCTAGCAGTTTTGGGGTGGAGGCTTTTGGGTTTTCCACATCGAGTATCATGTCATCTGCAAAGAGTGGGAGTTTGACTTCTTCTTTGCCAATTTGGATGCCTTTTATTTCTTTTTGTTGTCTGATTGCTGAGGCTAGGACTTCCAGCACTATGTTGAATTGCAGTGGTGATAGTGGACATCCCTGCCCTGTTCCTGACCTTAAGGGGAAACCTCTCAGTTTTTCCCCATTGAGAATGATATTTGCTGTGGGTTTTTCATAGATGGCTTTTATGATGGTGACGTATGTACCCTCTATCCCTACCCTCTGAAGAGTTTTAATCAAGAAAGGATGCTGTACTTTGTCAAATGCTTTTTCTGCATCTATTGAGAGGATCATATGGTTCTTGTTCTTTATTAATGTATTGTATCACATTGATTGATTTGCAGATATTGAACCAAACTTGCAGCCCAGGAATAAATCCCACTTGGTTGTATTGGCTAGTATTTTGGTGAGAATTTTTGCATCCATGTTCATCAGGGATATTTGTCTGTAATTCTCCTTTTTGATGGGGTCTTTGGTTTGGTTATCAAGGTAATGCTGGTCTCATAAAATGAGTTTGGAAATTTTCCTTCCTTTTCTATTTTTTGGAACAGTTTCAGAAGAATAGATATTAATTCTTCTTTGAATGTTTGGTAGAATTCCCCTGGGAAGCCATCTGGCTCTGAGCTCTTGTTTGTCGGGAGTTTTTTGATTACTGCTTCAATTTCCTTACTAGTTATGGGTCTGTTCAGGTTTTCTATTTCTTCCTGGTTCAGTTTTGGTAATTTATACTTCTCTAGGAATGCATCCATTTCTCCCAGATTGTCTAATTTGCTGGCATATAGTTGTTCATAATATGTTCTTATAATTGTTTGTATTTCTTTGGTGTTGGTTGTGATCTCTCCTCTTTCATTCATGATTTTATTTATTTGGGTCATTTCTCTTTTCTTTTTGATAAGTCTGGCCAGGGGTTTATCAATCTTGTTAATTCTTTCAAAGAACCAGTTCCTAGTTTCGTTGATCTGTTCTACTATTCTTTTGGTTTCTATTTCATAGATTTCTGCTCTGATCTTTATTATTTCTCTTCTCATGCTGGATTTAGGCTTTATTTGCTGTTCTTTCTCCAGCTCCTTTAGGTGTAGGGTTAGGTTGTGTATTTGAGACCTTTCTTGTTTCTTGAGAAAGGCTTGTATTGCTATATACTCTCCTCTTAGGACTGCCTTTGCTGCATCTCAAAGATTTTGAACAGTTGTGTTTTCAGTTTCATTGGTTTCCATGATTTTTTTTTACTTCTTCTTTAATTTCCTGGTTGACCCATTTATTCTTTAGTAGGATGCTCCTTAGCCTCCATGTATTTGAGTTCTAGTTTCAAAGCATTGTGGTCCGAATATATGCAGGGAATGATCCCAAGAATGGGGATGGAGAATGTCCCTTGGGCACTAGAGAAGAATGTGTATTCCATTGCTTTGGGATGGAATGTTCTGAATATTATCTGTGAAGTCCATCTGGTCTAGTGTGTCATTTAAAGCCTTTAGTTCCTTGTTGATCTTTTACTTAGATCTGTCCATTTTCAGTGAGGGGGGGTATTAAAGTCCCCTACTATTATTATTGTATTGTTGATGTGTTTCTTTGCTTTTGTTATTAACTGGCTTATATAATTGGCTGCTCCCATGTTAGGGGCATAGATATTTACAATTGTTAGATCTTCTTGTTGGATAGACCCTTTAAGTAGGATACAGTGTCCTTCCTCATCTCTTATTATAGTCTTTGGTTTAAAATCTAATTTGTCTGATATAAGGATTGCCACCCCAACTTTCTTTTGGTGTCCATTAGCATGGTAAATCGTTTTCCACCCCCTCACTTTCAATCTGGAGCTGTCTTAGGGTCTAAAATGAGTCTCTTGCAGACAGCATATTGATGGGTCTTGTTTTCTTTTGTTTTTGTTTTTTGGTTGGTTGGTTTGTTTGTTTTGGTCTTGTTTTTTTATCCAATCTAATACCCTGTGTCTTTTGATTTGGGCACTTAGCCCATTTACATTCAGGGCAACTGAAATTGGCATAGCCATAGACTTTAAAACACTTCTCTCAGAGACTGACTGATAGAAAAGGAAATCACTTGAATTTGGAAATACAACAAAAATTTAATCTGGCTATATCTAGAACCTGCCCAGACATGTTTGATGACACACATTCTTTCAGACATATCGACTAAGCAAATGGTGACAACCAAAGGATTATTAATATACTGATAGCATTGTGCTTAGAAATGTATATAATTAATGAAGATGAAAACACTACACATTAAATTTGTGGGATGGAACTAAAGTGGTATTTTGGCACACACATTAGAAAAAGAAAATTAATGAGCTATTCATTTAACCCAAGAAGTTAGAAACAGAACCAAGAAAATAAAAGGAGAAATTAAACAAAACAAAACAAAAGCAATAGAGAAGACCAATAAAAGCAAAATCTTTGAATGGACTTAAAAATATCTAGCAAGATTAACCAAGAACAAGTATAAAATAATAAGAATGAACAAAAGATTTTAAAAATTAAAATATTAATGCCTTTATGCTAGTATATTTGAAAATTTAGACTGTTTTACAAAAACATAATTGGCAAAGATTGACTCAAAAAAAGATATTCATGAATTTACAATGATTAATACATTGAATCAGTATTATAAATACCTATGCACTAAAAAATAATACCCAGATAGTTTTACAAATGAGTTTCACCAAAACCTTAAGGATGAAATATTCATTTTAGACAAACAGATTGAAAGGAGGGGAAAGTACCCCAGCTTATTTTGTGATAGCATTATAATCCTATCATCAAGAGCAGTATTAAAAGGCAAATTCTATTATAATCACTTGTGATTGTAACTGCAACTCATTTGTATGTTGAATTTAGTAATGTGTATCTGCTATTACCCACTCACTGCACGATGCTTTGTATGTAATTAGCTAATTTAGCCAAGATGCTAAAGAATATTTTTTTTCACCCTTTGACAGAAAAGTATGAAAATATTATCAATAAAATACTTCTATTAAACATATGATCACAATATAAAATAAAAGTAAGCCTGCAACCAAAGTAAGTTTCTAAGTGGCTCATGTATTAGTCAGGCAGGGAAAGTGACCTCACTTATGGATAATGAGTTTATTAAATTGGGTTTGACTGCAGCAATTGAAGAAATGTGTCTAGAGAAATTAAACTTGCTTGACTAATAGCATTATGGCAAAAACAGTGCTTGAAGGGCTGAAATTGAGATATCAGCAATATTAATAATCAACTAAAAAACAAGACAACTAATTAAAACTTGTTTTGTCTCTTGAGATGTTATTAATACTGCTGGGGTTTTTTGAGTAATCAATGATGAGTCTGAAGTGACAGAAGACTTAGTATTTATGAGTAGTATTGGTGGAACACCTTTAGCTGAGAATATTTTCAATGTAAAAAACAAAATAACTCAGTAAAACCTAAAGTGGAATCTAAGATGTATGAAGCAGAAAAAAGTTTATTTGGACAAATTTACAAAGTTTATTAAAACATAAGGCATTCAGTTATTTCTTGAACTATTCATTTCTTGAATTAGGTACATTGTGGAAAACCTTTGAATCTATCATGTGATATTGAACAGTAGTGTCTGTGTTAAACTTCGTTTTCATGAATTTAATCATCAGTTCTGTGAGATTTTGTCCAAAATAGAACCCAAGAATTACTTGAACCCAAATCCTTACTTGTCCTAAGACACAGCAGCTTGATGGCTTTGTGGGAAACTTTTATTACAATTTTTTTTCAGGTCAGGGCCAAGATTGAAATTTTTCTGAACAAGAACTGCCCTAAAACTTTATTACAAACACTAAATGGCTTTGGAAATTAGCTTATACTGCAGAATGGACAATGATTCTTGATGAATTCAATCTAAAATTAAAAGATGAAACAGTTTTTATATGTGAAGCTTATGCCGTGATAAAGCCATTTTGCTGATAACATTGGTTGAATCACATGTAGTGGCTAAGCTGCTTTATAAATTCATACTGTCCAAGTTAAAACCAGAAGTTCAATCTACATTTCCAATGGATATATTTACTGAGCACATACTATAGGCTCAGCAATGTTTTTTTGGACTTTATACATGTGGAAAATAAATTCCCATATTTCAAAATAGTTTTCACTGTTCAATTGAAGAACTGCCAGTTTAATCTTCAACTGGAAGTACTAATCTTCAATGCATTGACAAGTTATTAGGTAAGTATCTAGAAAATCCAGAAGGTGGCTATAAATCCTTTACAAATGATGAATATACTCAATTTGGAAACATCTATATAAAATTCATAAAATCTCTATACAGATCCACATTAACAGATGGACATTTACAATTGATTTTAATAACAGGGAACATAAATTTGAAGCCCCAGTTAAGCAAAATGTTATCCCCGTCCAAAGAATTTCATTCTTAGTAGTAGACCTATAATATATATTTTCTAATATATTTATCGGTTGTTGAATTTTGAGTTTTGTCCACAGAATTTTATGAAATCTTGTAACAGCGATTTTAACATGTGTGAAGTGATATATCATTGTGGCTTTGACTTGCATTTCCCTGATTATTATGAGATGTTGAACACCTTTCCAGGTATTTCAGGCCACCTGTATGTTGTCTTTGAAAAACTGTCTATTCGGAGCTGCCCATTTATTAATCAGATTTTTTTTTTTTTTTTGCTATTGAATTGTATTAAGCTTGTATATGTTTTGGATGTTAACCCCTTATCAGATATGATTGTCAATATTTTCTCCCATTTGATAGGTTGCCTTTTATTGATGGTTTCCTTTGCTGTGCAGTGCTTTTTAATTTGCTATAGTCCCAAGTGTTTCTTTGTTTTGTTTTGTTTTTACTTTTGTTGCCTTGCTTTAATGTCAAATCCAAAATATCATAGCCAGATTGAGGTCATAGAGTACCATCTATTTTTTTCTTCTAGGAGTCTTATGGGTTCGGATCTTAAAGTATTTGACCTACTTTGGGTTAATTTTTGTGTATAGTTTAAGATAGAGTTCCAGTTTAATTCTTTTGCATGTGGCTATCTGGTTTTCCCAGAACCATTTATAAAAGAGACTGTTCTTTCCCTATTGTGTATTCCTGGCTCTTTTGTCCTAAATTAATTGACCGCGTATGTGTGAGTTTAGTTCTGGGCTACTTTTTTCAGTGGTTTCTGTATGTGTTTATGCCAATACTGCACTATTTTGATTACTAAAGCTTTGGTAATATTGCTTGAAATCAGGGAGGATGTTGCCTCCAGCTTTGTTCCTATCTCAAGATTACTTTGGCTATTTGAGGTCCTGTGTGGTTCCATACAAATTTTAGGGTTGACAGTTTTAAGTCTTCCCTTCCAGTTTGGAATGCATTTATTTCTCTTTTTTTTCCCTTTTTCTTTCTTTTTTTTTTCTTTTGCCTAATTGCACTTCCAATACTATATTGAATAAAATTGGTGAGAGTGGGCATCTTTGTTTTGTTCACGGTCTTAGAGAAAAAGCTTTCAGCTTTATTTTGAGGTACCTTTCCCTCTATACCTGCTGTGTTGACAGCTTTTAACATATGTTGGATTTTATCTGCATCTGTTGAGATGATTGTATGTTTTATATCCATTTTGTTAATGTGGTACATCACACTGATTGATTTGTAGATACTGAACCATTCCTGCATCCTTGGAATAAACCCACCTGATCATGCTGTGTGATCCTTTCAATATACTGAATTCGGTTTGCTATATTTTGTTAAGGATTTTTGTCTATATGTTCATTAGGGATACTGGCTTTTAATTATCTTTCCTTATTGTATACTTGTCTAAATTTGGTATTTAACCATATCACTACAGAAAATCAAAACACAAAGACAGCAAGAAGGGAACAGAGGATTTGCAAAAAGCCAGAAAACAATTGACAAAATGGCAATAAGGACATGCCTATTGATAATTACTTTAAATATAAATGCCTACATGATCCAATCAAAAGACACAGAGTGACTAAATGGATAAAAAAATAAGATCCATCTTGATACTCCCTACAGGAGACTAACATCAGACCTAAAGACACATACAGCCTAAAAGGGAAGGGATGAAAAAATATATTCCATGTAAATAAGTAGACAAAATAGACCTTAAAACAAAGACTAATAAGAGACAAAGAAGGGCATTACACAGTGATAAAGGGATTGATCCAACAAGATGTAATAACTGTAAATACCTATGTATCCAACATAGAAGCACCTAAATATTAAAAGCAAATATCAACAAAGGGAAAATTGACAGTAATATGAAAATAGTAGGGAATTTTAACACCCCACTTATATCAATGATAGATGATCCAGACAGAAAATCATTTTTTTTTAAAGTGGCTTTAAATGATACTTTAGACCAGATGGGCTTAACAGATATATAGAATATTCTGTCTAAAAACAGAATTCACATTCTTTAAGTACACATGGAACATTCTCCAGAATAGATCATGTTAAGCCATAAAAGTCTTAAGATTGAAATTATACCAACCCTCTTTTCTGACCATAACAGTATGAAACTAAAAATCAAGTAGAAAAAAAAAAAATCCAAACATGTGGAAGCTAAACAATATGCTACTGAACAACCAATGGTTCAACAAAGGAAATTAAAAAATACCTTGAGACAATAAAAGTAGAAACACAAAGTTTCAACATTTTCAAGCAGTTCTAAAAGACATGGTTACAATGATACAGGCTTACCTAAAAAAAAAAAAATTCAAATAAACAATCTAACTTTGTGGCCTAAATGAATTAGAAAAAGAACCAACAAAATTCAAAGATAGTAGAGAGAATGATATAAGATCAGAGCAGAAGTAAAAAGAATCTTTAATCAGGATGTTAAAGAACAGTACTCGGAAAACATTAAATACTAATGAGAGAAATTGAAGACAAGACAAATGGAAAGGTATCTCATGCTCATAGATTGGAAGAATGTTGTTAAAATGTCCATACTACCCAAAGCAATCTATAGATTTAATTCAATCCCTATCAAAATACTAACAGAATTTTTCACAAAACTAGAATACTAAATTTTGTAGGGAACCACAAAGACCTCAAATATACAAAGCAATCTTGAGAAAGAAGAACAAAGCCAGAGGTTTCACAGTCCCAGATTTCAATATACACTACAAAGCTATAGTAATCAAAACAGAATGCTACTGGCACAAAAACACATATAGATCAATGGACCTGGATAGAGAGCCCAGAAATAAATCCACACTTATATGGTCAATTAATCCATGACAAAGGAGACAAAAATATACAGTGGGGAAAAGACAGTCTCTTCAATAAATGGTGCTGGGAAAACTGGACAGCTCCATTTTGCAAAAAAGAAAGAAACCGAACCAATTTCTCATACCATACACAAAAATAAACTCAAAATGGGTTCAAGACCTAAATGTGAGACCTGAAACCATAAAACTCCTAGAAGAAAACATAGGCAGTAATATCTTTGACACTGGCCTTAGCAACATTTTTTTTTTTTTGATATGTCTCCTCAAGCAAGGAAAACAAAAGCAAAAATAAACTATTGGGAATACACCAAAATGAAAGGCTTTTGTGCAGCAAAGGAACCATCAAACAAATTGAAAAGACAACCTACTGATTGGGAGAATATATTTGCAAATGATATATCCAATAAGGGGTTAATATCCAAAATATGTAAAGAACTTATACACTCAATACCAAAAAGCCCTCCCAAACGATGTGATTAAATAATGGGCAGAGGACCTGAATAGACATTTCTCAAAAGAAGACATACAGATGGCCAGCAGACACATTGGAAGATGCTCGATGTTAGTAATCATTAGGGAAATGCAAATCAAAACCACAATGAGGTTATCACCTCACACCTGTCAGAATGTCTAGACTCAAAATGACAAGAAATAACAAGTGTTGGTGAAGATGTGTAGAAAAAGAAACCCTCCTCATGCACTGCCAGTGGGAATGTAATTTGATGTAGCCACTATGGAAAATAGTATTCAGTTTCCTCAAAAAATTAAAAATAGAAATACCATATGGTCCAGCAGCTCACTACTGGATAGTTACCCAAAGAAAATAGAAACACTCATTTGAAAAAAAATATATGTACCTCTATGTTTATTGCAGCATTTTTAACAATAGCCTAGATATGGAAGCAGCCCAAGTGCCCATAAATAAATGCATGGGCTGTGTGGTTGTGGGCATGTGTGTAATGGACTATCATTAAAAAAAAATAATGAGATATTGCCATTTGAGACCACATAGATGGACTTTCTCTAATACCATGGATGGATGGTATTAGACAAAGTCAAACACCATATGATTTCACTTATTTGTGGAACTTAAAACAACAAATAAAAGCAGAGACAGACCCATAAATACAGAGAACAAACTAATGGTTGCTAGAGGGATGGGGGATGGCAAAGTGGTTGAAGGAGAATAGAAGATATAGGCTTCCAGTTATGGAATAACTAAGTCACAGGGATGAAAGGTACAGCTTACAGAATATAGTTAATGGAATTATAATAGATTTGTATGGTGACGGATGATAGCTACATTTTAGTGAAAAGGCAACCTTCAGAATGGGAGAAAATATTTGCAAACGACCTATCTGGTAAAGGGTTAGTATCCAAAATCTATAAAGAATTTAATAAACTCAACACTCAACATCCCCCCAAAAAATCCAGTTAAAAAATGGGCAGAAGACATGAATAGACTTTTTCCCCAAGACGACACACAGATGGCTAACAGACGCATGAAAAGATGCTTAACCTCACTCATCAGGGAAACACAAATCAAAACCATGATGAGCTACTACCTCACACTGATCAGAATGGCTAAAATTAACACCACAGAAAACAACAGATGTTGGTGAGGATGCAGAGAAAGGGGAACCTTTTTACACTGGTGGTGGGAATACAAACTGGTGCAGCTGGAAAACAGTATGGAGGTTCCTCAAAAAGTTAAAAATAGAACTACCCTTGACCTAACAATTGCACTACTAAGTATTTATCCAAAGAATACAAAAATACTGATTCAAAGGGGCACATGCACCCCAATGTTTTTAGCAGCATTATCAACAATAGCCAAATTATGGAAAGAGTCCAAATGTCCATTGACTGATGGATAGTGGAATATTACTTGGCTATCAAAAAGAATGAAATTTTGCCATTTGAATGATGTGGATGGAGCTAGAGTGTATTATGCTAAGCGAAATAAGTTAGAGAAAGAAATACCATACAAGTTCACTCATATGTGGAATTTAAGGAACAAGACAGATGAACATAGAGGAAAGAAAAAAAAAGAGGCAAACCATAAAATAGACTCTTAACTAGAGAGAACAAATGGGGGATTGCTGAAGGGGAAAAGGGGAGGGGATGGGAAAAATGGGTGATGGGTATTAAGGAGGGCACTTGTGATGAGCACTGGTTGTTACATGCACATGATGAATCGTTAAATTCTCCTGAAACTAATATTAACCAAATGTTAACTAGAATTTAAATAAAAACTTGAAACAAACAAAAAGAAAACAAAAAGAACCTAGCATAACAGAGTTGTTGAATCACTGTTGTACACCTGAAACTAATATAACATTGTATGTGAACTATATTTTAATTTAAAAATATATCAAAAAATAAAGTGAATTACAGATACTCATTTTCCTTTAATTAGAATTTACTTATAACTTAAATCTGCCTCCAAACCTTAAACAAAAAATCAAAGATTGGTTTTGGTGGAGTTTAATTTTTCTAACATTGCCTGTTACCATGAAATATCTCTTACTCAAATTTTCAGAATGAACATAAAGAAAGTAGATCTGCATAATTATGGTTTTAAAACTTGTCAAGTTTTTTGATTTGCTTTAACACTTGATACTCAAATCATTTTCTCTTGAAATACCTATTTTGTCATTATTTTTGCTTGTTTTGTTAACTGGTCCCACTCTTCCAGAACCATACTTTTTAGTGGCTTTGTGATTTGATTAAATCTCCAAAATATTTTCCTCGAATTCATTAAATCCAGTGTCTTCATAAGATTTGAAGTTTTACTTTGTATTGATTGTTTGGGTTACGCTAACCCAACGAAGTAGGACATTGTCTAAATGAGGCAGTTAAGAATACTAGTAACAAACAAGGAAAGGCTGTTTGAGTAGTCACTAAATTTGTTCATTTGTGACTTTTAATTTTTTTGCTTCCCTGCTCAACCTCTTAGCTTTGAAGTTTTAGTAATATTCAGCAAAAAGAATTCCTTATAGTTTTGATTATACTTAATCCTGATCCTGTAGATCCAAAAGACACCAAGATAATGAAGTCAACTTTCTTCCAGAAAAATAACAAAGGTGTGAATGGCTTCTGTATTCCTGAGCTATCTAGAATTTGCCTATGTTGATAATCGGAAAGAAAGTGAAAGCCATGTCTTAGTTGGGAAGCCTTTACCCCCGAGCCAGAGGTAGAGAATAATCTATAAAGTGCAGTGTTAGAATGAAATCACCACCTTTTTCATCCCAAAAAGAACCTGAGCCCTAGGCTCACCCTTTCTCAATTCCACTTAAAGATGTCAACCAGCCACTTGGCTTGTCAGCAAAAACATCATAAAATGTTACAACTTCTAACAAAATAATGATCAACTAGACGTGCCATATCTACATAACTGAGAAAAATCCTTTCCACTTCCTTTTATAAAGATTTGTACTGGTACTGGGATTCTTGAATATAAAGGACAAAAAAATCCAAATTTAAAGTTGGTTCATCCATAAACCAGAATCCATTGTTATGATATTTTCTTAATCCATTCAGAACTTTCCAAATAACCTAGTTGCTATTGATTTGCTTGTACACTTCTTCATTAATTCCTGTTTGCAAGTGTGACATGCCCACATCTCTCCCTTTCAGCTTGCTAGGTCAGCAGCAGGATTTTGTAAACAGCAGAACAAATGGAAGCTAACTCCTGCTAGGAAATCAAGGCTTTGAAAGGCTGTGGCAGAAGTGGAAATAAGTCCCTCTCAAATGTCAGAGTTCTTATGTGCTAGGCTTGTCTCTGTCCTAATTAAATTACAAGTGAAGCTGTTCCCACCTCATGGGACATGTGCCACCTAGCTGACAGGAGTCCTCGTCTCCCTTCAGGGTACAGAGTGAAGGGGGTTGGGTCCTGACCGGTCTCCATCAGGCCTCAAGAAGAACGAACAGGATAAAATAACATCCCTTGTTTCGGTTCAGGAAATGAATACCATTATCTGAAACGTTATCTTTAAGAAAAATCTGTTTAAATCATTTCAAGTTAGAGCATCGCTACAATTTTTGAGCCTGCCTTATGTCCACAGTAATATTTATTCAGGGCTTTTAAATGTATTACTCATTGCAAATTTAATAATTATAGTTCTTTTCATTAAGTAATTGCTATAACAATGAACACTTAACCTTTATAACACATAAAAAACCCTTAATCAAGAATTGATGCAAAGCATCTTAAAAATCTTTAATTCAGACATTTGTGTTAACTAAATTGTTTTAAAGTAAAAATTTACAAAAAACTAAAAATTTACGAAATGTCAACAGACCTATCTGATTTGGTTTAATTATATGTAATAAACATTTTGACACCTAAATGTTTTATGCAAATAATATAGAAGCATCTTTAGCAATACCTAAAGCACTATTCCAGGTCTGGTTTCTTTGCAGATTGTGTGTACTGATCATTTACTTTTTGCACCCCTCTAAAACAAACTGCTAATATTTTTAAATACTAATTTTTACTAATTTAATACATATTTTTAAATACTAATCAACTTGATGGAAGAAAAGCATTCGCCTGAAATGAAATAATATGCAATTCACATCCTTACTGTGCCACTTAAAAGTTGTTGAATTGTAACCATGTCATTGAATTCCCCTGTCCAAAATTTCCTTTGTTCTAAATGGAGGAGTTTGTAGTCTGGAGTCATTAGCCTCACAATCTAGGATGTTTCCAAGTCTGAGTAGGTGGAATCTAAAATTATTTGTTAACCAACGGTGCAAACACAAAGCATTTATAAGTCCCAACATTTTACGCTGCTGCAGAGAAACTTCTACAACACGGGGTAAAGTAGACTTAAAATTGAATTTTCCAAAAAGCACACGTTAGGAGAAGTTCTTCTTCACGGACTTCCCACAGTAAGAGGCGATTGCCTGGACAAGGACTCTCAGAATACTCAGCCACTCATCTCACATCATGTTGCTCTTTGGCATTTCGGAGAGCTGATGTATTTGATTAAAGGTATCAGCAGCTTCTCACAAAAGAGTAAGTGAATTAAGTCCACAATTTAATGCTCGTGTTCAAAGTTCCGGAACAAAGATTGTTCATGTTAATTTTGTGATTATTTTTTCTAGGACCCACGGATCTCAGCATGAAGAGGCAGTTGGCAACTAGCTCAGGCTCCTCCAGCAGTTCAAGCTCCAGACCCCAGCTGAGTCCAACTGAGATCAGTGCTGTGAGGCAGCTCGTTGCAGGATATCGAGAATCAGCTGCATTTTTATTGCGTTCTGCAGATGAACTGGAAAATCTTATTTTACAACAGAACTGAGTCAAATGACGGTCCTCTTCACGGAGGTCTAAATTTGCAGTTTCCACTAATGACATTTTGATTTCCCAGCAGAGATGCTTCTGGTCTTACTGCACAGTCTTAAGAGAAGTACTTCCATTATGCCACATTGTCCTTGATCCATAAAGTGATGTGTTAAGGTGCTTCAAAGGAACTCTGACCTCTGAAGTACTTGAGATACCGTAATGTGTCCAGCCTACTGCTTTTTGTTTTAGTTTGTCAGCATAAATATCTGGGGCAAAAAAAAAAAAAAAAAAAAGCTGTATATTCCTAATTCAAGGATAAAACAGAAGAAGCTTGTGGTATAAAAAAAAATAGTCCAAGATCCAACTGAAATATTAGTGGAATTTGCTACTGACTTATTGGACAGAAAGCTGCAGTATCTGGCAAAAAAAAAAAAAAAAGCCAAATTTCTTGTTGCTACAGGATATAACAACATTGAGAAGGATCTTGTATTTTAAAAAAATATATGTAATTTTTATAAAAAGAAAACTTGTTTTTCATTCAAAATTGTCATTTTTACTTTGGTAACTTTTTCATAGGTCCTAAAAGAAAACTGTTTTGAGAAACTACTGTAAGTACCTTTTCCACATCCCTTTGCCTTCTCCTCTTTCCAAATTCTTTCTACAAAAATAACAATGCTGGAAAACAAACCCTTGCTACGTTCTTTAAATCGTCACATCAGGAACTACTTCTAAGAGAAGCCTGCGTTTCTGCACTCACGCTCATCATGCCACTCAACATTGCGGTTTCACAATAGAGGTTTTCATCACAGAATTTTTTAATATTAAAAAAGACATCATTGAAAAAAAAAATCACACCTTGGTTCCTTACAGCTGCTCACCCCGGATTGACGCTGCTGTGTTTCAGGCATGCCTCCAGCAGCAATTGGATGTAGATGGCTGAATGTTAAGAGGTTGCAAGTGACAATCTGAAAATTTGCACTCGTGTGTAGTTTTTCCTTCACTATTTCAGAAAGTTTCCAAAAAGACCATTACCTCTCCTGATAGGATTTGTATAATTTACAGTTCTAGGTAACAATGATGTAAAGAACTCTCAGTGGATGCAGCTGCAATTTTCAATGAACTGTCCCCTCCTTTCCCCCACACTTTGCCCTTCTTTCTTATTTTATAGTGTTGGATACACATGAATGGTGTTTTCTTTGTGCACTGAGGCAAGCCTATTTTCTAAATATTTAGGGAGAAGTACATCAGTTTATGCTTCTTGTATGATTATTTTTCTGTTGTTCAGCTTTGGTTGGATTATGAATTCTTTGTGCATTCCTGAATTTGCCTTATTTCATGTAAAACTTATGTCATTCAGTTTTTGATAATGAGTTTAAGGCATCAGTGATATTTCTTATGTACTTGTTACATATAGTTTTTCAAGTAATGACTGTGATTGTGACCAAGTAATGTGCACTTTTTCTTGTAACTGTGGACATTGCTATGCTTTTTCTTCTAGTGTTTCTAGAATTACTGTTCCTGACAGTTACGTAAACAAAAGAAAAAAACAAAAAAACTTTTGTGATACTGTTGGTGAATATAATGTGAAAATCTTATTGAAATATGAGTATTTTGGAAATACATAGATGCACAAACATCTTTTAAGGTGTGGATTTAGAGTTTGCTTATTTAAATGAAAATTCAAAAAAATCGAGGGCTGGTATAATTTTCTGTTTTGTTTGGTTTAATAAACAGATTTCTGTGTTAAAACACTGATTGTGAAAACTTACAAACTTTCTGAAACATACTGTACTTTTAGCAGTTTGCTTTGAAAATATGCAATGCCATTGTGTACCCAACATTTAGCACAAAAAGGACAGTTTAACCTTTTATCTGAAGATTATCCCAAGATCCCCTAGAGTCTCAACATTGTTGAACAAAGAATTTTTTCCAAGACAGGGTAAGGGATATTAGCAAACCAAGGATATTTCATTTGATTATTTAAATTTAAGAACTTATTCTTTTATTCCTCATTTTTACATAAGTAATCTGGCTCTTTTAGTCACTCCTGATTTAACATCTTAGGAAAAGCATTTCCCTGTTTGAAGTGCCCCTTTTGTGCTTTGGGTTTTATTGCAGTTGTCCTTGAAGACTTGGACATGGTTGCTATTTCACAAAGTAACAGGTTTGACTTTGCCATACACATAAAAAAAAAATCCTTAAGTGTGATAGTGAAGCAAACGGAGAGAGAAGGTAAGTTCCAGCAAGGTGCTCTTGTTTTCATTACATTCCCATCATTTCCCTAGGAGACCTTAGAGGCCAAAGCCAAATACCCTCTTGTTTCTCTTTTTCCTTTAGGACTTGTACCTAAAAACACCAGGGTCCTCTTTTACACTGTGTCACAGAAGAAATCACATCCGCTTTATAAAGCATTTTGGAGAAACTAGGTGCAGGTTTGTATTCTCTACTGAGGTGATAGGAAACAAACACAGATCAAACAGAAGTTTCTGCTACTTCTGCCAGTTAGCTTCCCATACAACAGCAGTTTCTTGTTAGATACGTGTTACTTTATCACACCTAATAAGAAGACATGCCTTGAAATGACCAAACACAAGCAGTTACTGAATTTTCTTAAATTGTGTAGTTCAAGTAACAATACTCAGTAAAAAGGGCCTTCAGCTATAATGATAGCCACCAATTCCTGATACAGGGAGAACCATTTTGTTTCCTTTCCTTCTCATGATAACTGTAGGCGATGAGGATCGTCACAGTCCCTTTTACAAAGGAACTCAAGAAGTTGGAGTCACTTGCAGAAACAGAGACACATCACCCGTGATGCCTGAGCTCCCCTCCTGTCGCTGCAGTCTGCTGCCTCCCAGGTACTAAATAATGGTCTTCTACCCAGTGACTCGGAACCAGGACTTTATATTAAAGTTGAGCAGTTTTGTATGGTAGATAATAGTTATTGAAAATGCTCTTGACATCAAAGCATTTGACTTAACTTGGAGAATTTTATTCTGCTTATAGAGGTTTAATTTCCTTTAAGTTACATTCTCTACATATATCAAGAGCAACAATAAAACCCACCACTAAAGAAAATCAAATACATAAGGCATGAAGGGGAGACTTTTTAACAATGATGGGTGCCAGGAGTGTATCTGGTAAGGAAAGGTAAAAGGCAGTATCCAGCTGAGCCCATAAAGGTTAAGTCCACTCACCTCAGGTTTTAGTCTTAGATACTACACCTATGTACTTAGTTATCCTGCTATTGTAATCTTTATACCATTAATACAAATACTCAGAGATTAATCTTTGTATGCCAAAAATATTTTCTAATTTTGTATGGCTCAGGTTTCAAACTTTAGTTCATAAAAAAAATAAAAAATACAGCAGGTAGACGTTAACATATTTTCAATGTGTTTGAGATGCAGAAATTTGGCAAAGTAAGGATTGAGCACAAACAAGCTAACCTACAGGAGCTTACTATATTCATCGGAGCTCATCTCCTCTCCAAGATTTTGAAGGAGTTAAAATACTATGAGTAACCTATCTCCACTGTTAAGGTCAATCATGTTCAACATTTATTTTCTGATTAAGTAAGAAACTTGGGAAGTACAGGAAGAAGACAGAAAAATAATAATCCCAACATCCACAGAGAACCATGAATATAATTTTACAGCCTATCTTTCAAATTTTCCCTAAACGTCTATATGTTTGATTTCACTGTCCTACAGTGTTTCCTCAGCTGCTTTTCTAACCCAACAATTTACCATGAATATTTTCCACATTATGTGTTAAGTATTATTTTTAATGACTGTGCAGCATCACATCGAATGTACCTGTATTAGTATCCTCTTGCTGTTGTAACAAATGACCAGACACAGAAATGTATTCGTCTCATAGGTTGGAAGTCTCACTGGACTAAAATCTAGGTTTTGGTAAAAGTGTTCCTCTCTGGAGCTTCTTGGGGAGAATGTTCCCTTACCTGCTGTGCTTCTAAGGCACTCCCCAACTGCTGTCCCCTTTTCCTATCTTTAAATCTAACTGACTTCTCCTGGCCCCCCTTCCACATTTAAGGACCTTTGTGAGTAGCCTAGGACCACCCGGATCAAGCAGGATAATCTCTTTATATTAAGGTCAGCTAATTAGAAACGCTACTAATATCCTCTCCAAACAATTCCTTAATTTGGCATTTAACAAAATATTGACAGAACCTGATGAGAATGTAAACATCTTTGGAGGGCATTATTTGGACTACAGTACCTTAATTTCTTTTTAAAAATACCTCTCTGTGCTCAGATACTACAGGTGCATTTTCCCATCACCTGTAGTAAAGATCCTAAGTCAGCAGCACAGACCTTTTTCAAATAATTGTCAGCTGCCATACCACAGTTTTTTTCCCCCTGTATAAAGGATATCATCTTAGAAATTTTAATGGAATTTCCCTCAGATGTCTCACATTCAAATTAAATATAATGAACAAATAAATACAGTTAAAAGTACATCTAAATCTTGCAAGGGAAATGAAACAAAAATACCTCTGAAACCTTTCCTCCACTTTAATTTCTTCCAGGGTGGTTCTGCCCAAGAAATTCCCTGATATATGTTTGAGAGCTCTCCAACTCATTAGGCCAGAAGGGGTACAAGAGAATCCAAAGCTTAACTAAATTATTTAAATAAACCAACTGCATTTATAAAGCTTTCAGTGCCAATCACTAGTGGTGTTTTCTTTATTCGAACAAATGATATATTTGACATTAAATGTTATAGGTGACACTTTTTTTAAAAAGGGTTTGGAAATATATTGAATTTAAGATAATCAGCTGAGTTTAAAAATTAAGTTTGCTAGGACATCTGTATTTTTATCTATGTGTCAAAATTTTTATTTCCCTTATTTACTGTTTTTTTTTTTTTTTTTTTCCTTTAAAGGCTATCCACTGAATGAAAAAAGATCAAGATAATTCAAGGCCATTTTTAATGCTAGGAGAAAAAAAAATACAATAAAACCATAGACCACAGAAAGCAAATGCTATTACCAACAGTGTGGGATTGGCACTGGTTTTTTTCCCCTTAAAAGTTCTGATTTCTCCTATTGTTGTTTATTGGAGAAGGAATTATATCAGTTTGCCCATGATAAAGGTCTTCTACTTAACTAAAGGTGCTCCATTACTGTCATAGAACAAGTGGCCAGAGATTCCACAATGGATTCTTCTTAGTTCCTTTGCTGATGGAAGAATTCTGAAGTCTGCCATGAACTACTCTCCTTGGACAACAAGCCTCTTAGCTTGTTTTAATGCCATTCATTTTAATGAATATGTATTCTTTGACCTACTATGTGCTAGGCATTGTGCTGTCATCCAGAGAGAGACTATTTTTGCTTCAAGGAGTCCCATCTAGTGGAGGAGAGAGACAGAGGTACAGATAATTACAATACAAAGGGATAAAGATTAACAGCATAACATGTAATGATAGAAACATGCCAGACAGGTCAGAGGGGAGCCACAGACCCTGTATTGGCAGTAGAGGGGTGGACTGGGGCTAGCTGGTCTCCAAGACTGGAGCTGTGGGCAATACCTGGCAAAATTGTTGGGTGTGTTTGGAGAGGAAAGAAGAAGGAAGAGGTGTCAGAGAAGGGCATTTTAACTACAGGGGACAATACCGGGAGAGGAGAGGAGATATGGAGTAACATGGTTTGCACAGTAACTCAAGCAGCTTGGTGTTGCTTGATGGTAGAGTTCAAGAATGGAGAGAGATTCCTGGGGATGAATAAAGGAGCCTAGCCTGCCATGCCAAGGCACTGGGCTGTGTCCTACAGAGGATGAAGAGGCACTGGCATATTAGTGGAGTGGTAAGTGCTGTGCGGACTCTGCTTTTGACTGTTTGGATGAAATTCTGGGGAAGGAGATGGAATAATGCTGGATCATAGGACCTCCCCCTTCCCAAAAGAATTAACCAAATCTCCACTAGTTAAAAAAACAAAAGTATTACATGAGAAGCATGCTAACAAGGAAGGAATGGCTTTTTCCTATAACCGCTGAGAAGTGAGAACCAGGAAAATGCAGTAAATGTCACAAATTAATGTGGCTTCTTCCTCAGGAGACAGATCCAAGGAAAGAGATAAATGGAAAGGAATTTTGAAAAAACTCCACTATGAACTCCCTAATTTGGAAAAAAGGAGGAGGAGGGGTGGGTGGACCACCCAAAGTATGTACACAACGCTTCAGGAATACAAGTCCCTCCCTGCCCTCACGAGTCTCCCAAAGTAGAAACAGTGGTGAAACTTGACATGTGGTGCATCCTCCAGTGGACAGAGAAAGGCTGAAGAGTAATGGCAGGGAAATGGTGATAACCTGGGCAAATTTTCTATGAAAGTAAATTAAGAGATCAACCAACACCCTATCTTCCTGTCCTATCCTCTTTCTCCTTTCCTTTACCTCCTCCCCACCCCAAACTAACAACACAGTGGCCAAAACTCATGAGCTCCATTTCTCTTGCTTGATTTTTTCTGAGAGGGAAACAGGCAAAGCTGTCGGGGAAAGGGTAAGGTGTTAGGAGAAATGAATGATGGGGTCTCATTGCCTCTGTCAAAAGAAAAGTTTTAAAGGACCCCCCCTGAAATCGGGGAATTTAGAAATCTTTAGACTAATTCTCCATTCTCAAATCTTGATAGCATAAAGTCCTATCCAAGTGGAGTTATAAACCAAGGATATTGGAGAAGAAAATGATCACAGACTGATGCTTACATTTCAACTGTGACACCTCCTAGGACAGATAGTAAGTTAAACAATGAGCATATCCCAGAAAAAATAATAAGCTGTAAAGAAACAGCATGACACACCTAGATACCCAGCCAGTATCAATGAGTGGCCAGCAGGCAGGCAGACAGGAAAGAAGAGTTCATAAAAGTTAAAAACACATTTGAAATAAACTATCTCCTAATATATAATTTTTTCTACAAAAAATGCTTTGCTTGCAACAATAAACTATGAGACCAGGGAAACCATTTTTTACCTCACTTGACAACCTGATATTATAACAATGGCACCTATGACAAACCTTTCATTGTAAGGAATCTTTCTTCAATAGCTCCCAAGTACAGAAATGTCTATTACTGCACACATCGTCGCCCCACTAAGAAACAGGAGGGATGTCTTTTACACCACACCAGACCAAGGAGAACCATGTAGTATCTCTGGAGATTGGATAAGAGAACATCAGAGTTGCTCTAGGGAACGTGGCATTGGAGAAGGACTTATTTGGTGTTGATGTTTTGTTTTTTTACTGGTGAAATGAAAATTACTCATGAGTTGTGTTTCCTTTGAGAAAGGGGTGACAATGTGACCTTACATGTATCACATGGGTTCTACGCTTCCCATGCAGAGAGTGGAGTAGTGCTGGACTTCAGACCTGCAGGAATGGGACGCCGTGCCTGTTCCACTCCTAACTCCATTCTCATTCTCCTCGTTATTATGCAGCTTGGCTGCAGCTATTGCCAATTCCAAAGATCAGTTTTATGCAGAAGATCTTTCAATTAAATAGGAACTCCTACGCCTGACTGGTGCCTCTGAGGTCATGTTTGGATAGGATTTCTCTCTCTCAGAACTCCCCCGCCTCACCCCGCAGGACTTAATCGGTCTGTCCTTTCCAAAGCCACTTATGGTCTGGGAATCTTTGCTCTTGTTCTACACTTATGCGAAGACAGGGATGGGTTTGCTTTTGCTGAGCTGTCAGCACTCCGACTCTCAGCAGCCCACTCTCACCTGCTCTTGGGGCCTGGGTGAGTGACTGCAGAAGGCTTAGCCACAGCAACGCCATGTCTAGACTGGGTGAGGCTGACGCCTGGAGCATAAGGACGAACAGCTGGAAATGGGAAGGACCTTTGTGAAGTGTGGATCTGCCCACATATATACCAGGCACCTTGCTCAGCGGCCAGTGCTTTAGGCCAGCAGCATAGTCTCCTCATTAATCGAAACACTGCTGCTGGTGTTGTGACAGAAAAGGCCAGCTCAGCTGACATTTGAAAGGAGTCCCAAATATATGGACACTTACGGATGCTCAGAAAGGAGAGCCCAGCTGAGCTGGGCGAGCTAACCCCACCAATCTTTTCTCTCCCTCCTCAAAGTCCCCTTCAGTACCTCACTGAACATTAAGCAGAATATAATAAACTGTGCAAGTATTCTTAATTTATTACCCAAGTACTAGCACATAATGTTTATGTTTAAAAAGAGAACTTTAATGGACAATTTTGAGCTCTCTTAGAAAGTACCCTCATATACGTTGATTTATTTGATCCATATCATAGGGAAGACAGAAGATTTTAGAATCACTTTTGGAAACCAAAGCGCAGAGTTTTGAGACTTCTCCTCATCATTACAGCCAAGAAGAGCAGCCTGGCCTTCTAATTCATCCTGTGCTTTCCTTGGCCCCTACCCCGTGAATTCACGTTGCATTTCAAAGAGTTGTTCCTCTCATGTGTTACAAACATATTATCTAGGTTTTCTGGCTCGTTTATGAACCCATCCTTTGACACGTTCATAACCTCGGAGACCTTCAGACCAGAGTATCTTTTGATTTTCTTTCCTTTGCCTGTCTTTTTCTTAATGAAAATTCATTAGGAGAGTCATTCCAGCAGCATATATGAACTGCAGAACTGCATGCTCTTCTGGCCTCAGAGGTGGGAGATTTAGATGGAAAAGAAATATATGTGTATGAAGAGCCTGCAAGCCGGCATGAGGATTTTAGCACCAGGCCCTGTGCTGACAGCCACTGGGCTGGATCTGTCTGTCCATGTGTAAAATGAGAATAAGCTCTTTCACAATATCAACATGGCAGTAAATAGGAAGCTAGAACAGGTTTCGAGGTACACACTAAATAAAATTTAGAGTCTCAGAGTGCTACTCCTTCTGGCATTTCCATTCCAAGCCCTTGGCAGTGTTCATTGTAAAAAAGTAAAAACCACTCCTGCTAGACCAGTATAACCAAATGAAAACTAAAACCTAAGCGCTTGTCCCCATATTTGACAGGAAACATGCTTCTCAGCACTCCTTTACACTCCTAGGCAGCCAGAGTAATGGAACATTCCAGAGATAGCTTACACCAGGTCTCTGTTGGGTCTCCATGTACACTGAAAGCAACAGAAGTCAGTAAAATGAGGCACATTTGAGCCAGACCTAATTTTCAGTCTGTGTGCTCACTCTATTTTAGACAGTTATTTAGTAATTGGACGCTTGAAGAAAAACAGCATCATAGTTTTAATTCATATTTAAATCCTATGAGGATTGCTTTTCTAATTCTTTAAGGCTATAATCCAGAAAGGCTCCAGACCCACTTTTTTTTTTTTTTTTTTTTTTTTTTTTTTTTTTTTTACCTACAAGAGGCACCAAATTGGTTATGAGGAGTCCTCTCCCTCTCCTTGCTGGGTCATGGGATTTTCTCAGTGTCCCACCCCTTCCTCTGTCAGTCACCTCCCCCCCTTTGCATTAAAATATTAAAATACTTTCTGAGCTCTTACTATGAGGCAGGAGCTAAGGGTTCGCCATGTATTAGTTCTCAAGCCCACTGTGAATTAAGTCAGGCATACATTACTCCAGTTTTGTCCCTGAGGAAACGGAGACAGCAGCATCTTAACAACATGTCCATTGCGACACACTGGTAAGTGCCGAAGATGTGGTTTGAGCCACCACCGTCCCGCTACAGAGCCCATGATTTTGGCCACTCTGTTGAAATGCCTGTGCCATGTATTCAGTAGTTCTGTAAGAAGCTCCCACCAAACAATAAAACCTTAGCTCTTGTTACCTTTTTTTTTTTTTTAATGAAAACAGAGAATTGGTGCAGGATTTGCTACATTTTCTGCATTATCAAATCAAGGCAGTATGCCCGAGTCCCTAATAGCCAGTGTGCCTTGAACAGTACTATGGGTCCATTTTGTTCTAGCAGGTATAACTTCTTACCCCCTTTATCCTAAAACATAGATAGGAAAAATTCGCTTTTCCGATGCCATTCAGCTACAAAGTGGCAGAATCTTAGCTACCGGGCTACCCTGCCTCTCTAAAAATTTAGTTCCCATTAATGAAAAATCCTAAGATTTACATAAAACCTTATGATCAGAAAATAAAATGAGCTCCCTATAAACACGAACACACATGCCAAAGTTCTAGTCCCTTTAATTCTTTAATTCCAATTATGCCATTTTTTATGCCATAAACACCATCTTTATGCCATTCACATCTGATTCCAGACAATTTTTTACCCTAGAGAAGTATTTCTCAGAACATGAGAGTCAGAATTTTGACTAATCTTTTGATTATCTTTTTGTGGGGAGAGGACAGAGGGAAGTGTGCAAGGGATCTATGTTTAATTGTGAAAATGCTTACGCTTTCTCTCGTGATTGGTATGGGACACCCGCTGCTTCTCCAGCTACAAAGAATAGGTGGCATCTAACAGTCAGCAGGTGTCTGTGGGCGGGGCCAAGCCCCCAGGGCAAATGAAGGGAAGGCTGCACACTTCCCCCCCCACCCCACCCAGGCCTCCACTTCCCTTCCCTCCCCTCGAAGCTCCTTCTCATGGCCCTCAGTTCCCCATGCCCTTCCCTGGGTGCCAAATTTACAAGTTAAGGCAATGAGTGATAGTTCTGTGGTGTCAGAATGGCCTGGCCAGGAGAGAGAAGGAGAAGGAAAGGAAGATCCCCTTCTCTCTGTTAGAGAAAGAGCCCAGCCTTTATGCCAGTCCCTAGCTCTCCAAGGCGAACAACAGTTTGAGTTAGGTCTGTTCACTTCATTCATTGCACAGGGGGCCATCAGACTGAGGAGCTCTAATGCTGCAGTAGGCTACTAAGCAACCCAAAATCAGCCTGTAAATGCCTCATGGTTACAGAATCAAAACGCTGAGAACAAGCAGTCACTAGCAGCCAACTAGGCTTTAAGCCATCCTTAGTCCAATAATTGTTTTGCTTTGCCACTGTACTTTCTCCATGTAAGTCTTTCCCCTCACTCCTGTGGGCACAGTGCGCCTACTTCCGGCTTGGTCCTGCCCTATCGAATCGAGTCTTGTTCAAAGAAACTCTTAAAATGTTTGCTAGGCCTCAGTTTATTTTCGGCAATGTATACGTGCTACCGGCCTGACTCCAGAGTACCACCACAGTTGTATCTGAATCAGACCGGAGCAGGGACGGCTGGGCGCCCTGACAGTGTGGTTAGGCCACAGCGATCGGCCACCAGGGATGCTGATGCCGAATTACCATTTCAAAACTAACCAGGACCAGAGCAGGGGAGGAGGTGGACCAGTAGGTGGGCATGTTTGAAGGAAAATAAAGTGACACCCTGAGAGCCCAGGGTTACACAGTGTTCCCAAGAAGTGGCATTGTTGAGAAGCTCTGAACACCATGGCTACTTTCCTCACAAATAAATCCCCCTTCTCTCGTCTGGGAGATTCCACTCTATCCCTGAGCAGCTTTGCTCTGACAGAAGGACAGCCCTGGGCCATGGACTCTTTTTTTTTTTTTTTTAATTTGAGAGAGAAAGAGAGGAAGCACGAGCAGGGCAGAGGGAGAGGGACAAGCAGACTCCCGACGGAGCAGGGAGCCGGATGCGGGGCTCGATCCCAGGACCCAGGGATCATGACCTGAGCTGAAGGCAGACACTTAACAGACTGAGCCACCCAGGCGCTCCTACCATGCACTACTTCTGACTTCTAACAAGAAAAGACTGGGTGGTTAGGAGAGTCCCTCTCTCTCCAACAGGCTAAAAGCAAGTTTCTGTCAGAGTGAGACACAACTGAGTGCTTTTTATCACAGAACTAGTGCTACATTGGGGCGCCTGTGTGGTTCAGTCGCTTAAGCGTCCACCTGGTGATTTCAACTTAGGTCATGATTTCAGGGTTGTGAGATCGAGCCCTGTGTGGGATTCCACAGTCGGCAGGGGTCTGCTTGAGAGTCTCTCTCCCTCTAACCCTCCCCCCACTCACATGTGTTCTCTCTCTAAAGTGAATGAATGAATGAATGAATGAATGAATGAGTGCTACATTTGATGACTGGGTTCAGTTATAACATATTCCAATTACTATATTTTTATCAATACAGTGATATATACATATATTCCAGGGCAGGGTTCATAAAATTATGGCCAGCTGGCCAAATCCAGCCTGCTCACTGTTTTTGTAAATCAGGTTTCACTGGAATACAGCCATGTTCATTCACTTACATGTGGTCTATGGCTGTTTTCACACTACAGGAGTCAAGCAAATGCAACAGAAACTGGATGCCCCACAAAGCCAACAATATTTGTTATTTGTTTACAGAAATGCTGGTCAACTACTGGTCTAGAAGATTATATTATGGACCATAACTATCTCCTACCATATATGCCAGGCACTCTACTGGGCCCCTTTCGTAAGTTATCCTTAATGCTCCCAATGTATTATGATCGTGATCTTACAGGTGAGGAAAGAATGATGTGTCTGAAGCAGACTACTAGTAAGTATCACAACCAGAATTCAAACACTGTTTTGGTTATTGTTGTTATTGTTATTATTGTTGGTTTTTTTGAGTCAAGTCTTTTATGAGCTGCTTTAGGAACATAATCGCCATGTTTTACTTTTCATGGGGAAAGTAGTTCTCAGTAACAAACCATGGACCTAAAAATGAGCTATTAGAAAGCAGCCCACATAGAATTTGGGGATGGCCTCCTAGTCTAGAGAGGCCTTCCTGACCACCTAACCACTCTCCAGCCTATTTCATTTTCTAACAATTACGAGTGTCTACAAACATTTTATTTAGTCAGCAATTTCTGTGTGGACCTTCTGTGGCCTTTCAGAAGAATGCAGGCTGCTTGCAGGCAGAGCTTTTTACCATTCACTTCTGCCCCCCATGGTCTGGAAGGGGGCCAGCCCCAAGGACTGCTGCCAAGCATTTCATATATGGCTCTCCCTTAGTTAATAATAGACCTCTATATTGTCTTCTTGTCCTAAAATACAACATCTGGGTATAGCCTGAAGTATATAGTAAATTTTTAAATTTCCGTTTGCTTATTTATCAACACTGCAAAATACTTCCTTGAAATCTGTGCAAGCATATAGGTATTCTGGAAGAGAACTGGGCTATGTGTTAACTTGTTACAACACAGTATTTTGCAAATTATCACAATCTCACTTTTGGAGACTTAATTAATCAGAACATATATATCAGAGGAAAAAATAACAGCTTTTTAATTAAACAGTAACTCCAAATGAAGGTGATACTGCTCCTCATTTAACCCCTGAGAAGTTTGAGTTTACAGATTGCTACATCCTGCCCCCTACTGGAAGAGAGGCTAACGACAAACAGTAACTAGCCAAAAAGCACTTGAAGCTTTTCTATAGGGAAACAAAATTTTTCCTTTTGCTTAAATAACTACATGTTCAATTGCTTTTTACCCCTCTATTCCTTCCTACTTACAAGATAAACAGTGAAACAAAAGGAATATAAGATGGCCACCAGAAGATGTATTTCTATATTTCATACTTATTTCTGTATTTCATACATATATATGACATGATTTGAAAACAAAACTGTATTTCTATAGACGTATTTAAAGTGTGAGAAGTTTGATAGGTAGCTCTATACAAACTCACCATATGGCATTACCTCAAGGAACGTAATTGTAAGGGTGAAATTAAACTTCTAAAAATCAGTTTCTGAGTATTAAAGGCAGCACATATTCATGTTTGTTAATATTAACACCTTCATTTTAGTTTCTCTAACTCTTAACTAATGGAGCAAATGTCACATATAACATGATAATATTAAAAAATATGATCCCTGGTTTAAAAAATGCATATCTTGTAAGATACTTTCTTTTATGGACAAGAGTATTTAATTAAACCTGACTTTTTTTCTGGCCAAATTGGTCCCTTCCAGTTCCATAGCTCACCCTACCAAACCCCATGTCTAGATGGAGTTAAAGCAAGCCATCCGTAAACACCACCCAGTGCTCATCCAGATCACACCATCCTACAAACCAGCGTTTGACTTCTATAGGTATAGGACTTTACTCAATAATCTACAATATATATTTTTAAGCACTGGCTAATCTGTGCTAATTACGACATTATAAAGCAAAGTGTGTACACCTGGAAGTTAGTTATAGGTTAATGGTATTCCCGTAATTTGGAAGATAGTGACACAAGAAGTTGCCATGTGGAAAGTGCATTGTTTCTTTTGCAAAACTGGGACCAAGTTTTTGATTTTCATTTTTCTATTACATTACCCAGTCTAAGGCTAACCTAACTACATTTTTCTGAAATTCAGGGCAAGAAAAACCTTTATCTTTTCGTGTTCCCTCCTGGAGAATAAGAAGAGTCTTTGCAGTTAAGAGCATACACTCTGAAGTCAGATTGCCTAGTTCAGATTCCAACTCTCGTGTAGTAGCCATGTTACCTTGGGCAAGTTATTTACCTTCCTTTGCCTCAGTTTACTCATCTATAAAATGTGGGTGTCAATACTACTTACCTCAGGGTAGTTATGGAAGTAAAAGAAATTCACACATAAAAAGGCCCTTAGAATTGGGCCTGATGCATAGTAAGCATTCAAAAGATGTCAGGAGCAATTCATAACTCTTTCTGCAGGGCACCCTGTGGACAGGAGCCTCAGAGCTGAGTGCTCCACCTTTTGTTGTAACTAACTCATCCCAGACACCTGCTTTGTCTGTCTCCTTCTTTGATTTACTTTTAATTGTTCTGTATCACTTTTATTAATATAAGCTGACTTTCAATATTTTAAGGAAATAAACAAGATTCAAATTATAAATAGACTAAATTGAACTTGGCCTCTTTGGCCAATTATTCAAGACCAGATTACTTAATTTTCTGCTTTGTAAAATACTCTTAAATTAGGTCACATAAATTTCAGAAAGCACATCTTAGAATAGGATTATCTTCCATGGGCAAGAAAATCCAGAATTTAAAAAAATCTTGTCTTCATATCAGGCTACTTTGATGGCACATATGGCTGTTAATGGTTTAATAAATCCATATAAAGAAATAATTCTTAAAACATTGAATGTGCTGATGGGTTTTCATGCTCACTGACACATGGATAAGGGATAGAACAGAGAACAGTTATAGTCCATTGGCCCTGCACTTGGAATAAATTGAAATCAAGCTTCCAGCAGAGTCCAATTCCAGTAAAGGGTATAAAAGGGAACCCAGTATGGAGTTCAAGTTCATCAGAACAGATTGATCTGACTTGCATGAAACTCGTAGAACACTTCTGGGAGACCTATGGATAACACTTTTCCCAATGGATAGCTGTCTTCAGAACTTAAGTTCTCAAACACAAGTGGGGAACAAAGGCTGTCTTTACCTCCTGGAGAGTACCCCTCCAGATAAATGAGGATTATTCCTGGGGCACCTGGGTGGCTCAGATGGTTAAGCGTCTGCCTTCGGCTCAGGTCATGATCCCAGGGTCCCGGGATCGAGTCCCGCATTGGGCTCCCTGCTCTGCGGGGAGCCTGCTTCTCCCTCTGCCTCTCTCTCTCTCTCTGTCTGTCACGAATAAATAAATAAAATCTTTAAAAAAAAAAAAAAGTTTCTCTAAAAAAAAAAAATGAGGATTATTCCTCGAGAGCTCTATTCTGGGTACCTAATTGTTGAGGATGGAATGTTTGGGCTGCAAAACAAGAAGCATTAGTTTTATTGTTCTGTGATCAGCCTTAAGGAAGTATCTCAGCAGCTTCAAAAAGAAAGTGTCTGAAAATAAAGCTGAAAGAGTTGAAGCACAAGAGGTATCATCAGAAACTGATGGAACACGGCTGTCCCATCAGGAATACTGGGAGTGGTGATGGCAACAGGGTTACTAGTCAAAGAAGAAAACAAGAAACATGCATTATCATTGTTGACTATCAGCCAGCTGAGCTGGCTAAGGGAATCATTTGGGAATGCTCACAGGTAATGGTTAAGGAATTTTGTGAGAGGAGTATAAAAGAAAATGTTGAGATTCCAGTGTTTTCACTCAGGGGTGTTCAAAGACAAATGCTAATATCCTTCCTGCCCTCATTATTATTCTTAGGGAGTGAAAGCTGGAGAGTGTTATTTACATGATAAATAAGATACAGGTACTACCTTCCTGAACTGCTTGTTAGAAGACACAGACTTGCAATTTGAAGTCAGCTCTCCCCACAAACAAATGGTATTTGTGCCCCCCACTACCATGAAACACATCTCCGTATCTGTTCTCACAACCCAGAAGGAATCCTGTGGCACCAAACATGTCACTCATGAGGTACATTTACTGACTTCATATGGCAGATGGGGATAGGGAAAGGTCACAGCACAGAATTATTAGAAAAATATTTAAAATCTTAACCAGATGGGTCTTTCTAAAACTCACTCTTTACAGCACCAACAATATATCTCTTCTCCGCTCAGCCTCATTAACTTTTGTCTTTTCCCTCCTGGATTCCCCCTACTTGACCAACCCAACTCAAGTTTCTTTACCACTTATCAGAAAAAGCAATTCAATTCTCTCAATTCTGCCTATGCATCATCACCATCATCATGGGTTGACTCAGGATTGACTCATTTAATCCTTGCAAAGACCCAGTGGGTTAGGTTTTACTATCATTTGCATCTTTATACTTGAGGAAACCAATGCATAGAGGGGAGATAACTTGACAAAAATTGAGTAGATGTTATAGTCAGAGATAGAGCAGGGCTGTCCAATGTGGGCAACTGAAACTACTCTGTGCTTTTAGCCAGGGACACTTCTTCTCACACTATATATCCCATACTACTCAGTGAACAAAGGCTAGCTGGTCAACAGGATACACCTGCCCCTAGGAAGCAATAAAAATTTATAAATTCATTTTTATGCTACAAAATATTAAAATAGTACTCAGAGCAACTGAAACTGCCAGAGGGAAGGACTCTTCAGTCAAGTCTACGTAGGAAGTAAGCGGAGTCTTAAGAGATGCATAGAAGTTCAACAAACAAAATATGGCATTGTAGCTATAAGGTCATGTGTAAATGTGTGGTTTATGTTGGAATTGGTCAGACTTGATTGGAGGACACATTATTTGAGGAAGATGCAAGAGATACAACTAGGAAAAAGAAAAAGATTTGAGGAAAGATAATAAATTGGCTTCAAATGACAACATTAAATACATGACTAATTTTAAGTTGTAGGAATTCAGAGATTTTTTAGCATGGAAAGGATATAATCGAATTGATATTCTGGAAAAATCTGAGTGCTTAGTGGAGGACAGATTGGAGGGTGTCAAGAAGTGTGTGCATACGGGGGTTAGGACTAGATGCAAAGGTACTAGTTGGACTACCATGCTTGTTAAAACTACAGCCTTCACTTCATTCTCAGTTCCAAATGCCCAAAGAGATCTGCTTTTTTTTTTTTTTTTTTTTTTTTTTTGGTAAAGGCAAGGGACTGCAACAACCATTTTCCTTAGACTTTTATTTTTTTCCAATTTAGTTTTTCCTCTTGTGTTCTGGAACCGTGAGCTCATCAGAAAGCATTCAGAACCAACTTATTATCTTGCCTCAAATCTGTTTTCCTCTGCTTCAAATTTCTAGACCTACTTTCATTCACTCATTGATTCAACAAATGCTTGCTGGTTATCTACTACCTAGTGGGCATATACATCTATTCCTTCCAAATTTTCTTCTGCTTTAAGGTGGATTATTGCCATTGTAAGAGGGCTGACCTGCTGAGACCTTGAGACGAGTTTGTAACACAAGGTAGAGGGTGAAATGGCCCAAAGAAAGAAGCACTTATGTGAAAAGGCCACATCCCCAGCTAGAACATGCTTGGAAGGATATCTTACTTCTTCTTTGGTCTTCAGTGGATGTAGAAACATTTGAGAAGACTCCAGGGGGTTAGGGATAAAATGACCTTTGCCACAAAGAAGCTACTGAAAGCTTGGCAAAGAAGTTACTTGTGAGCAATTCTAAACTTAAATGAAGCAATCTGTATCCTATAAACTAGTCTTTCTGTGATGAAAATTGCCTTGTGTTATCCTCAAGTCTTTTTAAAAATCTTGTTGTAAAGTTCCAGCAGTCTCCATTAAGACTATACAAACTGTCTTATTTCCATACCTAGGCCCAGTCATTGAAGAGGATGAAATCAAAAGGGATCATTAAGGCCAGTAGGATGAAGACAGAATTTCTTTAAGAAGTGAATCTTCTTGGATTCACTTGGAATAAAAACCAAGGACAAGAAATTTCCAGTTTTAGCTCTGCTATATAAAGAGCTTAAAGGTTTGTTTCCCATACCAATAACAAGAAAACGCTGGGCTGATAATCATTTTTTTTGGACCCAGAGAATTAAGGACTCAGAGCCAACTACCACTCAGTAATGTGGAAAGACAGACACGAATAGAGGACCTTAGACAAAACCTACTTACCTGGAATAGCAGCCACTAGCATAAACTGGTAGCAATACCTAAATGGTAATTGACAAGTTTCTGGAGGCTGAGTGGAGACTAGCATGACAGTGAGGAACTCCTGGGGGTTGCATTCTTAGGAGAGGACCAACAATCAGGGGCTTTATCCGCAGGAGCTCCATTTGGCCATCCTGATGAAGATCTAAGTGATATCCCCTTGTGGCTTAGGAAGAAGAGTAATTATTGTGAAATAAGGAGTATTTGCCATAGTAGCAGTCTTCTTTTCATGAGGAAAGTCTTTAACGGAGCCTTATACCAACTGCAGGACAGTCCTTCCATTCTCTCCCTACCCCCAATCTTTCTGGTCTCAACTTGGGATGGGGGTGCTAACGTTACTGTAGAAACCTTGTGAAGATCAGCCAGGAGACAAAGGCCCACTTGAGGACTGAGATTTAACCATAACATTATAGAAAGTTCCCACTCCCACACACCCTACCACTATACCAACAGGGTTTCAGTTTAACAATGGGTTATAGCTAAACAAACAGCAGGATGCATACTCTGAGAAGGAGAACTTAAGAAAGCCCAAAATCAACAGGAAATAAAAACAAAGGTGCTAGAGGAATTTGAAGCACCTGACACTCACTGCTATAGCCAAAATTAAAACACAGCCCAGCACCTACACACATGAATGTAAGCCCTCATACTAAAAGCCTCTTTATTTCAGTTCCCATCACCCAGTAAAATATGTCTGGCCTTCAACAACAACTAATCACAAGGTATGCAAAAGAGCAAGAAAAAAAAATCACAATTTGAAGAAAAAGCAAGCATGAGAACCAGACTCTGATATGGCATGGATATTAAAGCATAAGATGCAGAACTTAAAATAACTATGATCAATATGTTACCCTTAACATATCCACCGTCCAGTGGATACAGAAGAAAACATGAAAGAATAGATAGGTAATGTAAACAGATATGGGAACTCTAAGAAAGCATGACAATTAATGCTATAAATCAAAAACACAGAAATGGAACAGCTTTTGCCACACTCATCAGTAGAGTGAACACAGATGAGGAAAAAAACGCAGTTTGAAGACAGGACAATAGAACCTTCTCAAACTGAAATGCAAAAAGAAAAACATTAAAATTTAAATAAATCTAAAATGTGGGACCATTTAAAAAGATGTAGCATATGCATAATTGAAGTATCAGAAAAAATGAATAAAGCTGAAAAAAAATATTTTATTAATAATGGCTTCAAACTTCCTAGAATTAATGACAGAAACAAAACCACAGACACAGGTAGCTCAGGTACAAGAAGCTCAATACAGGAATACATAAATTGCAGTTTTATCAAGCTGATAAACATTAAAAACAGCAACAACAACAACAAAAATAGGCGGACTTCCCATTCCCAGTTAGCGTGTTAAGAAGCTTGGCAGTTACCATTCTACCCTAATAAGTAAAAAGCTGAACAAACTGAAAAATAAATAGGTCTCCTTAGATCCTTAAAGAGAAGTGAAGCCACAGGGTAAACCACTGACTCCCCAATTGGAGAGATGAACAATGAATACAGAAAATCAAAAGTTACTGTACCAGAGCCCCAGGAGTAGAAGCCTGGGCAAGAACCAGTGCTAAGGTAGGAAAATCTGAACTGTAATAAATTGCTAGAGACTCAGTGTGGACCAGTCTGAGAGTTAAAACTCCAGGGAGATCCAGTCATAAAGGATCCTCCACACTTTCGTGAATTTCATTTCCAGGAGTTCTATCAGGTCCTCATGACGAATTGTGGAGAAAAATCCCCTTGTGCTCCCAGCAGGAAGAGGGAAAATAAAACATTGTAAAATACACCAGAGCATTCTGTTCTTTTTGAGATCTCCCCACAGGAGAAACTATTTCACCCAAGCCTAGCCTGATGGGGTTTTATCAGAGACTAAACACCCTTGGGGAAGGTAAATATGCAACTCCCGCCAGCCTTAAACCTTCCACATGGAGGAAGGAAAATACCAAATTCCAGCCATCCTGTCCAACAGAAAAGGGGGGAAATCCGAGAAGCACATGTGAAGTTTGCAATCCATAGACACAGGCTCTCTTCAAGGCGGAGACCTGATCATAGGACTACTGAGCACGCCCCTCCCCCACATCTCACCACCTATTACTAAAGACCTATTTATAGCAGTTCATTTTCCTCAGATCCAGCTATCAAGAAAAACTTGCAAGGCATACCAAAAAGCCAAAAAAACACAATTTGGAATGACAGAGCAGCGTCAGATTCAGACATGGCAGGGATGTTAGAATTATCAGACTGGGAGTTTCTTTTAAGAAACTATGATTAATATGCTATGGGCTTTAATGGATAAAAAAGACAGCATGCAAGAGCACATGGGCAATGTAAGCAAAGAGATGGAAGTCCAAAACATAATAACAATTGCTAGAGATAAAAAAAAAAAAAAAAAAACCACTAACAGAAATGAAGAATGTCTTTGATGGGTTTATTAGTAGACTAGACATGGCTGAATAAAGAATCTGAGCTTGAGAATCTCAATAGAATCTTAAAAAACTAAAAGTCAAAGAGAACAAAATGTGAAAAATAAAACAGAATATCCAAGGATTGTGGAACAATTACACAATTGTTTAGCAACAAGTTATAGCAACAACATAATAGAAATACCAGAGAAGAAGAGAGAAAGAACAGAAGAAATCTTTGAAATAAGAATTCCTGCAAATTCATGTTAGACACCCAACCACAGATCCAGGAAGCTCAGAAACCAAGCAGGATAGAGGCCAAAAAAATTAAAAATAGGCATATCATCTTCAAGCTAAGAAAATCAAGTATTTTAAAAAGTGCTAAAAGAAATCAGAGGAAAAAAAGCACCTAATTTATAGAGGAGCAAATAATTGTATCCAACTTCTCAGAAACCATGCAAGGAAGAGAGAATGGACTGAAATATTTAAAAAATGTTGAGAGAAAAAAAAAGCCACCAACCTATAATCCTCTATAGTTAGGCTTCAAAAGTGAAGAAAAAATAAAGACTTTCTTGGAAAAACAAAAATCAAGGGAATTTGTGGACAGTGGACATGCCTTGCAAGAATTGTTAAAAGATATTCTTTAGAGAAAAGGAAAATATCATAGGTAAGAAACTCATCTAAGTGAAGAAAGGAAGAGCATCAGAGAAAGAATGAAAGAAAAATTAAAAGCTTTAATTATTCTTATATTTAATTGATCTAAAATGTTTATTCAAAATATAATAGCAACAATATATCCAGTTATGTATGCTTATATATAAGTAAAATGAATGACAGCAATTATATGAAGGATGAGGGAGAAATTAGGATGATTTTGTTACTACTGGGTACTTGAATTATCTGTGAAGTAGTATAGTGTTATATGAAAGGACACTTGAATCAGTTGTAAATCTATTACAAACTATATGGAAAACTTTCAAAAAATTTAAGAGAAAGAAGCATAACTGATACGCTAAGAAGGGAGGAAAGTAGAATCACAAAATGCTCAGTTAGAACCACAAAATGCAGAAAAAGAGTGGAAGACAAAACAATAACAATATTATAGCTATTAATCCAACTATATCAATAATCACTGTGAATGTCAAGGATATAAATGTACACAGATTGTTAGAGTGGACCAAAAAACAAAACAAAATTTTTGCTATCTAGAAGAAAACCACTTTAAAAATAAGGTCACTTGTTGGGGCACCTGGGTGGCTCAATCAGTTAAGTGTCTGCCTTTGGCTAAGGTCATGATCCCAGGGTCCTGGAATCCAGTCCTGTGTAGGGCTCCCCACCTCCGGCCTGGCTTCTCCCTCCTCCCCCTAACCCCCTCAGGCCCGGCTTCTCCCTCCTCCCCCCTCGTCCCTCCCTCTGCTTGTGTGCTCTCTGTCAAATAAAATCTTTAAAAAATAAAAATAAAGACACTTGTAGATGAAAAGTAAAGATATGAAAAAAGATATACAATACTAACATTAATCAAAAGAAAACAGGAGTAGCTACATTAATTTCAAGCAGAGCAGATTTAGAGCAAGGAAAGTAATCAGGGATACAGAGGAGCATTATATAATGATAAAGGGCTCAATTCTCTAAGAAGACAAAACAATCCTTAATGTGTATGTGCCTAATAACAGAACATCAAATTACATGAGGCAAAAACCAATAGAACCACAAAGAAGAATGGATGAATCCACTATTATAGTCAGAGACTTCAACACTACTCTATCACAAATGGATAGATTCAGTAGGCAGAAAATCAGTAAGGACACAGTTGAACTCTACAGTACTATCAATCAACTGGATTGACATAATTGACATGTATAGACTATTTCACCCAATAGCAGAATATACATTCTTCCAAGTTCACATGAAGCATTCATCCAGATAGATCATATTCTGGACCATAAGATATTCCTTAACGAATTTTTTAAAAACTGAAGTTATACATTGTATGCTCTCAGACCACAAAAAATCAGTAACAAAGATAGCTAGAAAAACCCCAAATGGAGATTAAACAGTTCTAAATAATGCATGAGTCAAATAAGTCAACAAATTAAATACTTTGAACTAAATGAAAACACAGAATTATCAAAATTTTTGGGATGCAGTGAAAGCAGCCTTTAGAATGAAATTTATAGCATTAAATGTATATATTAAAAAAGAAGTTCTAAAATCAACAATCTAGGATTTTAAGAAACTAGAAAAAGGACAAATTAAATGCAAAGTGGGTGGAAACAAAAATTAGAGCAGAATAAATGAAATTGAAATAGTAAATCAATAGAGAAAAATTAACAAAACCAAAACATGATTCTTTGAAAGATCAGTAAAATTGATAAGCCTCTAGACAAGGTAATTAAAAAAAGACAAGATACAAATTACTAATATCATAAATGAAGAAATATTACTACATATCCCAAAGATAACAAAAGGATAAAAAATAGTATTAACAATTTTATGCCCACAAATTTTGATGACCTTGATGAATTGGATCAATTCTTTGAAAGATAAAATCTGCCAAGACTCACACAAGAAGATACAGATGATCAGAAGAGGTCTTTATCAATTAAAGAAATTGAATTCATAATCAATACCCTTCCATAACAGAAAGCACAGGTGTCTAGGAGTTCACTGGTAAATTCTACCAAACATTTAAGGAAGATTATACCAATTCTCTACAACCTCTTTGAGAAGATAGAAGTAGGGGTACCTGGATGGCTTGGTGAGTTAAGCATCTGACTCTTGATCAGGTCTTGATCTCAGGATTGAGTTTAAGCCCTGCGTTGGGCTCCACACTGGGCATGGAGCCTATTTAAAAATAAACAAAAGAAGTACAAGGAATACTTCCTAACTCTTTTTATGAGGCCAGAATTATCCTGATACCAAAACCAGACAATGATACTACAAGAAGACTATAGACCAATATTTCTATGGTTATAAGTGCAAGAACATTCAGTAATAACAAGTAGCAAATCAAATCCAACGATTACAAAAGTTATACAGGGGCGCATGGGTGGCTCAGTCGTTATGCATCTGCCTTTGACTCAGGTCATGATCCCGGGGTCCTAGGATCAAGCCCCACCTTGGGCTCCCTGCTGAGCAGGAAGCCTGCTTCTCCCTCTCCCCCTCCCCCTGCTTGTGTTCCCACTCTTGCTGTCTCTCCCTGTCAAATAAAAATCTTAAAAAAAAAAAAAAAAGGTTATACAACACTACTTGGTGGGATGTAGTCCAGGTATGCAAGACTGGTTCAACATCTGAAAAATCAATTAATATCAACCATCACATCAACAGGTTAAAGAAAAATTACATGATCATATGAATAAATGAGGAAAAATAATTAAACAAAATTCAACACCCACTCATTAAAAACTCTCAGTAAACTAGGAGGAGAGGGGGAACTTCCTGAACCTGTTAAAGATTATCTACAAAAAACCCCCAGCTAAGAGCATACTTAATGGTAAGAAACCTGAAGCTTTCCCATAAGATCAGGTACAAGGCAAGGATGTCCTCTCTCACCACTCCTTTTTAAGGTCATACTGGAAATCTTTGCTAATGTGATAAAGTGAAAAAAGAAAACAAAATGTATACAAATTGGGATGAACAAAATTGTCTTTGTTTGCAGATGACATAATCATCTATATAGAAAATCTAAAAGAATCAACGAAAATATTCCTGGAACTAGTAAGTGATTATAGCAATGTTTCAGAACACAAGGTTAATAAACACAAAAGTCAATTGCTTGTGCATATAGTAGCAGTGAGCAAGTGGAATCTGAAAATAGAAACAATACCATTGGGGCACCTGGGTGGCTCAGTAGTTAAGCATCTGCCTTCTGCTCAGGTCATGATCCCGGGTCCTGGGATCGAGCCCTGCATGGGGTTCCCTGCTCCGCGGGAAGCCTGCTTCTCCCTCTCCCACTCCCCTGCTTGTGTTTCCTCTCTTGCTGTGTCTCTCTCTGTCAAATAAATAACAATCTTTAAAAAAAAAAGAATACCATTTATACTAGTACCTCTGAAACTGAAATACATAAGTCTAACAAAATATGTTCAAATTTGGGACGTCTGGGTGGCTCAGTCAGTTAAGCATCTGCCTTCAGGTCAGGTCATGACCCCAGGGTCCTGAGACCGAGTCTGAGTCCTGCATAGCATCGGGCTTCTTGCTCAGTGGGGAGCCTGCTTCTCTCTCTGCTTCTGCACTCTCGCACTCTCTCCCTAATAAAATCTTTAAAAAAATATGTTCAAGTTCTACATGAGGAAACCTTTAAAATTCTGAAGAAATCAAATAAATCAATAAATGGAAAGATAATTCATGTTCATGGAAAAGACTCAACTTCTTCCCAGCTTAACCTATAGATTAATCTCAATCAAAATCCCAACAAGTTATTGTGTAGATTTTAACAAATTGAACTAAAGTTATTATGGAAAGGCAAAAGACCCGGAATACCCAATATTGAAGTACAATGTTGGAAGAATAACTATCTCGGGGCACCTGGGTGGCTCAGTTGGTAAGCGTCTGCCTTTGGCTCAGGTATCCAGGGATCCTGGGATTGAGTCCCAGGTCAGGCTCCCTGCTCAGCGAGGAGCCTGCTTCTTCCTCTGTCTCTCTCTGTGCACACACTTGCTCTCTCTCTCTCTCTCTCTCTCAAATAAATAAAAATCCTTTAAAAAGTTTTAAAAAAGGAATAACACTATCTGACTCAAAGATTTATTTCAAGGCTACAGTATTCAAGAGTGTTTAATTGGCAAAAGAGTAAACAAATCAATAGAATATAGAGTCCAGAAACAGACTCCCATAAATATAGTCAGTGATCTTTGGCAAAGAAGCAGAAGCAAAGGGAATGTAATGGCAAAAGATAGTCTTTTCACCAAGTGGTCTGGAACAACTGGAGAGCCACATATTTTAAAAAAATGAATCTAGACACATATCTTATAATCTTCACAAATATTAATTTAAAATGGATCACAGACAGAGCACCTGGTTGGCTTAGTTGGTAGTGCATGTGACTCTTGATCTCAGGGTAGTGAATTCAAGCTCCACATTGGGCATGGAGCCTACTTAATTTAAAAAATAAAATGTATCATAGACTTAAATGTAAAATGCAAAGCTATAAAACTCCTAGAAGGAAACATAGGAGAAAATCTGGATGACCTTGGGCAAGATGATGACATTTTAGATAAAACCAAAGACAATACAAGAAAGCAATAACTGATAAACTAGACTTCATTAAAAAAATTAAGAACTGTGGTTCTGTGAAAGACATTATCAAGAGACTGAAAAGTCAAGTCAAAAACTGGGAGAAAATATTTGAAAATGACATCTCAAAGAATTCATCTAAAATATACAAGAACTCTTAAAACTCAACAACAGAAAATGGACAATGTGGTTTAAAAAATAGGCCAAAGACCCTAAGAGACACTCCAAAGAAAATATGTAGATAGAAAATAAGCACATGATCAAGAAAGGATGCTGTGCTTTGTCAAATGCTTTTTCTGCATCTATTGAGAGGATCATATGGTTCTTGTTTTTTCATTTATTAATGTATTGTATCACATTGATTGATTTGTGGATGTTGAACCAACTTTGCAGCCCAAGGATAAATCCCACTTGGTTGTGGTGAATAATCCTTTTAATGTACTGTTGGATCCTATTGGCTAGTATTTTGGTGAGAATTTTTGCATCCATGTTCATCAAGGATATTGGTCTGTAATTCTCCTTTTTGAGGGGGTCTTTATCTGGTTTGGGGATCAAGGAAATGGTGGCCTCATAAAACGAGTTTGGAAGTTTTCCTTCCATTTCTATTTTTTGGAACAGTTTCAGAAGAATAGGTATTAATTCTTCTTTGAATGTTTGGTAGCATTCCCCTGGGAAGCCATCTGGCCCTGGGCTTTTTTTGTTGGGAGATTTTTGATGACTGCTTCCATTTCCTTAGTGGTTATAGGTCTGTTCAGGTTTTCTATTTCTTCCTGGTTCAGTTTTGGTAGTTGATACATCTCTAGGAATGCATCCATTTCTTCGATTATCTAATTTGCTGGCATATAGTTGCTCATAATAGGTTCTTATAATTGTTTGTATTTCTTTGGTGTTGGTTGTGATCTCTCCTCTTTCATTCATGATTTTATTTATTTGGGTCATTTCTCTTTTCTTTTTGAGAAGTCTGGCCAGGGGTTTATCAATCTTGTTAATTCTTTCAAAGAACCAGCTCCTAGTTTCGTTGATGTGTTCTACTGTTCTTTTGGTTTCTATTTCATTGATTTCTGCTCTGATCTTTATTATTTCTCTTCTCCTGCTGCATTTAGGCTTTATTTGCTGTTCTTTTTCCAGCTCCTTTAGGTGTAGGGTTAGGTTGTGTATTTGAGAACTTTCTTGTTTCTTGAGAAAGGCTTTTATTGCTATATACTTTCCTCTTAGGACTGCCTTTGCTGCATCCCAAAGATTTTGAACAATTGTGTTTTATTTGACAAAGTACAGCATCCTTTCTTGATCAAAACTCTTCAAAGTATAGGTATAGAGGGGACATACCTCAATATCATAAAACCATCTATGAAAACCCACAGCAAATATCTTTCTCAATGGGGAAACACTGAGAGCTTTCTGCCTAAGGTCAGGAACACGGCAGGGATGTCCACTATCACCACTGCTATTCAACATAGTATTAGAAGTCCTAGCCACAGCAATCAGACAATGAAAAGAAATAAAAGGCATCCAAATCAGCAAAGAAGAAGTCAAACTCTCACTCTTTGCAGATGATAGGATACTTTATGTGAAAAACCCAAAAGACTCCACCCCAAAACTGCTAGAACTCATGCAGGAATTCAGTAAAGTGGGAGGATATAAAATCAATCCACAGAAATCACTGGCATTCCTATACACCACCACCAAGAGAGAAGAAAGAGAAATTAAGGAGTCGATCCCATTTACAATTGCACCCAAAACCGTAAGATACCTAGGCATAAATCTAACCAAAGAGGCAAAGAATCTGTACTCAGAAAACTATAAAATACTCATGAAAGAAACAGGAAGACACAAAGAACTGGAAAAACATTCCATGCTCATGGATTAGAAGAACAAATATTGTGAAGATGTCAATGCTACCTAGAGCAATCTACACATTCAATGCAATCCCCATCAAAATACCATCCACTTTTTTCAAAGAAATGGAGCAAATAATCCTAAAATTTGTATGGAACCAGAAAAGACCCCGCATAGCCAGAGAAATGTTGAAAAAGAAAAGCAAAGCTGGTGGCATCACAAGTCCGGACTTCAAGCTCTATTACAAAGCTGTCATCAAGACAGTATGGTACTGACACAAAAACAGACACATAGGTCAATGGAACAGAATACAGAGCCCAGAAATGGACCCTCAACTCTATGGTCAACTAATCTTTGACAAAGCAGGAAAGAATGTCCAGTGGAAAAAAGACAGTCTCTTCAACAAATGGTGTTGGGAAAATTGGACAGCCACATGCAGAAGAATGAAACTGGACCATTTCCTTACACCACACACAAAAATAGACTCAAAATGGTTGAAAGAATGGAATCCATCAAAATCCTAAAGGAGAACACAGGCAGAAACCTCTTCAACCTCAGCCATAGCAACTTCATCCTAGAAACATGACCAAAGGCAAGGGAAGTAAGGGCAAAAATGAACTACTGGGACTTCATTGAGATAAAAAGCTTTCGCACAGCAAAAGAAACAGTCAACAAAACCAAAAGACAACCGACAGAATGGGAGAAGATATTTGCAAATGACATATCAGATATAGGGTTAGTATCCAAAATCTATAAAGAACTTACCAAACTCAACACCCAAAGAACAAATAATCCAATCAAGAAATGGGCAGAAGACATGAACGGACATTTTTCCAAAGAAGACATCCAAATGGCCAACAGACACATGAAAAAGTGCTCAATATCGCTCAGCATCAGGGAAATCCAAATCAAAACCTCAATGAGATACCACCTCACACCAGTCAGAATGGCTAAAATTAACAAGTCAGGAAGCGACAGATGTTAGCGGGGATGTGGAGAAAGGGGAACCCTCCTATAGTGTTGGTGGGAATGCAAGCTGGTGCAGCCACTCTGGAAAACAGTATGGAGGTTTCTCAAAAAGTTGAAAATAGAGCTACCCTATGACCCAGCAATTGCACTACTGGGTATTTACCCCAAAGATACAAACGTAGGGATTCGAAGGGGTACATGCACCCCGATGTTTATAGCAGCAATGTCCACAATAGCCAAACTGTGGAAAGAGCCAAGATGTCCATTAACAGATGAATGGATAATGAAGAGGTGGTGTATATATATATACAATGGAATATTATGCAGCCATCAAAAAACCCCAAATCTTGCCATTTGCAATGACGTGGATGGAACTGGAGGGTATTACGCTGAGCGAAATAAGTCAATCAGAGAAAGACATGTATCATATGACCTCACTGATAGGAGGAATTCTTAATCTCAGGAAACAAACTGAGGGTTGCTGGAGTGGTGGGGGGTGGGAGGCATGGGGTGGCTGGGTGATAGACATTGGGGAGGGTATGTGCTATGTTGAGCACTGTGAGTTGTCTAAGACTGTTGAATCATAGACCTGTACCTCTGAAACAAATAATACATTATATGTTAAAAAAAAAAAAAAGAAGAAGATAGCAGGAGGGGAAGAATGAAGGGGGGGAAATTGGAGGGGGACACGAACCATGAGAGACTGTGGACTCTAAAAAAGAAACTGAAGTTTCTAGAGGCAAGGGGGGTGGGGGGAATGGGTTAGTCTGGTGATGGGTATTAAAGAGGGCACGTTCTGCATGGAGCACTGGGTGTTATGCACAAACAATGAATCATGGAACACTACATCAAAAACTAATGATGTAATGTATGGTGATTAACATAATAATAATAAAAAAAAAAGAAAAGCAGCACATGAAAACATGCTCTGTATCATGTCATCAGGAAAGTGCAAATTAAAACAATAATCCAATACCACTACGCATACATTAAAATAGCTGAAATCTGAAACACTGCCAAGACCAAATCCTAGTGAGGATATGGTAAGAGGAATGCTCATTCACGGCTGATGGGAATGCAAAATGGTATAGTCACTTGGGAAGACTTTGTATTTCTTACAAAACTAAAAATACTTTTACCATGAGATGCAGCATTCACGCTCACTGGTATTCACCAAGACGGTGAAAATTTTTGTTCACCCCAAATCCTGCTTACAGATACTTATAGCAACTCTATTCATAATTGCCAAAACTTGGTAGCAACCAAGATGTTCTTCAGTAGGTGAATAGATAAATGAACTTTGGTATATCCCGACAATACAATATTCAATGCTTAAAGGAAATGAGCCTTCAAGCCATAAAAAGCCATGGAGGAAACATAAATACATATTACTAAGTGAAGAAGTAATCTTAAAGGCTACTTACTGTATAATTACAACCATATGACATTCTAGATAAGGCAAAACGATGGAGATCATGAAAGGATAAGTGGTTGCCAGGGATTAGACAGAAGAGAGTGATGCATGGGTGCAACCAGGACTTTTAGGGATATTTAGCAAGAAAACTACTGTGTGATACTATAATTGTAGATACAGGTCATTATAAATTCGTCCAAGTCCATAGAATATACAACACCAAGTGTGAACTCTAATGTAAATTACGGACTCTGAGTGATAATGATGTGTCATTGTAGGTTCATCAATTGTTTTTTTTTTTTTTAAAGATTTTATTTATTTATTTGACAGACACAGCGAGAGAGGGAACACAAGCGGGGGCAGTGGAAGAGGGAGAAGCAGGCTTCATGCTGAGCAGGGAGCCTGATGTGGGGCTTGATCCCAGGACGCTGGGATCATGACCTGAGCTGAAGGCAGACGCTTAATGACTGAGCCACCCAGGCGCCCCTAGGTCCATCAATTGTTAACACAAGCACCACCACATGCAGGATATTGATATGGGAGAGGCCATTGCATGTGTACAGACAAGGGATTTATGGGGAATATCTATCTTCTGCTCAATTTTGCAGTGACCCAGAAGCTCCTGTAAAAAGTAAACTCGAACAAAAAAACCACAGGCAAGCATGCATATTCAAAATGAAGAAATCCAAAAACAAAGAAAAATTCTTGAAATAAACAAGGGGAGTGTTGAAGCCCCTCATAGAGGAACATGAATAAGAGTTAAGGCAGATCGACACCATGCAAACAAGATAGCAGGTGAAATAATTTAAAGTTTCGAAAGAAATCAAATCCAAACCATAATTATATATCCAGCAAAACTTTTCTTCAACAACGAAGGAAAAATAAAGACTTTCTCAGAGGGGGGAGGAAAAAAAAAAAAAAAACCTGAGAGAAGTCATTGGCAGCCAACCTGCCTTTAAAAAATGTTAAAATCCGTTCAAGAGAAAACTTATAGAGATCAGAAATTTGGATCTAGATAAAGAAAGGAAGAGTACTGGAGAAAGTATACAGGAATGTAAAATAATTTCTTCTCTTAGTCTAGATGACAGTTTGTTTAATATAATAATAGTAATAGGGTCATCACCACGTATGGATAAGTGAACTGAATGACAAAGTCATAAGGTCTGGAAGGTGGAATTAAGAATACTCTAAGGTACCTACACTGCAGGAAAAGTGAGAGAGTGGTATTCATGGCAGCCTTTGGACGCTAAATCCTAGTATCGTGAATTCATCTTCTATAAATTCCTTTTATCCTTTCTTTGGTTTCTTTCTCCACTTATTTTTACCATGCTATACTCTGCGGATCTTTGTAAGGTATCTTAAAACCATTCAAAAGAACATACATCAATCAATCTTTCTAAATGTCCTCTGAGGAATATTAGAACAAATTATAGCTATCACTTTATACTCTTAATCACTGATGAAGTTATTTTTTAGTTGCCTCGTTGTCTTTGAGCCACACTAAGGTAGCAATAATGTCACTATGGTTTTATCATCCTTTGATATAGTTTTCTTATTTCACAGTCATTATAGTACTTGTCACTCTGAGAAGCATTAATTAATTGCCAGCAAAATAAAAAAGATAATTGTGATGCAGTTTACACTCATCAATTCACAGAAACATATAATCCTAGAGTTGGAATCTGTTTCAAAGGATCAATTGTTCTAGTCCTTGCAATCAGCTGATGATTATTTCTAAAGCTCCCAATTACACAAACCCTGCTGGTTCTCCCAGGGCTTTTGAAGGATCTTTACGCTTTCTTCTTCCAATAAACTCAGACTGAACATTGAATATACTAATTTACACACACACACACACACACACACTATCCTTATCTACAGTAAACATTTTAGTGTTCCTCAAAACCATTTAATACCATAATCAATAAACATTTTCTATTTCTGGGAAATGGCTATTAGAACACTTAGTTGAGGGAAAAGAGAAAAAAAATACCCTACATTTTAAAGAGAGTTAAAAAAAATTGAAGTCAGATTACCCTTGGCCACCTGGGTTTAGCTCAAAGGCAGCCTCATAAGGTTTGGTACCACTGTATCAGTATGCCAGGTCTCCCTTAATTTCCCCTAGGCTCTATGAAGAGAAAAATAGGGCTTGCACAGAAAGGGGCAAACCTTCAGTCCTGAATCACTTGCATAATGGAAAGTATTGTGCTGCCTTCATTCCTTGCACATGCCCTCTGCCACCAACCCTGAGAGGAGCTATCTGAAAAAATAACTTGCAAATATTGAGGATGCCTCAGTTCATATCCAGTGCCCCCTCCAAAACAGTTTTTAAAGAAAAAAAAAAAAAGACTGAAGATTCCTACAAGAAAGGGAGAATGAAATCTCATTCCCTGTTTGGATGTGTGCTTAAGAAACTGTCAATTATATTAACTCAAATTAATGGTGACTCCTGAGTTGCCCCTGTGTGTCATCCTAGCTTTCCTATATAATAGTATCAGCTTTTTTTTTTTAATCCCCTTTCCCCCCTGAAAAAAATAAAAAGTAAAAAAAAAAAAATCTATGAAGTACAAAATCCTTTATGTGTAAAATATATTTTATAGAAGACTTTTGAAGAGATTCAAGAGGACAAACTGCTTATTTCAAGGAGGGGCAATGTAGTAAATGTGCTTCCCGAGTTATGAAATCCTTGTATTTCATTTCACAGATCGTATTGTGGGACTGTTGTTCCATGGAGTAAATATTGGAAAATGTTGTACCAGACTTGTTAAAATCAGCAACAGGAATGCTCATCCACTTCTCACCATTACTATTTAATATTCTTTTAAATTTTAATCAATTAAATAAGGCCAGTGAAACAAATTTAAAAAACGTAATTATTGGAAAGGATATGTAATCATAATTTGCCAATGATGTGATTATAGGAGAATTCATGATGATAAATTACAAAACTTAGACAATTAAGAAGTGCAATAAACTAGAAAATACAAGAAAAATGCTCAACTATCAATAACTTTTTAATATAAGCAATGAAGAACTAAAGGATATAATAAAGAAAATGTCTATTTATCAATAGAAAAATATAAAATCATTTAGAATATCTTGAAGAATGTAAAGAAAACTTAGTAAGACTGAACAGCTTTCTTCCTAAGAGACTTTTTTAAGTGAGCAAAAGGAAAAATATCCCACATTACTGCACAGAAAGATTATAAAATAAGATTTTCCAGGGCTCCTGGCAGTCAGTTAAGACTCTGACTCTTGGTTTCAGCTCAGGTTGTGATTTCAGGGTCTTGAGATGGATCCCAGTGTCAGGCTTCATGCGTGAAGTCTGCTTGAGATTCTGTCTCCCTCTGACCCTCCCCCAAGCTCACTCACTCTTTTTCTAAAATAAATAAATCTTTAAAAAAGTCTTTCCAAATTAATTAATTTATAGTGCAATGCAAGTAAGATAAACATTTACTGGGAATTTTTTGGTAACTTGATGAAATTATTTTAAAGTTGCTGTAGCTAAATAAACAAGAGAAACAAAATTTCTGAAAATGAACTTCCACTATCAAATATAAATACAGATCACAATCTTTCATTAATTGTATTATGGTATTGGTGAAAGAGTAAACAGGTAGATTAATGAGATAAAGTATATAAAGCTCTGAAATATTAGTAAGTGTAATAACTTCATAAAGGTATTATCATAAATAAATGGGGAAATAATTGTTCAATACATAATATTGAGAGAATTGACTAAATATACAGAATAGTTAAGTAGACATCTTCCTCCTACAATGGAACAAAGCAAATTCAATAAAGTTTAAAGAAAGTATTTTAAAAAGCAAAAGAATATAAATACAGATTTTAGGAGAACATACTGACACTGGGGTGGGTACTTTTCTACTTAAGACTCATACAAATGAAGAATCCAATCAGCTTATATATATTTTTAAGCATTATAGTCTGGTACATGGTAGAAATCTGCATATATATCCATTAATAGGAAATGAAATATAAGCTGGTCCCCACAAGGTGAATAATTTGGAACTAAAACAATCAGGCTCTGTCTCTAACCCCTCTCCCTTTAAGGGTGACAAATTCTCACCCCGGTGCTCTATCTGCTGCTTTTCTCTCTAGCTCAGCTTCCATGTAGCTCTAATCTAAGATAACTTTAGTGGGCTTCCTGCATCTGCAATGTAACTGTGAGCTCAAGTTTCTGCGAATGACCTGCAAAACCTCTGTGAGGTTGTGTTTCCTATGGGTTTTAAAAGGGTAATATGATTTAGCTTATATTTTTTGAGCCATACTAATCCAGAGGGTGACTCAGTTTCTCATGTAAAGCAGGACACTTTAGAGAGTGAAAGCTTATACAGTTACTCATTGAAGACTAACTGGGGCTATTTCAGGCCAAAGAGGACCAATGTTTCTTCTAGCCAAAGTCGCCCTCCAGCCAAAGTTGGTCTTCTGCTAGTCTGATGTGTATCTCAGCCAACCCAGTGTGGTCACATGTGACAGGGTAATTCAGGCTGCTGCCAACGAGGCTGCAGGCTAGGATAGGGTCTATGAGAAGTGTAGGTAGAACAAGAACTATAGAACATGCCCACTCTAACAAGAACTTTTTAAGAATGAAAACAATGAAGATGGAAACACAAAAATATCCTGAACTCCCCTCTTCCCACTGGCACACTAAATCTATAGCTACATATGGGATCATTTACTCTGGAAAAAACAACCCTAAAAACTGATGATGATTACACATTGGGCACATGAGGAAAAGAAAAAAAAAAAAGAAAAAAAAAAAACCTCTTAAAGCGGGTAGGAGAGGCTGAAACAGAAGTTCTCCATAAACTGCACTCCCAATGTGGTAACTCACAATCAGGAGCTAATTCAAAACCTGAACTTCTCCCTGTGGAGCCAAGGGCTTGAACCCCCATATCAGGCATCATAACTTTTAAGAGGTGCACCTTGGAGACAAGCCCCCAAAACATCTAGCTTTGAAAACCAACAGGGGTCACATTCATGAGACCCACAAGGCTACAGTAATCTGAGAAATAGCTCTTATAGAACCCACAAGCTTGGACTCACTTGACACAAGGCTTAGTGCAGAAACAGCTGATAACATCCCAACTTTATGTGAAAGAGGCATATTTGCGAATGGCAAAGCATCAGCCTGAGGAGCAGGCATCTACCTTATATACCTGGAATCCTGCCGGCTGGGATACTCTCTGGGGACAAAGGTTGGTGGGTACCATATTCACACACCCCCTCCCCCACAACCCTAAACCTTTTTCTTTTTCCCCTCACCCCTGGTGGGTACCATTTTTATGCTCCCCCTTTGCCTTGCTCCAGCCATGGGGGCCATCTTCATATTCTCCCAGTGCTAGAATGCTCCAGAGTGTCAGTGCCTGCTGGAGGCGAACTTCCACATGCATCTGGATCAAAAGAGATTTAAAAAATACCTTGATCCAATTAAGAAATGGGCAGAAGACATGAACAGACATTTTTCCAAAGAAGACATCCAAATGGCCAACAGACACATGAAAAAGTGCTCAACATCGCTTGGCATCAGGGAAATCCAAATCAAAACCTCAATGAGATACCACCTCACACCAGTCAGAATGGCTAAAATTAACAAGTCAGGAAATGACAGATGTTGGTGAGGATGAGGAGAAAGGGGAACCCTCCTACACTGTTGGTGGGAATGCAAGCTGGTGCAGCCACTCTGGAAAACAGTATGAAGGTTCTTCAAAAAGTTGAAACTAGAGCTACCTTACGACCCAGCAATTGCACTACTGGGTATTTACCCCAAAGATACAAATGTAGTGATCTGAAGGGGTACATGCACCCCGATGTTTATAGCAGCAATGTCCACAATAGCCAAACTGTGGAAAGAGCCAAGATGTCCATTGACAGATGAATGGATAATGAAGAGGTGGTATATATATATAATGGAATATTATGCAGCCATCAAAAGGAATGAAATCTTGCCATTTACAATGATGTGGATGGATCTGGAGGGTATTATGCTGAGCGAAATAAGTCAATCAGAGAAAGATATGTATCATATGACCTCACTGATATGAGGGATTCTTAATCTCAGGAAACAAACTGAGGGTTGCTGGAGTGGTGGGGGGTGGGAGGGATGGGGTGGCTGGGTGATAGACATTGGGGAGGGTATGTGCTATGGTGAGCACTGCAAATTGTGTAAGACTGTTGAATCATAGATCTGTACCTCTGAAACAAATAATACAATATATGTTAGGGTGCCTGGGTGGCTCAGCTGATTAAGCGACTGCCTTCGGCTCAGGTCATTATCCTGGAGTCCCGGGATCGAGTCCCGCATCAGGCTCCCTGCTCGGCGGGGAGTCTGCTCCTCCCTCTGACCCTCCTCCCTCTCATGCTCTCTGTCTCTCATTCTCTCTCAAATAAATAAATAAAATCTTAAAAAAAAAAAAAAGAAGAAGAAGATAGCAGGAGGGGAAGAATGAAGCGGGGGAAATTGGAGGGGGAGATGGACCATGAGAGACTATGGACTCTGAAAAACAAACTGAGGGTTCTGGAGGGGAAGAGGGTGGGAGGATGGGTTAGCCTGGTGATGGGTATTAAAGAGGGCACATTCTACATGGAGCACTGGGTGTTATACACAAACAATGAATCATGGAACACTACATCAAAAACTAATGATGTAATGTATGGTGATTAGCGTAACATAATAAAAAAAAATACCTTGAGACAAATAAAAATGGAAACACAATATACCGAAACATGGGATGCAGCAAAAGTAGTTCTAAGAGGGAAATTCACAGTGATAAATGTCTACGTTAAGAAACAAGAAAGAGAAACATTATTCAAATGATGTCAAAAGAAAGCTGGGGTAGCAATACTTATTTCAGATAAAATGGATTTTAAAACAAAGACTGTAACAAGAAACAAAGAAGGACACTATATAATAAGGGGGACCATCGAACAAGAGACTGTAACAATTACAAATATTTATGCACCCAACATGGGAGTACCCAAATACATAAACAAGGTAATAAATATAAAGGAAATAATTACTGATAATACAATAATAGTAGGGGATTTTAACACCCTACTTACATCAATGAACAGATCATCCCAACAGAAAATCAACATGGAAACAGTGGCTTTGAATGACACTGGACCAGATGGATCTGACAGATATATTCAGAACATTCCATCTTAAAACAGCAGAATATACATTCTTTTCAAGAGCACACAGAATATTCTCCAGAGTAGTTCATAATCTCAACAAGTTAAAAATTTGAAGTCATATCATGCATCTTTTCTGACCACAATGCTCTGAAACTAGAAATCAACTATAAGAAAAAAATCTGTAAAGAGCACAAATATATGGAGGTTAAATAACACTACTGAACAATGAATGGGTCCACCAAGAAATCAAACAAGAAATTAAAAATTACATGGAAACAAATGAAAATTGAAACACAACCTCTCAAAATATTTGGGATATGGCAAAAGCAGTTCTAAGAGGGAAGTTTTTAGTAGTAGAGTCCTACCTCAAGAAGCAAGAATATCTCAAATAACCAACTTACTTACACCTAAAGGAACTAAAGAACAAGAACAACAAAAAAAAAGCAGCAAAAAGGAAATAATAAATATTAGAGCAGAAATAAAAGACATGGAAATTTAAAAAAAAGAACAGATTAATGAAACCAAGAGATGGTTCTTTGAAAAGAACAAAATTGATAAACCTCTAGCAAGATTCATAAAAAAATGAGAGGGAGGGAGAGAGGGAAAGAGAGAGGACCCAAATAAAATCATTAATGAAAGAGGAGAAATAACAACCAACACCACAGAAACACAAACAATTGTAACAGAATATTATGAAAACCTATATGTCAAAAAACTGGACAACTTAGAAGAAATGGATAAATTCCTAGAAACCTATAACCTACCAAAACTTAAGCAGGAAGAAATAGAAAATTTGAACAAACCAATTACCAGCAACGAAACTGAATCAGTAATCAAAAAACTCCCCAAAACAAAAAGTACCGGACCAGGTACTTTTTCACAGACAAATTCTACCAAACATTTAAAGGAAAGTTAATACCTATTCTCCTCAAACTATTCCAAAAAAAATACCAGGGGAAAGAAAACTTCCAAATCTACTTTATGAGGCCAGTATCACACTGATACCAAAACCAGATAAAGATTCCACACATACAGACAATAAAAGGGAACTACAGGCCACTATCTATCATGAATATAGATGCAAAAATTCTCAACAAAATATCAGCAAATTGAATCCAACAAAAAATACATTAAAAAATTCATACATGACAATCAAGTGTGATTTATTCCTGGGATGCAAGGGTAGTTTAATATTCACAAAAACAATCAATGTGATACATCATATCAAGAGACAGGATAAGAACCATATGATCATTTTTTTTATTATGTTTAGTTAGCCAACATCGTACATCATTAGTTTAGAAAAAGCATTTAACAAAGTACAACATCCATTCATGATAAAAAGCCCTCAACAAAGTAGGTTTAGAGGGAACACACCTCAACATAATAAAGGCCACATATGAAAAAACTACTGCCAACATCATACTCAATGGTCACAAACTGAGAGATTTTCTTCTAAGGTCAGGACAAAGACAAGAATGTCCACTCTCACCACTTTTATTCAACGTAGTACTGGAAGTTCTAGCCACAGCAATCAGACAACATAAAGAAATAAATACTCCAAATTGGTGAGGGAGAAGTAAAGCTATTTGGAGATAACATAATACCATCTATAGAAAACCCTAAAGACACCACCAAAAAACTATTAGAACTGATAAATGAATTCAGTAAAGTCACAGGAGACAAAAATCAATATACAGAAATCTGTTGCATTCCTATACACTAATAATGCAGCAGCAGAAAGTGAAATTAAGAAAATAGTCCCATTTATAATTGCATCAAAAAATAATAAAATACCTAGGAATAAACCTAATCAAAGAGATAAAAGAACTGTACTCTGAAAACTAGAAACACTGATGAAAGAAATTCACGACAATGCAAAGAAATGGAAAGATTCCACAGTCATGGGTTGGAAGAACAAACATTGTTTAAAATGTCTATATTACTCAAAGTGATCTACAGATTTAATGTAACTTCTACCAGATACCAATAGCATTTGTCACAGAACTGGAATAATCCTAAAAGTTGTATGGAACCACAAGGACCTCAAATAGCCAAAGCAATCTTGAAAAATAAAAACTAAAGGTATCACAATTCCAGACTTTAAGTTATATTACAAAGCTGCAGTAATCAAAATAAGTATGGCAGAAAATAGACACATAAATCAATGGAACAAAATAGAAAACCCAGAAATAAACTTGCAGTTATATGGTCAATTAATCTTTGACAAAGGAAGAAAGAATATACAATGGGAAAAACAACATCTCTTCACCAAATGGTATCAGGAAAACTGGAGAGCTATATGCAAAAGAATGAAATTGGACCACTTTCTTGCACCATACACAAATATAAACTCAAAATGGATTAAAGACCTAAATGTGAGACCTGAAACCATAAAAATCCCAGATGAGGATAGGGAGTAATGTCTCTGGCCTCAGCCATAGCAACACTTTTCTAGATAGGTATCCTGAAGCAAGGGAAATAAAAGCAAAAATAAACTACTGGGACTATATCAAAATAAAAAGTTTCTGTACAGCAGAGGAAACAATCAACAAAATTAGAAAGCAACCTATTGAATGGGAGAAGGTATTTGCAAATGACGTATCTGATAAAAGGTTATTATCCAAAATCCATAAAGAACTTACCAAACTCAGTACCCAAAAACAAATAATCCAATTAAAAATGGACAGAAGACATGAACAGACATTCCTCCAAAGAAGACAGATGGCTAACAGACATATGAAAAGATGTTCAATACCACTCATCATCAGGGAAATGCAAATCAAAACTACAATGAGCTATCACCTCACACCTGCCAGAATGGCTAAAATCAACAGAACAGAAAACAATGTGGGCAAGGATGTAAAGAAAGGGGAACTCTCTTACACTGTTGGTGGGAATGTAAACTGGTGCAGCTACTGTGGAAACAGTATGGAGAATCCTCGAAATATTAAAAATAGAACTACCCCATGATGTAGTAATTGCACTACCCCCCAAAACCAAAAACACTAATTCAAAGAGATACATGCACCCCTATATTTATTGCAATAGCCAAACTATGGAAACAGCCCAAGTATCCATCGACAGATGAATGGATAAAAAGTGGAATATTGTTCAGCTGTTAAAAATTAAATCTTGCCATTTGCAACAACATGGATAGAGCTACAGAGTATAATGTTAAGCAAAGTAAGTCAGAGAAAGACATATCATATGATCTCACTCATATGTGGAATTAAAGAAACAAAACAAAGGAGCAAAGAGAAAAAATTCTTAACTATAGAGAACAAACTGATGGCTACCAGAGGGGATGTGTGTATGGGTGGGGACATGAATGAAAGAAAAAGATAATAGGGTTTAAAGAGTATACTTATGATAAAAAAAATTAAATGTGATTTAAAAAGAAACAAAGATATCAAATAAACTTCTCTTTACACTTTAAGAAACTTTAAAAGATTAACAAATGAAGCCCAAGTTAGTAGAAAGGAGGAAATAAAAATCAGAGAAGAAATAAACGAAATAGACACTAAAGAGGCAATAAAAAATATCAAGGAAACAGAGCTGGTTCTTTGAGAACTACCTTCTCAAAGAACCTTCAACTAAATTTCCCAAGAAAAGGACTCAAAATCAGAAATGAAAGAGTAGACATAACTGACACCGCAGAAATACAAGGGATTCCTCAGATTTCTATGAACAATTGTGTACTAACAAATTGGACAACATAAAAGCAATGGACAAATTCTCAGAACCAAGACTGAATCATGAATAGAATATCTGAAAAAGTAATTACTAGCAAGGAGATTGCATCAGTAATCAAAAATCTCCCAACAAACAAAAGTCCAGGAGCAGAGAGCTTCACTAGTGAATTTTGCAAAATGCCGAAAGATTTAATATCAATCCTTCTCAAACTCTCCCCTCAAAAATAGAGGGAACACTCTCAATTCATTTTATAAGGCCACCAATACTCTGATACTAAACCAGACAAAGACTCCACAAGGAAATTACAAGTCAATATCCCTGATGAACTTAGATTCAAAAATCCTCAAAATATTAGCAAACCAAATTCAACAATACATTAAAAGATCATATACCATGATCAACTGGGATTTATTCCAGTGATGCAAGGATGATTCAACATCCATAAATCAATGTGATAGACCACATTAAAATGAAAGATAAATATCATATAACCATCTCAGTAGATGCAGAAAAAGCATCTGACAAAACACAATATCCACTTATGAGGAAAACTGTTAACAAAGTGGGTATAGGAAGGGAACATACCTCAACATACGGCCATATATGACAAGCCCACAGCTAATATCATCTTCAATGGCAAAACGCTGGAAGCTTTTTCTAACAAGAACAAGACAAGGATGTCCACTCTGGCCACTTTTATTCAAAATAGTCCTGAAAGTTCTGGCCAGAGCAATTAGGCAAGAAATAAAAGGTATCATAAATAGAAAGGAAGAAGTAAAACTCACTATTTGCAAATAACGTAATAATATATATAGAAAACCCTCAAGATTCTACCAAAAAACTGTTAGAACAATAAATGAACTCAGTAAACTTACAGGATACAAAAATCAACATACAAAAATCTGTTTTGGGGCACCTGGGTGGCTCAGTCTTTAAGCATCTGCCTTCTGCTCAGGTCATGATCCCAGGGTCCTGGGATCGAGCCCCGCATCGGGCTCCCTGCTCGGCGGGAAGCCTGCTTCTCCCTCTCCCACTCCCCCTGCTTGTGTTCCCTCTCTTGCTGTGTCTCTCTCTGTCAAATAAAATCTTTTCTTAAAAATCTATTTCTATACACTAATAATGAACTCTAAGAGAAATTAAGAAAGTTCTCCCATTTATAGTTGCATCAAAAATCATAAAATACATAGGAATAAACTTAACCAAAGAGGTGAAAGACCTTTACACTGAAAAACATAAAACACTGATGAAAGAAACTGAAGATGACACAAATGGAAAGATCTTCTATGTTCATGGATTGGAAGAATACTGTTACAATGTCCATATTATCCAAAGCAATCTCAAAATCCAGTACAATCCCCGTGAACAGTCAAATGGCCTTTTTTCACAGAAATAGAGCAAACAATTCTAAAATTTGTATGGAACCACAAAATACCCCAAGATCACAAAGCAATCTTGAGAAAGAACAAAGCTGGAGGCATCATGCCTTCTGATTTCAAACTATATAGCAATGTTCTTTTCTTTCCTTCCTTCCTTCCTTCAACATAGGTATGATTCAGGTTCAGGTATAAGCCCTGCAGGTGATCTGGAGAATGGTAGCAATGAACTAACAACTGTGAACCTATCTCCAGATATCTTTTACATAACAGAGAAAATTTGATCTTATTTAAGCCACAATTAATGTCAGACTTTGATATAGGTAGCTAGATGCAATTCATAAAAGATATATCCACACACATCCAAGTATCACTTGATCTAATGGAACAGTGATCTCCTTTTTCATTTAAGATTTAATACCTTCTCCTATGCTTTGGATCCTATCCATTCCTGCCATTCTGGAAAATATTATACAATCTATTCCATTCCATTTTGGTATATGTAACTTTTTTTTTTAAAGATTTTATTTATTTATTTGAGACAGAGAGAATGAGAGAGAGAGAGCACATGAGAGGGGGGAGGGTCAGAGGGAGAAGCAGGCTCCCTGCCGAGCAGGGAGCCCGATGCGGGACTCGATCCAGGGACTCCAGGATCATGACCTGAGCTGAAAGCAGTCGCTTAACCAACTGAGCCACCCAGGTGCCCGTTATATGTAACATTTCTTTCCACCAAGCCCAAGTCACTCTTGTCTTAAGCTTTTTTTTTAAAAAAGAGGAAAAGAAAAAAAAAACCACTTTCTATCTTAGCCTCCACAACACTTCCCAAGACTTCACTATTTATTTCACCCTTTGTACATTAAAAAAAAATCATTTAAAAATAATCTATATTGTCACCATTTTTTCCCTTTCTGCTTCATTTTCTCACTTCCTGCTCAATTATCAACTTACTTTAATCTGGTCACCACTCATCCTCACCACAATGGCAGTTGTTAAAATACGAATGACTTTTAGGATATAAATTTCAATAAATTTTGTTTTTTAGTCTTCATCTTATTTGACATCTGCCTGGTATAAGACATTTGAGAATATCCCTCCTCCTTTTCATGACCCTTAATTTTTTCAGTCTTTCAGACATCACATTCTTCTTATTCCCCTGGCTATTTCTTCCCTTTTTGGCCTCCTTTACAAAATAGTTATCCTTTTTTCTGGCTTTTAGTGGAATCCTTCAATGCCAGGTCCTATCCTCCCCCTTATCACACTCTGGGCTTTATCCTGAAGCAATTTCATTTATCCCTACAGTGTCCATTACCACTGTAGACAGATAACTCAAAGTTATATGTTTCAAGCCCCCAGACCAAACTTTGCAACTCCATAGTCTTAAAACTCTTCCCTCAATTTCAAATTCGAGGTCTTTGTTATTATCTTAAAAATTACGGTTTTCAAAACCAAACTCAAAATATATGCCCAAATCTTCTCTTTTTCCAGTATTTTATTTACTAGTGACTGGTACCACCATTCTAGTTACACAATCCTGGTAACTAGGAGTCCTCCTTGATATTTCCTACTTATTTATCCTCATATCTAATCTATTACCAAGCTCTACCAGATTTTATTCCTAAAATATCTTTCAGAGTCTTTCAACTCTATCTCCAATACTGATAGAATGTACATATAGTTCACTTTCATTGCATTTGTTATAAGTTATAAATGACAAGAATATATATTATATGTAATGTTCATATAAATTATACATTATATGGGAATTTCTGTGGGAATTTTTTAAAGATTTTATTTATTTAGAGAGCATGGCAGGGGGTGGGGGGCAGAGGCAAAGGAAGAGGGAGAGGATCTCAAGCAGACTCCATGCTGAGCATGGAGCCCAGCGTGGGCTTGATCTCACGACCCTGAGATCATGACCAGAGCTGAAATCAAGAGTCAGATATTTAACCAACTGAGGCACCCAGGCACCCCTCTGTGGGAAGTTTTAATAAAAATCTGATTAGACTGTACATGAGGACACATCCATACCTGTTTACCATTCTATCTCTACCAACTGTTATAACACCTGACTACAGTAGATACTCCAAGAATTTATATTGATAGAATACACATATAGCTCCGTAGACACTTATGTAGGTCTCAAAATAGCTTTAAATACGGTTTCTGCAATGATAAGAACTGTACTACAATTGAACTCTTTGTATTATGTCTAGTATGATAGTATGATTCCCCTTCTTTTGAACCTTCTTCATTTGACTTCTGTTCTGTATAGTCACTACTTTCATGTAGCTTTTGTCTATTTTTCCTTTTTTTTTTTTTGCTTTGTAATAAGAAAATATCAGGAAACACATTTTCTACTTTGATTAAACTCTATCATATCATTTTTGACCATTTATATAGGTCATGCACTGTGCTAGTTGCTGGGAAGTAGCTTGACATGGATGTAACATAAGACATAAAACCTATGCCCCAGGTCACACAATCTGGTGGGAGAGACATACTTTTACAAAGGTCTGATTGTGAGAATTCAGTTTCAAATGCAAGTGACAGAAAACCCTGAAGAACAGAATCTCAAATAAGACCAAAATGTAACCTTCTCATTAAACATAGGGAATACAATATAACAATGGGAGTCCCATGATAATTAAGATCACAGGCGCTTATAAAGACAAAAAAAAAAAACAAGCGTTGGCAAGGATGTGGAGAAAAAGGAACCATCATCCACCATTGGAATAAATGTAAATTGTTGCAGCCACTATAAAAAACAGTATAGGGCGCCTGGGTGGCTCAGTTGGTTAAGCGACTGCCTTCGGCTCAGGTCATGATCCTGGAGTCCCGGGATCGAGTCCCGCATCGGGCTCCCTGCTCGGCGGGGAGTCTGCTTCTCCCTCTGACCCTCCCCCCTCTCATGTGCTCTCTCTCATTCTCTCTCTCAAATAAATAAATAAAATCTTAAAAAAAAACAGTATAAATGTTCCTCAAAAAACTAAAAGGAACTATCATATAATGTAATAATTCTACTTCTTAGTATTTACCCAAGGAAAACAAAAATACTAATTTGAAAAGAGATATTCACCCCTATGTTTATTGCAGGATTATTTTTAATAACCAGGATATGGAAGCAACCTAAGTGTTCATCAACAGATGATTGGATAAAAATTTGGTATAGGTACACAATGGAATATTACTCAGCCATAAAAAATAATGAAATCTTGACATTCATGACAACATGGATGGACCACGAGGGTATTATGCTAAGTGAAATAAGACAAAAAGACAAATATCATATGATTTCACTTATATGTGGAATTTAAGAAACAAAACAACTAAAAAAGAGAAATAGACTAATAAATATAGAGAACAAACTAGTAGTTGCCAGAGAAAGAGAGTGGTGGGGAGTTAGGTGAAGGGAATTAAGAGGTACAAATTTCCAGTTATAAAATAAATAAGTCATGGGGCTGAAAAGGACAATGTAGGGAATATGGTCAATATTGTATAAACTTTGTGTGGTACCACATGGTAACTACTCTCATGGTGAACATTTTGTAATGTATGTAATTATTGAATGACTATATTGTACACCTGGTCCTAGTATAATATTAAATATTGAATAGACTCTAATTTAAAAAGAATCACAGATTATTTTCTTCTCCTAGACCAGCATGGCTATTCCTGTTCCAACCATTCTATCTATACTCTGAACAGCAACAAGATTGAAAGGGAAGAAAAAGGACACATGTCCTTCCTTTCATGACATTTTCTGGATCTTTTACATGCCAATTCTTCCTGTTTCTCTTTGACAAATCTTAGCCACAAATCTGCTTCTCGCTGAAATGGTGCTTGGGAAACCATCTGCTAAGAAATAACAAGTTCTAATATTGAGGAAAAAGGTGAGAATGGATACTGGGAAGCATTCTCTACCAAATAAAGAAACTCTAATATAAAGGGGGAAACAAATAACCAAGAAGAATAACAAAATGTAATGAGTGAACACAGGAGAAAGTACTTCTGACTTGGAAAACATTTCACCATCATGAAAAATAGTTCTTGATACATGATAAATATTTTAACAAACAGATAAAAAAGAGAAGGGCAAGGAAGAGTCCTAATCAAGGTATGAAATCCAAAAACTACTAAGTAGTGAGGAGAGAGAGTAGTATAGTTCAGAATGGTCAGACCCCTGGAGATAGTGTGTAGCAGGGGGAGTAGAATGCTATTGTGGTGGAGACATAAGGATAAGAAGGTATGTTGAATTTAAGATATTGAGAACTGCTAATGACAGACTGAACACATTCTTGGCATTGATTAACAGTCAAGAAAATTTGACCATTCTATTATTTTTGTTAATGTTTAGCTATTATTTTTTTTCCATTTTTAATCATCATTCCTCCATTATTTCTGGAAGCTTATAACCAGTACTTTCAATGTTCAATATTGCAGATAGTGCAAATTTTGGCTTTGCTACTATCCCAGTTAGGACACCTTGAAACATCATTGTTACTTTATAACAGAGAGGAAGTCACAGAATGGAAACCATTATCAATGCCCTGGTGCATCCTGTTTGGTTGAAATTATATTCCTCAGAGGCACAGGCACCAATGAGAATGCGTGTAACAAATGTGAAATGGGCTCTTATGATGAACCAGCTTTTTAAACTTAAGCAACTGATTTCTCCCCTCCATTCAGACCCAAGAGCCTTCTGCTTCTCCAGCCAGATAAGGAACATGCCCCTCTCTTCTCAGGGTATTGGTAGAGGGAGAATGGGATGGAGTAAGACATGATCAACAGCTGCTTCTTGTCAGCCTCCAGGACCAGTTTGTGAAAGCAGCCATCTATCTGAAAAGGGCTCAGGCTAAACTGCAATCACTGGCTATAGACACCCATTATTAAGAAAGCAGCAGGGAAGGAGTTTTTCTTCCTGATGCATGAATACTTGGATCAGGGGCTTTTGTTTTAGCTCTCTCGCTGGGAGGAGCTCCGATTGGTAAAGTGAAAACAAAACATTCATGCCTCTGATATTTATGTTGCCAGTTATTTTTCTGCTTCCTATAATTACACAAGACATGACTAATATCAGTTTTACTGTCTGACTCACTCTGCAATGAAGACATTTGACCATATTTTCTTCTGGCCTGTGGAAATTGTGTGAGGTCACATGACCTACATAATTTTACCACAATATCCTAGGGAGAAAGGCAATGCTGTTATAGAAAGAGCAAAAAGCTTTGCTTGTAACAATTGCAAGTACAGAAACATATCCACCCTGGAAAATGGAAGACTGTTTAAAAGAGGTCCATGAATGACAAAGTTGGATTTTTTTCTCATTTTTCACTTGATTTTCTATGTAAGGCATAAACTTTCAAACTGTTCTTTAGTCAATTAATTCCTAAGCCTGGCTTTTAAAATTCATTTCCACACACACATATTTCTAATCAAGCTCCCTATTGAGGACAATGTCTCTACCAGTGGAGAGTAATTCAGGGGGAACTCAGCTTTCACTGAGTCTCATCAGCCTGTGGGTTTGAGAGGTCATATTAGAACAACACTGAGTTAGTAACTGCCTCACCACAGGGGGTCACTGACAACCCCTAGGCTCCTCACTTGTTTCTGGGAGCCACAGGAGATATCCCCTGTGCTCCAGGAGTAGGCAGGATCCCATTGTGCATCTCAAGTCACGTGGTGAAAGAGGCCCTCACTCTCTGAGACATAGTAATGTCCAGGCTCAGTGGCAGGTCCTGCTGGCTGGAGGCTGCAGAACATCCAGGGTGTGCATTGCTTTGCTTTTACTCTTCATTGTTCCAAAGCCTCACTACATTCCACATAGAGAGTTTAGGCCTCTCTGCAACTCCTGTTGCATGGTTATCTACTAGGATCTGAAGCAGCCCAATTTATGCCAAAGTGTCCTAGGTAAAAACAGTCTCAAAGTTTTCTTTGTTGTGGTTGGTTGGTTTTTATAGCCTCTCCCTCTCTAGGGCTCAGGCCTTGTCCCTGTGGGCTCAGTTGGGAGACAAATCACAGAGGTCTTGGATTCCTCCCCCCCTTTTCTGCCTCCAGGCACTGAGCATACTGGTCATGGGATCCAGCGTGCATATACTTACTGGGAGGGGCTGGGGGCTGCAAGGTGGCATCAGTTAAGATTACACTTCCCATACTAATTAATGCAGTATTTCCAAAAGCACTCACGGCCTTAGAGAAATATTTATAAAATTTAATGCCTCTCTCAGGACTTAAAAATAAATTTACCTTTTCATTTTCACTATCAGAAGAAAATAATCAAATAGTGACAGTCACCCTGGATTGCTTGCCTAGGCTCTAGCAACTGATGGAGGACCTGTATGGTAGCCTCTAATAATGGACTCCTCACAAGACTTATTTTCTTGGTCTAGGGTGCAGCCTCCCAATGATTTCAGTGTTCCCACCTCTTACATGACACCAGGTTTTGTGTGAGGGTTGGGGAAAAATCTACCCTTGGTTATCTGGGCTGCAAACCAACATTGCTTACATCTAATATTTCATGCCTTCCCCACACACAAAAAGATCCCACAGCTTCTCCCCACCATGCCCCAGTTCTTACAGGGACCTCTCAAACTCTCCCTCCACTTACCAACAAGCCCAAAAAGCAATTTAAGAAAAATTCACACAAGAACTCCACAGCATTAGCCATTAAGGGAATGCAAATTAAAACTACAACAGGATACCACTGTGTCAATTCTAAATGGTTAAAATTACGGGAAAAAGGTTAAAATATCAAGTGCTGGTGAGGATGAAAAGTAGCTGGAACTCTCATATACTGCTGGTGGGAAAGCAGAAGGACACAGCTACTCAGGAAAGCAGTTCAATGGTTTCAGATAAAGTGAACAGACATTTACCATGTAACTCACAACCCAACTCCTGGATATTTTACCAAAAAGAACGAAAGTTTATGTTCACCACAAAAAACTTAAGTTTAACTTATGTTTATATAACTTTATTGCAGTTTTATTCATAACTGTCAAAATATGGAAATAATTCAGAATCCCTTAACCCAAGAATGGATAAGCAAAGTGTGGTATGTCATGTCAATGACATACTACTCAGCAGTAAAAAAGAAGCAAATTATTGGTTCATAAAGCAACATGGAGAACTCCCACATGCATTTTGCTAAGTAAAAGTAGCCAGATCCAAAATGCTTTATATGCTCGGATTCCCCTTATATGACAAGGCAGAACTTTAAGGAGGGGAGCAAATCATTAGTTACAAGGGATGGGAATTGGCATTGACTGTGAACGAGAAGCACAGGGAATTTTGGGGGGTTGATGGAACTGTTTTTTATTCTATATTTGTCAAAGCCAAAGACTTGTGCTCCACAAAGAGTGAATTTAACTGTGTGTAAACTTTTTCTTTTTAATCAGGCTGTTCCCAGTTTCTCATGTAAGGAGCTTAGAAGTCTCCACTCCATCTTAACAAGAAAAAGCTGAACAGACTAAAACAGAAAACTCAGTAACTGTTCTTGGATCACTAAGAGAGGGGAATACCCAGGGCAAACCACTGGCCTCAAGATTGGAGAGAAGAACAGAAAAATACAGAGAATAACAACTTACCAGAGCAGGGACTGGTGAGAGGAATCTGCTGTAAGAACCAGGGCCAAGGCAGGAAAACCTGAACTCTTGACTGACGTATTACTGGAGGCTCAGTGTAGACTAGTCTGAGAGTTACAAAATCCAGGGGACCCAGTCATGGTGAGGCCCCAACAATATGTGAAATTTACCTCCAGGAGCTCAACCAGATTCCCACAGTAAATATCAGAGAAAAATCCCCTTGAGCATCAGGCAGAGGGAAAGGAACCATTTTGAAATACGCCAGATCACTCTGTTCTCCTTAAATAGGCCTGCCCTCAAGAGAAACTAATTAGGGGCGCCTGGGTGGCTCAGTCATTAAGCGTCTGCCTTCGGCTCAGGTCATGATCCCAGGGTTGTGGGATCGAGCCCCGCATCAGGCTCCCCACTCTGTGGGAAGCCTGCTTCTCCCTCTCCTGCTCCCCCTGCTTGTGTTCCCTCTCTGGCTGTCTCTCTCTCTGTCAAATAAATTAAAAAAAAAAAAAGAGAGAGAGAGAAACTAATTACCCAGAGCCTGACTTGCTGGGGTTTTATCAGAGCCTAACTAGCAAGGTTAAATACTCAATTTCAACCCACTCAAACCAACCTGTCACTTGGGGGATGGGAGGGGGGAGACTGAGAAACACTTGTGAATTTCAGAACAGAGAGGCACAGGCTCAGTATAAGACTGAAACCCAATCATAGGACCATACGATATGCCCCTCCCCAGTAGCTCACCACCTCATTACTAAGGCCAATTTACAGCAAGTCATGTCTATCTATCAAGAAAAAATTAGAAGACATTCCAAAAGGCCAAAAGCACAATTTGGAGAGACAGAGCAGCATCAGAATCAGACATAGCAGGGGTGTTGGAATTATCAGACTGGGAATTTTTTAAACTGTGATTGATATGCTAAGAATTCTATTGGATAAAGTAGACAGTATGCAAGAACACATGAACAATGTAAGCAGATAGAAATCCTTAAGAAAAAAACAAAAAGCTATGATGAAGATAAAAAAGTTGTAACAAATAAAGAATGCATTTGGAGGCGCCTGGGTGGCTCAGTCCATTAAGTGTCTGCCTTCAGCTGAGGTCATGATCCCAGAGTCTTATGATCGAATCCCGCATTCGGCTCCCTGATCCGCGGGAAGCCTGCTTCTCCTGCTTCCACTCCCCCTGCTTGTGTTCCTTCTCTTGCTGTGTCTCTTTCTGTCAAATAAATAAAAAAAAAAAAATGCATTTGATAGGCTTAATAGTAGACTAGACACAGTAGTAGACTGGACACAACCTAGAAATGAAAAGACTCTATACACTAGAATTTTCTAAAACAGAAAAGCTAAGAAAACAATGAGTAAAAAAAGAACAGGATATTTAAGGACTATGGAAAAACTACAGAAGGTGTAATGTACACATAACAGGAATAACAAAGAAGAAAGAGAAAAGGAATATCTGAAACAATAATGACCAAGAATTTCCCCCAAATTAGTCAGACACCAAGCTTCAGATCCAAGAAACTCAGAGAACACTAAACAGGATAAATGTCAAAAAATAAAAATAAAAAATACACCCAGGCATACCATTTTCAAATTACTGAAAATTAAACGGGGAAAAAATACAACTCTGAAAGAAGTGGGGTGGGGGGAAGAACTTTAACCTATATAGGAACAAAGATAAGAATTAAATCTGACCTCTCAGAAACCATGCAAAAAAGAAAAGAGTAGACAAAATTAGTTTTAAAACTCCTCCAACCTAAATTCTGTACCCTGCAAAATTATCCTTCAAAAGTGAAAGAGTGAAGAAGAAATACAGATTTTTCTTAGACAAACAAAAATTGAGGGACTTTGTTGCCAATAAACTTGCTCTGCAATAAGTTCTTTAGAAAGAAGGAAAATAATATAGGTCAGAAACTTGGATCTGCATAAAGAAAGAAAGAACATTGAGGAAGGAATAAATGAAGGAAAAATAAAAAGGTTTTATTTTTTCTTATTCTTAACTGACCTAACACATACCAGTTTATTCAAAATAATAGCAACAGTGTATTCAATTATATCCATTTACATATTATGTATATGTATGCTTGTGTGTGCTTATATAAATTAAATAAATGACAGCAATACTACAAGGGATAGGAGGAAGGAAGTAGGATATTTGTTATTATAAAGTACTCACACTACCTGTCAAGTGGTATAGTGTTATTTGAAAGTGGACTTGGATTAGTTATAAACTCTAGAGCAACCACTGAAAGAAGGGAAGAAGAAGAAAAGGACTGATATGCTAAGAAAGGAAAGAGAAAATGGAATTATAAAATGCTCAATTAAAACCACAAAAGGCAGAAAAAGAGTGAAAGATAAAAATAGGAACAAAGAACAAGAAAAAAAATTGCATATAGCAAAGAATATGGTAGACATTAATCTGGCTGTATCAGTAATCATGTTGAATGTCAGTGGTCTAAATATACAGATTAAAAGATTACCAGAGTAGATCAAAAAACATGACCCAACTATATCTTGTTTATAAGAAACCTGCTTGAAATATTAAGACACATAGAGATTAAAGGTAAATAGATGGAGAAAATATACCATGATAACAATAATAAAAAGATACAATAAAAATAGCAATAAAAGGCAATAGTAGCATATTAATTTCAGACAAAGCAGACTTCAAAGTGAGGAAAGTAATCAGAGAAAAATAAGTACCTTCTCTGATGATACAAGGTCAATTCTCTAAGGAGACATAACAATTCTTAATGTATATGCCCCTAACAACAGACTATGGAACTACATGAGGCAAAAAGTGATAGAATTGCAAGGAGATGCAATCCCTAACAAAATACCATCAACATTTTTTACAGAGCTGGAAAAAAATAATCCTAAGATTTGTATGGAACCAGAAAAGACCCCGAATAGCCAGGGGGAATGTTGAAAAAGAAAAGCAAAGCTGGAGGCATCACAATGCCTGACTTCAAGCTATATTACAAAGCTGTGATCGCCAAGACAGTATGGTACTGGCACAAAAACAGACACATAGATCAATGGAACAGAGAGCCCAGAAATGGACCCTCAACTCTATGGTCAACTCATCTTTGATAAAGCAGGAAAGAATATCCAATGGAAAAAAGAAAGTCTCTTCAATAAATGGTGCTGGGAAAATTGGACAGCCACATGCAGAAGAATGAAACTGGACCATTCTCTTACACCATACACAAAGATAAACTCAAAATGGATGAAAGACCTAAATGTGATTCAGGAATCCATCAAAATCCTAGATGAGAACACAGGCAGCAATCTCTTCAACCTCAGCCACAGCAACTTCTTGCAAGACACATTTCCAAAGGCAAGGGAAAGAAAAGCAAAAATGAACTATTGGGACTTCATCAAGATCAAAAGCTTCTGCCCAGCGAAGGAAAAAGTCAACAAAACTAAAAGGCAACCTATGGAATGGGAGAAGATATTTGCAAATGACATATCAGATAAAGGGCTAGTATCCAAGATCTATAAAGAACTTACCAAACTCAACACCCAAAAAACAAAGAATCCAGTCAAGAAATGGACAGAAGACCTGAACAGACATTTCTCCAAAGAAGACATACAAATGGCCAACAGACACATGAAAAAATGTCCCACATCACTTGTCATCAGGGAAATACAAATCAAAACCACAGTGATATACCACCTCATACCAGTCAGAATGGCTAAAATTAACAAGACAGGAAACAACAAATGTTGATGAGGATGTGGAGAAAGGGGAACCCTCCTACATTGTTGGTGGGAATGCAAGCTGGTACAGCCACTCTGGAAAACAGGATGGAAGTTCCTCAAGAAGTTAAAAATAGAGCTACCCTATGACCCAGCAATTACACTACTGGGTATTTACCCCAAAGATACAAAGGGGCACATACACCCCAATTTTCATAGCAGCAATGTCCACAATAGCCAAACTGTGGAAAGAGCCAAGATGTCCTTCAACAGATGACTGGATAAAGAAGAAGTGGTATATATATACAATGGAATATTACTCAGCCATCAGAAAGGATGAATACCTACCATTTGCATCCATATGGATGTAACTGGAGGGTATTATGCTAAGTGAAATAAGTCAATCAGAGAAAGACAATTATCATACATCATATGTGGAATATAAGAAATATAAGAAAATAATGCATAGGGGAAGGGAGGGAAAACTGAATGGGAAGAAATCAGAGAGGGAGACAAACCATGAGAGACTCTTGACTCTGGGAACCAAACTGAGGGCTGCGGAAGAGGAGGTAGGTGGGGGGATGGGGTAACTGGGTGAAGGGCATTGGGGAGGGCATGTGATGTGATGAACACTGGGCGTTATACGCAACTGATGAATCACTGAACACTACATCTGAAACTAATGATGTACTGTATGTTGGCTAATTGAATTTAAATAAAAAATAAACTGAAAAAAAAGAACTGCAAGGATAAATATATGAAATAGTCTCATCATTGGAGACTTCAACAACCTTCTTTCAGAAACAGATCCAGCAGGCAGAAAATCAGTAAGGGCATAGTTGATTTCACCAACGCCGTCAATCAACTGGATGTATGTGGCATCTGTAGACTACTTCATGCAACAGCAGAATATGCATTTTTCTCGAGCTCACATGGAATATTCACCAATGCAGACCACATTCTGGGCCATAAAACATACCTTAGCACATTTAAAAGATAGAAATCATACAACGCCCACTCTCAGACCACAATGGAATTAAATTAGAAATCAATAATGGAAAAATAACTTAAAAAATTCCCAAAATATGTGGAGATTAAAAAACATACTTCTAAATAACACATGGGTCAAAGAAGGTACCTCAAGAGAACTTAAAATTTTTTTCATTTTTAATTGAAGTATAGTTAACATACAATATTATATTAGTTTCAGGTGCACAACACAGTGATTTGACAATTATATATATTATGAAATGCCCACCACAGCAAGTATAGTTAATGAAAACCCAACTTTTCAAAATTTGTGAGATGCAGTGAAAACAGTGCTTAGAGGAAAATGTGTAGCATTGAATGTACATATTAGAAGAGAAGAAAAATCTAAAATAATCTAATTAATTACTAAGCTCTCTAGAGAGACTAAGAGAAAAGAGAGACAAATTACTAACATCAGAAATGAAAGAAGGGCCATCATTGCTGTTCCCATGAAAAGCAAAAAAATAATGAAGGGATACTATGAGCAACTCTACACCCACAAATCTGATCACCTAGATGAAATCAACCAATTTCTTGAAAGACACAGCTGCCAAAACTTATACAAGAAGAAATAGATAATCTGAATAGATCTATATCTATTTAAAAATTGAGTTAATAGTTAATAATAATAAGACAGCATCTAAGGATGGTGAAGAGAACTACCTACTAATGAAGGAAAACAATATTTGACTAGATACATAAAGGCTGAAGACAAAAAAATCTGTAGACAACTATTGTACTTTAGTTAGCAGATGTGTTTTTCATCAGAATATGGGTTAGAAATTCTGAAAATACTCTATGAATATAGTAGAGTTAAACAAGCAAGTAAATATATTTTATTTAATGAGAGCCAGGTTTCTCACTGTGGTAGAAAGAAGTTGCAAATAAGAAAAAGGGAAAGCTTGGAATGAACATCGTGGTATTAGATTGGAATGAAAGGTATCTGTGATTTAAAAAAAATATTTACAGATAAATGTGGAAATAAATATAGAGGTGTTCATATACATGGGTTAGTATACATGCACATATTCCAACCTCTGTTTGATTACAGGTCTAGAAGTAATGACACATCAGTAGGAATGAGTACACCTAGGAGCCCAGATTTTGGTTTGTAAATATTGTTTTCCAGTAAAAGGAACCAGGGGCTCCTTGCGGAAGTGGTTGATTCTAGGGCTGGGGCAGGGGAAATAAGATGCATCTGGGGCATCTTTTAGTGCCAGAAAGTAAAGTATTTCTCAAGTAGAATGGGGCATTTTGAACAGGCACAGGAGCCAACCTTAAAGAGCCCAGAGGCCAAAGCTGGAGTGATTTGAGCAAATAATAAATATAATGTTGAATTATAACATATAGCATAAGATAAATACCTATAAGTCCACACTGACATATGTAAATTAGTGAATAAATTCTGAATTTATGGGAGAGAATTCTTCCTTACAGAATTCTAATTAATAAATGCTGAAGGAATAAGAGAACATCACCATTAGAATGCCCACAGTCCTAATCATTATAGGCAAGATCCACCAATGGGGCAAAAGATTGAAACTAATAGATCTTTGTACAGTGGCAAACTGGGAAGTGTGAAACCTGTTGAACCCTTGATCTAATGACAAAGGTTAACATTACCATTGAAAAGACATATCAAATTTATATGCCCTGGATGTGATGAGCCACCAAGAAAGTCACATCACTTTTGAGATATTCTTGCCAAAAATTCATAACCTCAAATTAATCATTACAAAATATCAGGCAAACTCAAATTGAGGTAAATTCTATTACAAAACTGATCAATATTCTTCAAAGGTATCAGGAAAGACTGAGAAACTATCACAGTTTAGAGAAAACTAAGCAGTCCTAACACTAGTCCTAACTAAATGCAAGATGGGATCCTGGAATGGATACCAGGAAAGAAAAAAGATGCTAGTGAAGAAACTCGTACATCCAAATTAAATCTTTAGTTAGCAGTATTGTACCCATGTTCATTTCTTAGCTTTGATAATTGTGCTTTGGTTATGCAAGATATTAATATTAGGGAAAACAGGATGAAGAATATATTGAAACTCTATCTGTCATTCTGTATACTGCAGATACCTTTCATTACAATCTAGCACCATGACGTTCATTCCAAGATTCCCCTTTTTCTTATCTGCAACTTCTTTCTACCACAGTGAGAAGCCTGGCTCTCATTATTTTGCAACTTTTCTCTAAGTCTAGAATTATTTCAAAATAAACGTTTAAAAAATCTCTTTAGAAACAACAACAACAACAACAACAACAACAAAAGAAACGTGAGAGTTCAGGGAAAATGTGGTCTCATTTAATAAACACTGAAAACATTTTATACCCAGCTCAGCTTCAGAGATATATAAATATTATATTACCAAAATAAATGGCTTACAACCGTATTAAGGTTGTGCAGGAAATGGCATTCTGTCTCACAACATGTAGATGTATGTTTTATATTTGTGGAACTGAGGGGTTAATTCCTGGAGTTTCCTTAACACAAAAGACAAGTCTGCCCCAAATGTGAGTTGAAGGCTCTATTTCTAGAGAAGAGAAGAACCACTGGAAACTTGTAAATGATAGCTTGTTCCCACTTTCTCTCATCAAGATTCTAAATCTTTATGTTTGGATTCCTCCAGGGCAACCTGTTAACAATAATAAAATTTGGGACTTCACTATATGCTATATATATTGTATAAAAAAAAAAAAGACCTTCTGTGTGGGTAATTATAGAGCCTTATGATATCTCTGCAATGAAAACGAGATTTTATGATAAATGCCAAAGCCTCCATTTCAAAACTTGAACAAAATTTAGCTAGCTAAATTTAGGGCAATAAAATAAGAGTCCAATCAAGAGTATTCTTTGGCTTTGGGCCCACCTCATTCATTTGATTGTGAATAGAATATATTTCCACTCACAATAATCACTTGCCTTCTAGCACTTGGTTATTCTGAGAGAGGCAACAAATAGCAAAAACCATATTTGGTCCACGATAGCTGCTTTTTTACATGAAGGATCTATTGATGTTTATTATTGCCAGCTCAAGCCGGTCACATGCTTGTTGACAGTTTACTTGAATAATCAATCAAGACATGTTTCCCTTCCTTGGTTGGCAAGACATGCAATTTATATCCAGCAGCCCCTTCTCTTCTTTTTGAAATATTGTTTCTTTTGGTCCCAGTGCCCTACTAGAGACAGAATCCAAGATTCAGCATGCATCATACATTATTGTTGCAATAGAATAATATATGTATAGGATATACATATACATATACATACATATATATATATATATATATAAAGAGTATAACATCATCTTTGACCTTGGAACATTTTTATGCCAAAAGAAGTTTGAAACTATAATCACCCCAAATTTTACTTGTTTTACCACGGACCCTATCATCCAGAAGCAGGTAAAGTTTGGGGCTTTGGGGAAATCAAGTTGAGGAAGTTCTCTTCCTAGTTTGCTAAGAATTTTCATCATGAATGAATGTTGAATTTTGTCAATTATTTTTGACAAATTTGACATTGTTGGATTTGATTTGCTAATATTTTGCTGAGGAATTTGGCATGTGCATTCATGAGAGAACATGTAGTTTTCCTTTCTTATCCTTCAATTTGTAAATACATTTGCATCCTCTTTCAAGTCACTCTGTACCATTTCACAGGTAGCGTGAGTACCTTACAACAAAATATTCCTAATACCCCTCTCCCATCCCTTATAGTATTGCTGTCAATAATTGTACTGATCCATAAGCTATACATTATTGCTATTATTATTTTAAACAAACTATTATCTGCCAGATCAATTAATAGTAAGAAAAATTGATTTTATTTTTATTTCTTCTCTAATACTTTTCCTTTCTTTATATGGATTTAAATTTCCTATCTAAATCATTTTCCTTCTTTCTGAAGAATTTCTTTAAATGTTTCTTGCAAGGCAGGTCTACCAGCAATAAGTTTCCTCAATTTATGTTTGTCCAAGAAAGTCCTTTTTTAAAGGGTAAATTCCAGGCTGGTGGTTTTTTTTCTTTCGACACCTTAAATGTTTTACTCCATTCCCTTTTTGCTAGCATGGTTTCTCAAGAGAAGAGTGATGTAATTCTTATCCCTGCTCACTCTATGTCACGTGTCTCTCCTCCTTAGTTTCAAGACTTTCTCGTTGTCTTTGCTTTTCTGAAATCTGAATATGATATGCCTACGTGTGGGTTTTTTGTTTTGTTTTGTTTTGTTTTGACATTTACCTTGCTTGTTCTTTGAGCTTCCTGCAAATGTGGTTTGTCATCAATCATTAGTTTTTGAAAATGTTCAGACATTGTTGCTTCAAATATTTCTCTTCCTTTCTCTCTTTCTTCTCCTGGTGGTCCAACTATGTGTATTACATCTTTTGTAATTATCCCACAATTCCTGGATATCGACATTTCCTCAAGCTCAGAGAACTTTTCCTTGGCCATATTAAGTCTATTAGTGAACCCATTAAAGTCCATGATTTATTTCTGTTATGGTGGGGTTTTTTCTCCAGCATTTCCTTTTAATTCATTGAGTTCCCATTTCTCTGCTTACATTACTCGTCTGTTCTTACATGTTGTCCACTTTCCCATTACAGCCTTCATCGTATTATTGATAGTTGTTTTAAATTCCTGTTCTGTTAATTCCAGTATCTCTGCCATAGCTGGTTCCAGTGCTTGCTTTCTCTCTTCCAACTATTTTTTGCCTTGTGGTATGCCTTGAAGTTTTTGTTGAAAGTGAGATATGATGTACCTAGTAACAGGAACTCAGTTAAATAGTTGTCAAAGCGAGGTTTTATATTTGCCTGCCTAGGAGTTAGTCTGTTTACTGTTTGTTATAGCTGTGGATGTCAGAGGCTAGAATTTCCTCTGGTGTCCTTATTTTTGTTGCTGTCTTTGGAGTTTCCTGAAGACCACTTCTTAAATAAAGTCTAAGACTTGCAATAATTTTGTTATATTTTCCTGTTATTACACAAGAATGGTACTGATGTAGTGTATGTAGGGGGAGGGGAAGCATTCTATAGTCTTATAATTAGGTCTCAGGCTTTTACTAAATCTGTGCCTCTGGTCTATGACCTTTACCAGTGTTTCTCAGGTTTTCCCCCCTTGTATGAATCAGGAAGGCTAGCAGGGGCTGGAGCTGGATATTTCCCTTGCCTCAGGTCAGTTAGGCTCTGATAAAACATCAGTTAGATACACTCTGGTAAATAATTTCCCTTGATGACATGCTTTATTAAGAAGGACAGAATGCTTGGGCGCCTGAATGGCTCAGTTGGTAAAGCATCTGCCTTTGACTCAGGTCACGATCTCAGGGTCCTGGGATCTAGCCCAGCATCGGGCTCCCTGTTCAGCAGGGAGTCTGCTTCTTCCTCTTCCTCTGCCTTTCCCTCCCAGCCCCGTCCCCCACCACGCGCATGTCCTCTCTCAAATAAACAATTTTTTTTTTTAAGAATAGAGTGCTTTGGACATATTTCAGTATGGTTATTTTCCCCTTCTCCCTGTCATAAACACAAGGGAATTATTTGTGATCTTTACTGTGAGAACTTGGTAGGGCTTCTAAATGTAAGGCTCACCATAGTATGGGGCTCTCTGAGTGTGGGCCCCAGGAGTCTTTAACTCTCAAATTTATCTATCCTGAGCCTCCAGCAAATTGTCAATTACAGTTTAGGTTTTTCTACTTATTTTTTAGAATGTTCCTACCCCTGGGCTTCTGCTCCAGTAAGCTGTGATACTTTGTATACACCTAACTGTCTCTAGTTTTGGCGCCAGCAGTTTGTCTTATGTCCCCAATTCTCTGATTAATCTAAGAAGCGTTTTTGATCTTCAATATGTTCAGCTTTTGTGACGATGGGAACAATGACTTCCAAGCTCTTTACATGTTAGATCAGAAACCAGAAGTTCTCAACATGTGTTTTTAGTTATGAATAATTGAAAACACACAAATGTCCATTACTGGGAGAGTGAATAAATACATTGTGTTATGTTTATATAATAAACTATTTTATATCAATAAAAATTAAAAATTAATGAAGTAGAACTTTCTATCTCAATACTGATGACTATCATAAACATTTTGCTAAGGAAATAAATATATTTTGATACTATTTACATAAAGTTTAGAAACATGCAGAAAAAATACAGTAAGGCATACATAAATATGTAATACAAAGTATAAAGAAAGTACAAAGAAATGCAAAGGAATAGTAAAGTCCAAATTCAGGTTTGGAGTTATTGGAGGAGGGGAGGGGTATGATAGAATCACATGGGGAACTTCCATAATGTTGGTAATATGTGACTTTTTAAACTGGACAGTGGTTTCATGAGCAGTAATATTTATATCTTCTATTTTAAATATTGCTAAGAAATGAACATTCATACTTTGCAATACTATAGAGCTATTAAAATGAATTAAGTAGAATTATGTACACAGACTCAGAAAGATCCCCCCCAAAAAATCAAATCATACAACCACATGAATGAAATGAGCATGTTTGAGTATGAGTATATGTAGATATACATGAAAGTTTACATACTAAATTTTTAATCATGGTTACCTCTGAGGAGAACAGCTTCAGTTTGGAGGAGGAGAAATGAAGAAAAAAAAATATATGTTAGACTTTGTCTATTTGTGTATTATTTGATTCTTTTACAAAAAAGAACAAAATGGCATTGTTCCTCTCTCCTAAAATGCTTAGATATTCAGTATACTTTAATCATGTAAGTGAGAGGAAGAAACATATGAGGAGCAAAGATATGGGGAGAAAGTGAGAGGAGAAAGTGAGAGTTAGCAGGAAAACAAAGATTCAAAGTTCCAAATTGAAACACTAAGTTAAGGTGAAGAATCCCCTCTCTGTTAAAATTTATTACAGTAGACTAATCAAGGCACAGAATACTCAAGAATCTGTGAGCAGTAAATACAGTGCTGGATGAAATGATGGTTCAACAACCCAGGGGCCTGAATTCTTAGAAAAAGAAATTCTGGGAGTACCATTATAGTGGCCTATTAAAAGCCTGGTGGTTTTCTTTGTTATGTATATTTATCATAATATACTCATGAATATCACCCAATGAACACCTCATTCAAAGAGACTCAAAGAGGGAACTGCTATCTGAAAAAGGTTTATTTCCTTTGTCATTGGTTAATAAATCTCAAAAAGGCACTGATTCCATATTTTGGATTCGCCTGGGAAAAGGACAAAGATTTCATTGGATAGTTGGTTATGCTCTTGAGTGATTGCTTAACATTTAAAGTTTTACAAGAATGTAATATTCACATTTTGGACATACAAATTATAACCTTAAAATTTTGATCCAGTGTTGTTAAAATTAAAATAAACTATAGGTCACAAAAATATTTTATGAACTTGGGAAAGACTATTATTTGTCCATACTTTGACATTCCAAAGTTATGATGACAGTTAGAATATTTATATTCAGTGACCACAGACTCCAAGTAAACCAAGTGCATGGTGGGAGACAAGTCATGAGGGGGAAAATGTTCTATTTACATTTATGAAGGCTCTATCTCTGGCTATGTCTTTGCTATGGTACTGAAAATGGAGCAGTAATCTTCAGGAGATATTCAATGGGAATTACAAGTTAGTTTGGTGTTTGTTTTTCCTGGGGCATTAAATATCTCATCTCCCAGGAACAGAACACTCAACCTTCATGAGGCATGCAAAACGTTGTATTTACAATTCTTCCCATAGAATATATTTGTGACCAAAAGTGGAGTATTTTCATTTAAATTGAAAATGAACTCACCAGGCTTGTATATCAACAGACAAATTACATGGGCTCTTCTGATGGTCAGAAAAACACTCAGAACTCTGGGTCTAGTTTTCTTCTACAGATTACAAATAAAATATAACAGGGCCTCTAGCAAGGTCACAATCCTATTTCAACACAAAGTTCTTTGACAACCATACAAAAAAATCACCCTCTGTGTATATTTTGGTATCATTTTATTTCTTTATTTTTTCTGTAAATCAAAACTCTTTAAGCTAACTTGGATGGTAACTTCTTTATGATGAGGTAATATGTCTATTCTAATTGGCTGTTCCATTTCACTCATGTCCACAAGTCCTTAAGCATTATCATTCTTTTGACTATAAAAATCACTTTTCTCAGCATTCCTTTCCTTTTCTCATTGACCATCTGACGTGGAGAGTCCATAAATATTAAGACATTGACATCCTAATATAAATTCAGATTTCATCTTCATTGATGACTGCATTAGGAGAAGACAATTTTGAGATTACCCCACATTTGCAATAAGAAGTTTCTATATTTTTTAAATTTTATTTTATTATGTTATGTTAGTCACCATACATCATTAGTTTTTGATGTAGTGATCCATGGTTCATTGTTTTTGTATAACACCCAGTGAGTGCTCCATGCAGTACATGCCCTCCTTATACCCATCACCGGGAGAAGTTTCCATATTTTTACCTAAAAAGGAGATAGAACTTACTTTCTGGAGGTCAGAAAGCAAGCAAGCAAGAAAATAACTCTTTTGTAGAAATTATTTCTCCTAAGAAAATTATCTATTAAAAGAAAATAAATGAGTTAAAATCTAATCCTCATAACCAAGAACAATAGTTAGCAATTAGTGTTTATTTACTGAGAGCCAGGCTCTATTTTAGAATATTTTCCTTGCATTATTTATATAATCTTTTTGGTAACCTCATGAGGTATAAAATTTCATCTCATTTCACCAAAGACAAACTGATAAACAGGGGAAGTAACTTACCTGAAGCACATACCTGGAATTGTAAGAAGTCAAAGCTAATTTGGATCAAGTCTGTCCTTTTATTCTTATCATTACTGCTTCGAACATTCTACTCCCATCAAGTGTAGAGTAGTGTCCAGTCCACACCCAGTCTCCTTCTTCACCTGCAGTTGCTGCCAGTAAAACAACAGAAATAAATCCACTTAAAACTGCGATATGAACATTGAAGACAAACACATGCCAAACCTACGGGACTGAGCTCCCCTTTATTTCTGATATCTGTAAATAATAGCCTCCAAGTGTGGCTTTTCATATTTTTTCTTGGATATGTGTGTTCTATATCTTCTTTACAATCTTTTTGTTCACCATCCAGTTCATTATTCTTTTTCCTCCTGACTCCCTACTTAGAAATTGACTTTTACTCTTTTATGTTGTTTCCTATAAAAACACCACTCTGCTTTTCCTTTAAGATCAGCTGTCCCATATCTCTGTTTGATAACATTAACTTATTATAGTATCCGTGATGGAGTATATCTTTGGACCGTCATGGGAAAGGATTTTATTTTCCTGTGTGAATTCTATCTGCTTCTACTCCACATCCTTTTATCCTTCTTTTCCTGTGTTCAGCAAAAGGTCAGTTCTATGTTATATAAAATGTATATTTGCCACCTGGTGCTTTTCCTGATTTAAAAAAATCGGCTTTTCAACATGGTTTAAAAGAATTTTTTATGGAGGCAATGTAGACTCTTAGAAACTTGGAAATGGTGGCATATTTTTTCTCGGGTATAATAACCTCTAGATTATTCTGTGACAGTTTTTAAATGTTACCTTAATCACGATGGTGAACATTAATGAAGGTTTTTGCCAGATGAAATGGGAAGTTGAAGGTCACATGAAGCTTGATATACTTAATAAAACTAACTTTGAGTTTCACAAGCATTAAATCAGTTGGTTATGAACTATTTCCTTGAAAGACGGGGAGGAGATCATCAAAGACTCACATTTCACACAGCAGTCTTTCCCACAGAAGGTAATAAATCCTATGCTGAGTGGTCTGCTATAACCATAAATGCCACGATGTGGCCAGTTTCCACCTCAGTGAACACGAACCAGCAAGGGTGCTCTTAGAATGAAGTTTATCTACTGAAGAAACTTCAACCAGATTTGAATTTAAGCAAAGGAAGAAAACTGCAATTTCTCTCATTCTACCTGTGTCCGGTCCTGTCTTTGGTGGTTTCATACACTGTCATTTCATTGGAATCCCTTCAGGAGCCTCTGTTGAAGGTGCTGGTACTGTTGTTTCCCTTTATACACATGACAGAACAGAGGCTTACGATGCTTGACGTGCTAGGCAAGTGGCAGGACTAGGATTCAAATCACTAGAATCTAAAACACAGAACAAATGAATAAACAAACAAAGAGCAGAATCAGACCTATGAATACAGAGAACCAACTCAGTTGTCAGAGGGGGGAGGGGAAGGGATGGGCAAAATGGGTGAAGGGGAGTGGGGGGTCCAGGCTTCCAATTACGAAATGAGTAAGTCACGGGGAGAAAAGGTCCAGCATAGGGAAGGTAGCCAGTTCTATTGTAATTGTGCTGCATTGTGTGGTGACAGATGGTGGCCACACCTGTGGTGAGCAGAGCAAAACTTAGAGATGTCACATCACTATGTTGTACACCTGACACCAATGTAACATTGTATGTCAACTATACTCAGATGAAAAAAAATGTAAAAACAAACAAAAACCAAGTCACTGCTCTATCCAACATTCAGCTGCCCCTAAGGAAACACACGGAAGGGCCAGCACGTGGAAGTACGTGCACGCAAACCAGAAATGTCTTTGCTTCCCTAATGTTATTTCTCTTTGCTGATCCTTAACATTGTGGAATTAGGTAGTTTTGTGTTGTTATTGTTGTTGACATAATATTTATTATTTTCTCCTAAAATGTAAATGTTCTAGAAACAGGTTAACGGAGTACTCTATATCAGTCATTGACGTTTTAGTATGAATGAGTTTTTTTGTTTTAAAGATTTTATTTATTTGAGAGAGAGAAGGACAGAGAGAGAACATGAGGGGGGGATCAGAGGGAGAAGCAGGCTCCCCGCCCAACAGGGAGCCCGATGCAGGACTCGATCCCGGGACTCCAGGATCATGACCTGAGCCGAAGGCAGTCGCTTAACCAACTGAGCCACCCAGGCGCCCCTGTATGAATAAGTTTTTAAACTTCTTTCTGGAAGGCAACTTTGAAGAGAGGAAAGTAAATGAGGAAAAAGGGGTGCATGAGAAGTAGGTTGAAGATACACTTCAAATACCACAAACTGTTAGCTCTGTGTCTGTAGAGCTTGTCTGTGGACAGACTATCAGGCATTTTTTCAGTGGAAATTTAGAAATACAAAGAATACAGTTCTAAGATAGCATTATTTAGACTTCTTCATTGAATTGATGGAGTTTCCACAGCTCTAAAACTGATGGAAGAAATTTTTCTTGTAGATGGCTAACAGTTGTCAAGTGTGTTTTAAAAGGAAGTCTATATGTGTCTCCTGAGTTCACCTGGGATTATTTTACCAAAGAGAAAATAGTTGTGATCTAACCTTTAAAAAAATCTCTAGATTTCTATTTCTTCTCCAAGGAACTTTCCACTGTTTGTGAAAGGAAACCTAAAGAGCCCAAGTCATATACGTGTTTCAAAAAAAAAAAAATTTTTTTTTAAATAAATCCAAAAGCTGTAGTGATTCTTTTCATTTATTTATTTCTAGTATGAGTATTAAGGTAATTTTCCCTTGTCAACTATTGTAAGAAGAAAATTGTTAACTAAAGGAAAAGACAGGAGCTTTTCAGCTGTTTGATAGTATTTTCAATTGTTTGATAGTATTTATTGGTTTCATAAGTGAGTTTGGTAACCACAATTAATAATTAACATGCTGTATCTCTAGACAACATTTTTTTTTCTATTTGAGGTGTTTGCTTATGCTCTCCAAACACAGCTGAGAAATGGAAAGCTCTGAAATTTTCTTAATCTCTAAAATATGCTTGTCTACAGTGGCAAGCAATAAAGTGCTTACATAGCATCTCTCTTCGGTGCTGGTAGAAGGTGTGGTAGCTTATGCTTCCTGCTCTGTCAGCTAAACCCACAAAAGATTAAATGCTAGGTACACAGTAGCCAGTTAGCACAGGTCTGTCTCAGAGGCTGGCAGGTGTTTCCATGAAATTTTGCCCCACCTGTCATAGCACCTGGGGAAGCCAGCACCTGGCAACCTCATAAACAACACACTCTTTAATTGCTTTGAGAAAGCACAAGCAGCTGCCGCCGCCACCAACATTTTTAAGTAAACAACAGGTTTTGCACCTGCTGGAGCAAAAACCCTGACCTTACTATGTGGCCAGTCATGTGACACCAGGTAACTCAGGCAGCCTATCCTAATGCACGTGGCCTAGGAGATTAGTGGCGGTCCGTCAGTATTGATTCTTGCCCTGGTTATGTGATGTTTGCCCCCTGCTTGCCTCTTGAGGGCATTTAACTCAGCCCCTTCATGTGAAAATTAGAATAATTAAGTTTGGCTTATGGACAGTTCCTTTTAGTTCTTCTTCCTTCCCTCCTCTGCCTTCTTTTGAGGATGATAATGAGAAAAGAAAATGACTTAGGTCTAATTTTCTAATTTTCCATGTTCTCAACAATACCTATTTACAGGTCCAGAATGGAGGATGCAAGTCAGGCAAATGAACGTTCTACCACTGACCACTCAAAGCTTTCAGACCGTGACCAGCAAAATGAGGCTGCAACAAAATATATTTGTATACAAATAGGCCAGCTGCCTTTTGCAAAAAGAGATGATTTTTAGTGTTTTATGACCTTGTATAGGTGTCCCTTTACCATGAAGTGAGACCAGACAGCTCAGTGTTTATCTGCTGACACAACAGTGAACTCATGTTTAATTCTCCCTCCTACTGGATATCCCCCTCCCCCTTCACATACACACAGATACTATTCTGAGGTTTTTAGCAGATCTATCCCAAGGCTCAGTGAAAACACAGCTCAGGCTTTAGGGAATCAGGCCAGAAAATGGAACACAAATAGGCAATGGAGACACCCAGCCCCAAAGCGTTTCTGAGAATTTCCCTCCCTTGTTCGCAACTTCTGTAAGTGGTAGAAGTCTCTCTTCATGGATGGAGCACTGGAGTTGACTGAAACACACGTGCACTTCTAGGTAGGAAAAGACAGATTCCATAAGGCTAATTCACAAGGCAAATCACTTGATTTTCTCACACTAAGCCTATGAGGATGATTTGGGCTTTGAAATGCATCTATTTGTACACAATTTTATCCTTTATCTCTTTATGACTTGACTGCTTTCTCAAAACAGTAAAAGAACAGGCTTCAGTTTATCAGAGAGGTAATACATTTCCAACAAGTGAAACACAACAGAAGCTGAGCCTTGAGAAGGAGAAGGCAAAAAGGAATATCGTGAAGCATGGGTGAAAATATACGAGACCATGAGATGTTTTCAATTCTCTCATTTTCATCACAAGCACACAGAAAATTCAACCTGGTAGAACAAAGATCAGATGGGCCTGAAGGCAAATGATCAGAAGTCTGTTTCAGAGCCTAAAGCCAACAAAGTGTTTGCCTATAGCTTGTTTAAGCATTTTGATCAAAAAGAATAATGCAATTGTGAGCTAGTTTGAGGTGGAAGAATATTTCCAATGAGATTAATTATTTACTACTATTGATTTGGGAGAACATTTCTACAAAATCAAAGTATATTTCTCCTTCCACTTTAAATTTCTAAGAATCTTATAACAACTCCACAGAGTTATTAAACCAAACATTTTTTTTAATAGCATGCTTAAAGCAGTTAGTCCAATTGTTATATCGAACACATATATTCATAGATTTTAAATAAAATAATATACAGGTTATGTTCCTCATATATATTAAATGAAATGTAACGATAAGAATGTAAATTTTCATGTTTGGTCTATCTGTTGGGTCATACTAAGCACAGAAGGCTAGTAGTGTACGGAGAGAAATATACCCAGGAATTATGGGGAAAGCTGTAGGGGCTTGTTGAATCCACTTACTGAAGTTCCAAAGAACATTTAGATAACCATTTTTATAGGTTATAAAAATGAAATGTGAAGGAAACAGTGAAAAAATTCACTCCAACTTTTTCTCTTATTCTATCTCTTAACATCTGCAGCAACATCAAAAAGGAAAACAGATATTTAAGATACACAGGAGGGGCTAGTTTCATGATCTGGATTATAGTAGGATAAGAGTAGCACTATTTATTCTTGAAAAATATAGACAATGTTTGAAGTATGTAAATAAAATCATATAATGAAAACTAATTTTTCATAAGTAGGAAAGGGGGGCATTATGATACCTGCCTCCTAGTGTTTTTGTGTCTTGGGATATGAATCTGAGAACATTATTTGGCCTGTGCTTTAGAGTTTTCATTTGTACAAAGGCAATAACAAACTGACATTCAAGTAACTGAAATAACTGGTTGGGTGGGGGGGCCTGTGTGGTGCAGTTAGTTAAGGCTCTGACTAACGGTTTCCGCTCAGGTCATGATTTTAGGGCCCTAATTTCAAGGTCATGAGGTCGAGCCCTGCATCTGGCTTTGTGCTCAGCGCGAATCTGCTTAAGATTCTCTCTCTCCCTCTCCCTTTGCCCCTCCCCTCCGCATGCTCACTCTCACTCTCTTTCTCTCTCAAATAAATAAATTAATTTTTTAAAAAGAAGAAATAACTGGTAGGAATGACAATGAAAGCTGGATGCTTATCTGTTCATCTCCATAGTGTGCCAACTTTTTAAACATAGATATGGCTCCATCTTCTCAAAACTAGCAAAACAGGTAAAATAAAATAAAAATCAATTTTTTCCTTCTGTCAAACTAGTCTCAACAAAATAAAAATAAAAACATGGAGTACCTGGCTGGGTCAGTCGGAAAAGCATGTGACTCTTGATCTTGGGACTGTTCAAGCCCCACGTTGAGTGTAGAGCTTACTTAAAAATAAAATCTTTAAAATAAAATAATGAAATAAAAACAAAGATAAGTGAAACTGCATGTGGGTGAGAAAGGTAGAGGGCAAGAAGGAGGGATCACTAAAAACAGTTTTAGGAGAGGCTAATATCTACATAGAGAAGAAAGATCACCTTTTGTAAGTAACATGAAATGGTATACTAAGGCTTTATACCCAGAATTTTGCCTTACACACACTAGAACCTAAATAATTATTAAATTATGAATTTATTAGTTTTGATGGTTTGTCTGTTTGGTTTTTTTTTGTTGTTGTTGTTGTTTGCTTTTGTTTTTTAATGGGTGAACCAGAGTTTATACCTCTAAGCCATTTACTCTAGTTAAGGTTATCAAAGGGTTTTCAAATAACAGAAGGCTAATTTTCTGAGGCACAGAGGAAGAAACTATCACAATCCACTATTCATATACAAAATGAGAATTTTTCCATTTCCTCCTGTGCCAATTACCAATGTGTTGTCATGGCTCCTAATTCATCCTCCTTCTCCTGCTCTGTGATAATAAAGCTGAACTGTAAAAATTTTTCTTTTGTAAACTGACACCATGTTAAGTTTTGTCAGGTGAAGGGGCAGGGGAGACACTGGAAGTGAAGGTCTCTCTCCCTGGTTCTGCTGCATTCTTCTCTCTAGGCTCCCGCCCACTGGGGCTCCCCCAATGCCCAGTGGCCAGCAGTCCCCCTGACCCTGAACAGCAGGCTCTGTGTGAGTCCAACAGTCAGTCCTCTGAGGGCAGCTTACCCCATCACGACAGAGGGCGGAGTACCAGCAAGTTCCATCAGCGCAGCACCTCGATGACTTCTCTGCCCTCCAATGAGTGACAGCCAGGCCACACGTCACGAGTTTGGAACTGGGTTCCAGGAGTGGGTATCTCTAACTTGGGCACTCTATCTTATACCTAGATGTAATGGAATAGGTAAAAAGTGTTCATTTTACTTCTCCCTAGTTCATCCCTCCTCACTCCATTTTCTGTTAAAGGTAATAATATAGACTTAGCACCAGAAAAAACTCTAGGTCAGGGAGCTAGAAATATGATTTGGTTTACTCTCCTGTCGAGTCCAGGGTCTAGACTTGAGTGAATTCATAGACCCAGAGCCCCTTGATTGAAGGAAAATTCTGGTCCCCATGAAGAAGGACCACTGTCACAGGTACATGCTATAAATCTTTACTGAAGGCTTTCCACGGGGACCTATGGTCATTTACTAGAGGTATTGTGCATTAGTGAAGTGGAAATACCCAAACCTTTGGAGAATTACTAGACTTTGGCTCTGAATGGAAGCTAATTCCTGGGGACCCAAAATGCCAGTGTAGTCAGGTGATAGATGGGAGTATTAGCTCAAGTCCAATTTAAAATGAGCCAAGTTTGGGCACCTGGGTGGCTCAGTTGGTTAAGTGACTGCCTTCGGCTCAGGTCATGATCCTGGAGTCCCGGGATTGAGTCCCGTATCGGGCTCCCTGTTCAGCAGGGAGTCTGCTTCTCCCTCTGGCCTTCCTCCCTCTCATGCTCTCTGTCTCTCATTCTCTCTCTCTCAAATAAATAAATAAAATCTTTAAAAAAATAAAAAATAAAAAATAAAATGAGCCAAGTTAGTCCTTAGACCCACCTTGTGGTTATGTGACCAGCTCCTATATGTATAATTAGGATAGAGACTTGGCAACGGTCAGAATCCCTATATTGGCTCTGATTCATAGGATTTGGACTATTATTATATAAAGGGCCAAGAGAAAGCTCCTGGAACTTTTCCCTCCCTGCAAAGATAGGATACCAAAAGCAATACTGCATCACAGGGGGAATTTCAGATATTAATGCTATCATCAAATATTTGAATGAAGCAAAAGTGGTGAAACCTATAATATCCATATCCTACTCAATGATTTCACCTGTGGAGAAATCAGGCAGATATTGGAGAATGAACATGGATTACTGTAAGATTAATAAAGTGGTCATTTCAAGGGAAGCTGCTATCCCAGATGTAATATCTTCATTGGAACAAACATGGGCCTTGCCACTTCATATGCAGCTCTTCCTGATCGAGCCAGAAGTACACCTTCAGAGACCTCTCTTAGGTCTCCTGCTCTCTGCAGGAGTATGGTCTGCAAAGACCTTGATCTTTTTGACATTCAGTAAAATAATTGCATTGGTCTACTATATTGATGACATTTGCTTATTAGATATAGCCAACTGAAAGTAGCAAGGATTTTAAATGCCTTAGTAAGACGTATGTGAGTTAGAAGGTGCCAAATATACAAAAATGTAGGGGGCCACCTCAGTGAACCGCCTGAGGGCTCAGTGGTTTGGAGCATGTGGAGATATCTCCTTCCAGGTGAAAGATAAATTGCGGCACCTTCCATCACCTGCCAAGAAAAAAGATGCTCGATGCGCCTTTTTAGGTTTTGTAGGTAACTTACATCACATTTGAGCACAGACTTCAACCATTTAAAGAGCTGCCTGTAAGACTGCCAATTCTTAGAGACCAGAGTAAGAGAAGGCTCTGGAACAAGTTCCGTCTGTAGCACAAGCTCCACTATCACTTTGGCTCTATGATTAAGCCTATCTGATGGTATACTCAGTAGCAAATAAGGTGCTGCATGGAGACCCTGGCAAGCAGCACAGGGAAAAATCACAGTGTGCATCTCCAAGATCCTGGAATCTCTCCATCTCCATCTATTCATATACTTATGTACATCTATATATACTTACATTTATGTCTAATACAGATAACTACTCTCCTCTTAAGAAACAGCTTCTTGGTCTGGTTTTCTACTGGGCCTTGGTAGAGACAGAACACTTAACAGTGGACCATCAGGTGACTGTATGGGTTGAGTATACCTTCACAGACTGCATTGTTTGAGCCACACAGCCCTCAGATGGGAAGCAGCAACCACAGCAATCTATCATCAGATGGAGATGATATAAAAATTGTGTATAAGAGATGATGCTTGGGCAGGTCCTCAAGATATGAGTAAGTTGCAAAAGCAGGACTCCTTCAACATCAAGAAATGTTGCATTGCCTCTCAAATTCATACCTATGGCCTCCTGGGGTATTTCCAATGACCAGTTGTCTGAGGAAAAAAACAAACAAACAAACAAAACCTCAAGTCTGGTTTCCAAAGGGGTCTTCACAACATGACAGTTCTAATTGAAAGTGGATAAATATAGTACCAGAGTCCCACAGGGTAGCCCTGATCACCATTAGTGAAAGACATCTTCTCAATGGACAAGACCTTAAGCAATTCATCTGGTTGTTCACTCTGTCTGGAGTGAGAGGGCAAGAAGTACATATCTCTGTGATTCCTGGGCAGTTACTAATGGTTTGGCTGAAGGGTCAGGAACTTGGAAGGAATAGAATGAGAAAATTGGTGATAAGGAGTCTGGGGAAGAAGTTGTGAATAGGGAGCAAGAGCTGTTTGTGAGCAAGAACGGCATGACATCCCACCCAGGTCCTTCTCTCCCTGTCCCCTGCTGAGCCAAAGCTTTAAATGAGGCTGGATGGGGAGCAGCCAATGTGGACACCCTTAGGGCACTAGAAAGAAACTTGTAGCTGTGGAAGGAAATAAAAGTTACGTCTCCTCTTGGTAGTTGGACAATGCTGGGCTCAGAATTACAGCTTAAAGGGAGACAGGTGCCCTGGGAAGGCCACACCCATGATACCCAAGGACAGTGTCTGCCTAAGACGAGGCATAACAAGAACCATCACAGCAGACTTTTTTCTTTATAGTTATCAATAAACTAACTCTAAAATTTATATAGAAAGCTGAAGGAACTAGAAGAGCTGAAACAATTCTGGAAGGAAAGGCAAGGATTGGGGACATTTTGTCTTTTTGCCTTGGCCTACCTTTTAAGATTTTTCTCTATATCATCGGCAGTTTAACTAGGATGCACCTAGATGTGGTTTTCTTGTATTTATCCTGAATAATGAGTTGCTATATTCTTTTTAAATCAAATCTGGTCATTTTTATCCCATATTTGTTCAAACATTCTTTTCTCTTTCATTCTCTTTTTTTCTGTTATTCCAGTTACATGAATATTAACCTATTTGATATCCCATTGGAGTTTTGTTCTCATGTTTTCAATCTTTTTCTCTTTGCTTCCATTTCAATGATTTCTATTGACCTGTTTACAATTTCAATGGTCCTTTTTTTTTGTTTGGTCTGCTGTTAACCCCCCTGCCCACCCCCACCCTGGTAGATATTGTTATTCCAAACATATTCATCAGTTCTCGGTTTTCCACTTGTTCTTTTTCCAAAGGCTTCAAATTATTTCTCGAAATTCTTCATCTCAGTATATCTATGCTTTTCTAAGGATTTTTTAACATATTTATTACAGCTATTTGAAAATTTTGTTTGATCATTCCTACATCTTCATTATCTATATGTTTGTATTTTATGACAGATGGTTCCTGTTAACTGCGTTGTTCTGTTTTCTTGCATATCTTTTTATTATTTTTTATTGTACATTGGACATTGCATCTAAAGACTGTGTATTTTATTTGTTCCTTTTTTAGCACAAAGAACACCACTTTCTTCTATTAACGTTAGGTAGCTAGGGTGAAATGGGGTAAAAAGCTGTTCAACTTGATTTGGTCAAAGGCTAAATTGGTTTGGAAGGAGGTGGCTTTAATTCCTCTAGCAGAACTTTGGAATTAGAACACCAGGAATTTAATAGATCTTTCTCTGTTTGTCAGCCCCATGTGTGTACTGTGAAAGCACTGATATTTTTGATGTTATCAGAATTTGAATTGGGTAGTAGTTGGTTATGATTTTGGTTAGACTCCCTTCATCTCTAGCTTCCACTGGTTTGACATTGAGTTAGTTCTCTCCCTATAGTAGGGACCCGCACATCACAAGACTGGAGGACCATGAAGACTACATATCTGTGAGACTGTGAGACCATGAGACTTCAAGACTGTGGGAATGCAGATCAGAAGGCTGTGGAGATTTTCCACTTTCTGGCCCCACCCCAGCTTCTCCCGACTCATCAGAATTCCTATGTAAGAGCATTACTTGGCAAAAAGAATTGTCTCTGCTTTTGAGGCTCCAGCAGTTTCAAATCCAGCCTGCCAATGCTTGGGCTTGTTAAAAGGTAGCTGGTTTCTTCTTTCTCCAAGCAAACACGGTGCAGGCTTGATTCTCTACCAGCCTTGCTGCAACCCTCAGCAACTCTTCTAAGTATAAAAACATGAGCTGTCCCTTTCTTGTGTAGAAAAGGTTTGCTTCCCTGGACTTTAGTTCTTTTAGATTTCTTGGTATCCAAAGATCTTCACTAGTTTTAAAGAAATTTATGATCTTTTTGTTGTTGTTGCCTGGAGATTTCTTATGGTTTTGGTGAGAGTGAGGGCTATCTAAAAAGACTATCTATCTATCTATCTATCTATCTATCTATCTATCTATCTGGCCCATAGATATGGAATGTCCATGCTTAAGCACAGAGAAATACCTTTATTAAGGTAAAGGTCAGATGCTGAAATTAATAAAAATTAATTTTAAAAACTAAAAGCTATAGAAAATCACCATTAATCCCCCTACTTCCTTTTTAAGTATTTATACTGAGGGGTAAAATTATCACTGATTTGAGACCTCAATCATAATCATTATTGACATTTTGGTGAATATAACTTAAGATATTTCCTCACTGGATTTTGTTTTTGCTACTTCTTATATGGACATAACCATATGTACATATAATCACATCTCTATTTTTATTCAAAAAAGAGAATAATATAACACATATTGCTCTTTAACTTGCTCTGCTCACTATTACCCTTCCAGATCGAAATATATAGATTTTTGTTCTTAATTGCTGCAGAGAATGCCATTGCCCTGGCAAGCCATAATTTGTAATAGTCCTCTACTGAGCACATTTACATTGCTTCCATTTTTCACTGCATTTAATATTCTTATAATTATATATTTAAACATCCCTAAAAGAAGGATTTATAAGATGTAAAATATAGGTTTTAACAGGTAAAAGGGCAGTTTTGTAAGTTCAAGGAAAAAGATGAAGCTAGTGCATTTGATTTAATGTTCTGGCTTTCATGTTTTCTACCTAGTAGTTATTCATATAAATGCCTTAATCATTGTTTATATGCCTGCAGGTAAGCTTTCTGTTTGACCAAAAGTTTTGGTTTCTAAAGTATTTAAAACATAATCTAAAATGCTTGAAATGTTACAGTCAAGTACAGTAGGAAAGGGCCATTATGAGGTATATGTGGCCTTGAATCCCAGGTCCGCCATGCACCAGCTGTGTGTAACTTCTTTGAGCATGTAAAGTGAACATAGTGACAACTCTGAGCTTCACAGATGTTGTAAGGATAAAAGGAGAATGTTTGCAAGGCACTTAGACACTTCATAGGCATATACTCCGTAATTTGTAGCAACTATCATTATCTTTCTGGAAATGTTGATCCCAATGGAAAGAGGGTGAGGACCAGAAGAAAATTAAATTAAAAAATAAATGATTAACAACTAATACCTGACTAGAGATAAAAATCAGTGTTATAATACATAAGAAGGATACATCAAGATAATGAAATACCAGTTTTACTTCCACATTTCTGAGGTGGTTAAAATGAATACCAAGGAAACTAGATTGGAAAAATGGGTAATCCATCCCTTTCTGGATAGGGAAGACCATTTTTAAAAGACTTAGATAAAGAAAAGAAGTTTTAGGAAAAAAATACACTTTCCAAACAGGAGAGTAAAGCTTTTGGTCTCAGAGAAAGCTGATGGCTGGAAAAATAGTAGACAATTTAAAAAGCAACAATGTCCTTACATACAGGGCTAGTTTTGTTCACTAAATACCAAAGCAAACAAACGAACAACCTCAGTTTCATATTGTTCTGGTCAACTAAGCTACAGAAAACCAAGCCAAACAAATAAATTGCATTCTTTCCCCTTTTTATGACATAGAATTGATCCAGATTTAAATCCAATTCATAGTAATTTTCTGCAAAATTACTAGTGCTCAGTGACTATACTTCAACAGTCTTCCTGTAGAGAGCAGAGTCTCAGTTGCTTGAGAAATGGAACTTCCTTTTTTAAAAATTTTTTTAATTATGTTATGTTAATCACCATACATTACATCATTAGTTTTTGATGTAGTGTTCCATGATTGTTTATAAGGCCATGTGGGAACACTCCTCTGGGATGCCAGGTGACAGGGAGAGATGGGGACACATCACCTACCGGCCATCTCCTCTTAGGTAAGAAAAACACCTCAGATTTTCAGCTCTCTGCTTTTGCCCACTGGAGCCCATGCTCCTCAATTGCTCCCACCAAGCCTAAGGAAGGGAGGGAGGACTTCTAAGGAACCCCCACCCCCACCACCCACTCGGCTGTCCTCTATGATGCATAGCTATGATTTGCATTTCACCAACAGACTAATTAGTTGCTAATGGAGGTGACAAACTGAACTATGGGGAAAAAAATACGGGTAGCAACTCCACCCGGCTCCCTTTAGTGGGAGCAGGAGAAGGATATCAGAATCTAGCCTTCTACTTGCACCAGATGTCCCCTTGCACATCCAGATACAGCGATGCAGAGAACGGTGAGTGTTGCAAGGATCCACTAATGAGCCCGCAATGCAGACCCAGCCACTGCAAGCAAATGTCGTGATCCCTCCCACTCAGCCTCATTCTCTGCGTGGCAAACACAGCAACCACCACTCAGTGACCGTGCTGTTACTGAATTTCTCTGTACATGAAGAATAAATAATAAATTAGCTGTAACCATGGAAATATGGCCTGATACCTTAAAAAAAAGTCTTTCTCTGCAAGGGTTAGCATGCATGGTCCCTCTTTGTATTGCACCCTCTGCATCCAGTGGTTTGGATAGCCCAAGAACAGGAGCTTTTAACCAAGCTAGATTTTATTCAAATATCCTTGGGAGTCCTGTCTCACAGTGTTTGGGAAACTTTTTTTTTTTTTTAGAGATGGGGAAAGAGAGGGAGAGAGATGTGTGGGGGAAAGGCAGAGGGAGAGGGAAGGAGAGAATCTCAAGCTGACTCCATGCCCAAAGCGGGGTTCTATCTCACTACCCTGAGATCATGACCTGAGTTGAAATCAAGAGTCTGATGATTAACCAGCTGAACCACCCAGGTGCCCCAACAGTGTTTGGGAAACTTTTAAAATAAAGCAGGGAACATCACATTATTTCCATAGGTGTTGTTTTAGGCCTAATCAGTAGGCTAGGGAAGAAACCCCCATAATGATAAAAATTACACAGAAAACAGACAGACACACATACAGTCAACTGTTATTTCTTTGTTATTCAGGGATATACTTGCACAATATATGTGTTGTGCTTTTCTTCTTCACCTTATACTATCCATTAGCTACTCTACCAGAGAATATACTAAAATTAAAAAAGAAATGGGCAGAGTTATATTTCATTAGGTGTCGAAGGTGCCCTGAGCACAAAGTGAAAAATTGAAAAAAAGTTACTGTACACCATTGTGTTAGGCAGAGAGGGAAGGTCAGGAACCTGAAAAGCCTCTGCTTTTGTTCAAAACAAATTGGTGTGTATTGTTCTCATTAAGATTTTCTTTTTAATTATAAAATGCTAACAGTTGTATAACATCCTTAATTCATTTATGTGTTCATTCAACCAATCAACCAACATTTATTAAGTGTGTGTGTGTGTGTATGTACCCAGCACTATGCTTAGAACAAGGAATTCAGGACTAGGATACTGCCTGCCTTTTGGGGTTCACAGCCTGGGAAAGGAACCCAGACGAACAGCTCTAGTGAGTTGCAAGCCCTGGGCAATATTCAGAGATTGCGTCTTACAACAAATGTATGCAGAAGGTTTCTGAACTATATTATATAAGTGAGGACACTACGGCTCAGAGACATGAAGCCATTTACTTGGGGACATTCAGCTACTAACTGGAAAGGTAAGATGCAAGCCAGCCTCTGTGACTCCAAAGCACGCTCTTCCCACTCTGCCGCAGGGCCTCTAGTGGGAGACAGGAAGGTTGACTCACCGCACAGTGCAGCCCAGGGGGAGATGGACAAAAAGAGTTCTGTGGCACAAGGCACTTTATCTTCCTCCCTCTAAAATGGCATAGGCAGGTTGATCAGAAGGAAAGTCAATACTATGACTGCTTGTTTTTGTATTTCTGCCTGACATTCCAGATAAAAGGCTTTAATTCTGAGTATCTTGGAGAACACAAAGGCTTGGAGCTCTGAAGCATTGATTCAATAAGCGCTTCTAATTAAATGGTTTAATAGGCAATCCTTACCTAGTAAGACTCATGAAAAATTTACATATGCCTTCAGTGCCCCACCCGCTCTCTCCCAGCAGATCCTGTCTTTTCCAAGAGCAAATGGACTGAGTTCTCCCCAGCTCGGGAGCCTTCGATGTTTGTGCTCTCCTAGCTTCTTTTCTTCTGATCTAGTCCCCTCAAAGGCCAACATTTCCAACCCACTTCTGCTCCATTTTCTCCACTGGAGGAACAGTTCTTTGTTAGTCCAGCGTCTCTTGCCTGCATCTTCAACATCCTCCTCCCTTGGCTGGCTGGAGGAAATTCAGTCCGTAAACATGCAAAAGTCTCTTCCATTTAAAAATAAAAAAGAAAGCAAAACAGAAACAGAACAAAACGCTCTTTAACTTTCTATCACCCTTTTTCTATTGCTTGTCTTCCTTTTTTTCTCAATTCTGGGATGCTTTATCTGTATATGCTGTGTTCAGTTTCTCACTTTTAATTCACTTCTCACCCACTTGTGTTGTTGCCTCTGGCCCTTAAAAACAAACAAACAAACAAACAAACAAACAAAAAACCTCTGAATCATTGTAGAACTTTATTTTTTTACTCATTTATTTACTCATTTACTTTTTATATATAGGTATATAAAGTATCACAAGTCCATGAAAATCTCAAGTCCATGATTCCAAATGCATAGGACATCTTTAGCTCCTGACTTTTACTGGTGCTTTTTGCTGTGTATGATCCTGCTGATGCTTGCCTTCCATGACATGTCCTTTTGCTCCCTTTTAACTCAAACCATCATTTCTTCGTCGTATTTCAGAGTGCTTATGCAGTGCTTATGCATCTTGCCCAATTTGCATAGGGTTTCCCTGAGTCTGGTCTTCAAGCCATTGGTTTCTTCTCTCTACACACTACCCTTGGACGTTCCTTATTGATTCTGATGGTATGAATAATTATAAGTTGATGACACTCTAATATTTAGCTTTATCAAGCTTCAGAATCATTTGTTCAATTGCCTACTACAATTACAATCTTCATGTCTCATAAGCACATCAAAGTCAATATGCATCAAGTTGAATTTTACACCATCTCCCTACATGAATTCCTCCCCCTTGTTTGATAATTCAGGTATCCATGTGGTTCTGCGCTCAACACTGAAAACCTAGGGTTATTGTGGTCCCATCCCTCCTTGTCCTTTATCTACCCCCTCTCCATTATACACATCTTCTAAAGGGGTTCCCAAATCCTGTTTACTCTAGCTCTCAAATATCTACCCAATTTATCTCCTTTTAATTTTGTGATCACCTCTTTCCTGAACTACCACAGTAGTCTCTGCATGAATACCTCTGTCCTTGTTCTTTGCAGTGACAAGAAAGTGGTTTATCCAAAATATAAAACCAACCATGTCTCAGCACTGCTGAAAATCCCTCACCAGCTTCCTCCCATCTATGGGATAAAGCCCAAACTCCTAAGTGAGGCACAGGATGCCCTCCCTGCCCTGCCTCCCGTATCCCTCTCCCACCTCCACCCCACCACTCTCCTTACTTATGCTTTATGCTCCAGCAACAATAAATTACTTAAAATTTCCTGCCTATGCCCCACTCTCATCTATCTTTATACTCTTCCTTTGCTTGGAATATTTATCTCCATTTTCTTTGCCTGGATAAGCCCTACTCAATATTCACGATTCAGATTCAGCATTGCTTCTTCCAAAAGCCATTTTTCAACCCCAAATCTGTCCTAAGTTATTATTTCCTGTGCTTCTATAGCTATCTCTATCATAGTATCTATCACATTATTTTGAATTTTCTGTGTAGCTGTCATCTTTCCACCTAAAATAAAGATCTGAGGACATTGACTATTTTTAATTAATTGCTTATTTTTGCAGCCTACCACAAGGGCTTGCCTGTAATAGGAACTTTATGCTGAAATATCCATTAAAGCTTCACTGAAATGTCCATTGCAGCTTTGGTCCTGAGGAATTTGTTCTTCTGTGTTTTTGTTGTTAGAAACAAGTCTAGTTCTGTAGTCTAACTGAACCAGATGGAAGATTCACAACATTCCCAAAACAACATACTGTTCCTTTGATTATTTTTGCAATAATCAAAAACATCATAGCTGGTTTGCTATGAGTTTCCTATTTGGAATCTCTATTATCTCTCCTCCTTAGGATTATTTTGAGATGCCCCCAATGATGCCTATGGCAGACTTCTCCAAGGGAAAACAACAAAAACTACCACAGAACTTTATCCATTATTAATGCTTTGAGGGAAAACAAAGAAATTTATACTGAGTAATAGGTTAAAACATTATAGAAAAATCTCTTTAATATTTGCTACTATCCTTTTACTTCATAATTAAGGTAGCCAGTTTAAGAATCTCTAGAAATCCAGGGATGGCTGGATGGCTCAGTCAGTTAAGCCTGAGCCTTTGGCTTAGGTCATGATCCCAGGGTCCTGAGATTGAGTACCGCATCTGGCTCCCTGCTCAGCGGGGAGTCTGCTTTTCCCTCTCCCACTCCCCCTTCTTATGCTCTCTCTCTCTCCCTGATAAATAAAAAAAAAATCTTTAAAAAAAAAGAATCTCTGGAAATCCAGATGGTAGCTACATTTTTGCCAAAAGTTTCCCATTCAATGCCCCAAACACACATAATATATACTCCTGAATTTTAGTACTAGTATCATTTTATATGACAGTGATTAGTGATTATTTTTAGAGCCTCAAATAATAAAACCTCATTTTGTGTAATGATGAGAATTTTACAAATGGTTTGCAAATACATTATCTCAAGCTTTAACAGAGCCCTTAAATAGATATTGATATACCTATTTTATAGCTGTAAAGATGAGAATCTATTGAGGATATTAAGCGAATGTGTTTTATTCCCTCCATTTAGTCATATTTCTATATAGTGTTATGCCATTATAATTTCCGAAAAAGAAAAGGGATGGATGGCCCACTGGGAAGAAAGAGGCCGTGCTGTGGAGTGAAGCCACAGCAAAAATGACTGAACAAGAGAAGAGCCCATCCTTCCTGGACGTGGGCAATTCCTGAGATGAAGAAGGAGATACAGTGCAGAAGCTGACAGAGAGACCAGGTTGTCATGGCGTCCCTCCTTTTGAGCTAAAATTCCACAAGAAAAAATGTGAGATGTCATTGAGAGAAAAGTCAGGGGCAGAGAGGCTTTTGGCCTATTGACTATTTGAGACTCTGAAAAAGACTTGTCTCTTGGATAAACCTCTGCCCTGATACGGAGCTACATGAAGGATGGTCAGATTCAGATTCCATAGGCTGTGCAAGTCTGCAGTTCCAGCAAGGTTAACATGGGACTGGGTCAGCAGAGAGGGCTATGAGAGCCAGGAGAGGGAAGGTCATGGACTCACCAGGCACAGACCTAGCTGCCGACACTTGCCGAGCACGTAGTACACAGGTATGCAGGTGACACCTCTGGAAAGACCCTATAAGACACAAAGCAGAACAAAAAGCTGAGAACATATATACGGACCCCTCCACTGGAGGATCATATATTCCCCTTCTCCCAGATGCTATCTTAGAAAAGAGCAGGGGAAGAAGAAAAGAATTCTTTGGTTTGCAGATGAGTTTTCATGTACAATACTGAGGCATGATTAATAGAAGAAAAAAAAGTTGGATTAATTAAAATTAAAAAGTCCTTCTCTGCAAAAGACATTATAGGAGAATTAAAACACAAGCCATGGTTTTGGAGAAAATATTTCCAAACCCAAATTTGACAATGCACATGTATTGAACATATAGAAACAACCCTTAAAACTCAACAATAAACAAACACTTCAGTTAAAAAATGGACAAAAGATATGAACTGAGGACTCACCAAAGAACATATGGAGATGGCAAATAACCATATGAAAATATGAACATCAGATGACATTAGGGCATTGTGAATTAAAGCCACAAGATACCCTGTACACACATTAGAATGATTAAACTTCAAACCTGACATCAAATACTGATGAGAATGCAGGGCAACAGCAATTCTCATTTATTACTGGTGGGAATGCAAAATGGTACCAGATTTTGGAAGACAGTTTGGCAGTTTCTTATGAAGTTATATATAGTCTGACCATATAATCTAACAATTATGTTCTTATTTACTCAATTGATATTTCAAATTCAGGTTCACACAAAAACCTGCATACAAATGTTTTTTGTTTTAAGATTTTATTTATTTATTTGAGAAAGAGAGAGGGTACAAGCAGGGGGAGCGATAGGCAGACGGAGAGGGAAAAGCAGGCTCCCTGCTGAGCAAGGAACCTGATTCGAGCCTCGATCCCAGGACCCTGGGATCATGACCTGAGCCGAAGGCAGACACTTAATCGACTGAGACACCCAGGCATCCCAAATGTTTATAGCAACTTTATTCATAATCACCCAAACTGGAAGCAACCAAGATGTTCTTTAGTGGATGAATAGATAAACTGATGGTGGTACATCCATACAGTGCAATATTATTTGGTGGCAAAAAGAGATGAGCTATCAAGCCAAGAAAAGACATGGGTGAAACATAAATGCAGTGAAGAAACCCAACAGAAACTACCTTAACCACATGATCAAGGTCAGCATCAACAATGATAAATCATGGGCGCCTGGGTGGTTCAGTTGGTTAAGTGGCTGCCTTCGGCTCAGGTCATGATCCTGGAGTCCCTGGATCGAGTCCCGCATCCGGCTCCCTGCTCAGCAGGGAGCCTGCTTCTCCCTCTGACCCTCCCCCCTCTCATGTGCTCTCTGTCTCTCTCATTCTCTCTGTCTCAGATAAATAAATAAAATCTTTAAAAAAAAAAAAACAATGATAAATCATGTTGATAGTGTAAACTCTTGATATTGTGTAATGAGAATGGCATTTTACCTCTGTTCTTTCTCCCCAAAACCCATGTCACCAGTCTAATTATGAAAAAGACATAAGACAAATTCCTGCAGTGGGGAATCCTATAAAATACCTTACCAATTCTCCTCAATACTATTATAGCTATCAAAAACTAGGAAAGTCCAGGAAACTGTCACAGCCAACAGGAGCCTAAGAAGACATGATGATTAAATGTAATTGATATCCTAGATAGGATCCTGGAACAGAAAAAAAAATTAGGTAAAACTAAAGAAATAAGAATGAACTAGCGACATTAGTTAATAATAGTGCATGTTGTGGGGTGCCTGGGTGGCTCAGTCAGTTAAGCGTCTGCCCTCAGCTCAGGTCATGATCCCAGGGCCCTGGGATCGAGCCCCGCATCAGGCTCACTGCTCAGCGGAGAGCCTGCTTCTCCCTCTCCCTCTGCCTGCCACTCTATCTGTGCTCTCTCTCTCTCTGTCAAATAAATAAATAAAATCTTTAAAAAATAAAAATAACAATGCATGTTGTTTAATTATAATGAATATACCATAGTAAAGTAAAATGTTAATAGTAGGGAAAACTGAACACAAGGTATATGCTAACTCTTTCTATTATCTATTCAATTTTTATGTAAATCTAAAACCTTTCTAAAAAATAAAATCAATTATTGGGGTGCCTGGCTGGCTCAGTCAGTAGAGCATGCAACTCTTGATTTCAGGGTCATGAGTTTGAGCACTGGGGTGCAGAGATCACTAAATAAATAAATAAATAAATAAATAAATAAATAAATAAATAAATAAATATTTTTTAAAAAATAAAATCAATTAGTAAAAAAATAACTTCAAATAATTTGATCAGACTAAAATATCATATTTTACTAAATTTAATTTCTGAATTCTCCTCATGTTCTCCTCAGCTAGAACATAATGCCATATTTTTTAACCAAAAATAAAACACACTCTTCTTCCAAGCAAGCTACATTATGCTTATGACAAATCCTCTTAAATATGTGAAATAGTAAATTTCAGATAGTCTGAAAAAGCCATGTCATATATTTCAGGAGGATGGTACAGAGAGCCATAGTGTGGACACAGAACATGCAAGATATATAGTGAAGACAATGAGTCAATTTCATTTCTGTAATGGTTCAAAGAACCATACTCAGGAATGAAATGAGAACAATGTGAACTCAATTATTCACATCAGGAGAATCTTTATTGCTGTATCTTTTATGAGCTTTGTCCAGGGTCTTTTGGTCACTGCAGATCAAAAGCTTAAAGGTCTCACCTGTAATTTAAATTGTTATGGTTTGTTACTATTTTATAATCTAAAGGCTAAGAAAAGTATAATTAGTTCATTTTACAACAGTAAATTTTTAACACTGCAGCAGTTAATTATCCAATATCTGAAATATCTTCCTACTTTCAAATTCTGACTGTCTGTACTTATTTCAGACCATGAATAGAAAAAGCAGAGAAGACAAAACTTAAAATTGTTAAATTGCCTATTACTATTTACAAAGGGAAGTGTTATACAATTAGCCAAAACCATGCTTAATGAGTAGCTGTGCAAATTCAAAAGGTAGTTGGAGGATATTATGAATACAATAATATTAACACTATGAATGAAGTACAATAAAGTTAACTCCATATTAAACTTGTAAAATATGATTCCACATATATGTAAACAAAAATGGTACAAGATATTTAGAATAATACATATTTATTCAATGATGGAAATTTCCTTTCAATAAATACACATTCCTGGCTTTTATGAAAATAGATAAATAATTACATAACTCTAGTTGATTTAGTATAACGGCTGATTACAAGTTGGAAATAAAGCTAAGAGACTTGGCTTTTAACAAACAGACCACATTTGCTTTTCAAGTAAGGTGCTCTTGAGTTAAAAGACTAATAGATAAAGAAGATGTAGTGCATATATACAATGGGATATTACTCAGCCATCAGAAAGGATGAATACCCACCATTTGCATCGACATGGATGGAACTGGAGGGGATTATGCTAAGTGAAATAAGTGAAGCAGAGAAAGACAATTATCATATGGTTTTCACTTATATGTGGAACATAAGGAATAGCATGGAGGACATTAGGAGAAGGAAGGAAAAAATGAAGGAGGGTGGAATCAGAGGGGGAGACAAATCATGAGAGACTATGGACTATAGGAAACAAACTGAGAGTTTCAGAAGGGAGAGGGGTGAGGGGATGGGTTAGCCCAATGATGGGTATTAAGGAGGGCACATATTGCACGGAGCACTGGGTGTTATATGCAAACAATGAATCATGGAACACTACATCAAAAACTAATGATGTACTGTATGGTGACTAACATAACGTAATTAAAAAAAAAAAGAAAATAATATTAAGTCCATGAAAACTCATTCAGCAGATTTAATTTGTCAAAAACTTACTTATATCCCCCTACTCAAATAGACTATGGGGTGAACAGTCAAATAAATTATAGAGGTAAAATGGAGACACAGAAACCCAGGAGCTGAAACTAAATTAAAAAATCAAGGAAAAGGAAAAATATCATTTGCCAATGTGTACCACTGTGAAATGAAATCATTTCATATATTTGGGAAGTCCCAGCCCATATACTTTTCCCACAAATTCAACAAATCCTCCTCCTCAATGTAAGCTTACCTGTCACAGGTACTCATATTATGGTTTTCACTGTCCATTTTTCTCCAGGAATTATTAACTTCTAAAAGGATTAATTACATTACATGTCAGGATATAGTAAAAGCAGATGAAAATCACATACTTTAAATCTCTAGACTATGTATATCAGAATCACCTGAGTTGCCTATTGCATATGTGGATTCTTACCATTCTTGATATACCAATTCTGATGGCAGAGACCCAGAATCTACCTTATCAATGAGCATCCAAGTTGATTCTTGGCACACTAATATTTATGAACTTTGCTTCAAGCTAATATATTTGATTATAGTATAAGATAGCTGAATCACTATATTGTACACCTGAAACTAATATTACACTATATGTTAACTAATAAGAATTTAAATAAAACTTTGGAAAAAGACATAAAACTACTGAATAGGAGCTAAAAGTGGTAACAAACAAAATATAAAGGTTTAATGAGCTGACAACTGAATTTGTTTCTTCACAAAGTTAAATGAGATTTTGTCTAAAAACATCACAATACAAATTAAGTAATAGTGATATAGATCAAATCCCAAATGTTTTCAGACTGGCTGAAGATAGTCTGCATTTGAAAATATCCTTCTTTCCTTCTTTCTTTTTTTTTCTTTCTTAAGAAAAAGCAAAACAGTCTCATATTTGAACTGGCGTTGAGATCAGAAAAATATAAAAGCACCATATCTATATTAAACAACTGATTGCTTTCCTTTTATTCTTATCCCAAGCAAGCTTTGTCTTTGGTAATGATAATTATTCAGAGGAAAATAAAGCAGGGTAAGGGGAAGAGAAAGAGGTGAGTGGGGAAGTCTATTTTATACAGGTGGTCAGCAAGTATTTAATCTTATAAATGCATAGAAATAAATACTTTAATTGGTCTTACCATATTTCTTGTGTTGTTTACTCAACACTGGTAGTTTCATCAGTGTTAGAAATATATATCAACTGTTACCATTCTGAAACTAATAAATTTTGATGAATTGATTTTCAAATAGTTCAGAAACATAATTTAAACAAGCATGTGCTGTTATTTTACATGTTCTTAATTTTAAAATATAAATCACGTTTCTGAAGTGGTCAATAGAAGGCACTCAAGAGTTTACCTCTTTTCAATTCCTAAGGAGCTAATTATTCAAGAAGAAAGAAATAAAAAACAGATCTCCATATATCTTTGAGGTCAGAGCCTTTCAAAATCAATGTCTGACAGGAACAAGCCAAACAAAAAGGGTACCACAGAGACAAGAATCCTAAGACATACACACACAAGTGAGAATCATGCTTGTCCCTCTAAACTTAAGTGACAGCCTGGTCCAAAAAAGATCTATGCAGGAGTGAGAGACTCTGAGACCCAAATCTTTACAACTGACCAATCCTTGCTCTACCCTCCAAATGCTCCAAAGTCCACTTCCCTGCTTCAGAATTAATAACCCATAGGCACCAATCAGAAGCACGATTTTCACAGGTACTGAAGGGTTTCCATTCTGTCCTGTTCAGAGCGACCATTGTAGGTCTGCTTCAATCAGAATTTGAAATGTGCCATTATTCCATATGAGTGCTTTTTTATTCATTTCCCTTTAGCTCCTAAATTACTTTTTGACATCGCCCTTTCAAAAACTTGATTTAATATTGGCTTCAACTGTGTGAGTTACCTTTCAATCAAAAGATATTTCCATTTTATATTTGTTTGACCTGGTTCTACTGGGGCCCCAAACTGCCTTGCTTTGTGTTGAGGCATCTCAACCTCTATCCTTTCCTACATTCATGTCTTCTTTGGGAAAAACAACCCTGTTACAGCCCTGAACACAATTCCAGTTTGCTTTTCCCTCCTACCCAGAGAAATACAAGAAAGAGCCACTAGACCGGCACTTATTATATTTTCCTTCATTTCACAGTAACTATTTTCTAGGCTTTTACAAAAATCCTATTTATCGTTATGTATATTCACGGTAACAATTAAAAAAAATAGAGAGGGAAGAAAGATAATTTTCCTCTTCTTCCAACCACATCATGTAAGCAATGATAATATTTTAGTGTGTATCTCTCCATTCTTACCTCGAGGCTTTGGCAAACGTATACAAATATAGATTTATATATTTGACCTTTACTCTTACGTGGTTTTCTAGATGTGGCTTGTTTTCTAAAATGTATTTGCACTGGAATTGGAACTTGTTCAAGTATTGTTTTTTCTTATTTTTCTTCATGCTTTTGCATGTTTTCATTGAAATCACACCCTGGGGACTTTGCTTCAGCTATTAGCCGACCTGCCAGTGCCTTCCTGTCGAGCTATGTCCGGGCTGAACTGAGGCTGCCTGCCCTCTGGGATATCCAAGCATCCTTTGGCCTCCTCGTCAGCTTTTCTTTTCTCTAAGAGTTTAAAGTGACTGGATCCAATTCAATGAGCAGGTGTTAATGATTGCTACTGTGTGGCAACTGTCCCTTTGTAGGACTCCTGGAACATTGGCTTCAGAGGGACTTTGCTGTAGCAAGAAAAGGATTCTAGAATTTGTGGAACAAGCAGGATGTACTGGCGAATTACTCATGTGGACCCAAAACATCTTAGTGCTGATCTACTGAAACTTTTTTTTTCCTGTTACTTCATATGGTTTAACTGGTCATTTCTTAGAGCTAGAAAATCACTGCAGGCTGATTTTTACCCACAAATGATGTGTTCTTCCAGAGCAACTTTGCTGTGCAATTAGCTAGGTGAATGATATATGTAAAACAGACTGGGCAGCCACTGGGTGGCAGCAGAAATTTGAAAAATATACAGCATGAATCTACTTTCTTTATTGTTTTATCTTATCTCTTACTGTTTAGCATACTAAAAGACATTATTTTCAACAAAATGTCTTTTGACAGACAATATTCACTAGCTTGTCTCTCTAATGTAAACTAGCATATTCAACTATGAAAAAAATATATAAAACATTAAACCTTATGACCCAATATTCTATGAATATAATACACATTTTTAATACTACTCAGGATGACTTTAGATGGGTTTAAGTTATTTTCCTGATCATTAAAAGCTGCCATTACTTTTAATAGTTTTAAAAATCTGCTAACAGAAGTCTTACATATTCAAAGAAGAAATGCTGATGAATTTAGAAAAGACAAAGAATAATATTACTCAAAATCTCCAAACCTAAATTAACCATAGTCACTTTCATATATATATATGAAGTTTATTAATTCAATCACTTCATATAATTTTATATATATATAATTTTTGATGTGTACTTGTTTTTTTCAAATAATAAAGTCTTTTTTTACATAATGCTTTAAACTGCTAGGTTTTTTAATATAGTGTGAATTATGTGCCTGTCTCATTAAATATCCATTTACAATGTTATATTTAGAAATAGAATAATATTCCCTCACTTGGCTATAAGCAATTCCTTCTGATTAAGCATTTACCAATTATTTACCGATTTTTCTAATATTTACTCTTACAAATTTTGCTAATTTTTAAGTCAAGGTGGCTGATGGTTTTCAGCCTTCCAATGGTAAATCTGCCAGCCTTCAGTGGCAAATTAATATCTTATATAGTGAGAGATCCTGAACTTTTCTCTGAGAGAGAGTCCAAACGTTCCAATCAGAATTGCCTGGACTGATGCTAAGTCAGAACGTCAAGTTTGCGGTCCAGACTTCTGCATTTTAACAACCTACCTGAGCTAGTTAAAAGCATACTGAAGTTTAGAACCATCGGCACTCTGAATCAAACTATATAGTCAGAGGACTTCAGAAATAATGTTAACAGGAAATGCACAAACTCGGAGAAACATTTCTATTTCACTTGTCTCCATTTCTTCCTTTATTCTGTGGAAACAATGATGTGTTCTAAGGCGAGGGTGATGTCAAGGGAATACTGGTGTTTATCAAGAGTTTATTTCCAACCTTAAAATGCAGGTTTTGGAGACACTATGGGCAAGAATATGCTTCTTTGAATACCAGAGATCATTTATTGTGACTGTCATATGCAACAAATTTTATGCTAAGCATTTTACACGTACGGCTATCCCTCACAGCAATCTTGCTAGGTTGCTATAATTTCATCTTAGTAGATAAGCTCAGAGGTTCAGATGGGTTAGTTAGGTAGATCAACCCAGGTGACAGTTGGTCAAAGTCAAAATCAGAATTCAAACAAGTCTTTCTGGGGCTATGACCCATGTTCATCAACTCTAGGACTCTGTCAGGCAGAATGGTTGTATGGATAGGTAGGCAAATGAAGTCCCTTCCTGGCTGGATAAGTTGCTAAGAAGTCATGTACGGTTACTGGTTTGTCTCTTTCCCCTGCCTTTTGCGAATGGCGAGAATACTTCAAAGCTGATGCTGTGATATATCATGGAGTTCACTGAGAGGCAAATGCATTTATTTGTTCCTTTTATTTTAACTTCTTAATTTTAGATGGTGCAATTATTAACTACAGGTCAGAAAGTGTATATACATTGTCCAGAGGTTTTGGGAAACAATGTAATAACAGAGCAGACAAAAACATATCCTTGCTGACAGTTTCTTTAAAATGTATAGCTACTCACACCTACAAGGGAGCTGTGGGCAGACAAGCTAATTCTGAAGTAGTTCATGCAAATTGACATGTAACTAGAATTGCATGGTTTAAACAGGGCATGGTTTTTGGAGACAGAGGGCCCTTTCCGGGTGACTTAATAGGTTTGACTCTTACTTTCCTTATCTGAAAATAGGGATCATACTACTTTCTTTGCTATCAGAGGTGGCTTAAGTCCGAGCAAGGCACGAGATGACATTATACATGAGCCCATTTTAATACCCTGCTTGGTGAATAAATAATCCAACTTTTTATCAGAAGCCCAGTAACATGGGCAAAGGGAAAAGAACTGATTTTAATCATTTACTAGGAAAGTTGCACTTTCTTCTCAAGTTGGGCCTTTGGAAATAGCTGATCCTATCAGTCATGCAAGAATCTTGGTAAGTAGAAGGCCCAGGAAGTTGATTATTTTGCCTTCTGTATGAACCTCCCCTACGCAGAGGGTCATTTGGAGAATGATAGATAATTTTATGTAAATTATGTCCCACAGTACACTGAGACCCAGGGCCCTACATTTGCTCTTATCTATTATCCAAAGGCCTCTCCGTCAGATGTCCACTTGGCATGCTCCTGTACCCACACACCTTCTTCGATTCTCGACTTAAAAGTAAACTTCCACGTTAGTCACCTTGGGCGGCCACAACAGAAGACCATGAACTGGGTGGCTTAAATACAGAAATTAATTTTCTCATGGTTCTGGAGGCTTGGAAGTCCAAGATCAAGGTGCTGGCTGATTTGGTTTCTGGTGAGACCGCTTCTGGCTTGCATATATCACTGTCTTGCTGTGTCTGCACATGGTGTGGGGTGGGGTGGGGTGGGGGGGAGGAAAACCACTCTGGTACCTTTTCTTATAAGAACACTAATCCTAGAGTATCAAGCCCTGCCTCTATGACCTCGTTTACCTGTAGTTACCTCTTTATAGGTCCTATCTCTATTACAGTCACATTTGGGGATATGAATTTGAAGAGGAGACACAATTCAGCCCATCGCATTTTCTCAGTGAGGCCTTCCCTGGAAAGCCCATCTACGTCAACAACCTCTACACCACGATACACTCTGTGCCCTTACCATGATTTATTTTCCTTTACAACACTTTCCATTTTCAAACATACTATATATGTCATATATTTATATCTTTGTTACCCGTCTCCCAACACGAGAATAAAAACTTAGGAATTTTGACTGTTCATTTCAGTAATCATAGCACCCATGATAGAGCCTGGCACAGAGGAAGCCTACAACATAAATACTGCTCTGCACATGAATGGACCATCCTCTGTTATGCGTGATGGAACCTGCTAGAGACACCAAAATAGATGAGCTCCTACACCTGCTCTTCAGAAGGTCTCCGTCCTATTACATAGACAAGGCTCACTATATGTGAATGGTAGCTCTCTATAACTATAAACTAAACCTCAGGAAATGATCAAAAAGGAATGTAGAAATCTGTACTGTGCACAGTCAAGGGAGACATTTGCTTCTCCTGCAGGAGCTAACCTCTTCAGATTTGCATAAATCTATTTGCTGAACCATGGGTCAGGAAATCAGATTTCCCATTATTAAGATTATCATTCTTTTCTTGGTAATATTTGTATGAGCCAAATGCAAACCACAAGAACAGGTCAAATCTATGTGCTGAAGTACGTTTTAAATATCCATCCCCACAGGTAAATTATACACAGAAATATCCCGTGACAATAGTTTAATAAATGACCGTGTGTAAGAATAGCCAATTGTAAAGCCCAGGTTTTCTTTTCTGATAAATTAGCTTGATATTCACTTTAAAAAAAAAAAAGAAATGATTTACTAGGTCTCGGCCAGAGAGCTTTCGAAGTAATCCAAAATGTTATTAAGCTTGCAAAGGTATTTTTTAAGCATCCCCTCATTAATTTGGATGTAAAATTATAGGAAAAAATAATCTCTAGTTTAGCTACAAGATAACATTCAATGAGGAGATGCTGATTTTCCTTGTCTGGTGAATCATGCAGGACACAAAACCACAGTCCTGAAGCAAACCAGACCATCTGTGCTGTTTTTTCCAGATGAGCCAAATTTGGTGACAAACCATTCTCCATACAAAGGAGCGTTTTTTCCTTTTTCTTTTTCTATTTTAAGTGAGAAAGTATAATTCCTCCAGTAAAAGATGCAGAGAATTATTTTGCTTCTCATATCATATTGCCTAAATATCTTGACTCTGAACCTAAAGTAAATTATGACTTCAGAGGAGATTTTTTTATCCAAAACTTCCATTCCCTCAATTATTCTCCCCATCCAAACCCACGCTGTTCTGCAAAATAGGATGTTTTCTGGAAAGGTACATTTAAATGGCCTTTTCTACTGAATTTAAAGTTAATTTTTTTAGAACGGCATTTTCTGAGAAAATTCCCTTCATTTTATGACAGTGTTTTTTGGTACAATTCTGAAGCACAGCGCACTAAAGAAATGTTTGGTAACTATTTTTCTTGAAGGATCAAGTCATCAGTAAAATCTTTTGTCCCCTGTAATGCAGCCCCTACCATAGATGTGGTGATCAAACAAAACTAGTTTGCTCATTGAAGGTTGGATGAATCCTGGCATCAAAAATGCCCCAGTTAAAAAAAAAAAAATGCCCCAGTTGTTGGAATCCCCTTGTAGGTATTGAGGGTCAAGGAGCATGCTCTGCTTGTTGTATACAGTGAAATGACATATTCTCCTTCAGTAGAAAAGAAAGTTAAGGCATCTCTTTTGGGAAATAACAAATTTCTCATGCAATCTAACTTTATAAATTTTTTTTATAAATTTTTTTTTAAGATTTTATTTATTTATTTGAGAGAGAGAGAATGAGAGAGAGCACATGAGAAGGGGGAGGGGCAGAGGGAGAAGCAGGCTCCCCGCCGAGCAGGGAGCCCGATGCGGGACTCGATCCCGGGACTCCAGGATCATGACCTGAGCCGAAGGCAGTCGCTTAACCAACTGAGCCACCCAGGCGCCCCTAACTTTATAAATTTATTATTACTTTGACATACCATCAAATAATTGCTTATTAAAATACTTAAAATATTAGCTTGCCAGATGGCTTCAGGAAAAGTAGTTATGAGTTGATAAAAGATGATTTTGTCCTCTGGGGAAGATGGTGAGTCAGACACTGAGTAGGAATGTGAGTAGCCCAAAGTCGTGCTCTTACCCGAGCGGCATGGAAAGAGACACGAGGGCAGAGGCCACTGGGCACTACCGAATAAGCTTTTTTGTATTTCTACCACGTATGTTCCTAGTTGCCAGGCTGGAATAAAGGAAGCAGTAGGATTCACTTAACCAGGTAAGGTTTGCTTGGAAAAATGTAGGTGATGTAAGTGAAGTTGATCTCTGGCACTACATATCCTGGTGTTACCTGTTGGCTGTCCTATCTATGCTTTCTCATTCTCCCCAGTGACCAAGACATTTCCTTCTTGTGATCACCAGCTTTTATTTCTTAGAAGTATTGCACAAGGCACTGTAAATTCCCTGACTTCAGTCCAAATCTGCAACTTGCATGTGCAGGACTCAATCTTTGTGTTATCTGAACTCTACTGAATAACAGAAATAGAAGCGATGTCTTCTCCCTTAAGAAAAGAATAGCCCACATTGCAACTTATATCAGGACACTGCTATTTTTTGCTGTAGTCTCTGTAGTGCGATTTGACTTTTTAATGTCTAGAAACATGGATCACTTTGATCTAAAAAATTATTAAGAAGTCAACGACCACCAAGGACATCTGGTACCGCAAACATCATTTTAATATGCTGTTAACTTTACAAAATCAATTAGCAACATTACCGACATCTAAACAAATTCCTAGGTTCACGTAAGAAGGGCCTGGGGACAGAGCTCTAACATGTCTAAAGGATCATACACCTTGCAGAGTTCATTATCAGGAAGGACCGTGTATTTAGCGATGGGCCCTGTTCAAGGGAAATGATTGGGATGCTGCCCCGGGGTGGGGGCGGGGGGAGCATGCCCTCTCTGCCGCTATGTCAGGGACGGGCAATGGATGTTCCTCTGGAGGTTTCGTTCTCACCCAGTGGCAGTCCTAAATGGTTTCACCCACCTGGTGTCTCTCTTCCCCAATGCACCTTTGTACATGTCTTGATTATACTCTTGTCATATTGAAATTATTTTATCATCTTTCCCACTAGCCTGTAATTTTTTTTCAAGGTTTGGGACCCTCTGATTTTTTCTCAGACTCCCCAGTACCTAGAAGTCTGCGAAGCAGTCATTGTAATCTTGTAGCAAATAAGAGCATAGGCATTGGTCTCTGAAAAACATTCTTTCAAACTCCAAATTTTTGCCATGTATTCTTTTCTTTAAACCCCTTAAGCCTCGGGCTCCTCGATCATTACATGGCTATAATAGCAGTACCTGCCTCACGGGATTTTTCTAAGGACAAACGTGATCATTAATACCTGTGAAATGCTTTGCAGCACTCCGTACTAGCATTTTGCAAGTATTTTCTATTTTTTAAAATACAGTCTGCCTTTGGGGAACAATTCGGAGAAATTGCTGATTTGCTTAGTATACAGTTAAAACTCTAAAAGTTTATTTATATGAAGATAGTTTATAAAATTTCCTTCATATTCAGATGGCTAAAGACTTGAAAATGATCTGTTGAAACATTAAGTCTAGGCAACATATAATTAAAGTCTTCATATAAATTTATGGAGGCAGACACACTTCCTAGGATTTCTATTCAATTGTCTTTTGCAGGAAAAAAAAAAAAGTCCAAACTGTTGTGTCAACTGCTCTCCTGGCTAGGTTCTTCCAAAATAAAATACTTATCTTTGATCACAATGAAGCGTGTACGTGAAACTCAATGAATCACTGGGTAAACTACTTGTTCTCAGCCAAGGCCTATGATAGATACAAATAAATACTTCAGATGCTAAGAGCAATTTTTACTCAAATAAGGCCACAATAATGTACTAAGGATAATTGAATATTTATGTAAAAACTGTGTAATTATTCCTATTTCATAAGAATATAGGAATTAAAACATAGAGCATTCAGATCAGTTTCAATAAATGTCGGCTTAAAGAACGCTGGACCGTTCAACTTCCTCTAATGAATTTTGGAATAAAGGATTTCTGTGGAGTAATGCAATGAAAACAATAAATAAATTCCATGTTAAATAAAATTAAGGAAGCATTTTGTAAATATTTTAATCGAAAAAATAGGACAAAAAGGGAATGCCATCATTGTAGCGAAAATAGCTACAATAGCTACCTGGCTATCAATTTTCCATTGACTTACTTGGATAAGTTGGACTTTCGTTACTATAAGCATTTAATTCAGTTTTTGGAGGAAGCAGTGTATTTCGTTCTTCTTCTCCCCCCACTCCAAAAGTAAACATCCTCTTTCGCCATCTGGTGGCCAAAGACAGCATTGTCCATGTAGATGAAAACAGTCAAACTATGATTTAACCATAAGTTATGTTTAATGCTTTCTGATTCATCTTAAAGATATGCGTTTTTAACCAATGTAAATATAACTGAGGCAATTTTGTTCTAACGGTTCACAGCATTTCCTTCAAATGACTCTAGCTGTAATATTTAATGCAAGATAAAAAAAAAATAACCAAATCCATTCTTTTAAAAAAGAATTTTAAAAGTTAATTCATTTGGAAAATTAAAATTAAATATGGTAGTTAACAATTTGACCTGAATGTCTTTTGGTATAAAGAATTAACAAGATCTTTATGAAAGCAAATTCCAAATATATTTTTAAAATGATAAGCACAATAGATACTGTTAATTTCAAAGAACTTTCAGTTTTGACAATTTTAACGGTAGTTATAACTGCGTGTTGGCAATTCACCAAACCAGAAAGGGTAGATAATTTAACAGCATATGGTTTTTTTTCTCCCTATAATTTTTTAAGTAAAATTTTCAATGTATTAATTAACACATTTTAGGTAGCTACTTCATTTCACAAAAAAATAAAAAATGACAATTATTTAATGTTTAATGTCTTTATTTTCTCCAGAATATTTTAATATTGAAACCCAAATTGTTACTTTGAGAAAGGGAAAAACAGAGAAACATGAAGAGACAAACATTTCATTTCATTTAACTTATGGTATTGTGAGCAGTCACTTTTGTAGGCAACACTTTTTTTCTTTGTAGAAAAGAAATAAAAAACAAACAGCACCATTAAAGAATGCATGATCCCTGAATTCTAAACAAAACACTGTCTAAAAATTGTTTAAATGCTCCTTGCACTCAGTCACATTTAGTCAGGTATCAAAGCAAGCATAACAGTATTAAATTGTAGCAGTCTTACTGAATCAACTGCTCCCCCTTCTGAGGATTTTACACACCTTTTCTGAGTTTTTCCTGTGGGAATAATATATTCTTTGGTAGAGGACTGAAGGAGGGTTTTACTTTTCTGTATGCTGATATAAAATGTCTGTATGTTCAGGGCCTTCGCCCCCAATCTGTGTTTGTCATGCATGTTATGTTTGGGTTGATTTCACATTTTGCTGTTACACTGTAGGAGAAATACCGCCTTTTTTTTTTTTTTTAAAGGCATTAAATGGCTAATGTCAAACAGATGTAAACATTCAGAATACTGACCCCCCCCAAAAAAAATACACACACACATTAAAAAAAAAAAAAAAACTGTACTGAAAATATGAATCAGATTAGGTTTCCAGGAAGCAGGGGGAAAAATACAGCAGTACAAGAAAATTATGGCAACCAAGTAAAGCACTTTCTTTGAAACATTCATGAACAGTACAAATACAACAAAGTTTTTCTACAGTCTAAATTATTCTGCAACTATCAAATATAGTACAAAGCGAAATAGTATGTGCTATAAAAAAGCAGCTCCTTTAAATTATAGTAAAAATGCTTTTTGTTCGCTTTACAGTGACAAAGCATGAGGACTGAAGACAAGATTTTTATATTCAGTGACATTTTGGCTACATAGGCCCCTGACAGTCTGACGAGTTCCTTTTCTAGGACTCTTCACATTGTTCTCTAGAAACACAGAAAGACAGTGGCTCTGGGCTCTGCACGCTCAGCGGGCTCATTCCCACCAGGCAGCTAGTGCGGTGCTGGCCTCCACACCAGAGAGACGCTGCAACCCTAAGCTTGGCTTCAGCTTCTGTGACCTGGAGGCTCACCAGACCAAGGAGGAACTGGGAACCCAAGGCCACAGTAACTTCTTCTCTTGAAATTGTGCGAGTGTTCAAAATGGGGCTGCAACATCACGTATTCTTACTCTTGGCTGCATTATGAAGCACCGTATGCACCAGCCTGTTGGGGTCTGTAGGTTTATTCTGAACGACTAAGAACATCCAAGGTCTAGAAGTCACCTAAACCTGCTAGATCGCTCATCCCAGAAACACATACCACCATAAAGTCTTTATAGCAACCGGGCTCAACCTCATAGGTTTGTTTTCAAGTTTTTCCTTCAAACTAGACCTTAGCAGAGAAATATTATATAGAACTATGGTGCTCAGTTCACCAACATTTCTGCTCTTCTCACAATGGGGAAGGGAAACTGTTTTCATTTTGGAAATGAATTTGCATCAGAACGTTCTTATTAACATGCCCATTAACTACTTAAATGTCTTTACACACTTCAGGCATATGCATATCATAGAGGAGGGGGATGGGGGAATAGCAGTTTTCTTCCTTCCCCTGCTCCAAAAGTGCTACTTAGGGAAATACATCCTTTGTGATAAAAAAAAAAAAAAAAAATTACATGTTACATGTGCAAGTTCTATTCCTGATAGGGATTATCATAGTGTCCAATAATCAGGATAATGCACACACTAACATTTGCACATTACACCACAATAACCATGTAGTAAATAACATACTACATTTGCACATGGGCAGACACCTGTGGAAATCAGGAAACTAAGAACCTACTTACCTAATCCAAATATACTGGCTTTCGTATATATGTTAAGGGGACATTTGTAAAACATCTGACCCATATTTTACTTCTGAATTTTTCATTCCGTTATTTTTTAGCCCAAAGATATTAAATTTTCACTAATATAAACCATATGCAGACACCAGGAATTTGAACGGGGGCAAAAAAGAGGGCACAGAAAAATTATCCTCTTTGGACCTGGGTGACCGAATCCATGCACGATCAACAATCAGTTCTCCAAAATTATGTGAAAAATCACCTAGTTTGTGAAAAATCAAAACATATGGAAGGACACTTTTTCGTTATTCCCAGTAAGTATTCCACAAGGATGGAACTGATAATGAGCTCAGTATCACTTCAGTCTCAATTGTACCTCACAGAGTACAAAGCTTGGTAGACCAGCGTTTCTTCAACACCACGTGCCAGTTACTGATGTAGTAATTTTGAATCTGCTGGTGTGGACAGTACCTGACACTGGTCGAGGGGCAAATGGATTTGGAGGGAGTTGGCATGTAAGTGTCTACAGCACAGGGGTTCCCCTCTGTGAGACTAGAGCATGCTCTTCTGAACCAAGATGGTATTGCAGCCAAGCAGACCACAGAGAGGATGCTGCCCCAACACAACCTGGCGCAGAATGAGCTGGGACTTCCGCTGCATTCCTTGGGAGGGGCTGGTGAAGTGCACTGCTAACTTTCTCAGTCACTAACTTTGTTAATTTCAACGTGACCATGAACAACAGAAGCGACCTTACCGAAGCACCGAATCTCAGCCACAGAGGCAGACCCCTCTCTGCTTTTAAGTATCTTTCACTATTAGCAATGTATTAATAAAAGTGACGTTTGTAACACCTAATAAAATTTGGCAACATCACAATAATAAATATGGAGGAACAAAAGAAACATATACTGTGGTTGATTATTATAAAAAAAAAAAATCACAAGGTGTTTTTTTTTTTTTTTCTTTTTTCTCCAGGAATGTAATCTCTGCTCACTCCAGTTAATTTTTAAGACATCTTTTAAGGGAATGTCAAAAGTTTACATTGATGTAAGAATGTCTGTCATTCTTACCCTGGATACAGATGATTTCTGCGCCCCCCTCCCCATGTTTTGCTTCTTTTTTTAATTCTGCAGCCACAATCAATCAATGGGTTAATGGCACTCCAATTTTGTGCTCTGTAATCTGAAGTTAAATGGGCGTGGTTTCTGTTGTCTTTCATCTTCCCACAGTGTGCATGTGCTTTTTGAACTTGCTTTAGGGAACAGAGCCTCCTGAACTACAGCTGTTCTCTGGCATGAGGGTGGCCAAAGTATGTGGAATGTAGCTCAAATACTCAACACTCAGACTTTACTGGATAAACACTGACGATATTTGTAAGATGCAGTATCCCATTTTCAAAAGCAGTTCCACTCCCCCAAATATGGAGAATGTACTGAATTCTACCTGAGGGGGGCTGGGGGGAAACCAAAACATGCAATACCTAGAATGATTTTTAAAATAAGGGCTATTTCAGAGTCAAATATAATGAATTATATGGATTGCGAATCATGAGGGAAAAAACCGTTCAGAAATAGATCAACATGTCAGCCTTCTGTAGTTCCTTTTTATCATCAGTGACGCTTTAAAAGAGAGGGGGCCAACCTCTGCAGAGTCAGAAGCCAGCATGTACTGCTGTCATCAAAAAAGGGTACAATTATCCCCCCCCCCAATTTTAGCATCTAGTAGTTGTATTAGAGTGAATAGAATGGACCAATATTTACATTATCAACCCACTTCTATGTGTTTGCATACACAGCATTTTACGTGCTGATTTCTTAAATTTTAGGGCATTTTTTTTTTCATACTTGCTCTTAAAAGCTACGCATGATGCTCTGCAATCCTAACGGCCTCTGGGCCTCTGGGCCTCTGCTGGTCAACTGACCTTACAGTATCAGGTGTCCAAGGGCTGGAACCAGATTCCTGGGCTTGAGGCCCACACGGCAATTTCAGGTATCAGACACATTTCACTACAATGTGTGCACAATGTCCGAGGCAGATCCAGACATTCTACCAGTCTCTGAAAAGAGTGAACAGGGAGGGAAGAGAATAAGGACAGTGGAGTGCATTACCAGCATACCTCCTTTAATGTATCTTTCAGGATATGAGCAAATACAAGGAATCATACATTTAAATCAGATTCCCCTTTCCAAACATGATTTAATCACTGTGGTAAAGGTAGGTCCAGAAGAGTCAACTACGAAAACCCTTGTTGAAATGGTTAATCTACAGAAGAATGAAAAACCAACTACCTTACATCACTTTCACCATTCTCTTTCTACATTTGCATCTCTGGTTAGCATTAGGTAATTAAAAATGTCCTTTTCCTATCTACAGCTGGATTAAAAAAAAAAAAACAAAAAAACAAAACAAAAAACCGAAACGAATGGGGCAGTGACCTGTGTACACTTGGACAGAAATTTTCCAAAGCCGGGGATGGTAACTTAGTATGCAAAAGACATGCCGCTGAGCCACTCGGTTGGGATGCGATCTCCCCTTTCTGGGAAACGCAAGTAAAGCATCCGAGAGAGAAAAGATAAGCCGTTCCAAAGTAAAATAAATTATCACGATATACGCCACTGAGTTACTCGATGCGTTGCTGCTGACGCCGTTTGGCTTTTCCGTGTTGAAAAGGGATACTGCATCTTGCCTCAGAGCTCTTTACCGCACAACCAGGCAAGCTACACAGAGTTTGGAGGGACCTATGCAGTCATCGTGGCAGAAGGCCCCACAGCCTTTGCACACAATCATGGCTTTCAGCCGGCAAGAGCATTTCAGTTCCAATTCATCCGCGTTGCTGCTGTCGGCAAAGTTCTGAACGGGCATCTGAGCGTTCTGACCAGGCAGGCCCGTGGCGGGACTGGAGCCGCTTCCCAAAATCCCAATGGACTTTTCAATTGCAGATGCTGCCCTTTTGAAGCTCGTGCTACCAAAGTGTATTGTTGGATAACTTCCACAGAGCTGCTGTTGTTGCTGCACCTGCATTTTCTGAGCAGCTAATTGGGTAAAAGGCTTTTGTGGCTCAGAAAGCAAATAGGAAGAGAAATCTGCATTTTTTAGCGCAAATGCTTTTAACTGTTCTTTCATTTCATTCTGGTCATAGGAAACTTGTTTCATGCCCAGTTCACAGCTGCTGCTTAAACCTTCCTCAAAAGAAAGAGGTTCCGATTTTATATTGCTACATATGCCCGTGGACTGTGGCCAACTAAGTCTCTTAGTGGTTTCCATGGTAACCGGTGGTTGCTTTTGATCGGGTGGGACTTCTGCATTAGGGAGAGGTGGAGGTAGCGGAGGTGGTGGTGGGGGAGGCGGCGGCAAGGCCAAGGGCGGAGGGGGCGGAGGGGGCGGAGGGGGCGGGGGATGCGCGACCGCTTTGTTTGGCATTGCGTGGGCAGCCCCTCCCACATCATCACCTTCTTTAATGGGCATGCTGGGGGATACCATGTTGGCTAACCTTAGCTGGTGTGGTGCGGAAGAATGGCCAACCTCTCCCAGTGCCTTCTGTTCAAGATGCCTGTTGAAGGCAAACGCATTGCAGCCCACGGGGCTCTTGGCAGAGGCCTGTAACAGGGCTACACTCGGAACGGGACCCCTGGCAGCCACAGGCATTTGGTAAAACTGCTGTCTGTGTGAGGTACCAGCATCAGGGTGGAAGCTGCCGTTCTTCTCGACGTGGAAGAGGTTCTGCTGGAAGCTACAGGAGGGGAGAAGCCGCTTCTGCTGTTTGACCTCAGGGCTATGAACGATTCTGTTCTGCATGGGATGCTTGTTCAGCCACTCCTGCTTAAACGGCTGGCTGTGTCCTCCTAGCGGGGTCAGGCCCGAGCTGATGACACAAGGCACCCCTTTCGCATCTGGCTCCACCAACAATTTCCCCGGCTCGCATTTCACTTGAGCGTGCTCCCCCACAGTCCTGGCGACTCTCTTTTTGGGGTGGTTGTCTCGCTTTCTCATTTGTAGCGGCGCGAGGGTCCCCGCCAGGTAGCCCTTCCCGTCCGGGTTCGGAGAGCTGGACGGCATTTCGACGATGGTCCTCTCCGGTGCTGTCTTCCCCGCTGAGGTAGTTTGAAGAGGCAGAGGGAGCCTGCTGATCTCGAGCTTGGCTCCCAGTCTGGGCTGAGGCAACACCTTTTCCAAAGGCAGGTTGCCCTGGAGTAGCTGTGTCACCAGTGGATTGTTAGCCTCCACAGAGGACAGCCGGCCGCCGGAGCCCCCTGCGCTGGGGACTCTTTTCAGGGGGTCTGTAGCCAAGGAAATCGCCTCCTCCATGGGGCCAGAGGACGGAGCCTTCACGGTCTGTGTCTGCGGCACGCTGGGGGCGACCTCCGCGGCCGCAGGAGGCAGCTCAGGGCCGGGGAAGTCTTCAGTGTCCATTCTCAAGCCCTTGTCCACTTCATGAGGTTCGGACTTCACGGGGAGAGCGACGCTCGTTATGAGCCTCCTGGGCTGAAGTTCTGACACGTGGGAGTAGCTGGTGCGCTCAGCTTTGACGGCCTTCGGGCAGCTCTGCTCCAGATACTCCCTCTGTTTACCTGAAGCAGGGTGACCACCCAGGGGCTGCCCTGCGCTCCGCAGGCCCTCGTCGTTCCAGCAAATCCGGCTGCCTGGGTTGTACCGACTGCTACAGCTCGGGTCGGCTTCGCTTTGGAAAGCGGCGGGGCCGCGTGCCTGCTCGGCAAAGCCCGCACTAGGAGCGGGCCCTTCGCTTCGTTTGTCCGGAAGCGCCCGGGCTCCGTCCCGGGGACCCGAGCAGGCTGCCGGCGCCGTGGCGCACTCCTGCTTCGCCGCGCCAGCGCTGAGGAGAGCCGAGCCGTGGTCTACGCCCTCGGGGGCAGCCGCCTCGGGCCTGCTGATGACAGACACCTGGGGGCACGCCACGGGCTGCACGGAGGCTTCTGTCCTCGCGGACCTGCTCTGGAGGTCCACGGTGGCGTCTGCGCTTTCGATGGAGACGGTCAGAGACAGGGCGGGGGTCAGCGTGGCGCTGTGGTCCACGATGACTTTACACGGGATCGACCTGTTTATGGCTGCTGGTGCGAAGCCCCCCGCAGGTGGCTGAGGCTTCCCAGAACTGTCTGCCCTGTTTCGAGGCCCTGAATGTTTGTCCGAGCTCTCCGCGCTTAACTTGGGGGGACTCTCGTAGGAGTTCATGGTCAGCATGCTTCCAGTAAACACTGCAACAGGTGGGCGTGCGGCCAGAGCGTCTGTGGCCGCCGCCGACTCCCTGCAGCTCAGGGCGGCCCTCACAGTGGTACCCAGGGGCCCGGGGGGCTGTTCTTCACTCCCAGGCATGGCTAGCTTCTCAGAAGGAAATCTGCCGCTAAGTCCCGTCGGGGGAATCAAGACGGAGCTCGTGGAAAGATGGTTTGGCAAGTTATTTCCAACGGAGGGCGTTGGCACGGAGGCGTACTGGCTGGGGACCAGGTTGCCAGCACTGTGGCCGGACCGTAGCAACTGCTTGTCGTCCGTGGGGCTCGAGACACTGCAGCCCTCGGCCGGGACGGGGACAGGAGTGCTCTCGATACATTTTGGTATAATGGCTATGCACGGAGTGTCCGTTCCCTGGATGGTTTTTAACATGCTTATGTTACAAGCAGAAATTGTGGTGTTTGCACTGTCGACAGACATTAGAACAGAGGATTTATCAACAGAACTCACAAAGGGATGTTCTTTAATTGCTCCCGACATAGCAGTGCTGCAAACAGACACAGGGACAGAATTTTTATTAAAAAGCATGGGCACACTGCTATTTTCAGAAGAGGTAGATGAAACAATTTTCTCAGATAAATGTGACATGGGTATGTTCTCGTCAGAACTATGCACAGATAAGTCCGTGGCAGTTTCTGGAAGTTTAGCTGGGTTAAGAGACTGCTGTAATACAGTGGTGGTCTCCCGGAGGTGCGCAGACTTGTTGCTAGGAGATCTGCAGTTTGGATTGACAATAATCACGCCGGTTGACCCTTCAATTTTTGTTTCAGGGGTAGAAGAGACTTCTAAGCTTGGAGGCCCTTCCTTTGAGCCGAGCGGAGGCAACCGGGACTCTTTAGTGTTCTGGAAGAGGTGGGCTCGGGCTTGATGCTTTGCAAAGAGCTTCGCCTTTGTCTGCTCTTTGATATGTGCCAGGGTTCTCGCCTTTCCACCCTCTCCTGGGCTCCCCATGGCTCCCGAGACGATGCTCGCCGCGGCGGCTACAGCAGCTGCCGCGGCCGCCTCTCGCTGGGCCCTCGCTTGCTGGGCCCGGGCCTTGATGTCTGCAAGGGTCCTGGCTCCTGTGTTCCTCCCACCGCCAACCGATGTGCTAGGGGATGCTCGAGACTCTGGTTTGGAGACTGGCTGGCTCTTGATAATGAAAGGTGGCCCAATTTTGGAAAGCTGGATCTACAGGAAGGGGAGAATGGAAAGAGAAAGCGCTTGGTACATGATCACAGAGGAGGCAGGTGGAATGTGATAATGCAAGAGACAAGATGGGCTGCATCCTCTCATAACGTGGCATCAACAACACCTAAGTCCCCGAATGGGCCTTTAAGGTATAAAGCGACAATAAATGTGGCATGAATGTGAAATTAGAATTTTTAATCTCTGTTTTTCATCTACAGAAACATCAACCGGTGACTTCATTTGGTATGGAAATGAAACATCTTCTTAATGCCTCATATAAATGGAAACAAAATCCCTGCTTCTTAAAATGAGGTTAGCTAAAAAAGACTTAGAGATCGTTAGCTTTTAAATTATCTTCCTTCCTGGCATGGAAAACTGGGACCTTCATTCCATATGAGTTTATCTCTTCATTTGCCACAATGAAAAAAAGCCTTAGCCAAGAGGTCAGAAGACTAGAATCCTCATCCTGCCTTCACTCAAAGAAATTCTGTAATCTTGGGCAAATCATCGTGTACTTCGCTTTCTCCAGTGACCTCCGTGAGCCAGAGACTCTGTGGTTTTTCTGTACTCCCATACCACCTGGCAAACTGGCTCATACCTGTATAATCAGCAGACAATAAGAGTTTGTAAACTCACTTGTAAAATGAGACTAGTTATTTCTGGTCTATTTCCTTCACAGGGCTGTTATAAAGATGGAATGAGACAGTATTTGTGAGAGTGCTCTGCTTTCCAAAGGGATTTGGTATCATTATCTTTTCATAAAAGCAAGGGCAACCCTGGTTTTCTGCCTCTAAGAGCAACTACGGGTTGGGCAGTTTCTTCGGATATCAGTAATCTACAATTTGCTGAGTTTCATAAATATCCCAACCCACACTGTCCACCTAACTCATGCTAATTAAGAGGCTCACAGTCATCACCAAATTAACGAGGCACAAGACTCAAAAACCAACATCCCATAGCAATGCCTGTGATGTTCTAGTCACTAAACACATTCTTAGAGTCAGAGATTTGGAGACCTGGAAGGGAGCTAGTTAAAGCCCCTCATTTTACAGTTGAAAAAACTGAGCCTGTGGAGGGAAAATAGGCTGCCCTGGAGTCATACAACTAGGGAGTGACAGAGAGAGTCTTTGGGTTCCCCATTCAGGGCTCTTGACAGGTACTACTATGCTTCCCTTGTTTTCCTCCCTCTAGGAAAAGCTTTTCCTAGAAAACGTATCTCCCTTCCCAACATATGTATATTTACAGTATAAAAGTTTGACACATACTATAGGATCATATCAATCTGAAATTATGCTTTGGAACTTTGGTAGATGAAATGATCTTTCTGAGCTATCTCATTTCTCATTTTCCAACCTGTGATGTCTCTCTTCTAATCCAAAGGCTTCAAAGAAAAAATGAATTTAGAGAGGAGATTCCATTTTTCCTTTTAAATATTTTCTTTAGTTTAAAAAAGGAAACAACTAAAAACATTTAAAAAATTAAACCTAGATATACTTAAGCAAGAGCTCAAGGCCAAACGAACACCAAATATGCTTATGATATCCATCTACCATAAAATGTACATTGAAAACAAGCTTTTGACAAGAAAAATCAGACTGCTATGTTCAAAAATATTTCCTATGAAAAGCATGCTTATATTTTTCTTTCCACTGCTTCAGAAATTAAAATGCATAGCAGGCCTTTAATTGGAGCTTAATGTTCATCTTTCACATCTTTAGAATCTTATTTAATAGGGGTTACTTTATTAAGTAGAATAACTACAGCTACACTCTTAAAAGTCAGCCTTATGGATATCATGAGACACATACATAAAACAGATGTCAGAGCAGAGCAAAATAAAGAGAAAGAAATTAAGAGCAACACAGCTTGAATAGGGTTATAATTCTAGACCAAACCTATGGTGGAATAATCCACTTAACTGTTGGACAATATAAATGGACTGAGATGAAAGCACCAAATAAATATAGATTATATTGGGTAGGGTTTTTTTTTTTTATTATTAAACAGAGTATTTCTTTTGAATTAACCTTAATTTTCAGTTTACTTAGGCAGAGCCAATTTATATAAAAGATTTGTTTTCTGAGAGTTAAAACTTACCTGGGATCAAAAAAGAATATATAAATCAGAATGTTTCACTACAGGTTTTATTATTTGGGAAGTTAAATACCTCTTTACTATCTCAAAAATTAAAAAAAATAATAAGATTTGTATATCTGCATATCTACAGCATTTTTCCCTCAGGGTGTGCAAAGCAATTTCATTGATTTACTCAAGAAATATTTAATGAGGCTCTTCCATAAGTCAGGTCCTTTCTGCTAGGGAATGGTGGTGGTGAATATTTGCTGGAAAATAAATGAGCCGATATTCTCGACCTTCTCCTCCTTCGTGTATGCCTCTGACTTTTGACTGCTTTCCCTAGTCCTACTGAACTTTGATATCTTTACTTTCCCCAAGTGCATGTAGGTCTTCATCCTATACCTTGGAGTCCCCAAAAGACCCTATATCTCATGGCCTATCGGCTCCTCCGGGCCCAGTTCTCCCTCCCCATTTCTTTTTCCTTAAATGCTGAGGTCTAAATATATACATATATCTAAAATTATCTTGTGAGCTCAGCAATCCTTAAAAAGGATCATTTAATATTAGAATAGTGCTGAGAGTATTAGATCATGAACTGCTACATTAAACCTAGAGGGAAGAAAACCTTATTTAATTCTGAAAATTAAGCATCTAAATAGGAAAAGCCTAGCTATGGAATTGTCTTTAATGTTATTATTATTATTCCATACCTTGAGAGGCGGAACTCTGGGCTCCTCTCTTGGAGGCTGTTCTTTCTCAGGTGGGCTGCTGGATGGTAAGTTCCGGGTTGACTGATCATCTTCTATCCTAGCCCTCTTTTCCTTACAGATTCCAAAACTGTGTTGCTCTGCAGTCTTCCTCTTTGATATCTCTGATTCTCTACTTTCATTTCTTACCCCATCGGGTGACTTGGAGGGCTCTGACAACTTAGAAGAATGCGAGGTCTCCAACCGATTCTGTGAGCCCCCTTGCTTATGTGTTTTATTTCTAGAGCCTTCTGAAAATGAAGCCTTATCCACTGATGAGACATATTGCTTGTCCTGTAATTTAGCTGATGGAAGCTCATTTCCCTTATTCTCCATCTCTTCAGAAAAGACAGGTAACTCCAATGGTGAAGATGCCCCTTTCCTTTCTGTTCTTTGCAGGACATTGTGATTTTTTACTTTTATCATTTCTATAGAAGGAAGTTCTGGAATTGAAGCAGGATAGGGCTTTTCAGTTTCAACATGGGATTTACAAGGCTGCTGATTCAGAGTCTTACTGTGCAAGTCTTCAGATGGAAATGCTTCAGGAACAATGGAGGAACCCATTTTGATGGGTTCAGGAGTATTTGATAGAGTCTTCTGTTGAGAGAGAAGGCTCTCTCCCAGCGGCTTGGCAGGGACAGAGCCTTCATCTTTCTGTGGGGAGAGTGGTTCTTCAGATAGGGAAGGAGACTTTCTTTGCTGATGCACCATTCTTTCATTCATGGAAGAATTAGAAATTGGAGATGTTTCTGAAGGAAGTGGCAAACTGGATATAAAAGTGGTCTCAGGTGTGAGAAGCATGGAAGACACTGAAGACGTTTCTGATGTCAAAGGTAAATCAGACATGGGGGATGTTTCTGATGTTAAAGGTAGATTTGATATGGGGGATGCTTCAGATGTCAAAGGTAAACTGGACATCAGAGATGCCTCTGATATTTCAGGTGAAGTGGATACTGGAGATATTTCTGACATCAAAGATGCATGAAGGTTTTCATCAGGGGGATTTCTCTGATTATATTTGTCTGCGTTTTCAGTGCTGGACACCTCAGAACAAAACGTTGTCTCAAGGGAGGCTGGAGTACATGATTCCTCTGAGGTGGATTGGGTTTCCCCTCCTGGGGATGTCAGGCTGGTACAGCCTCCCTCTGGGCTCTCGGAAGAGAAGGAAGTTTCAGAGATGCAAGCATTTTCAGAAAGCTGTTCATCAGGATCACTCTGTAGTTCCATATCTACAGCAATTCCTTCATTGGGAAATCGGCCTTCTAAAGAAGATGCCCCTGTTTTTATTTCTGGAATATTGGTCTCTATTGCAGCTTCTGGCTCCTTATGTTCTGTGTCACTGACGTGAGTCACAGATGAAGTGGAAGGAACGAGAGAGTCACAGACTTCTAGATGATCGATAACAACTGACATTTCTTCCTGGGAAGATTCGGATTTCTCTTCCACCTTCACTTCAATATGAGGCAAAGTTTCTAAAACATCATTCATCATAACACAGGATTCCAAGTTATCTTCAGGAGGTGTTACTTGGGGCTCTTCATGAGAGTTGGCTGGACTTTCAGACACCTCAGAAAATTCAGGTATTGTCTTATGATTTTCATCCTGACACTCACAGATACTAGTCTCTACCTCTTCTGCAATCTCCTCCTGAATCACAGATTCTTCAGGGATCAAGATATCTTCTGATTCTGATTCTGCCATCACATCTTTACCTACATCTACCATAGGACAAAGCGTAGCACAGAAATCAGGCTCTGGAGAAGTTGGACTTTTCATGCTTTTTGGCTGTTGCTCTTCCAAGGGAGTCTGTGCGGAAAGACCTGGAAGGCCAGAGGTTCCACACGAACTACTTTCAGCTCCATCACTGTTTGGTCCAGAAGTGAGCTTCATCGATTCCTCTCTTGACATGCCCAACCTGAACAGAAATTAGAAAGATTCAATTATTGTTCAACCACAAAATGTGAAAGATACAAATTATTTATGTGTGTGTGTATGTGTGTGTATATATATTCAACAGAAGTAAATGCATCAAATTAATTTTATAATCACTAAGTAACATGCTTAATTTATGTAAACTAGTTTATGATGACTTAGTTCTTCTACTGCTTTTATAATCGTAACTAAAGTAAACTCTACTTCTGGTTAAGAAAGGTATAGATTGATTGATTTGGTATAGATTTTTATTCTGTAAGCAAGGAGATATGAACTTTGCCAAATGTTATGTAAAAGGAATTAAAAAATTACAGACTACAAAAGATTAGAAAATATGGGCAGAAAAGCAAAAGAATGGATAAGATCGAAAATTTTTTAGTCAGAAATTAGCAATATATCTTTATCACAGAAAACTGCACAGTCTTCAAAGGATGCCATATAAGCAAATAAGATCAATGGAATATGGGTATGTTGTAAAATCTTAAAACTGAAATGACTTCCAAAGATTAAATTCTCTTAAACCAATGTAAGAGGTGTTACTAACCTTATTTTAGTCTCTCAGTGTCTAACCTAAAACAATATGGAAATTTCACTAAAGAATAACAAACGTATTTGGGGTCAACAAAGTTGATTCTATTAGATTATATTTGTATGAGGCAAGACCTTAAAATTCTTTCATGTCATCTCTTACTGTAAGGATATTCCATGAAAGACAGCAAAGAGTATCAAGAAATAATCTAACCTAATATTCATGTCGTAAGGGAAAGTTCATCAGAATTACAAAGATACTGCAAACTACTATTTCCTGTCATACTAACTTACAATGTCAGCATCACATGGTAGAGAAATAAGCTGTTCTAGAAGAAGTTAGAGTACAGACAATTACAAAGACAATTACAAAGAGAGAAATATTCTCAAACATATTTGACTGAAGAAATACAGCTGAAAGTATCAATGCGGGAAAATACCTCAGTGAAATCTCCTTCAACTTTTTACTTAAATTCTCAAAATGAAAAGGAAGTAATATTGAATAGATTTTTTGGGGTGTATTCATTGTCTTCTTTACTAACATTCAGAAGGCTCTAAAAAGAAGATAGGAAGTACTGCCCTCATAATTAGCCTGTTTTCTTTCAACTTTCCCTAAGGTAGGTTCAAACTAAGCTCCAATTTATAACTATCTTATACTGAGAGGAACAGAATAACTACATTACAGATAAACTTAAAGAAGAATAATCAACTAGAAATACGGTGCCTTGGGGCTAGGTCAAGCAGAGATACTGCTGATATTAGGTTAGGTGTAGAATATATAGTAACTATCTACTGGCAGCCAAATTTCTGCTAATTGGTTAATAAGGGTATAATAAATTTATTAATTCATACAAAATATATTTAATATTATTAAATATCACAAATGTATGGAATATATAAATGTATATATTATGAATGTGTGTATATGTATATTACATATATATGTGGACAACAGCACTGTATAAAATATACCTATATGTCAGCATTTTATTATTTTCATGAAAAAAATGGATTTAAGATGGCATAAGGCATAGAAGGTTGTTTTTCACAGCACACCACATAACAACACAAAGGAAAACAGTTAAGTCCAGAATCTAGACTGCAAACGAACAGACCAACTCCTATAATTCTGAGTTAGCACACATATGGGTGATTTCTAAGTAACTAAAGCAAATAGAGAACAGTACTATGTTATAAGCAGAGTAACCATAATAAAGAGCTCAGACAAACAGCTGAAAACTACAGCAAACAAATCTTAACAATAGAGGAGTTTGGATGGCAACATTCTAGGGAAAATTTAGAGCAGTGAAAAGGCACATGTCAACTGAAAATTATCTGATGCTAGGAAAAACAATCCTTCACACACTGGGGTAGCTTAAGTCATCTAGAGGTAACAAAATTTGAAGGGCATTCAATGAAATGTCCAAAATATAGCTGTCATCCAATATGTAATCAAAGATGGAAAAAGACAAGCAAGAGTTCCAGTGACATAAGGGGACAGAAACTCTATGGATAAACTACAGCAAGAAAAGGGTCAAATAAAAGAAGTGTTAGTATTCAGAGCTCAGAGATGGTTAAGATGGAATCATGCTTACTCACAGTATTGTAGCTGTTACCCTCCAGGGCAGGGGCCTTTAACCTGATATGCATGGGAATCTGGAAGCCCTCAAATTTTATGTAAAAATATTATATATGTGTGAATTTTTCTGAGAAGGAATTGCAGCACTAGGACGCTGAGCAAATTACTTAACCACACTGGGTAAACCTGGAAAAATTACTTAGTTTCATGGTCTCTCAGTTTCTTAAACCCTTTTTTAATGTAAAAGTAATAATGGTGTCCACCTTATAGGACTGTTGGGTGGGTTAGTAAAATAATACTTGCAAAGCTCTTAGACACTTATCAGAGCCGACTATGTTCAATCACGGCTTGCTGAAAAGGGAAAGCCCTCTGTAATGCATGTGCTCTAGGGTACACACTCTCTGAGGGCAGAGCCTAGGAAGCCCTAAGAATGTCTACACCTCTGGCATCTAGACGAGATGTTGGATCAATTTTGCTGAATTAAAAAAAAAGGGGGGGCCCAACACTCAAGACCAGTACATTGGAGGTAACTAGCTCAGTTGTGCTTTTGCCAGCACTGAAAAGGGTGCTCCCAACATTCCCTCTGTCAGACACAAGGTGGGGGAGCCCTCCTGAGTGGTCTGCAATGTCATTCTCCAGGGTTCTTTTTTTGTTTTTTTGGTTTTTTTTAAGATTTTATTTATTTGACAGAGAGAGAGCTAGCAAGAGCAGGAACACAAGCAAGGGGAGTGGGAGAGGGACAAGCAGGCTTCCCACGGAGCAGGGAGCCTGATGCGGGGCTCGATTCCAGGACCCTGGGATCATGACCCGAGCCGAAGGCAGATGCCCAACAACTGAGCCACCCAGGCGCCCCCATTCTCCAGGGTTCTTATTCCTGCTGGGCATCAGCATGACCTGAAGAGCATCTAAAAATACATATTTCTGGGCTCACCTGCTAGACATTCCCAATCAGTCTGTCTGCCATGGGTCCCGGAAATCTGTATCTATTTTTAAAAGCTCCAGTGAGGATTCTGATGCAGCCAGGCTTGAGTAATACTGCTGGTGACAATATCTGAAGGCATATAAGGAGCCTGCTGCATTTTTAATTTTTGAGAAAATACATTAATTATCTCCTGTTAGTTCTGCTTAAAGATGTATATGCATCCATGGTCCTAGGATAGCAACTAAAAACAAGCCCTCCTACTTGAGAGTTACTGCTACTTAGGACGCTCCACGAAATGCAAGCCTACTCTGGGTAAGCAGGCTGTTAATCACGTGATCCTTTTTAAAGAAGAGCACTCATATGAGACTCCTGACATTGTTTTCCCTATTTATGGGGGAAATTTTATGAAATTAAATCAAATGGTACAGATTTTGTTACCTGCAACCACCTCAGTGTCATTTACAGAAAACAACTTCCAACCATAAAGTATATACATGGGAGTTCCAGGAGAAATCCTTTCTGAGGAGGATCTAAAGTCACTGTCAATTGTAGGCTCTGAAATCCTTCCTTCTTCCTTAGGGATCTGATGGTCTCTGAGACTTGAATTATGCTCAAGTACAGTATGTCCCTTCTAAATGTAAGGCAAAGGAGAAACTACTTTCAATTTAATTCAGTCGCTATCACACTTATGTGTGGCTGGTGTTATTTTAAAAAGAAACACACACGAAGAAAAATAATAAATTAAAAACTGGTTACACTCAAAGAGCAAGATGGATAGAGTGAAGAGTAATACCCTTGTTTGGGGGAGAGCCTTGTTTGGGCTCTCCCCCAAACAAGGACTAAACAAGTGTATACGCATAGCCAACATTTTCAGAAAAATGTGAGAATTAAGGGTGTCTAAAACTACTTAGCTCTAAAGTATTCCTTAATGAATATACTTGGATTAAAAACAGGAGATTTTTACTAAAATCTAGTTAAGAAAGCCGTAATTGACTTCTATAGAATTTCATGTGCTACTTTCAGTCCAAAATGAATTTTCATGGACAACTTATAAACCCTTGAAAATGCATTTTTTAAAAATTTAAGTGCTGATATGCCACTATAATTTTACCTGCAATTTCTTACACTGAGGGACTATTGCCTTTTATCGCAGGTTTATTAAGTTTTACAGCATATGAGTGTGCTATGTGAAGCAGAGAATTACATTTTCATTTCCTTCTGAGAGAAATGAGAAAAAAAGTGCTCTAGTACTTACTTTTCTCCATAAAACCTTTCAAAGAATTTTTCTTTCCAAGGTTCTGTTTTCTTTTCCTTCTCAATTTCTTGCCTTATCCGCAACTGCATTTCTGGAGTAAACTCTCCTAGAAAGCAAATGCTTATATACTGAGTAAAAATTGTCATATCTTTTGCCAGTTAATAAAGAAAACGCAATTAATTTGAGTAAACTTTTATGGATGTTGAAAAGTAAAAGGCTGAGTACTGACAATATTTCTACAGCTTCTCTCTTTATGAACGTCGTTCAAATAGTCATTTAGTTGTAGGTGAACTTTAAAACCCTCAGCAAATAGACTGTATGCTAGGGGCTGTGAATTAAATGGTGTATATTCAGAGTCTTTAATGAAATCAGTCTGGTGGGAGAAAAGGCACACAACTGACTACAATATAATGTTGAAAGCCCTGTATGGGCTATAAGAATAAAGGTAGTGAAAGCACAGAAGAAAAGGCACTTAATTCTGCCTGAATCGATTAGGGAAGGCCACATACAGGAAATGGTACTTGAGTTAGCTTTTGACGGATGACCAAGTTTTATAAAGTAATTAACTCACAAGGCACAGAGATATGAATATGTATATTTATGTTCTTTTGAGTGGCCAATTGTGAGAACGTAGGAATAGAATGAAATGAAATGGGGAAGGTAGGCTGAGGCCAATTAGCAAATACATGGTTTAAAGAGAGTTCTAAATTTTTCCTACAAGAGACAGAGGGAGGTCCTGATGGCATTCACTCAGGGAGGAATATGGCCAAACAAGTGGTTTAGAAACCAGGTGTAGACATGGGAGGATTCCAGCCAGGAGGCTGCTGAACGGCACAGATGAGAAACAGAGAGTACAGTCAGGCCAGCAGCTGTGGGAATGTTCCAGGGCATTCAGATTCACAGCACAATTGACAGTTCATGACCAGATCAGGAGAAGGAAGAGGACAAGAGAGATCATCAAATTTCAAAGTAGGGAGCTCTGTGGATGGTGGTGACATCAGTAGAAAGGGGGCAGAAGGGAGAGCAGAGAGTAAGGTTAAGGGAAGGGAAGATAGTGAGGTTAATAGTGACATTATGGTTTTCAGGTGCTTGATATCAGCTCGGGAGATCCAGCAGGCATTTGGAATGGAACATAGGATTAGGAAAGAAGAGTGAGAGCCAGATGTGGAAGATTTGGCATAGGGGCCATACCAAGGTGGTGAAAGAGGTTGCTTAGTGAATGTGCACAGCTACAAGAGAAAGTACCAGAGAGAATGGTGGAGACACCACCAGGTATCATCAGATGGAAGAACAGAAGCTCCGGATGGAAGCTGAGGAATGGTTATTGGCAATGTGGCCACGGGAAACAATTTAAAATATATTGTAAATATCTAAGGTACATGGTTTCAAATTGGATGGGGTAAAAAAAAATGAGATATTGCAGAAGGAACATAAAATGTAAGGACTCAGAAGAAGAAACTGGGCTTTGCCATTAGAAAGCCATTAATATTCTCCAGGAGGCGTTATTTCAGTTGTGGATAGAGTCATACCTACCATAACACTTTGAGAGGGTAAGGGAGTAAAAATGTAGTACCATTCGTTATTTTTCGTCTTTCAAGAAGCTTGGTGACTAAAGGAAGAATAAGGTGAGATGGTGGCTTTAGGGGAAGAAAGTATTAAAAGAAGATTCTTTAGGCTCTAGGACATTAAAAGAATACATAATGCTTCAAGCAAGTGATTAAAATTACCATTCCAAAGAAAATCTAGCTATATCAAAAATTTTTATTATGTTCCAGATATCATGCTTCCTTCAAAAATATTGGACCTCAAAACTGCCAAGTATAACAAAGAATTAGTGAAGTCATTTGGAACAGAATGGGAGTTTTTACTAATTTATACTTCAGGGGGAGAAAAAGACTCAGAAATCAGAGAAAGGTGCAAAGCTCAGTACAGTACGTGTACTCAGATATGCCAAAGAATAATGGAAAAGAGAAATTTACCTTCTGCCAGTCGCTGTTTCCATCCTTGAGCTGCATATGCAAAGAATTCATTATTTAGTGCTGAAGAACTGAGGCGTAAAATTCCATCACTTCCCATCTAGGAAATAAGCCGACAAAAACAAGATCCATCAAGGATAATTCAAAGCAAAAGTACTCAGGAAAGAAGTGAAAACAGGGTGTGTGCGTGAGAGAGAAATGTAGGGTAGGAGAAAGGAAGAAAAGGAACCTAGCAGAAGGGGAATCTCCCAGCAGAAAAAGTGCACATAACAGTGATGACTATAATGACAAAAATTTAAAGGAAATCTTTATTAGTCATTTCCATTATTGGTGGTGAGGAAAACAAATGCATGGGATTTCATCACAACAATTTGATATCTTTATTGTTTTACTACGCCTTAAATGGTAACCACATTAAAAATCACCATGTTGACACCTTTCGATTAACTTTCATAAATTAAATTTTCTAAAATTTGTGAAAGCTAAAGAAATCCAGTTGGATCACTTGGGTTCATTCTCTGGCTCAGGTTTAGACAAGAAAAAGTTCTAAAACATTAAAACCAATACCCCCACACTGTCATACATACCCCCTCATCTTCTCTCTAATTTGGATGCACACAAAAAACAGGTAAATAGTAAGGCGTACAATATGTGCAACTGTAAGCTACTGACCTTTTGCCTCAAACATACTAATTTTTAAAAACTCACATGTAGAAGGGATTCGGATAAGCATCATCAAACCAGATGCTTTTAACTTTCCAATTATTTACTGCACCTCCTATGTGCATGCAGTCTGCTTGCTGACATAGAAGATAAAAGAAGTGGCCTCGTCCTCTACTGGCCACTTATGTGACCAAGGGGTGAAGATAAAACAGTGTCAAGCACTGGGTGAATGGGAATTAAGGAGTGCAAAAAATAAAAGCTGAGGGATGCTATCTAGGTGGACATGAGTGGTTAGGAAGAACTTCATGCCAGAGGCGCAGCCGCGTCCTGCAAGATAGGATCTGGACAGCACGGTTTTAGAGATAAAGCATGTAGTGCCCTGTAGAGCTTGGGAGCTTTACTGCGGAGACAGGACGTCACAGACCATTGGTAACTGCACCACGTACGAAGGTCTGAGGTGCTTTAACCTGCTGGGCAAACTGTAGCTCCAATTACATTTTCAAAGATTTCCTCTTACTCCTATATACATGCTTCATGTGTCCTAATCTCTAATTGTCACTGCTACCTGAAAACATGCCCAGAGATTTCTCATCCCCAGGTTTCTGTTTGTTTGTGGCCTTTTCCACACTCCATCTTCACCACCAAAATACTCCTCCTCTTTTAAAATTTCACTCAACGCCTCCATGAACGTGTCAGCTGAACCACCGTTCAGGAGCAAAGGAGAACACTGAATCTAAAAGTCAGTATTATACCAACTACTCTACACTGGATAATGCTAGATCCAGTTCAGAAGAGAGACGCTGTGAATAAACATGAGGCGTGTTGAATGCTGCCATCATGACATCCAAAGGGAAGCCACAAACTTGACATTCTAAGTTTCTTCATCTACGAAGATATGGATAACGACGCTAAAATATTCAATACACATGGAAAATTTCAGGCAAGACTTTGTTCATTCACTGAATCACTGTTTACTCACCCAGAGCAATTTCATCTTTATTCGAGACACTTATTAAGCCACTCATATGAACCCACGTACCTGGCACATGTATACAGTGGCACTAAAGAAAAAGCCCCTGCCCTTATACTGAATATGTTCTGATGCTTCTGATCCCTGTAGATCTCTTCCAGCCGCGCAACTGTAACCGTAACACTGTAACACAGTTATATCACCACGCCACCTCAGTGTCCTACCATCCTACCACAGCCCTAAGACCTGGGTGGGTAAGTGCCCCAGCCTTCCTATCTTCTGACTGGACTATTCTAGGACTCCATCCTCTGGAATGCAGCCCATGCATTGAACCAATGGATGTCATTTGGTCCTGTGTCCCCAACAGAATATATGGGCGTGGGAACCAAGGGGTAGAGTGAGTGAATCTTTGGACTGTCTCTCTCTGGAGACCACTGGCAGACTGTATACTTTCTGTCCCCACCGCTCTAGACCATGTGAGATTAAAAGTCCATGTCCCCGGGGGGAGAATCATGGCACTATTGTCATTTAGGTTCCAGATACTTCTTTATTGTGGTAGCTGTCCTGTACGTTGTAGGTTGCTGAACAGCATCCCTGGCTTCTACCCACTAGATAACTGTAGCAACCCCTCTGCCAAATGTGACAACTGTAAATGTCTTCAAATATCACCAAATGTCCCTTTGGGGCAAAATCAACCCCAGGTGACAATCATCGCACTATTGGACACGGTGAGGGCTCCACTGTAGCTAAGCTTTGCCTGGTTGCTGTGTGTCTCTCACGCTGGTGGGTCCGTAGGCAAAGAGAGGGGCTACTGGACAGGTGGGATAATCAGCCCCAACAGTCATGAGGAAAGAGGACTGCTGCCATAGGGCAGAGGCAGAGAGAGGGATGTAGGGAGCACTGGAGATTCACTGGGACCTCTCTGGGTGCTTCTGTGTCTGGTGGTAACCGTGAACATGGATTACAGCAATGACAGCCAAAAAGGGCAAGGGAGCCAAAGACTCAGACTCCTCAGGGATGACAGTCTGGGCCACCTCCACCAGGTAAACTAGCAGAATTCCTGCTGAGTATGAGGGTGTTCAGAAATGGGTGACAGAGAAGGGAAATGATGAACTTCAATCACAGCCTGAAGACCAGCTTGAGACTAGCGGAGTCAACAGCTGCTTCACTAACCCCCTGGCTGTAAGTCTTGTTCTTTTGTCTTTTGTTTTTTGTTTTTTGTTTTCCTCTCCAAAATATCATGACTGGCCACTCCTTAAAGAGTTAGTGACAGAGCGCACTTAACATGAAGCACAACAAGGGCTGAGTGGTGCAGAGGCAGAGCAGACTGGACATGGTGATTCCGTAGCTAGCCTGCATGAGTACAGAGCAGCTGGGGCAACAGTTAAGTGCACTTGTCCTGCCCACACCTACAAATCTCTAGGACTTTCTCTGCTGCAGACGCAGCCTGGAAGTGCAGAGTCTGGCTCTGGGGGCAACTCTCCATCCATAAGAGACAAGGGTCTGTGGTGAAAGGTCTTGCTTCCCTGTTCTCCTGGCAGACAACTGTGGGACTCACTCTACACATTTTTCCTGAAGGTCCTCAGGAGAACTGAGACCCAGTCATTTGGAGGGTTTTTCCTCTTCCTGTCTTCACATCATCTAATCCCTGGCTTCTGCTTCCAAACTAACTGTACTCAAGTTCTTATTCCAGGCTCCACTTTTGGAGGGAAGGGGCACGGGAGGATCCTAACTAAGACTGAATCAAAGGAGTTTGGGCTTTATCCTCTCTGTGGAGATGGCCCAGTGAATGTCCATAAAGTAACCCTGAGGCTTGAGGCAGGGCTGGAATCAGCATGGCGCCTCCGGCTAATCACCTCCAGGTCCATGTTTGCCCCCTGATTTGCCCCTGCATATTAACTGCTTTTTCAATCTGTGCCACAATAGGGGAAAGGTCAGAAGCACTCTTCTAGGTAATGGGAAACTACCGTTAAAAAGGTTGAAGCCTGGGAAAAGTCCAAAAAGATGTGTGTTTAAAAAGATAACTTTATTACCTTTGAAAAGGATCGAATGGAGAGGAATGCACAGATAGAAAGACATCGCAAGCAGGTAATGGAATACTTCCATAAAGGATAAGAAAGGCAAATTTGAGATATTCAGGACTAGGTGGAGGGCTTTAGGACTCCTTTAGAGTAAAGGACTTACGTAAAGGCATTGGGAGAGTATTTTAGCAGACAACCGAACATGCTCACGATGATTCTGGGAAAGAGGGTGGATGAAAAAGGCAGCTGGGCTTGAGTGGAAGTCTTCAAGCAGGGTTATGAAAGAGGTCTAGCAAAGATAATGGGATGAAGAGAAGACAGTCCATCTAAAAGATATGCCTCTAAGAAGTCTGAAATTTTCTGCGAATGTTGACTCTGTCTGCCCGTGGTTTGGGAGCCTTGGGAAAAAGCAACTTCACTTAGGAAGACTAACAGGGAAGAGGTATTCTTATTGTGTAGATTTTAAATAGGACTAGTGGGTGGAAGACAAGTTCCCTGAAGAGGTAAAGAAATTTGTTTGCTATGAACTGCATTTATAGAAAGCACAATGAATAGGTTAGAATTTTTCTGTATTTGAGGACATTCATGGTGCTTTGTTAACTTCCACAGTCCGTGCAACACCTAGCATACTGCGGGTACTCAATAAATGTTTACTGCTGCCCTTGCTTTCTATAATGAAAGATCTAAAATTTAACTCTGGTAGCTGATACACAGGATTTTCATTTCGTGTATTCTCCCAGGCCAAGAGTGTGATTAGTTATTAATTGAAATTTCAGCATAATTTTAAGACACAAAGAAATACCAGATCCAGATTAGCTCTGACAGAGTCTCAAGATTTCAGCACATGAAAATGTAAGGCAGTGTGAAATAAACACATTCAAAAATATGGAAGCTGGCCCTGAAGGAAAATGTCTTTCTTTTAAAACAGAAAAATAATATTAACTGCCAGACTTCCAGCCTGTATGAGACAGCACAATTAAACACTAGGGCTAAATTGGACTTAGGAAATACGTGCCAATAAAACTTTTAAAATACACTATTAATTTTATGGCCTTTAAGAAATACTGTCCAAAAGACATAACATTTTAATGAGCCGGAACAATAAACATTTCTGAAAGGTTTATTTATTTTTTTATTGCTGAGCTATAAATTCTTGTTTTTCAGATTACCCGTCCTAGAAATGTTCATTCTAAAAATTCCCTGAACTCTCTTATAATAAAGTGTCTAACTAAGCTATTGATAAATTATGCTTCCTTTTTAATTAGGAGGAAAAAATCCCGAACATTTTAGTTGTTACAGAGGAAAATAAATATGAGTAAAGGGAAATTCTTTCATGTCGAGATCCTTTCACAAAGGTTTAAACTCCTTATTTGTGAGTCTATCATTTGTCTTTGGTATTGGTTATAATACATCCATTTTGTGGGATGGATGTCCGTGGAATTCAAAGGGTTGAAATGACAACTCTGCTTGCACCCTATTCAGTTTTTGAAGGTCGATGAATTTTAATTCTGTACGCGAATATATCTATGTTTAATAATAATCCTTTAAACCTCTAATATATTCTTTATCACTTTTTTCTTATTTTAGGTTTCCTGTAGGTGATTTAGAACGCATGACATGTGGGCTACAAAGTGGAACAGTGAGAGATGTGTCGGAGAGTTTGAAAATAGCCCGACAATAATGGGACACCTAGATATACTAAGCAATGTGGATTTCATTCTATAGACAATGGGGAGCCTTTCAAAGTGAAGCCACCCCACACTGAGTGTGTGCAGGTAAGCAGGCCGCTGGTTAGGGGGGCGGTCAGGAGGGGCCTCTCTCTCGACTGCTCACTGTTGGTCAGGGATGTTCATGTAGACGCCTGAAAGAAACAAGGAAGGAGCCTTGAAACCATCTGGGGAAGAGTGTGTGGAGTGAAGAGGTGCCACTCCAGAGACAGACCCTTGGAGGGGAGGGGCCGCCAGGAGACCTGCAGACCCGGAGGCACACTGGACGGGGAGGCACGGGACCCGAGGGGGCAGAAACAGCCTGGGCCGTGGACCCACTACACAGCCTGGCTTCTCCCCCAAGTGAGCTGGGAAGCCTTGGGGGGATTCTGGCCTGAGGAATGGGAAGTTCTGACATTTCACAAGGATAGATCTGACTGCTGTGTGTAAAAAAGACTCGAGCGCCGTGCCATCTAACGGTAATATAAATGTCAGCCACATACGTGATTTCAAGTTTTCAGCAGTCACTTTGAAACAGTAAAAAGAAACCACGTGAAATGCTAGTAACACCCTTTATTTAATCCAACCTATCCCAAATGTTATTGTTTCAGTATACAATCAATATGAAATATTAAGATATTTTCATTGTTTTTGTGTATTAATTCTTCAATATCCAGTGTATATTTTTAACCATCTCAGTTCAGATCAATCATGTTTCTGTTGCTCAGCAGCTACCGGAGACCTGCAGCTACTGTACAGAAGAGCATAGTTTTTGGTGATAAAGACTTATGGGGACACAAGTATGTAGTTACAGTGATGATCCAGGAAAAAGATGACAGTAGCTCGGACTACGGTGGCAGCAGAAGAAATGGTGGGAAATGCTTGGGTTGTGATTTTCTTCTAAGGGCTGAACCAACAGAACTTGGTGATGGATTGGATGTGTGTATGAGAGAGAAAGAGATCAGGCAAGGATGACACCAGATTTTTTTGGTGTTGGCAATTACAAGTATGAAATTTCTATTTACTAACATGAAGAAGACAATGGGAAGAGGAGGTTTGGCTTTAAACCAGTTAAGGTTGAGATGCCGATAACAATTCTAAGCAGATGCCTCTGATAGATCATTCTGCATATAGCGTAGGGGATGCCCGGGACATAGGCAAGACTAGTGGCAGGGAGGGATTCCTGTCAAGAATCATCAAGGGAGGGCGCCTGGGTGGCTCAGTTGGTTAAGTGACTGCTTTCGGGTCAGGTCATGATCCTGGAGTCCCGGGATCGAGTCCCGCATCGGGCTCCCTGCTCGGCGGGGAGTCTGCTTCTCCCTCTCCCGCTCCCCCCTCTTGTGCTCTCTCTCTCTCTCTCTCACTCTCTCTCTAAAATAAATAAATAATGAAAAAAAATTTTTTAAAAATTAAAAAAAAAAAAGAATCATCAAGGGAAGGCCAAAGTATACATGATGAAAAGTCTTAAGATTATTCAGGCAGTGCAAGTAAAGAGAAGGGAGCTATTCAAGAGAGGTATAGGAACCAGACTGATGGGGCACAGGTAGTGGGTGGTGAGTAGGACCGAGGTGTAAATGATGAGTCTCAGGCATAAAGCTTGGATAATTTGGTGGATGCTGGTAGCAGAAATCAGGACAGGAAAAGGTACAAGGAGGAGCAGTATTCTGGACAAAGAAGTGATGGGTTTTGTGTTGGATGTGCTGACATAAGGATATCTTAAAGGCATCCAAATAGAGATGTCTAATCAATAACCAAGACTTAGGGCAAGAAGCTCAACAGCAAGGGAGGGATCAAACAAAGAAAACGAGGAATTGTCAGCAAAGAAAGTATAGTTAAAAACATGGATATGGATAAGAACACGAAAGAAGAATTTACCAAAAAAGAAGACGGTCTTAAAGCAGAGCCCTTGGAAACACTAATCTAGAAGGAACGGGCAGAAAATATAGATCCCACTAGCAAGACTGAGCAAAAGCTCTCTGACAGAGGTAGGAAGAAAATCAGAGCATGGGGCCTCGGAGATGCAAGGGACGTAGTGATCTGTATTATGTGTGTGCTAACATCTATCAAGCCGTGCGGAATTATTTAGGTCAACAGAATATACAGTACACTATGTAAGTTGTGGTGCCCAATTAAAAAGAAAAATCCATAGGGTCTGGCGCCTGGGTGGCTCAGTTGGTTAGGCGACTGCCTTCGGCTCAGGTCATGATCCTGGAGTCCCAGGATCGAGTCCCACATCGGGCTCCCTGCTCAGCAGGGAGTCTGCTTCTCCCTCCTCCCTCTCATGCTCTCTGTCTCTCATTCTCTCTCTCGCAAATAAATAAAATCTTAAAAAAAAAAAAAAAAAGAAAAATCCATAGGGTCTTTACAGCAAAGACAAGTCAGGCAGTGGGAGACCAACCAGGAGACAAATGCAAAACAGTAATGAGCAGATGAACTATACACTGTCATCACTGACCCTCTTATACTCCGATCAAGCACCCCATGCTCTTACACTAAGTACCCCAGTAAGAATTAAGGTCAGGGATTCATTCTCCCTAACGGGTAATTTTTCATTTTTCACCTTATCATTTAGCAGGATGCAGGTGGCTCAGGAGACTCCATAAATATGCTCAAGGTTTATGCATAAGGGAAAAAGGTAATTCTTTAAGCATAAAGTTAGGCATAAAAATGAAAGAGGGCTGCTGAGAGAGAGAGAGAGGACCAGTAAGGGAGACAGGACTGACAATATACTAGGACAACTGGGCCACTAACTTTTGGGTGCTATTTCCAAAACTGCATTAAGACAGTATTTCCCAAACTGTACTTTGTAAAAACAGGAATTTAAATAGGTAATTTTAATTTTAATGGGTACTCCATCTATAAGGAAATTGATTCTGCCATCCGATAAATACGGCTTGTATTTACTAAATATGGTTAAATTAGCTTTCTTTACTGTATTCTCTAATATACTATAATTTATTTTTAATACCCAAGAATATATCTATCATGCAGTATCTGTCTGATTTTTTAACTCTGTAATCCTCTTACAGAGCAATTATCAGTATCTCATGGAACAAGTATTCTCCAGAATATAATTTGGGAAATGATGCATTAAGAGCTGCAAATCAGTCAGAAGCAGTCAAATGAAATAACCTAAGCACAATGAATTTGCACATGCTAGATACTAAATCCCTGTTGAACAAATGAACAAAAAATGCTCTCAGATCTGGACATGGGATAATTTTCACTACAACGCAAGAATCAAACATTCAAAATAAATAAGTGAAAGTAAAACTGGAGACTATTATGATAAGTGAAATAAGTCAGACAAAGCAAATACCATATGACTTCCCTTATATGTGGAATCTAAAAAACAAAACGAACAAGAACAAAAAAACACCCACACTCTTAAATATAAACTGGCAGTTGCCAGAGGACAGGTGGGTGGGGGATGGGTGAAATAGGCAAAGGGGAGTAAGAGGTACAAACTTCCAGTTATAAAATAAGTCATGGAGATGAAATGCATAGCATATTGTAATGCTGTTGTATGGTGATGATACTGTGGTGAGCACTGAATAATGTATAAAATTGTCAAATTACTATGTTATAGACCTCAAACAAATATAGCATTGTATGTCAACTATACTTCAACAATAAAAAAGCTGAGAAGTTAAGCAATGATTTTTAAAAGTAGTGAAAACTGGTAAAGGATGATGTAATATGCTTTAGTCTACAGGCCTAAACAACTTCAAGTTCAAAGCCCACTTTAGGAAGCAACTACTTGGCATTCCTTTCTAAAAAAAAAAAACAACACATCAAAATATAAGCAAATATAACAACTTTTCTTTTAAAAAGTAGAGACTATAATTTTAGCGGCCCCTTGGTGGCTCAGTCAGTTAAACATCCAACTCTAGATTTCGGCTCAGGTCATGATCTCAGGGTTGTGAGATCAAGCCCCACTTGGGCTCTGTGCTCAATGGGGAGTCTGCTTGAGATTCTCTCTCTCCTTCTCCCTCGCCTTTCCCCCCCTGCACTCAGTCTCTCTCTCTCTCTCTCACACTCTCTCTCTCCAAATAAATAAATCTTTTAAAAATAAAAATAAATAAAAAGTAGAGACTGTAATTTTAAAGTTGTAACCAAGACTATTTGGAATTATATGGAGGTTAAAGAAAAAAAAATGTTATACCATGTTCATCCTTCTTCAACCTAATTTTTAAGAAATATGCATGGAATAAGATGAAGTAAACAAAAGGGAAATCTCAGAGAGAATATACCCCCCCCCCAAAATCAACAGTTAGAAGGAAAAGTAGGAGCCTTTTGTGTTATCACTGTTATGATAGGGCTTTCATTACAAAAGTCCCTCTTCTGAACTGTCTTTTCTTTCAATTACTTGCTCCTTGGGGGATCACTGCTGAGCACTAGCGCAAAAATCACAGGGTATAAAGTTCAGCATGGAAGGGTTTGGGAGATGGAAGCTCCCCCATGCTCTGGATGATGCCAGGTGTAATGCTTAATGAGAATGAAGTTCTTCAAGCAGAGGAATGGGCAAAAGAAGTACATAGCAAGTTACTTATTCAATGAGATTTCTGTGTATGTAAATTGCAAAGGGCTTTGAGACTAAAGATTATAAGATGGCATAATGATAACTAGTCCTATGGGAACTGCTTATTGCCTTCTCATTTAAAAATGCATAGAAACATATATGTGTATGAATCTATGTATCTATCCATACATACATATACATATATCTGTGTATCGATGCATATATGTATATGTATGTATACACACACACACACACACACAAAACCAAACACACACGAAGTTTTCTCCTTCCTCTGGAAACACAATTTGTAAGCAATCCAACCACTTGGCTAAGATAATGGTCTTCTTTAAAATGGGATCTCTTGCACATTCTAAGAGAACTGTTCTCTCTCCCACCAGATGACCTCACCAAGCCCCCAAGCCCATAGAGGAAATGTTGAATCAGAGGTTGGGGAGGACATTCCCTAGAGCAAGACATGCTGGCAAGCAATTTCTCAGGCCCAAAACAAAGGGAAAAAGGAATTCCCCAGCAATAAGAGAAAAACAAAATTTTTCTCATAATTACTGCTATGAATTTCAGCATATACAATAAGGAAAACCACATTTGTGGGGTGTGCATATTAGAAATAGATGAAAAAAGAATTTTTATATTGATTCTTAAAAGTTTTCAATTATTGAGTTTCAATTACTATACTTACATGAGATTTCCTCAATCTTCTATACAACCTTATTAGCAACAATAATCATTTTCTAATGACGTTATTCTATGTTTTTACACTCTGCCACCTTTTTCAAGAGTCATCCCATTTGCAGATTTTAAAGGGAGGAATCTCTATTCAAAATGCTATACTGTCTTCTATGGTACTGGCACAAAAACGGACACATAGATCAATGGAACAGAAGAGAGAGCCCAGAAATGGACCCTCAACTCTATGGTCAACTCATCTTCGACAAAGCAGGAAAGAATGTCCAATGGAAAAAAGACAGTCTCTCCAACAAATGGTGTTGGGAAAATTGGACAGCTACATGCAGAAGTATGAAACTGGACCATTTTCTTACACCACACACAAAGATAAACTCAAAATGGATGAAAGGCCTAAATGTGAGGCAGGAATCTATCAAAATCCTAGAGGAGAACACAGGCAGCAACCTCTTTGACCTCAGTCATAGACTTCTTGCTAGACACCTCTCCAAAGGCAAGAGAAACAAAAGCAAAAATGAACTATTGGGACTTTACCAAAATCAAAAGCTTCAGCACAGCAAAGGAAAAAGTCAACAAAACTAAAAGGCAGCCTATGGAATGGGAGAAGATATTTACAAATGATATATCAGATAAAGGGCTAGAATCCAAGATCTATAAAGAACTTACCAAACTCAACACCCAAAAAACAAAGAATCCAGTCAAGAAATGGACAGAAGACCTGAACAGACATTTCTCCAAAGAAGACATACAAATGGCCAACAGACACATGAAAAAATGCTCCACATCGCTTGGCATCAGGGAAATACAAATCAAAACCACAGTGATATACCACCTCACACCAGTCAGAATGGCTAAAATTAACAAGTCAGGAAATGACAGATGTTGGCAGGGATGCGGTGAAAGAGGAACCCTCCTACATTGTTGGTGGGAATGCAAGCTCATACAGCCACTCTGGAAAACAGTATGGAGGTTCCTCAAGAAGTTAAAAAAGAGCTACCCTACAACCCAGCAATTGCACTACTAGGTATTTACCCCTAAGATACAAATGTATTGATCTGAAAGGGCACCTGCACCCCAATGTTTGTAATAGCAATGTCTACAATAGCCAAACTATGGAGAGCTTGTTTGGAGGTTCTAGCAGAGGAGCGCAGCTACTCGTATACCCTTGACCAAAGAACGGTCCTCCTCTATCGGGGAAGGTCGTCCTCTTCGACCGAGCGCGCAGCTTCGGGAGGGACGCACATGGAGCGGTGAGGGAGGAAGGGGACACCTGCCTAGCCAGCCAGATCAGCCGAATCAACCCTGGTGATCAATGGGGTGACAGATGTCGCAGCCAGATCGCCCTCACATCCAATAGCCAAACTATGGAAAGAGCCCAGATGTCCATCAACAGATGAATGGATAAAGAAGATGTGATACACACACACACACACACACACACACACCCCACAATGCATTATTATGCAGCCATCAAAAATGAAATCTTGCCATTTGCAACAACATGGATGGAACTAGAGGGTATCATGCTAAGTGAAATAAGTCAATTAGAGAAAGACAAATACCATATGATTTCACTCATATGTGGAATATAAGAAATAGCACAGAGGATCATAAGGGAAGGGAAACAGAATGGGAAGTCATCAGAGAGGGAGAAAAACCACGAGAGACTCTTAACTCTAGGAAACAAACTAAGTGTTGCTGGAGGGAGGTGGGTGGAGGGATGGGGTAACTGGGTGATGGGCATTAAGGAGGGCACGTGATATGATGAAAATTTTCTAAAAATTAAAAAAAAAAACCACAGTGCTATACTGTCTTCAATGTTTTAGCAGTTTTTCAGAAGAAATATAGCCAGTGATGGAATAGATGAGAATAAATGAAATAAAGACACCTAAAGGCAAAAACAAAGTCACTGACAGATCCGGCTTTGATCCACTTCTCAAAACTAGAAAAGTGTGTTTTGGTGCTATGGTTCATCTCTTTAATTTTGCAGACAACTCCTGGCCAATTGGGACATTTTGATAGATCTTCATATGAAGTGATTTTTTTATACAAATGCAGATAAATAAAATTTAAACAAGCTTCAGCAAATAGGAGAATGTATATATGTCTTAAAAGAAAATCTCTCTTATAAATGCATTTTCATCAATGTTCCCTCTGTGGGAGGGAAATAAAGAAAACTTTCAATGTATCCAACCATGAAACAGAATACTAATGCTTTATTTAGTGAAAATCAAGCTCATGTTCTTGTGTAGATAAAATAAGATTATGTCAAAATGCAGTGGGAAGCAATGAATCACTGTTTCTACTTGTAATACACTGAACAGCTGTGTTTAAGTGACTATCTATTAGTCATTCATTTCTTTAACAAACATTTCATAAGCATCTACTACGTGCCAGGAACCATGAAATGGACAGCTTCTGCTGCTACAAAAGCCTAGCACCTAGAATAAGACAGATAGAATGATAAGTACCCAGAGAAGAAAAAGACTATGGGAATCCCCAGGCCTGGGTATATGGAATGCTTTTAATTCCCCTTTATAGTCTGTTAATATCCATGCCTGAAGGTAGCTCTTTCCTCCTCTCTACAGTTTAACAATGGCCCCAATCCACTAATTGTTCAATAACAACTAAAATCAGTAACTATATTTAATTTTGTATCTGCAACAACCCTGAAGGTAGGTAAGTGGTGAAGCAGGATGTAACCCCCTAAAATGATACCTCTTCATACCATATGGTTTCCTTTAATTAACATTCAGGCATTCATTCTTCCACTCAAAATCTTAAATGCTAGGTGCTGGGAATGCAATGATGAAAAAATACACAGGCCCTGTCCCATAAGGTTGTAATGACAAATTGTGTTAAGGTCCCCGAAGGAGAAGTAACAAATACTCTAACACAATGTTCTAAGTTCAAGTGTGGGCAGAAAGGATTCTCTGAGGTATTAATATCTAAGCAGAGATGTTTAAGTGAATGATGGGGAGGTGTAAGCCATAAGGTGGATAAAGGAGAAGTCCAACGAACTATTAGCGAACTGAGTTAAAAAATACATTAAAAGGATCATAGACCACGATCAAGTGGGATTTATTCCAGGGATGCAAGGAGGGTTCAATATTTGCAAATTAGTCAATATGAAGCAGCACATTAACAAAACAAAGAATGAAAATTATATAATGATTTTAATAAATTCAGAAAAGGCATGTGACAAAATTCAACAGCCATTTATGATAGAAACTCTCATCAGAGTGGGTATAGAGGGAATATACAACATAATAAACACCATATATGACAAACCCACAGCTAACATCATATTCAATGGTGAAAAGATGAAAGCTTTTCCTCTAAGATCAAGAACAAGACAAGAATGCCCACTCTCATCATTTTTATTCAACATAGTATTGGAAGCCTAGCCACAGCCAATTAGGCAAAACTAAAACAAACAAACAAACAAAGGAAAGAAAAGAAATAAAAGTCATCCACACTGGAAAGAAAGAAGTAAAACTGTCACTATCTGCAGATGACATGATTCTATACATAGAAAACCCAAAAAAACTTCACCAAAAAACTATCAGAGGTAATAAATGAATTCAATAAAGTAGCAGGATGTAAAATCAATATACAGAAATCTGAGGCATTTTCATACACTAATAATGAATTATCAGGAAAAAAATAAGGAAACAATCTCATTTACAACTTCAATGAAAAGAATAAAATACCTAGGAATAAATTTAACTGAGGAGGTAAAAGACCTGTACCCTGTAAATGGTAACACTGATGAAAAAAGTGAAGAAGACACACATAAGTGGAAAGATATTCCATGCTCATGATTGGAAGAATTAATATTGTTTAAATGTCCATACTACCCAAAGCAATATACAGATTTAATTCAGTCCCTATCAAAATTCCAATGGTATTTTTCATAGAACTAGAACAAATAATTTTAAAATTGTATGGAATGAAAAAAGATCCCAACTAGCCGAAGTAATCTTCAGGAAGAAGACTAAAGCAGGAGGTAATAATGCTCCCTAATTTCAAACTATACTACAGAGCTACAGTAATCAAAACAGTATGGTATTGGCATAAAAACAGACACATGGATCAATGGAACAAAACCGAGAACCCAAAATTAAGCCAACACATATATGGACAATTAATTTACAATAAAGGAGCCAAGAACATACAATGGAAAAAAGACAGTCTCGTCAATAAATGGTGTTGGGAAAACCAGATAGCCATGTGCAAAAGAATGAAACCAGACCACTATATTACACCATACACAAAAATTAAATTTAAATGAATTAAAGACCTGAATGTAAGACCTCAAACCATAATATTCCTAGAAGAAAACATAGAAGATAAGCTCCTAGACATCAGTCTTACCAATACTTTTGTGGATCTGACTCCAAAGGCAAGGGAGACTAAAAAATAAAACAAAACAAAACAAAAACACAAACAATGGGATTACATCAAGCTAAAGTTTCTGCATGGTGGAAAAAACCATCATTGCAACAAAAAGGCAATCTACTGAATGGGAGCAGATTTTTGCAAATTATACCTCTTACAGGGAATTAATATCCAAAATATATAAAGAATTCATACAAGTCAACAACAACAAAATAACAACCTGATTCAAAAATGGGCAGAGGATTTGACTAGGCATTTTCTAAGAAAGACATACAAATGGCCAACAGGAACATGCAAAGGTCCATCACTAATCGTAAAGGAAATACAAATCAAGACCACAATGAGATATCATCTCACACTTCTTAGAATGGCTATTATTAAAAAGAGAAGAAATAACAAATGTCCACAGGATGTAGAGAAAAGAGAACCCTCATGCACTGTTGGTAGAAATGCAAATTGTTATAGCCGCTATGGAAAACAGTATGGAAGTTCCTCCAAAAATTAAGAATAAGGGGCACCTGGATGGTGCAGTCGGTTAAGTGTCTGACTCTTGGTTTCAGCTCAGGTCACGATCTCAGGGTCCTAAGATCCATGCTGTGTGGAGTTGGGATTCTCTTTCCCTCTCCCTCTGGCCCTCCCCCTGCTAGCATGCATTCTCTTTCAAATAAATAAATCTTTAAAAAAATTTAAGAATAGAACTACACCATGATCCAGATGTTCCACTTCTGCACATCTATCGGAGGAATACAAAAACACTATTTGAAAAGATATATAGACCCCTATGTTTATGGAAGCAATGTTTACAATAGCCAAGAAATGGAAAAAACATAAATGTCCATTAATACATGATAAAGAAGATATGGCATATATAATATATATATATACACACACACACATACATAAATATATATATATATATTTATATATAAGTATTACTCAGCGATTAAAAAAAAAGTTAAATCTTGCCATTTGTAGTAGAATGGATGGACCTTAAAGGTATTATGCTAAGAAATAAGTCAGGTGGAGAAAGAGAAATACCAAATGATTTTACTTATGTGTGGAATCTAACAAAACAAATGAACAAACAAAACAAAAACAAACTCATAGATATAGAGAACTGGTTGGTACCATAGGGGAAGGGAGTTGGGGTGGGTGAAATTGGGGGTCAACTGTACAGGGATGGATGGTGACCGGACTTTGTGGTGATCACTTTGTAGTACACAGATGTCAAATTATAATGTTGTACACCTGAAACATATAATATTAAACACCAGTTTTACCTCAATAAAAAAAGAGAGAAGCTACCAAAACTCTGGAAAGGGAGGTAAAGAACCACGTTATAAAGGAAAATTCAGTGAGTGGTGGCCCCAAGATTTGTTGCTATTGTTTTTGCCGGTTTACCTTTATTTATTTATTTATTTTTAATGGATAAGGATTGGCTGAGAAGGTCCACCTCTCTATGCTTTAGTTTCATTATATGTAAACTAAGAATAACAAACTCTTCACATCACAGAGTTTTTGTGATTATCAAATCAATAAATATATGTATAATGCTTTGAACAGTGCTGGTTTAGGGAAAGAGCTCAAGAAGTCCAGCTGTAATAATAATTATTATTATTTGGTAGAAGGTGTGACAGTCACACCCTAGGGTACCCCCAAGGAGTCACACCTTTGTATAATCCCCTTCCCTGAGTGTGGGAAGAACCTGTAATTTGCTTCTAGTCAATTGAAAATGGGAAAGATGATGGGCCGTCCGCCCTTTTGATTATGTTACAGAGAGCTCCATCTTAACCAACAGAGGCAGAAACACTCTCCTGCTGGCCTTGAAGAAGCAAACAACCATGTTGTGAATTGCCTATGGAGAGAGGTGACCTCTAAGAGCTCAGGGCTTCAACCCTACAGCTGTAAGGAAGCGAATTCTGCCAGCAACCTAAATGAGTGGGGGAAGAGGATTCCAAGCTGCAAATGAGAATGCAGCTAGCCAAGCCCTGGTTTCAGCCTGAACAGAGAAATCAGCTAAGCTGTGCACAGACTCTTGACCCATGGAAACTGTGTGATAATAGATATGTGCTATTTTAAGCTGCGAAATTTGTGGTATCTTGTTACACAACACAGAGAACTAATACAGGGGAGGTGAAGAAAATTTATTTGATTGCTTCTCTTTTATCAGTTGAGAAAATTATCTATTGATAAGTGTGTGCGTGCGTGTGTGTGTGTGTGTGTGTGTGTATCTGTGTCTTGGGGATGGGAAGAGAGAACACAGGAATACAAGCAGGATTATCAAAGATGATGGATTATAAAGAAAGAGCAGGCTGTAATCTCTCTGAGGGCAGCAACTGGCATGCCAGGACAGATTAGGTGCTTAATAAATATCATGGAACAAACCAATTTTGTTGCAGTTTAGCTGTATCATTATTTGATGCATCTGTGTAACCCTATCCAGTCTTTTGATGAGGCAGCACCCAAAAGACACTTCTGTTAGGGGATATAAACAATGGATTTTGAAGGAAACACACAGGTAGCTGGAGATACTTTTAGTTACTGCCTTTGATGTAAAAAGTATTGAAGAGGGAAGAAAGGAGACCATGGATTTCCGTTTTTGCCTAGCGTTTATCAACACCACAGTTATGTTAACGTAACATAACATTCCAGAGTGTGAACAATTTATCTCTTCAAATTAAATCAATCTGTTGTGTGCAAACGAGAAAATGGAAGAAATACCCTGGTAGGCTTTAAATTTTATGTATATCCTGGTCCCTCTAATATCTTTTTTCATTTCTAATTAAAAAAAAAAAAAAAAAACCTTCTGATAGATGCAAGAAGTTTCCTGATACTCTCCTCCGGTAAGTAACCCAGCATACCACAGTGAAAAAGGGCAGACCCGGTTTATTTTTATTTTATTTTATTTTTTTTAAAGATTTTATTTATTTATTTGAGAGAGAGAGAATGAGAGAGAGCAAGCACATGAGAGGGGGGAGGGTCAGAGGGAGAAGCAGACTCCCCGCCGAGCAGGGAGCCCGATGCGGGACTCGATCCAGGGACTCCAGGATCATGACCTGAGCCGAAGGCAGTCGCTTAACCAACTGAGCCACCCAGGCGCCCAAGACCTGGTTTAAAGTTAGAAAATGGAGCTGCTGATCCCAGCTCTGCTGTTTTCTTAGTTGTCGGAGATGTTCCAGTTTTGTAACAGCTTTGAGTCTCTGTTTGTCTCATTATTCAAATGAGAAAATCAAACATACTTTCAGAGCTGTTAGATGAATTGCAAGTAATAAGTGTAAAGAACCCAGTATACTACTTAGCAAGGAGTGAAATTTTAAGATACTACATATGAAGAGTGAGATTTTAAAAGATTTTGAAAGATTCTGAAATTTCTAATAACACCAACAATCATTTATTGAGTGCTGAGTTTGTGATCTTCCAAATCTTGCAATTCTCAAGTATGTCCTCTTACGTTTGTATCACCTAAACACAGATACCATATCTTTTTAAAATTTTTTTAAAGATAGATAGATTGACTGATTGATTAATTGATCTGTCAGAGAGAGAGCACAAGCAGGGGGAACGGCAGGCAGAGGGAGAAGAAGGCTCCCTGCTGAGCAAGGAGCCTGATGCAGGACTCCATCCCAGGGCCCTGGGATCATGACCGGAGCCGAAGGCAGACTGAGCCACCCAGGTGTCCCGATACCATGATATCTAGCAAGCAACATTTGGAGGGGACTATCTGCTTTGAAATGAGGTATCACAGCTGGACAGAGTCTAGTTTACTGGGTAGGCTTTGCTGCCTGAGTCCCGGCTTGTCACCTAACCTCTACTATCCCCTGAGAAATCAGCTCCTTAGCCGGGAGCAAAATCAGTTGTACCACCCATGCCATAGCTGATTGGCCATGAGACCAGTGCCAGAGACAAAGCTGCCACAGAGAGACATACTGTGACTTAAGATAATCACCTTCTCCTTGTTTAAGGGAAAGGGATAAGATCTGAAACACCACGAGAGACCCTTGAGAAGAACAAAGATACCCCGAAATCATATAGCAAAAGAAAAGAGGTCAAATGCATGCTTAACTCCCTCCTCTTCCCCTGCAATTACTTCAAGTTCCCCCTGCCCCCAACAGATCTCTCTTTCTTGCAATCTGCGCAAAGCCAAACTAACATAACTAGAAAGTATTACACTGAGTAACCTATTAAACATTTTCCACTTTGAAGAGAGTGTACAGTTCACTGGAGAAGGAAATTCCATTTGCAAAAAAAAGCCAAAGACCATGAAAAAAGTTGGGACTGCAATGCAAATTACTAACGAGCCAGCAGCTGAACTTGTAGCATACTCTAAGGGTAGAGTTTCATAAAGATAAGGCTCTAAATCAACCTTTAAATTTTCCCAACAAAATCCGAACATGCCACCTAAATCACACTAACGCCAAGCACCTAGATGAGAATCCTAAGACACACAACTCTCCTCGTGTTGGTGATAGAGAATGCCTGTCCACCACCTCCTATCTGCAATACTTATGTCACAGATTAGTGACATACATGCCAAACCTTCATGCTTTACTTCTTCATTTCCCAAAAGACTTTCTAAGATAGTAATCCATGAGATGTTCCTAGGGAAATAAAAGATTTTATCACCAATTAAGTTCAAGAAACTGACACAAAGTTCAACAATTTTATCCACTCCAGAGCTTTGGAGCCTTTACTATGCACATGAGGAAAGCATTTCTCAGGCTCCTGAAAACTCAGAGCTGTGCTCTCCGTTGCATGATTCTGGGGAACTGATGTTCTCCTGATTACGTTCACTATGGGCAACAGTTGCAGTAAGTACAGCCGGTTGGAGCACTAGAGAATTAGAGAGCTAGACTCTCCTACTCGCTCCCTCAATTGACACATCTTTATAAATTCCAATTTAATGAACTCTCCGTCTGTTGTCAGAGGCCAGAATAAGAAATGGCCTTTGTGTACTATGTGTACTATGCACTTGCCATTCTCACAAAACTGCCATTGAAACATTATTCAAATGCTGCTTGTTTCTTACATGCAAAACAAGGATGCCTTCTTCAAAAAATGAGGTCTATATGACTTTTTGTGTTTGTCTTTGCCTTTGATCTCAGAAATACTTGAAATAAGTTGTGTGCTCAACTGCAGGGCCTTCACTCAAGAAGTGCTCTATAATGACCATCCTGTATCCCCTCTTTATTAGCTACCATGGGTCCCTTTACCTATTAACATTTCACGTTTTAATCCTATGTATACCAATACTTTTTAAATGTAAAGAGATCATTAAAAGTGAAGTCAATTTTAACATTCTTGATTTTTCTGTAAATAATTTATAAATATGAAAAAATATAGTATCCTTCCTAAAACTGCACAGAAAAATAGAAACATCACTGCTAATGACAAAAATATCACTCACACAAAGACAATGTTTCAGGCATTAATCACATGTATTTTTGATTAACTGCAAGTCCACACTGGGTCCACTCCCTACAGAAAAATCATCCTTCCTCCAATTACTATGGCTTGAGGGATAACAAAAAGCTAAACTGAATGTGATAAAATGTCTAAATGATATGTAAATGGCTGATGTGAAGCAAGGAGCTAATGTTCCAGCTGAAGGCACAGGCCTACTGTGAGTTTTTTCACACACGAATGTACATGGCAGTCCTCTATTGTGCCAGACTGGTCTTCAGAGTGTTAGGAATGAAACTGCAAACTTTTAGAGAATTTTCTGGTTCAAAAGCGGAAAACACGACAAAAATCCGGACAGAACAGGGAGCTTAAGAAGTCTTCGTAAGGTCAGGCAAATTTAAATTTAAGAACGTACGCATGTGTACAAGCTAGTTAGTTCAGTGGACTCCTGTCTCCAACATGGTCCTCAGCTCCAATGTGTGGACACCATGAAGCGCTTCACTGAGAAGCAGGAATAAAGTAAAAAGGAGCTGCACTCTACTCCTTCCCAGTTAAATGACTTTGCCAATTATAAATCTTAACTCAACTGGTCATCCCAAAATGGACAAGGGTCTTGAAAAAGTCCCTGCCAAGAAACGGACTCAACACTAATGAGCAAATTGAAGCAAACAGAAATAGAGTAGGTCTGACAGAGGTCCTTGGGTATCTACCTACTAACTCAGGAAACAAGTTGCGGTCTAAAGCCAAGTTGGGCAAGACTTGGACAGAATAAAAAGGATGCTTGCTTCTCAAGGGAAATATGCAAGCAATAAGAAATACCCTTGGCCCACTTCAGAGTTACAAGTAACCATATGTCCTTGGGCAAGTTACTGTAACCATTTGGAACTTCTATAAAAGGTCTGTAAAATGAAGTGATTAAAATAAGAGATCACTAATGTTTTTCCCAGATCCAATGTTCGGTGACACAGATAGAGGTAAGGGAAGGAAAATGACAGTGATTCCAAAGATCAAGCCCAATGACAACAGGGTCAAACAGGGTTGGGAGAAAGTCGGTTCCCACGAGGACAACTAGTGGTGGGATTCTCCGGGCTGGTGGCCACCTGCACTGAAGGGAGTCTGGATCCTGGAAGGTGGCTATGCTAAAACACAGGAACCGATCCTGCTGAGATGCAAAGCATGTGGGTGTGCACGTGTGTGAAGGACTAAAAGAGCGAAAGGCAGGGACGAGTTCTAGGGGGAAAATTTTATAAAGCCAAGACCTGCCACTTGAAGTGGGTGTGTTGGTGGGGGGAAGGTATTTTTAACAATTATGGGGGGCATTTCTGGTCTTTAGTGGTCAAAGAGGAAAGACCCAGAGGCCCTGGAGTGTGCACCCAGTCACACACACAATGGAGAATTTCTCTGCACCCCACAGGCCTTACAAATGACTTAGAGGCCTTGTATGCAAGGAACACTTGCTGTAAAAACTGTTAGGATGGGGGCGCCTGGGTGCCTGTCAGTGGAGCATCCGACTCTTGGTTTCAGCTCAGGTCATGATCTCAGGGTCTGAAGATCGAGCCCTGCATCAGGCTCTGCGCTCAACAGGGAGTCTGCTTGAGATTCTCTCTCTCCCCCCTCCTCGGTCCCTCCCCCACTCACGCTCTCTCCAAAATAAATAAATCTTAAAAAAAAAAACAAAAAACCTGCTAGGATGATCCAAGATGACGGCACCACTGCATCTTTTTGCATGGGTTTTAATATGTACTGTATTTTCTTTCTAGGAATGTACCTAAGATGTATTTTGAGAGAATCCTGAAATTGCTGTATTCAAAATATTTATAAACATTGCTCACGGAAAACTGCACTCCCCATCACGCCTCACAGACGCTCATGCCTGACCACTGACACACTGCAACACAGGTCTGAGTAATCACACTGCCTTTTTTCATTTCTCTTGTGTGCTATGTTGCTGCATATTATTTATACATTTTTAAAATGTGTGTGTAGGAAAATTACATTTTTCTGTGACTTTGAAGACTGTAAAAGGGCTGTAAATATGTATTTTAGAATAGGGTCACTACTTCCAGAACTTTGATTCTCTATCAGTGGTTTTACATGTTTTGGGTCTACAGTGACTTTTGTATATTTGATGAAAATTGCAGATGAAAACTCTGTGTGGCAGACTGCTAACCGTCTCCCAGTACCCATTCTGCCCTTTATTCTTGTATGGTAACAGACCTCCCATGAGTTTGAGCAGCATGAGAGATAATATTTCCGAGACTCTCTTGCAGTTGGTTGTGACCACAGGATGAAGTTCTCAACGTCCACAATAGCCAAACTGTGGAAAGAGCCGAGATGCCCTTCAACAGATGAATGGATAAAGAAGATGTGGTCCATATATACAATGGAATATTACTCAGCCGTCAGAAAGGATAAATACCCAACTTTTACATCAACATGGATGGGACTGGAGGAGATCATGCTAAGTGAAATAAGTCAAGCAGAGAAAGTCAATTATCATATGGTTTCACTTATTTGTGGAACATAAGGAATAGCAGGGAGGACATTAGGAGAAGGAAGGGAAAAATGAAGGGGGCAGAAATCGGAGGGAGAGATGAACCATGAGAGACTATGGACTCTGAGAAACAAACTGAGGGTTCTAGAGGGGAGGGGGGTGGGGGGATGGGCTAGCCTGGTGATGGGTGTTAAGGAGGGCACGTACTGCATGGAGCACCAGGTATTATACAAAAACAATGAATCGTGGATCACTATATCAAAAACTAATGATGTACTGCATGGTGACTAGCATAACATAATAAAATTAAATTAAATTAAAAAAAAAAAAAAGAATGTGAGCACACATACATCACTTTGTATGCTTGCCCTCCACAACCCTTGAGCTAGAACAGGGATGTCTCAGCTTCAGCCTCGGGACTGAGCCACTGTGAGGGCAGAACTGCTTAATCACCATGGGCCAACTAACTGCTTGTAGACTGTGATGTAAGAGAAAAATTGCTGCCTCAGTTAAGCTGCCCTTTTCTGGAACTCTGTTACAGCAACACGGCTTCTACCTTGACCGATACATCTGGGAAATAAACAATAGACAAATGCATAGGCATGTGCATGCACGCACACACACGCGCTCACATAGCAAAACGCTACACAGAACTCCAGAATGTCATAGAACCTACAGCCTTTCTTGGTGCTCCAAGCTAAAAATTTTGCAGTGGTTGGGGGTAGCTAAGCGTCTCTTAGGAAACTTGGCTTAAAAAATACCAGAGGAGCTTTTACTTTAGAGCAGGCACAGGGAAACTCGTTTTGTCAGCCAGTATTGCAATCTGTAGGTGAGACAGGAGAGCATTCTGAAATATAAAAGTATGATTAAATGATTGGCTCCTTCCCCAATAACCTAAATTCTTTAAATTCTCTTATCTCTATTTTCAGGCCTGCAAGCAAAAAATCTTAATGAATGCCAAAGTGTATTTAGCTGTGTTAATGTACATACTGAGTAATAATCATTTTGACTCTACAACTATAATACAATTCTTCTTTGAATGAGAGAAATTACTACAATTTCTTTTTCGCTCATTTATAAAGGGTGAATATCTAAAGCAAACATCTTGCAATAGATATATGAACTACAAAACAAAGAGCCAAAAACAAACTTCATGACTAACCCCTATAAACAAACAGGCTTTAAAAGAATATGAGAAGAATTTTAGCAAAATAATGGCAACCGTAAGATCAACATTAGTTCTCAAATTTTTTGCCAAAACAATGTTGTCTGTTTTCCCTTTCTATATCTTTCTTCTAGATCTCTTAGCAAGCAAGGAATACTACTTAGGGAAAAATCTATTGTGCGTAAACCGGAAATTGCAAGAGTGTGTGGAACTAATGAATTAATTTCATATAGTGAAAATGTAAGAATAAGGATTGCACATTCTATGACTGTACAGCCAGTTTTTTTCAGCAACTGCAGGATGGTTAGAATTTTAATCCTTTTGACGGGAGTTTTGCATTGCTGAATGAGACACAAGTGACTAGACCACAAGTGTGAGAATGTGGGAGCCCGAAGAATTCGTAGGGAAGCAATACTGTAAAAATGTAGCAATGTCTCTGCAAGGGATTCCCAGCCCCCCGCCCCTGACACAGAGTGATCCAATCACACCATATGCTCTCACCCACAGGACATGTCTGACCTCTGTGCAAACAATCAAGTCAACCACCGGATTTGATTCAAATGATAAAGGGGAGGAATGGCTTTTAAAATTCCAAGCTGTTTAAAAATCAGTTACCAGTGACACAATTCATTATCATAATAACTGAAAATTGTTTCCATCTAATTAAATAATAACCGTACACGGACAAGTTAACAATTAGTCATTTGGGAATTCAGACAGTCCATGATGTGGTTCCTACCTCAGAAGCAGGAATAAAATGAAGCTATATAAATACTGGATACAATTAGGGAAAGGGAGCCAAACTAAATTTTTGAAGAAAATCATGTATATTTTGAAAGCCTGTTTAAGACATATGGCACAAAATCAAATTAAAAATTAGATGGGAAGAATATTCACCCAATTTGTATATAAAGACAAAAAAATAAAAAGAGCAAATGTGAATGCCACTGAGATTAGAAATAAAAAAATGATGTATTTTGCCAAAAGGAATAGAGCAATTATGGCAATAAAGTAAATTCAAACATCTGTTTACAAAATAAGATGTAATTTAGTTAATTTAGAAATCAATTCAAGAAAACTATGAAATCTACATATTCATTCTCAAATGACAAAATTGCTCCGTTGGGCTAAAATACAGGAAACTAAATAGAAAATCTAAATGAAATAATAAATCTGAAAAAAATGAAAAAAGTATAACATTTTAAAACAACATTATGGAATATAATGATATACATAAAATTTAGCAGTGTTTTATATAAACTTTTTTATCATAAAATTTAAAAATCATTTTGTAAAATAAAGGGTTGGTAAAATATTTTAAAAAATCAAACAAAATTTCCCAACTCTTCAGTAAAAGAAATAGAATCAAAAATCAATATGGTCAGAATAAACTGAAAATTCATTTATTTCATTATATGCTTAAAGGCATAACAAACCTCTTATGGTTGAAAGAAAACAAAGAGAAAGTGAAATTTGTTAAATTTTTCACCAGTAGATCCATATTTAAATAAGTAGGGAATTCTAAATTAGATAATCAGAGCAAGGACAAAAATTCAAGAAAATTTACATTCGCTGGAATCAATACTATTTAAAAAGACAACTTCAGAAATACACACCTTTAATAAGACAAAGAGGGAGAATGTAATTTTTGTGTCTTTGATCATATATTCAGAAGCTCACAGGCATCCCTTCTAAAGTGAACTATGATCAGATGAAAGAGAAAACACACACACAGAAAATTAAACACTAATTTTGAAAAAACTCTTTCTAGTCAAGACATTCCAATTGTGGATGCAATTTTTTAAACTGAAATATTGCTAATTACAATTTCCTAGCTGGCCTTAATGAAGTACCAATGAAACAAGGTACAGCAAAAAGAAAAATTACACATTTCATCCAGATCAGAAGCCATGACTGGGTTTTTAAGTCAGACCTACAGGACATCACGGGTGACAGTGGGAGTGGAGGTGAGTAGGAAGTAGAGGTGGGAAGGAAAAGCAAGGTGACTCTAGCTGCCTGTGTGATAGAAAAGATGAGCTTACTGCAGAGCCAAATTATGGGAAGAATAGTGTTCTTTTTTAAATTTTTGTAACTTTTTTTTAAGGTTTTTTTTTTTTTTTTTTAAAGATTGTATTTATTTATTTGACAGAGAGAGACACAGCAAGAGCAGGAACACAAGCAGGGGGAGTGGGAGAGGGAGAAGCAGGCTTCCCGCCGAGCAGGGAGCCTGACGCGGGACTCGATCCCAGGACCCTGGGATCATGACCCGAGCCGAAGGCAGACGCTTAACGACTGAGCCACCCAGGCGCCCCATAATTTTTGTAACTTTTTATTGAAGTGTAACATATATAGAAAGTGAACAAATCACAATAATATACCTTGATTCATTTTCACAAACTCACCACCGTCGTGTTACCAGGATCCAGATTAAAAAACAGAACAGTAACAACACTCAGAAGTGCCACCTCCCAAGTACTAATCCTCAAGGATAATATAACACCATAGATTACTTCTGCTTGACTTTGACCCTAACAGTGATGGAATTAGCACATATACTTTTGTGCATCAAAGACTCTTGTTCCACATGTTTCTGAGGTTCATCCCATTTTGCTACGCGTAGCAGATCACTCATTGTCACTGTGGTAAATTCAAACACTGGAACACTATATAGAAATGTATCCATTCTGCTGTTCATGGGTATTTCAGTAATTTCCACGTTTGGAATCTTGTGAACAGTATGGCTATACAAACGTTTTTGCTCATGTGTTTTGGTGAATATATAGATTATTCCATTGGATATAAATGTGGGAATTTAAATGCTCAGTCAACTTTAATAAACATTGTCAAATCACTTTTTCAAAATGGTTGCATATTCCCACCAAAGTGACTGTTCCATGTGCTTCACTTCTTCACCAAAGTTTATAATTGTCTATGTGTGTTTTTCATTTTTATGTTTGTTTGTAACACTAGCCATCTTCCTCGGTATGTGGCTGTCCTGCATCATGGCTTCATTTGTGTTTACTTGATGACTAATAAAGCTGAGCACCTTTTTAAATGTTTATTGGCCTTTTTTCATATCATACTCTTTGAAGTGCCAGCTCAAGTTTCTTGCCTAAGTTGATAAAAATTATTAGTATTAACAAGTAAATGGAGTGAAATTTTTGGATCCCAATCCGTTGAAATCAATGTCATCACTAAACGACAGCTCCAAACAGAAAGTAAAAATTTAGAAAGATACTAGTATATACAACAGCATGAAAAATACTTTGGGATAAATAGGTCCAAATGAAAGATGTTTGAGACCTCTCTATACCAGTGGTTCTCAACCTCTTAGCCTTGGGAATTTTGCCCTGCAGGGGACACTGGGCAATATCTAGAGAACACTTTTGATTATTAGAACTGGAAGTAGGGGACCCTAGTGACATCTAGTAGGGTAGAGGCCAGGTATGTTAACAAGCATCCGACAATGCACAAGCCAGTCCTCTGTTTAAATAATATTTAAATTCCATACCTGTCCCCTCCCCCGCCAACAAAAGATGACCCACTGCAAAACATCTTTAGTGCTGAGGTTTAAAAACCCTGCTGTATACTGAAAACTACAAAACATTAAAAAAATTAAAGCTCTAAGTAAATGGCAGGAGTGGAGTATACAATGCTTATAGACTGGAAGATTTGCTATTGTACGAACGTCAGAAGGGTATGAGGAAATTCTTTAGGGTAATGAGTATTACTTATTCCTTTTCTTAACTGTGGCAATCGTTTCATGGATATATACATATTTCAAATTATCAACGTGTACACTATCAATGTGTGCAGGTTATGTTAACTATACTTCAATAGAATTTAATTTTTTTCATTCTCAAAAAATCATAATTTGCAAAAACTGACTGAATTTAAGAGAAGTTGTACATCTGCTAAAGAGATTCACTCTGTAATTTAAAGTCTTCCACAAGGAGATATCCAGACCTACATAACTTTATGAGTGAATTTTTCCAAATATTTTAAAAAGAAATGATAATCATATACAAACTGTTAATAAAAATAGAACATTTACTAAGTGATTTTAAGAGGCCAGCATTACTTTTACTGGCAAAACCTGACCAAGACATCACCAGAAAGGACTATTACAGGCCAAATCTCCCTTGATCATAAATGTAAATATCCTAAACAAAATACTAGGAAATTGCATTTATACATGTGTGTTTTGTTTACTCTAGGAATACAAAGTTTGATATCTGAAAAACAATTGGTCATTTACTACATTAATATGATAAAGGAGAATACAATCATCTTAATAGGTGCAGAAAATATACCCTTTATGATTAAAACTCAGAAAACTAGGAAAAGAATGAAACCTCCTTAATATGATAAAAAGCTTCTTTTAAAAATCTGCATTAAGCTTCCTACATAAAGTTGAAATAGTAAAATCTTTGTCCCTGAAATTGAAAATAAGAGCTGTCACCACTTCTATTCAACACTTGTACTGAAGATATTATTCTGTGCAACAATGTAATAAAGACATAAGTATTTTAAAAGAATAAAAAAACTGTAATTATTATAGACAACATAACTATATACTCAGAGAGTCCAAAAGAAACTGTACACTTTAAAATTAATGAGTTAGCACATTTACTGGGAAAAAAATCAATACACAAAAGTTTATTTTTATATTATCAACAAGAACTAGAAACAATTTAGAATACCAGCAAAAAAAAACAGCAGACATGTAGGAATAAATCTATGGAAAGGTGTACAAGACCTTTCTTAAGGGAACTACCAATGATTATTGTGTGAAATTAAAGAAAACCTAAATAAATAGAAGGACAAACTATTTTCATGGGTGAGAAGACAGAATGTGGTAAAAGTTTAAATTCTTCCCCAAACTGTTCTATATATTAGATGCATTCCCTGATCAAAATCCATGTACTTTTGATACTATTATTCCAAAATTTCTATGAAAATACAAAGGGCCACTGAGAGTCAGTGGCGGGGGCAGGGGGGAGTTGGTAGACTGCCTCTACCAGATATTAAGATACCAATAACCAAAATAAAATGATTTGGTCCAAGAATAGACAGAAAACCAATGTAAAAGAAAAGTGTTCACAACAGATGCACATGTATCTGGGCACTTTTTTTTTTTTTTTTAAACAAAGGTGACATTACATTGCAGTGGGAGAAAGGATGGTCTTTTTGATAAAATATGTTTGGAAAATTGAGTATCATAAAACAAATCAAACAATCTGTACCTCATTATCACACACATATTCAACTCCAAGTGGTCTGTAGATCAAAATCTAAAGGTATCATAAGGACATTTTTATCATGACACAAAAAGGCTTATTAACAAAAATCAACAAATTGGGGTACATTAAAATTAAGAACTTCTCTCCATCAAAGGACAATTAGAGAGTCATCATTTAGAGATAAGCCAAAATGTGTGATACCACCAAGAACTGACACAAATCAATACACAAAAAGACCCCCAAAAAAGGTGGACTAAAGACTTGAACTGGTAATTCATGAAAGAGGATATCCAAATACCTAAAATCATACAAAATGTTGCTCAACCTCATTAGCTATTAGAGAAATGCAAATTAAAATCACAAATAAAATTATAAATATCCCATCATGGCAAAGATGGAAAATAGTCTGAATGCTCATATACTCATGGTGGAATTAAGGTAACCACTTTGTGCAGTTGTTTATTGCTATTTTTAAAAAGTTGAATACATGTAAAACTCTGTAATCCAGCAGTTAGGCCACAGTCATATACCCCGAAGAATTTTGTACTTAGGCAATCCAAAAAACATGGATAAAAAAGTATTCAGAGCAGTAATACTCAAAGCCTCAAACTGAAAACAACCCAAATGTCCATCAAGAGAATCAATAAGGAAATTATGGAATAATCACCCAATGGCATACTACACAACAACAAGGATAAATTAATTGCTGCTACACATAACAAAAAGTATGAACCTTACAAACACAACATTTACCTAAATAAAACAGAGTACATACTGAGTGACTTCATATATACACAGTACAAAAACAGACAAAACTAAATGATGGTGACAAAAGTCAAGGTAGTGGGTTTCTCTGAGTGTTAACTAAAAAGGGCAAAAAAAAAAAAAAGTTCTGAAGTGCAAGGATATGCTTGCTCTTTTTAAAATTTCTGTATGCCAATTCAAGAGTGTGCTTATTTTTAAAAAAAATTCATAAAATGACACAATTATCAGATGGGCATTTATCTGTGTGCATGTTACACTTCAATAAAATGTTTACATAAAAATAAAGGAATAATTATGTTTTCCTTCCATTACTCCCTCAATTTTAGAAACAACTGATCTACAGAACAGCCAGGATTAGATAAAGGGGGCAAATGAGGAAGGCCTGGCATTGGTAAAATGAGAAAGGATCATAGCACATTGGGGGCTTGCTTAGAATAATGTTAGCTTAACATTTTCTATAATTATCTGTAGTTTGGCTTATGTTTAAAAAAATTTAGAGTTCAAACAGTTCTGCTACTGAATATGGTTCCTTTTATATAAAAGTAAAAGCTTGTAGTCATTCACTGATCACATTTTTTAATTTAAATAAAGATGCCAATCACATATGGCATAAGAAATATATTTTCAGTTTTATAAAAAAATTGCAGCATTATCTTCAAGTTTTGGAAGTAGATCTCTGTAGTGGGATGGAATCCCAATACTTGTTCTTCCCCAGTGAAAGATACTCTTAAGGGATATTAAAAAACACAATAAATTGTAGCTTCATATTGCTATAGTTATTTTGCCTTTTGTAATATAAAATGTATACACGTGTATTGTAAGACATCCAGAAAGCAAATATATTCCTTATTTCTTAAGAATCAAATGTATATTAATATATTGAAATATGTAGTATATTGAAATATATTAATATATATCTAAGCTATTAAACATATAAAATAATATCTGAACATTAAGAGGTTTATTTTATTTTTTTTTTAAGATTATTTATTTATTTATTAGAGAGTGAGCAGGAGAGAAACAGCATGAGAGGGGAGAGGGTCAGAGGGAGAAGCAGGCTCCCCGCTGAGCCAGGAGCCCGATGTGGGACTCGATCCCAGGACCCTGGGATCATGACCTGAGCTGAAGGCAGTCACTTAACCAACTGAGCCACCCAGGCGCCCCTGAACATTAAGAGGTTTAGTCAATCTTGTTTTACAAAGTTTCTTTTTTCCTAGCTTCTTTCCTTTCCTTTCAATGGAATCTCTTAAGAGATAAAACATTAGATGAATAATTTAAACGAGAACAGAGAGTACAAAAAGTAACATTCTGGAAACTATCCGAAGAGAAGATTAAAGAAAATGGGGAAATTGAACCACTTGAAGCATTTCCTCAACCATCCATTAATGCCTTCTTTCCTTCTTCCCTTCACTCACCATTTATTTAATGGTAGCTCTATGTACAAAACACAAGATCTAAGTAACCAAAATTTTGCCACTAAAACACCAATTAATAAAAACAGATCTATAAAGACTTGATGTAAAATTACTCTCAGAAGAAAAATAAATGAGACATATATTCTAAGTATCATTATCACCTCCAAGCTCCCACATTTCAATGGCATACTACTCTTTTACAACTTACCACATTATTTTCGAAGGCTGTAAATCCTGTACAGGCATCTCTTCAAGAACTTTATCCCCACTGCTTACTAAAGAAACAGGATACTTAGAAATAGGCTCAATGTTTATGAGTAGCAAAATGCAATTTTATTATGACCACTGAAAACCTAATATAAATTATTTTTACCATCCTCCAAAGCAAATACAAACTCCTCAAAATCACGAAAAATAATGATAGGTTAAAGGTACAAGCAAAACAAATAGTCTCCTTCTTTGAGGAAAAGTACTTTAAACAATTACTACAGGTAATTAATATGGGTATTAATAATGCTAACTGTCAAGCTCTCTACATCGTTTGCAGATAATCTATGCTTTAATACAACTCTCTCTTTACAAACTTCTGTGATATAAAAAAGCTTAGCAAAACTACAACTTCTCGCTGAAGTATAAATGTGAAATGTAATCTAAGATGATAGGAAGAATATAAAGCAGGCTTTTTGAGGCATTTTTACTCATAGAAATAAGATGTTAATATGAATTTCATTGAAAAATACTGAGAGTACCTACTACATTACAGCACATATCAAAATATCCATCTATTATTAACATGTCACTTTTGGAAAGAGGGTGGTTTACTGAATAAATGACTTTGGCATACTTGGTAATCTAGCAGAGAAAAACAATTTGAATCAGTATTTATTACCGTATATAAATGTTACATTAAAAATCTATAGGTAGTGGAGTTCCATTTCCAGAACGGTGTGGTGAGTAGCGGTGTGAACCTTTCCCCAGTGGAACAATCATAATGGTGAAAACTATTTAAAAAAACATTGAAGTTTCTGGAATTTGTCCTAAGAGCATATAGCAAATGAAGAAAACGGTTATTCAAAAAATCTAATAAATCTTTGTAACCACAGCAAAGGTCTATGCCACTTAAGCCCCAGACCACTCCCTCTACTCAACAGGTTTCTGTAAGGTAACTCCTTTGCAGGTGTTTGTGGCCAAAAAAGAGCGACTGCCTCTCTTCTCAGCTCAGTCAAGGAATACAGTCACTCAGTGAAAGGGGCAGGCCAATTTTATCTTTTATCCTCTCCAGCCCTGAGCTGCAGAGGCTAAATTCCTGGCAAGTATAGCCAAGAAGTCACAGGGTCTTTTCCATCACCCAGTGACCACTCTGGGGTGGTGGCTCTACCCCTGTATGGCAGGCCAGTATTAGAGGGGCCCTGAATACCCTCATTTCAGCTCACTTAGAGGGTAGAGGTTCTATCCCAGCAGAGGCAAGATGAGAAAGACCAGAGGCTACCGCCCTACCCTAAATTCTGCTATGAAAGCAAAAGTGTTGCACCTGTTCCCACCTCTGGAATAGTGGCTCTAGATTTTGCCCAGGCAGAGAGGAACTTCATAAGAACAGAGAGTTTCCAGGTTCTCCCCAAACAGAATGTAGAAAAGTTCAAGCCAAAAGGTGCTCTGGAAACCAATGGAGATTTTGCTGGTGAACAATTAAAGGCGACTGGCAGCTCTCTAAGGGCAACAAGCTAAATAAACCAAGGCCAACTAATTTACCAGAGAGAACCAGGGAGAGATAGCTAAAAAAGGGCCCTGCTGGTGGCCAAAGAAACATCAAACACTGGTCTCAAAACTAACCCTGCAAAGGGGCTCTAATTTAACTGGATCAGAAATTTCTGGAGAAATTTATGCCCCAAGGCATTGTTGAAAACAATAAGGCAATTAGGCAGCAATTAATGGAGCCTAAGGGTTGGGTGTGATACCAAATGGGATTATAAAATTTTTGAGCACCGTCTGTATTTACTCATTAATTGCATCTCCATTGCTTACCAGGGAAACAGAACACTTAGATATAGGCTCACAATGTTTATGAATGGCAAATGTAATTTCATTGTGACCAATGAAAACCTAATATAATTATCTCATTCCCCAAAGCAAATACAAACAACTCCTCAAAATTATGACAATGATAAAATAAAGGTATAAACAAAAGAAATACTCTCCTTCCTTAAGGGAAAAAAAAATACTTTAATGTAGGTATTTGTAATTTCCCTGAGAGAAGAGGGAAAGGGACAAAGGGAATTCCACCATGACTGATTTTGGCCAAGGCTGTGCTCTTCGAGAAGCAATATTAGAAGCTTCACACTGCAGGGAAAATCAATTTCAATAAAATAAAATAAAATAATCCAGACAAGTCTCTAATCAAATTAATAATTAAACAATAACAGAAACAATCCCTAGAGATTGGGGTGGAGGAATCATTGTACAGATTGTACACAAAGAACTTATCCAGAGAGAGAGAAGAGGAAGGAGAGAGGCACAATGAAACAGGTGTGACCCACACACTAGGAAACAATCAGAAAAGAAAATTCCTGGTGAGACGGAGGTCCTGACTTTGGATTTAACAAAAAAAGTCTTCAAGCAGCCAACATAAATACCTTTAAATAACTAAATGAAACCTTGCTTAAATAAATTGGGGAAGGTCTCATCAAATAGAAAATATCCATAAGAGATAATGATTATGAAACAGAACCAGTTAGAAATTTTGGATTGAAAAGTAAAATAACTAAAATGAAAATTTCACTAGGGAGGCTTAACAGTAAATTTGAACAGACAGAAGAATCAGCAAACTTGAAGATAGAGCAGTAGAGACTATGTATTCTAAATAATTGAGTGAAAAAAGAATTAAAAAACAAAACAAAACAAAAAACCCCAGAGTCTCAAAGAAATGTGGGACACAATTAAATGCACCCACAAATGAGTAGTAGAAGTAATATACAGAGAAGCATGGGAAAGAAGAGAGCAGAAAAAATATTCAAAGAAATGATGGTTAAAACTCCCCAAATTTAATGAAAACCATTAATCTACAAATAAAGACACCTGACATACTTTAAGTAGGATAAATACAGAGGTATTCATGCCCAGCCACTTATAGTAAAAATGCTGAAAGCCAAAGAGAAAATTTTGAAAAGAGAAAAATGACTTACGTCCAAAAGGACTACAGTAACATTATCAGCTGACTTCTCATTAATCAAAAACTGAAAAAAAAAACCATTTATAATAACATTAAAAAGAATAAAATAGGAAGGGATAAACTTAAATGCAAAAGTTACACTTTTAAAACAAAACAAAAAATTGAAATTAAAGAGCCAAGTAAAGGGAAAGACATCCTTTGTTGATGGATCAGAGAACTTCATATTAAGATGTTAATACCCTCCAAAGTGATCTACAGATTTAAGACAATTCCTATCAAAATTCTAGTTGGTTTCTTTACAGAATTTGACAAGCTGATCCCAAAATTCATATGGAAATTCAGGGTCCCAGAATAGAGAAAACAATCTTGAAAGAAAAACAATTACAGGGCTCACAATTCTAAAAATCCAAAGGGAAAAGTTTAAGAAAAAAAGATTAAAATACTTTAGAGACCATCTGTATTATATTGATGTAGAGAATATATTCTTAAGCTAGACACCAAACTCCGTATCATAAATAAAAACTAAAATTTTTGTCGAGCTACTAATAACTAAAAAAAGGCAAAAGATTATAGACATTTGGGGGGAAACGGGAAAATCTTCCAAACCGCTCTGTCACTCTAATATTTAGTCAAATGCATATTATGCTGCCCCACCTCACTCCTGGCTTGCTTGTTCACACAGCCCTACTCTGACCATTCTTGACTAAGACCTGCTGTCCACTCATCCCTTTGCTTCCATCCAGTCCATTTTCCTCTTCTTGCATCATTTCCTTCCTTTTCCAGGTGAGATTTTCTGATCTATTAGGTTCTTAAGATTCTTGCTCTTCTCATCATTTGGATACACACGTATGACAAAGGCCCAATCCGTGGTAGACCTTACCTTTCTACACCCAGTACTTTCAGTAAAAATTTACTCTTCTCATCAAACAGGTTTGATAATTAAGTCTTCAGTGGGTCACTGATCACTCTCCAGCTAGCCTACTATGCTTTTTCAGTGAACTCACTTTCTCCCTCTTCAATGATTTTTCCAGACTCAAGCTTTTTACCTTCTTCCCTATCTTCAACCTACCCATCACTTCCTGTCCATGCTTTTGTCTCCTACTTCTGTAGGTGAAAAAAAGAACTAATCATATAGGAAATCCCTAGATTTTACACTACCAAACTCCACACCCATCTTCTTCACCCATTTTCTTCCTCTCTTCCAGTATTCCTGGAAATGGTGCACTGCCTCATTTCTAAGGCAAATTTCTCCACTAGTACTTTGATCGCTACCTTCTCCACCCCTGCCTTTTAAGGGATCATTACAGTAAGCAACCAGTTTCCATTTTTTTTTTTAAGATTTTATTTATTTATTTATTTGAGACAGAGAGAATGAGAGAGAGAGAGCACATGAGAGGGGGGAGGGTCAGAGGGAGAAGCAGGCTCCCCGCCAAGCAGGGAGCCCGATGCGGGACTCGATCCCGGGACTCCGGGATCATGACCTGAGCCGTAGGCAGTCGCTTAACCAACTGAGCCACCCAGGCGCCCCCAGTTTCCATTTTTATCTTGATTATTTAACTGCTCCCTCTCAAGGGGCCTCTATCTGTTTGATCACTAAACATGCTAACTCCTCTCCCAACTGAACAAATAAACAAAATCCTATACCTTTATCCTTAAATTATGCTGCTTCCATTATCCTTATGACTATTCCACTTCATAACCAAATTGTTTAAAAGATACATCCGTCCATATTCTTTCCTTCTTTAACTTAATCCTCATCAAACCCTAATCTGGCCTTCTTACCTATCAAATAAATGAAATGGTTCTAAAAAGTATACTAATTAGAAAGAAGATGAAATCACCATTCTTAGTAAGTGGTATGATTATCTGGGAAACTCAAGAGCATAAAATGAAAAGCAATTCAAAATTATCAAACATTGAGTAAGAAGGGTGAGAAAAAAATAGCTTTCTTATACACCAAACCCAACAACTCTATTAGGGCAGAAAAGACCTCATTTATGACAGCTATCTTTCAGAAACACATTAGCCTCAATGTAGTCAACAAGTAATTCTAAGATCTACTGCTCCATTTCTCTATTCACTTCACAGATAAGGGGAAGTGGGCATTCTATCCAAATTCTCTCTCTCCATTCTTTTGAAGTCCCTCCAAACTGGTATATCCTCCCTACCTGCCTCCAAAATTGCTCCTGTCAAGATCACCAGTGAACTGCATATATGGAATATGATAGTTAACTCTCAATCTTCACCTTACTCAGTACTTAAGTATTAAATAAATCACAGCCTCCTTCTTAAATATTCACTTCCTTGACTTCAGTGATACACACTTGGTTTTCCTGTCCCTTACAACACTGGCTATTACTTTCCACTCTCCTTTGCCAGCTTAAGCTCTTTTATTCAGCCATTAAGATTTGGAAATCTCAAGCCTTACTCCTGGGACTTCTTTTCATTCTGGTCTATACTACATATCATTTATATCCAGGGTTTTCATTAACATGTAGATGTTGGTGGCTGCCAATTCTTTTGGAAGTGAACCACAGTACCACAGAGAGAAAATTCTGGAGTCCTTCCGCTGAGTCCTTATCAGTGCATAAATGTGAGGAAACTACCAGAGGCCGGGCAAGAACTACTTGAAATGAAGAGAAGTAACAGAGCCCAGTGCTCACAGTGTCCGTTCCTACCTGCCAGACTAGAAAAACACATGCCTCAGTGATGAGAGGACTTTGCCAGAGACTGAGCACTGTTCTGGTTCTGCCAAAGATATCTTAAGATTTCAAAGCATCAAGCTGCTTCTATGTGCCTTAAATGCATCACTCAGATGCCCCCTCAAAAGCTTTATTTCGCGTCTTCCAAATGGTATTCCCACGGGACCCCATGAACATTCACTCCTTCCAGTGCTGGACTGGAAGCTCCATGAAGGCAGATGCAGAGCAGTCTCAGGCAACACGGTGTCCCTACCGGCCAGCACACCACATGGCCCACTGTACAACTTATAAAAATGACTGGATTCCCATAAATGTCCTTCAGTTTATTTATTTTTTTAAGATTTTATTTATTTATTTCAGAGAGAGAGAATGAGAGAGAGCACATGAGAGGGGGGAGGGGCAGAGGGAGAAGCAGACTCCCCGCCGAGCAGGGAGCCCGATGCGGGACGCGATCCTGGGACTCCAGGATCATGACCTGAGCCGAAGGCAGTCGCTTAACCAACCGAGCAGCCCAGGCGCCCAAGATTTTTTTTAAAGATGTTATTTATTTGTCAGAGAGAGAGAGCACAAGCAGGGGGAGCAGCAGGCTTCCCACTGAGCAGGGAACCCGATGCGGGACTCGATCCCGGGACTCCAGGATCATGACCTAAGCCGAAGGCAGTCGCTCAACCAACTGAGCCACCCAGGCGCCCTGTCCTTCAGTTTATTAACAAATGTTCTCAAAACCATTTTTATCCTGTTTTAGTAACACATATTCTTGTTCTCTGATTTGTCACACTGGGGCTCTTTTTTGAACTGCTAAATCTTTCCTATGCCTCATTACTGATCTCTGTCTTTTCATCCTGAGCGAGAGGTCAGTAGGTGTCGGATCATAGTATTAGCTACTGAGATGGCTTCTGTCAGAAACTTTGTTGGACTTGGTATCAATCTCTCAGGCTCAGGAAGGGGATTAAGAAGGAGTACATGTTGACTCCACTGATGGTTGCACAAGTAGAGGTTTGGCACTTGTGAGGAAAGGGATTGGTTCCTTAATAAAGAACACCTTGGGGCGCCTGGGTGGCTCGGTCGTTGAGCGTCTGCCTTCGGCTCAGGTCATGGTCCCAGAGTCCTGGGATGGAGCCCCGCGTCTGGCTCCCTGCTCAGCGGGAAGCCTGCTTCTCCCTCTCCCACTCCCCCTGCTTGTGTTCCCTCTCTCACTGTATCTCTCTCTGCCAAATAAATAAAATCTTTAAAAAAAATTACTGTTCTTAGAATAGGTGTGACTACATGAGTTCATTGTAACATGACTATTTTATGCCTTTTATATATTTGATAATTCTTTTGAATCAATACAATATATGATCCTAGCAGAAATGTAAAGAGTTTACATTGCAGGGACGCCTGGGTGGCTCAGTCGTTAAGTGCCTGCCTTCGGCTCAGGTCACGATCCCAGGGTCCTGGGATCGAGTCCTGCATCGGGCTCCCTGCTCGGCGGGAAGCCTGCTTCTCCCTCTCCCACTCCCCCTGCTTGAGTTCCCTCTCTCGCTGTGTCTCTCTCTGTCAAATAAATAAATAAAATCTTAAAAAAAAAAAAAAGAACACCTTAACCACATATTTAAGGACACATCAGTGAGACTAGGCCTCCCCTTAACTAGCAAAACAGCTAGCTTCTGGACAGAGAACACAAGGCAACCCCTCAGCAAGCACAGCTGGAAACATTTTCTGCAGTGGTACCCCGCTGTTCAGAGACTAAGCGCTAGCAAACATTCCCAGAAAGTAAGAGTTAGTGCAGAGATCTCTGGAACGCTCCACCCTTTCCACTGACCAGACCACTCGCTGCTGGTTGTGTCTAAGAGAAATCTACAGTCCCTTTCAGTCAGACCCCACAAACAGTGTTCCTTTCCATGTCTTAGCTCAATCTAGTCTCACCTTCATTATCTCCTGCAGAAATTCCTCATAGTTTTTGGCATCTGGATGGCATTCTTCCCCTAGGTTTTAGGACTGATAAAGAAATATAATGGGAAAAGCCAGTGTCATTTTAATGGAATTTAGAAGCAGGGAAGGGAATTAAATAATGCTGCCACTTTAATCTAGGGTTCAAACACTACTACACTGTTCACTCCCTGCTTATAATTGATTCTTTATTTCTTTACAATCATCTTTAATAAATTTTACAAATGGAACCAAAGTGTTTTCTTAGGCAACTATGTTTTTTTGAACAGGGTTTAATAACTACCATGAGTTCTAAAGGTGATTTAATGAGTGAAATTCGTTTTCTTCCTTCTACCCTTGAGCCTAATTTAGGGGTGAGTCACTGAATGACACCTGTTCATAATGGTCCGTGGTGACCTGGACATACTAAAATGACAGGCACAGTCACTAATGTGTAATCTACCATCTGCATGACTCCCTTTCTCAAGTTCTATTCATTTGTGTGATAAAACAAAGTTAAAGTTCCTTATTCTCCCCTCTCATATAACCTGAGGTAAGTATTACACATACACATATTATTTTAAAACTTACATAAGATGACAAAAAAGGTAATTAATGTAAATATTAGATGACAGTACCAAATAGTTAATCATCCAGTATGCTTGATCATATATAGTTGATCATACATGGCCAAAGACAGCCTCTCAGGCCATGAGGTTGCCACTTAATATCTCCTCTAAAGGAGGAAGAAAGTGGTTTAATGCACAGAACGGGATGTTCTCCAGGCTAAATGAATGCGGGTTCCTCAGTTAACTTCCTTATGCACAGGATTGAAATAAGCTCCATTTGTCAGATTGCCTATGACATGCAATTACTTGCACATATGTACTTCAATCCAGTCTACACATTATTTGACATACTTTGAAGCAGACACTGATAAACAGGATTTGATGTTAACTATCCAGTTAGCTAAGAAATGGATAATATCCAGATAGAATTAGTTCCCTCCATAAGCATAAAGCTCAAATGGCAAGCATGGAAACATCAGGCGTGGTCTGTGAGGATATCTTTGGCCATGTATGATTTACTATCACCAGTAAGTGACTTAGGCTAGAAGGAATATTGGATTTCCTAAGTACTTTAAGATATGCTTTCAGAAGCAGGGAAAAAGCCAATGTCAGTTCCATTAAAATAATTACATCTCAAGTAGACACTTACTTTTTACCTAAAGGCTTAAGGTACTAGTATTTTTTCATATCTTTAATACTTTTGAATTTCTATAATCTGTTAGGTAAATTGACATTTCATTATAAACGCTATTTGTAGAATAAAATAATGGTATAATTTCTAAATCAATATATACAGTACATAGAGCAATCTCTAAGAGGAGCCTGAGTTATTGCAAATGTATGAGCTATTTCCATGGAGGAAAAAGATGGAAAGCCCTTTCCCATTTGCATTTATAAAGGCTGCGTGACTTCTTTAAATATATACACTGATGCCAACAGAGCCATCAGAAATCAATAAATCACATTCTCATGTGCTGTAAAATGTCTGACACACACATTCATTTTCCTAGCCCAAAATTCTCTGCAAAAGGAACCGTGTAAATGTTCCATTTTAGTTTAATGACATTCTCCACAGTTGAAATTATGTGCATTATTGCCAGTGAGTGCAAAAAACCTGAAGAGCACAAAGCTAGATAGGATTTTAAAGAGCCTACACAGTACATATCCTTCAGTGGCTAGTCATTTAACAGACCACAGAGACACTGATATGAATGCAGAACAAAATTGGGAGATTAGTAAGAATGGATTGAATGCTGCAATTACCATTTTGACAAAAATAATAGGCATAATTTATTTAGAAGCAGTTGGGGGATGGTCTTGTAAGTGTCTGGAGAGACCACCCTAATAGTCCCAATACCACTAAATGGAGGCAGAGATGAACATCACTTAAAAATGATACAGATGACAAGAATGACAACAACTTATTCATCAGTGACGTTCAACTGGAAAGTATAATAAAAACCTAAATATGACTCCACTTTAGTTGACATTTATTCTACCAGCTGCTATATATTTTTAAAAGGTCACAGCATTGTTCCATGTAGATACAGTTTATGAAGTACCAATTCTTAAAGAAAGGAGGCATCTGCTATGTATATAAGCAAGGAGGTTCTAAAAATTCTCCAAGCATATTTTGCAGAGAGTTATGCACAAAGGCATGTCTGGATACAAACACAAGCACTGAATTTATTCAGGTAATATTCCTACATGGGAACTGAACGGAGAACTAGCTACAGTTCTCCCTGCTCACTAGTGCTGACTAATGGTGCTCTCACTCTTTAGTTTCTTTGCATTTATCTCTGAACGAAAATGCTGTGGCCAAAAAGATATGTTGACCTATGTGTTTATCAAAACCTGATTATATTTGAAGTGTGTTATTTTGAGGCCCTATACTATATTCAACAACATATCTTTCTTCCTTTCAAGCCATATTTTCCTCTCCCGGAGACCTCCATTCACTCCAAGCCCCCGATCCTAACTTCTCTCCCTAAAGCCTGGACCCCATGATCAACCATTCTAACAAGCATCTCAGAGTGCCCTAAAATCTCTCAGCTCTTTCAATGTGAGCCTTTGAAAATCTCCAATCTTGGCAAAGTCCAACTCCTGGCACATCGAGTACCAGGCTAAATGCACAAATATTTAGCACTGCTGGAGTGAAGAACATGTAAGTAGACCAACTGGACCCACTGCCATCTAACCTCACATGGGGCCTCAAAGCTATTGAGCAACCACTTTTTCACCAGGATGGGTCCACAGAACCACCCTTCAGGCTGCCTCCCTAAGCCTTGTTACTCTCCTGACACCCATAAGTCTCCAGTGGTTGAGCAAACACACCACCATGCAGCTGAAAACCCCTCACTTTCTACTCTATTCTTCCCATTTAGTTATTTCTTCACTCCTCCTTTCCTGCTTCTCTTCTCTCTGATCTCAGAAATCAGTACTTTTTCCCCATAAACCAGCTTCTTCCCCAATATAGTCCATCCTGTCCCATCTATTCGAAAATTTGGTCAATAAATCAAATCCTCTTTGGGGCGCCTGGGTGGCTCAGTCAGTTAAGCGTCTGCCTTCGGCTCAGGTCATGATCCAGGAGTCACAGGATTGAGGCCCGCAGTCTGCTTCACCCTCTGCCTCTCACCCTGCTCTCGTGCTCTCTCTCACTCTCTCTCTCTCTCACATAAATTAAAAAAAATCTTAAAAAAAAATAAGAAGTCAAATCCTCTTTCTTCTATCTTCAATTTCTCCCATCAATGGCCTCGATTTTTAGGACAAAAACATGTTTAAGTCTACCCTGGCTTTTAAGACATAGCAATCCTTTGCTATTCTCAAATGTGCAATAAACTTACTGCCTAAAATATATATTTAATTCCTCCTTCTCACCCAAACCCAATTACCAAGTCTTGATGGTTTTATCTCTAAATGTCTGTGTTGGATTGATTTGTGCACCCCACCCCACCCCCAACTCCTGTGTTGAAGCCCTAACCTCCAGCGTAACTGTACTTGGAGACAATGCCTTTAAATAGGAAATTAAGCATAAATAAGGTCGTAGGGCAAGGCCCTAATCCAAAATGTCTAATGTCTTTATAAAAAGAGGAAGGGACAGCAGGGATGTGGGCACATAGAGAAAAGGCCATCTGAGGACACAGCAAAAAGGAGCCTTTCTGCCAGCCAAGAGAGAGGCTTCGGGAAAATCCAACCATGTCAGCACCTTGATCTTGGACTTACAGCCTCCCAGAACTGTGAGAAAACAGATTTGTTTTTAACCCACCCAGTCTGTGGTATTTTGTTATGGCAACAATAGCAAACTAGTATCTCATGAAATAGGCCTTTTTCATTCTTTAATGGTTTTGGCTAAGTTCTTATGTTTATCAGACATGTTACACTAGCTTATAAGTAGATTCCTAGACTATATTCATTCATTCATTCATTCATTCATTCATTCATTCATTCAAAAAACATTTACTGAACACTTACTACGTGCCAGGCACAGTGACTAGAAGAAAGCCATAAAGCCACTGTCCCGGGGCTTTTATTCTCATGAGGAAAGATAAATGAACAAATCCATAAGCAAGTAATTATTGACAATGATTAAGTGCTGGGAGGGAAATAAACAGAAAAATAAGAGAACAACTGAAGAGGCTACTTTACATGGGCGGGAGGACAAGAAAAGCCTTTGTGAGGAGAGGGCACTGACTGGGTGGAGGAGAATAAGCTGGCCTTGCCGAAAGATGCCGTAAAGCATTTCTAGCAGTGCTCTTAGCAAGCACAGGGGCTAGGAACAGAAGGTTGACATATAGGTTTGTGGGACAGGAAGGAAGATGGAATGGTTAAAGCATAGCAAGGTGGAAAGTGGGAGAATCTCTCTCCTCTACTTCATGCTTTACTCCTTCAACAGAGTCCTTTTCTAAAATATAAATCTAATAATGTCATACTCCAAACATATATTCTACATTGCTTACTGACACAGAAGGCCTTTTTTAAAGGTTTGCTCCAACCTCCCCTTCTAAACTCAGTTTGCTCACTCTGTACCCCTCCATCTCAAATTATATGTTGAGGGACAGCAGATACTCCTCTGCCTGTGTTCGGGGGGCAAGGAACACCATAAACTTGGAGTCCAATAAATCTGTGCTCAAATTTTGGCTCTCATGTTTTTACTTGGAAGAAGTTGGGTAAATCCTTTTTTTCTCCCCGATCCTTATTTCCACATAGATACAGAGGGGTTAATAATACAAACTCTTTAGAGAGTTATAGCAAGAATTAGTGATAATTGATGTAGGAGGCTTAGCTCTATATGTAATCACTATTATTACTGGCACATATGGTCTCCTCTACTCGGGATGCCTACCACACTTCTTTTCCTGGTAAACTTTCTCCATCTTGCCAGATGCAGTTTAGATGACACATTCTCTTTGAAGCGTTCTCTAACTTCCACATACAAAATATAATTATCTCCTCATTGTTCCTATAGCACAATGCATATACCACCACCATGGCATAGTTCTGTAACTAGAGGTTTTTACATCTCTCTCCCCTCTAGAACCACCACTTCTCTCAGGGTTGGAACTGTGACTTTATTAATATTTGTATTATCAGTCCTTATCTGGCACATAATAGGTGTTAAATAAACATTGGTTGGATGAATGAATGAATGAACTATATATTCCATTCCTTCCCTGAATCACTAGATTTTGCCTACATCCATATTATTCTACCTCTTCAAAAAGTCTGTCAGTCAGGAGTCCCAGTAGGCACAGATGGCTCATTCAAATTAGCATCATTTGAAGAGGGTAGATTAAAGTGACTACTTACAAAGAAAGGTATGGTCAGGGTGCAGCAAACCACCAAGGATAGTTCAGTAAACTAAAGCTAGTAATAGAAAGTAGTATTTGACCTGAAGGGTACCAGGAGAAAGGGTTTATCAGAACTTGGACAGAAAGAGGGCTATATGGAAAGGACCTTCTGATAGGAGCTGGTCAATGGATGCATCATATGTTGACCACACAGGGCAGGTAAGGGGCTCAATCTCACTCTTCTTCTTTTGCCCAAATCCCTGTTGGGGCTCCCCAGTAGGTGAACCCAATTAAAATCCATCAGGCCTTCTCTTCCTGCTTCCAAATAATTCAGGCCTGAAGCTTAAAACAATACAGGCCGCTGTGCCAGAAAAGGAACAGAGGTACCCATGATGGCTCAAAGTGTGATCACAGAGTCTAGTAGGGTGAGGTAGGTATCCATATGGACGGAAGCCCGGAGAAGAGCTGTAGAGGCAATGCACAGTGAGGAACACCTCCTACACAGAGGAGGGGCCTGATATGTAGTGTCAGAGGTCAAGCAGGAAGGGGAAGGTGTCCAAGTGCGATGGGTGGATAAATGGCCTGTCATGGAGTCTGAGCTTGAGTATAGTAAAGAAGACCATCCACATGGGGCAGTATGGAAGAGTGGCTACCTATAAGGGGATTAACCAAATATTTAGATTTATTAAGAGTAATAAAAACAGGGTTTCTCACTGTATCAGCTATGGAAAGGGAGAAAACTAGAATAAACCATGGGATATTAGGTTAGGACTGGAGGTATTAGTGTAAATTCCTGGTTTACAAGATATAGACACACATATAGAAATAAATGTCAATATAAATTGTGTTATGTTTATATATTCCAAATGACTCATGCTTTTTCTTCTGTATGATGTTCCTTGTCTCCCAGACACAGTTCACACACACACACACACACACACACACACACACACACAAAGAGTACATGTGCTGTGAGCTCCTGATTCCTAAGTACCATCCTCCACTTGAGGGAACCATGGCTCCTTGAAGAAAGGGTTCATTCCAGGGCCTGGGCAAGAAAAGTGTAAGAAGAGCCTGGGACAGTGTGATATGCTTCAAAGTAATGAAGTGATCTGAGGGCAATGGAGACCTCAGAAGATACAGAAGCCAGCTTGAACAGGCTCTCAGTGACCAAATGTGAGACAATCCGAGCATAGTAATCTATTGAAAAAATAGAAAACAATGAACCCATACAGATACACATAAATGAATAAATTTAAGGTCTGAAGAGAAAGGATATCTGTATAGTTTAAAAGAACCTCCTCACAAAATACTATTTAATTACAAAGAGGGAAGAAGTAACTGTGCACTGCAGAGGATTGGCAGATACATTTTAATCAAATGATCAAGCGAACATCAGCAGTATTGTGACAAATAAAAATCATGTGCCAACTAATAGGTGCAAGGTGCAAATATATTACAGTCATAATATACTGGGGGAAGGGGGTCCTGGATGGATCACCAGGCTGGAAACTAATTCTCTAATGTATCTTCAAATTTTCTAAAAGTGTATGATTATTTAAAAATTAAAAAAAAATACAGAAGGCATAGGTCCTCCTGGTGCATTAGTCCATATATGGTTCAGCCTCCTGCAGCAAAGCAGAGTAAAGAAGGCTGAAGGGTGGAGCTAGAGGGACAAAGGACAGATATCCCACTTACTCCCCACTGACCTCCTAACAGCCATTTGACACCGTTCGCAGGATAAAACATGCACACGACGATCTCTGAAGTACTTGCTCATGTTCTGTCTATTCCCTGGCTCCTTCCCATCCTCTTTCTCATCCACACCCTCTCACAAATACATGTATTCCTCTGGGATAACTGTATCTGGTAGCTCATCAAATCCCATAGGTGACGCCATTATCTATGTAGATTTTATAAATAGCTATAAACTAACTCCATCTCCTTCAGTTTTAAAACCTGTATAATTACTTCTCAACATTTCATATAGTAGAAGCATCTCAATCCAACCTGTTAAAACCAAACTCAATACGTACCCCCCTAGAGTGGGCACCGTTAGTGGACTGCCAAGATTCTCCCTCACCCCCGGTTGCAGATCCGCTAACATAACTTCCTAAAAGCCAGATTTCTAAAGTACTCCTGACCTCTATCACAGTGCATCATTTTTACTGGAGGAGATGGTGAGCACACTGAGGTTCAAGAACAGGTAGGTCTAGCTGCTCTAAACAATGTGCATACTCCATTTCCTTAGCTAGAGGCATTGTTCAAGAAGTGGTCATGTGATCTTAGTAGTACCAATAGTGTGAATCTTAGACCTTTTCTTTGAAACCCACTTTTTTATTCAGGTAGCCATCCTATCACAAAGGGGAATTAGGAAAAAAACAAAAACAAAAAAACAAAGGGGGATTAGAATAATGCCAACAAGAAGAAAGATGATTTTTAAAATTAATTCATTAAATAATAATGAAATGGGTTCTTGACAATAAGTAGATCCCAGGACCGACAACCAGAAGCCCACTCTAATTTCTATCTTCTAATTACCTAAGCCAATAAATCCCTTTATATTTAAGTCAGTTTGAGTTTAATATTCTGCTACTTGCAGTACCTTGTGTAAAACGGTATAAAACAACTAGAAGTTAATATATATATATGAAATCTAAGATAAGCAGCCCTCTATAAAAGAAAGAAAAGTAGAAATATAGAAAAACAAAATACCAGGGGCGCCTGGGTGGCTCAGTTGGTTAAGCGACTGCCTTCGGCTCAGGTCATGATCTTGGAGTCCCTGGATCGAGTCCCGCATCGGGCTCCCTGCTCAGCGGGGAGTCTGCTCCTCCCTCTGACCCTCCTCCCTCTCATGTGCTCTCTGTCTCTCTCATTCTCTCTGTCTCAAATAAATAAATAAAATCTTTAAAAAAAAAAAGAAAAACAAAATACCAGACAGGTTGGCAGAATGACAACTGGCACTGATAAGATAAATGGGAAACCCAGCTTCCATGTATGAAGATGTAACAACTGAATGATCCCCAGCTTTCTATGGTCCAGAGTCAGACAGAGGCTGGTAGGGACTGCTTCAGGGGAGAAATCTGGTAGAAACCTGGGGAGTCAAAGGAAGGCAACAAGAAACCTGGGGCTTTCACATTCTAGACAGATATATAAAGACACGTTTTCATACAAGGGAAATTCTGAGGTATTTCATATAATTATAGTACTTTCCACCGGTTCAAATAAATCTGTGTAATTCGCTTCACATTTGCATGCCTTTTCTACTCATCCTGGCCCAGAAAGTGGTGGCGCTCAATGCCATCTGGATATTTCTGAGCTGTGCTGAAACAGCAGCAATGTGGGGAGCTTGCTGCATCCAGTTGCCTGCCCCTTTCTGACAGGAGAGAGGGTGCTTCAGCTCACCTCCAGCAGGGCGCACAGAGACTTGAGCGCTACATTTCTTGGTATCAAATGGCTGACAGGCCCCCAGAGCTTTCCTGTCCTCCCAAGTCACCCTAGATAAAATACCCAGTTGCCTTCTAGACCTTTTACAACCCTACCCCACAGGCAATCTGTCATTTATTCCTACTCAAGTAGGTTGAAACTATGTCTGGAATTCAGTCCTTTCTTCTCATTTCCAAGGCCAATGCCCAAGGTCACACCCTTATCTCATATCTCAACTAGTGCAATTGTCTCTTTCCCAGTTTCTCTGTGTCTTATCTTTCTGCCTGTCCAATCCATCATTCACAGGGCTACTAGCTCCTAGGAGAAAATAAGGAATGCACTCTATTTATCCCCTTTCCCTCCCCTATGTCCAGGCAAGAAAATACCTGTTTAAATTATTGTATGCAGGCCATTTCTCATTTGAAAAATTCTATGATGGCATCCATTGGTTTCAGAATAAGTTTGAAAAGCTTAATCTGCAACTAGGTCATGAAGGTTGTACACCATACTCCCCATCAGCAGAGTAGCTCACCACTTTCCCCCCACAGGATGATCCAATCATACTGAACTACTAAATCTTCTGGAACACACAAGCAGCAGATCTTCATAAATGACATGCTCTCCCTCTAGAGAATTCACTTTCCCTTGGCTCTACTTGCAAAACACCTATTAGTCCTTCAAGGCCCAACTGAGTTATCTTCTCCAGTGTTAGTTTACGATTAAATTTCTTCATCCTCTGTGCCTACATGAGACTTTCTTCAAAAGTCTACTTTGACATTTATGTTGCTCTTCCTGGTCTTATACCGAATTTGGTGTAGGTTTACCCAGTTAGTAGACTTCTTCCCTAGTAATGAGCAAAGTGTACCGTGTATCAGCATGAGGTTGTCTTTCTCCTATCTGTGATTTCTCCCTAAGATTCATTCTTACATCCTCTGTATTTAGCAAAGTGTATACAGTACACCGTACATGCTCAGTAAACACTGCTTGAGTAATTTGCCAGTGGACTAACTGTTATATGAGGACAGGTACTGTGCCTTATTACACTTACCACACTGACTGGAGAAAATGAGAAACAGAAACGGCTACAGGTTGAATAAAATACTAGGCTTACACTGGCCTCCTGGGTTACCAAAATATTTGGCTAAACCTAGGGCAATTCGTCATTTCTTCATTCCAAAAGATTTATTGAGTACCTTGTGTGTGCCCAATCTTATTCCAGGAGCTGGGGACAGAATTGTAAACAAGATGAACCACATGTATGCTGAGGCGGAGGAAATAGTTCTATCACTAATAAATCAGTCTTCCACGCCCCCAAAAAAGTTTTCCTTAACTCCCAAACTCAGTTCTCAGCCACACATATGTGAAACCCGAGAGTCATCAGTGGCTTCTCCCTATACCTTGTTCAAGTGTTATTTGACAAAATGTAAAATTGCTACCACTGGATGATGATGGTGATGATCACATTATCTTCTTCCTCTTTAATTTCAACACGAATCTCCAAATTCAAGCCCTCATTTTGCCTTTTTGGAACAACTAAAATTGTGTCCTAACAACTCTTCCTACTTTTATGCATCCCATCTCACATTCCCTTTCAAATACTGCCAGGATAATTTTCTTAAAAAGCAACAATCTTACCATATTACAGCTGTGCTCAGAAGCCCTCAATGGCTTTGCAAACACAGGGAGAACACTGCTCAGACTCCTTAGCCTCATAACTCAAGGAATCTTCCAAAACTGACTTCCAATTTGTCTGTCCAGATTCTTTTGCACTGTTCATCCTACAATCTAGACTCCTACAAAAATAGTTCTTGATTTTGTATCTTTGAACTTTTCACTTGGAAGTCCATCTATTTTATTCAAATCCTGCCTACATCTCAAGGCCCAATGCAAGGACCTTAAATTTGTCTCTGATTTTTCCCTTCTGCATATGAAAGCTCAATATACTTCGTGCTCTCCCCTCAAGGCTTACCTGTTTCTACCTCACATTCAGATTATTCACAAATATAGCTTACGTATCCAACTAAAGCATACTTAATCACCAATAAATACTTAAGAGGCACTTACTGTCTTTCCATTACTCCAAAGGACCTAAAACATACCATATTCAGAGTAAACATTAAACAAATTTTCATAGAATGAAGGCAAACTCCCAAACAGAAATGTAGCCAAAATCACAATAATCTTTTTCTAAATGTGAACAATAATCTCCACCAAAGAGGTACATATGAGTGGTAGAAAGCCGTAGCTCATCACATTTTAAATATATATGGAAAGGAGGCAGCTAAGTTAGTAGAAAATGGAATCAAATAAAAAGCTAAGAAAATTTATTCAAAGTAATATGGAAATATTGAATAATCTTACCCATTTCAGTATATGAATGTACCTCTCATTTTGAGATGCAAATACATAAACACATATACATTATGTCCATCAACTGGAAACTATATACAGTGTCAAAATTTATTGAAATAAGAATGACAAGGAAATTTTTCCTAGTTGCCATTTAATAAGTTTTGTGAAATTTAATGAAAGTTTATGTGATAAAATATTTTTCCTTTTCTTTTCTAAGGAAACAGCTTTAGAAGATGATTGATGCCTGCTATTATGGGTCTATATTTGTATTTCCTTATTTTAGAGGCTTTTCAAAATACAAAAATAAACTTAAAGCATTTCCAGTTATACTAAAAAAAGATAAAAGGTGATTATTTATAGGCAATCATATTCATGATGATAGAGTCTCAGAAGGCAACTGCAAACATAAATTTTAAATGCTTTTTGGAAAGAGTTGAGAATAAAAACATTTACATAATTTCTTAGAAACCCTGGCTTTTTATTGCTGCACTTCAATATTCCCTCCAGGCAAAAGGAGCAGCTACTTCAAAGATTTATTTGATAATGGAATGTTTGATTTCTTTGTTTTCCCTTTCCAGTGTGGAAAGGACTTTTGTTTTCACTCTACAGCAATGTGTTGTATTTTAAAATTTGAATTGGCTCTCTACTGAAAATAAAAATGGTTCTGTTTTGGCAAATTAAACACACCAATGCTAGTATATATATTATAAATAGACTATATTGTTATAAAAAGGGTCCATATGTGTATCAGTCATCTTTGATAACAGAACTACCACTTCATGATAATATAACTAGTGACTAATATTAAATGTCTAAAACTCTCACTTACCTGCCTATCCACTTCTGGGAGCAAAAGCAGGAGGTATTGTTGAAAATGCTGAGGTAAGGAAGCAAACGTATGTTTATTTATTAATGCCCTCAAGTTAGTGTTGACAAGAATAGATCCTGGGGTTTCTATGTCAATGTCCTCAGCTTTGGTCCATTTCAAGTGTCCTGTGATAAACAAGGAAGAGCATTAATTCACTGTAGACTGGGGAAAACATGCACATGCACATTTACACATATGTACATATTGAACATATTCAATAATATGTCTAGCTCTTCACTTTTATAAGTGACATTTCAGAAGGAACTCTCCAAAGCTTCTTTTGTGTTTCTGTCTTGTCTTACTTGTCTTTTATTTTCATAATGTGTACTTCACTCATACCATCTATATATTTTAGTCAAAGTAGCATCAGGTCTAGATAAAGAAGTATTTTAATTATGGTCTTCCAATTCATCAGAATTTGGAATCAATTTTTATAGATTCTATAAGACCTAAGATCAATAATAACAATAATAACAGTGCTGTTAATTTTAACAGAGGTATTGATAGCTAGCTCAGAGCGATGTGATTCCCCATATATCAGGCAGAGCACTAAGCACTGGATTATTTCAAAAGATTCCTGTTCAGGGTATTTGGAGAGTAATAATTTAAAAAGCAATCTTTTATAAAAATATTAGTTTCAAGATCTAAAATACCAATACACTTTGAAGGATAATTCTACAATTCAAGGTACACTGACCTTCAACAGAAGGCTGTGTGTAGAGTTCACAACTCAAAATTATGACATACAAGAAAATTAGCCACCCTAACAAACAGCTAGCTGATGCATCAAACAGAAGAACTGCCACTTTCAGTTACTTGAGTTAAGAGAACACCAAGAATGTGAGCTGTTTATTAATAGAGTACGTTTTAAATCAAGGGTCAGCAAATCATGGCCCATAAGCTATATCTAGTCCAATTTTTGTTCTGGTAAATAAAGTTTTACTGGAACATAGTAAATGCCCGATTGTTTAGCTACTGCCTAGGTCTGCCTTTGTGCGACAACGCAGAGCTGAATAGTTGTGCCAGAAATCACATGACCTATATTCACTCCTCAGCCCTTGGCAGAAAAAATTGCCATCTCTTGTTCTAAATAATTAGTGATGAAAGACAGAATAAAAGTCATAATTAATAAACAGGGAACTATGATGAAATAATAGGCAACTTTGAAACAGAACCAGACAGAACACCTAGAAATGAAAATTTAGTTTTTAAATTAAAAAAAGTAATGGACACAGCAGAGGAAAGAATTATTAATTAAAATACAGAGTTGATGAAAATATCTAGAGTGCAGCATAAAAAAAATGATGGGTCAAAAAGTAGGCTAGTGAAGAAATATGGGGAAGGGCACAAGCAGTCAGAATGAACATCTATAGGAGATTCAAAACAGCAGACGGAGAACAGGCAGTATTTGAAGAGCTAATGGCTCACATTTTTAGAACTGAAAATATCATGAGTTCTTGGATAAAGCAATACACCAAATCTCAAGAAGGACAAATACCCACTTGCATCTGATGTGTTGAAATTATAAAACATCAAAAATAAAAAGAATATCTTATAACAATTTTTAAGAAAAACAGATTACATCCAAAGAGATGATAATAGGAAATTTTATCAATGAATAACAGATAGCAGTAGAATATCTTCAAAGGGTTAAGAGAATATAAGCATCATTCTAGATGACAGCAATAATATAAGAACATTTTCAGGGTCGGGGCACCGAGGTGGCTCAGTCAAGCATCTGACTCTTGATTTCAGCTCAGGTAATGATCTCAAGGTCCTGGGATCGAGCCCCTAGTCAGGCTCTGCTATCAACAGGGAGTCCACTTGAGATTCTTTCTCTCCCTCTCCCTCTGCCTCTCCCACCACTTGTGCACTCTCTCAAACAAATAAATAAAATCTTAAAAAAAAAAAAAAAAAAAAAAAAAGAACATTTTCAGGATCCAAAATGGAAACTATGCTTTAGAGAATCTCGCTAAAGTAATCACTAGTGGATGTTCTCAACAAATGAAGAAATTAAATCAAAGAAGAAATAAATGGGTTTAAGAAGCCATGGTCAAGTAAAAGACTAATAGATCAGAGCATCTCCAAGTAAATATTAACTGTGAAAAATAATACTAAGAACTAGTAAGAGTTAAATAAAGGAACTAAGTTAAATAAAGAGGAAATAAAATGGAAAATAATTGCATGCAAGATGGGACGGCGTGACTGAAATGAGAGTACTACAAACCCTGGTCTGATTTGAGAAGGAGAGAGATTTGGACTAGTCTTTACTTTGTGAAAGCTCTGGAGGTGACCACTAGAAGCAACAAGGAAGAGTGATAACTCCCAAATAAGTGCATGGAAGGAAATCTCAATGAATCAAATGGAAGGCATAAAAGCAGGAGGAAAAAATTAAAAATTAAGTCCAACATAATCAAAATAAATATAAATAAATAAATTTTCATACTAGATTTAAAAAGCAATACAATCCAGCTATATGCTGCTTACAAGAAACAAACTTAAAAATCATAAGGAATGGATGAAAATGAAATAAACACATACCAGGCTGAGACTCAAGACAACAACAAAGTAATATAACAATATTAATACCAGACAACATAAACAAAGGTAGAAAACCTTGTTGGGGGTGAGAAAGATCATAAAAGGAATAATTCACCGAGAAGATATAATGACCTTAAATCTGCAACCATTTAAGCAGCGTATCATTCAAAAACTTAGAACTGCGAGAACTAAAAAGAGAAAGTGCCATTACATGATGCTAGTGGGAGGTCTTAATATCTTCTACCAGAAACTGAGACATCAGACAAAAAACTTGTCTTAATAAGAGAATTTTAACAACCCAATAATCAATGTTGAACCAATGAATTTAACATAGGGCACTGCACTGAACTGTTAGAGAAAGCAATGTTTTGTCACCACTCAAGGAACAATAAAACAAATAAAAATCTGAGCAGTGAGTCTCTACAAATACTGATGAACAATATTAAATTTCATCTAATTACGTAGCAGTAACACAAACACAGCAACTCTCCAATCCTCCAACACCCGTTATATATTTGGACACTCAAAAGCACACTTCTAAATATTTCATAAGCTAAAGAAAAAAAATTTATAGAAATTAGAAAATATTTGGATTCTAAATGACAATGCCAAAATTGTGAAATGCAACTTGGTTTAAAAGATGAAGTGTATCTATTACAGAGTAGAAAAAAAATACTGAAAATTCAAGGATTAGTGTGCAAATCAAGAAGTTAATAAACAAACCAGGAAAATCTGAGAAAGAAGGAAGGATTACAAAAATAAGAGTATACACATTCATGAAATAGGAAAGGACAATGAAGACCATCAACACCAAAAGAAGGGGTACTGTTTTTGTTTTTTTGTATTAGATTAATGAAAGAGATATACCTCTGGTAAGACTTGGTATAAATGTAGAGAAATGAAAGGTAGAGACATAATTCTAGATATAGTATACAAGGAACATACAATGAAAAATAGATTTTAAGTGGCATAATACTATGACTTAATCCAATATCTTTGAAGACCAACTATTTTTAAGTTTATATTCAAATTTGAAATAGAAAACCTGACTGAATTTGCAAAAATTTAAAAAAACTGATAAACAGGCAACCTCCCCTACCCCACATACACACAGAATATATATTATAAGTTGCCCTAAAGATGAGTTTTACCAGTCCATTAAGGAACTCTTCCACCACTTCATTTTGTACATATTCCAGAGAATAAGTTTATAAAGAAATATTTCCAATTCACTTTATGAAGTTAATATAACCTTTATTCCAAAATAAGGACAAACAAGAACAGTATAAGAGAAAAAAATTATCTTCTCCCATTCCATGGGTTGACTCTTAGTTTTGTAGGTTCCTCAAGACATTAAAAATAGAGCTACCCTACAACCCAGCAATTGCACTACTAGGTATTTATCCCAAAGACACAGATGTGAAAAGAAGGGGCACATGTACCCCAATGTTCATAGCAGCAATGTCCACAATAGCCAAACTGTGGAAGGAGCCGAGATGTCCTTCAACAGATGAATGGATAAAGAAGATGTGGTTCATACATACAATGGAATATACTCAGCCATCCGAAAGGATGAATACCTACCATTTGCATCCACATGGATGCAACTGGAGAGGATTATGCTAAGTGAAATAAATCAAGCAGAGAAAGTCATTATCATATCGTTTCACTCATATGCGGAACATAAGGAATAGTGCAGAGGACCACAGGGGAAGGAAGGGAAAACTGAATGGGAAGAAATCAGAGAGGGAGACAAACCGTGAGAGACTGTGGACTCCGGGAAACAAGCTGAGAGTTACAGAAGGGAGGCGGGGTGGGGGTGGGGGTAACCGGGTGATGGTTATTAAGGAGGGCACGTGTGGTGATGAGCACTGCGTGTTATATGCAACTAATGAACTGCTGAACACTACATCAAAAACTAATGATGTACTCTATACGTTGGCTAACTGAACATAATAAAAATTTTAAAAAGAGAAAAAAATTATCAAACAATATGACACAAAAAAAGTACAAAAGTTGTATCATTTAAAAAAAAATCTAAAGCAAATCTGACAAACTCTAACATTTGTTTAGTCAAGGAGATAGGTACATAGGTGTCTGCTTTATTAGCATCTGTATTTTTCTATATGTTTAAAGTATTTCACAGCTGGAAAAAAAAATAAAGACCACAAGGAGAGCAGAATTAGGGAGAAGCTTCTTTTCTCAGCAGTGAAGGCAAAGGCAAAACCTAGAGACAGAAATGTTGCGAAATATAGGAAAGGAGTCTGTTTAATTCTCATTTATGACTAAATAATCTCAAATGAAGGAGTTGAGGTCATTTACCAAGAGTGATTCTGATGGAAGAGTGCTGGGGAAATAAGAAAATTGTAAGACTTTGAAACATATATTATAAGCAATGTGAAAAGCAGGACTTATGCTGTAGGTTACTATTTAGTATGGTTCAAAATCTTTAAGAATATCATGGGGTGCCTGGGTGGCTCAGTCGTTAAGTGTCTGCTTTCAGCTCACGTCATGATCCGGGGGTCCTGGGATTGAGCCCCGCCTCAGGCTCCCTGCTCAGCGGGAAGCCTGCTTCTCCCTCTCACACGCCCCCCTGCTTGTGATCCCTCTCTCCCTGTCTCTCTCTCTCTCTCTGTCAAATAAATAAATAAATTTTTTTTAAAAAGTCTTTAAGAGTATCATTGATAAAAGAATATTCAGAGAGGTACATAATCTTTAATGACAAACCCAAAAGATTTCAAAGATGCCCAACTAAGCAAGAACACGTTCCATAATTTTGGAACAAAGACAGAGCAGATGAACTTATTGCTAAATTTGTAGCCACACAGGATGTTTAATCCCATTTTAATTATCCTTACACACTTACTCCTAATTGGCTTAAGAACAATCCAATTATATCTGATCGTCTTATCTCATTAGAGCTGGTACCTCATCTCCCTACAGCATTCAGAGGAGGAAAAAGATGTCATTTTAGCATCTAATTCCTGGACACCTGAGAGAATAAAGTAGCTGAAGTCCATAGGACAGAAGAGAAGTATCAGTTGCCAAATTACCACACTGAGAGTCTAGGCCATACAAGAAGAGACTAGGCTGACCTCATGATAAAAATCATGGGGAGTATGTCCAATCGGGATCAGGGAAATTCTCCATTATTTTGACCAAAGGGAGTTCAAAGACCACCAATCTGAGTAACAGCTGCAGACTCTGGTGTACTTGTTGATCAATGGGTAGTCTGCAGGCTTAAAAACTCCTATTTCCACCCAAAGAGGATTTAGGCATAAAATGTACAAAACACAGAGACACAGACATAACACTCACCCGGAGGGAAGGAGCCCAGGCAAGAGGCAGACCAAGGTCTTTTGTTACAAGAGGAACTACCCAAAGAAATACAAAAAGAGTTCAAAACGAAAGAATTCTTCATTGTCTCAAAGAAATTAGAGAGGAATTAGAGCTCTAAAAGAGCTCAGAGAAAAACAGGCTTTCAAAGATTCAGTCCAAGGGGAAAAAAAAAAAATTTATCATAGGACAAAAGCAAATCATCTACAGAGTGATTCAACATAGCCTTCACAAATGAAGTATCAGTATAATGAGTTTATCGGGTAGCAGTGAATCCATTAAAAAATAGTACTGAGGTTAAAGAACTATGGGGATTACGGTTATAAAACAGAACATAAATGTTAGCAACCTTGATGTTTAAAAATAACGAAACTAACAAAAACGTGTAGGTAGGAGGGTCTGTAATTGTAATAATTCATACACCCTTCATAATAGATTGTCCAAAGTTGTAATGAGTATCAAAAAAGTAATCACTCTTATTTCAGTTTTTCATATTTTAATACCTTTGGAGAGAACTTTTAGATATGAATGTATCTCGTGGCAATGTTCAGCAATTTAATTTTTTTGGTTTTACTTTTTTATTATTCAGCTAAAATTAATTAAACTTAGTACTTTTAATTAAAATGGTTCATACAGTTTTTCCAAGATGATCTCTGGCTATAGATACACAATAAGAGATGTCAAATCACTTTCTTCCACCAGGAGAGGATAAGAGAAGTCTGACTCAGAAGAGGGCCTTCACCTGACTCTGCTGGCACCCCGATCTCAGACTTTCAACCTCCAGAAATGGAATAAAGATGGCAGAGTAGTAGGAGAACCCTATGCTTGCCTCATACCTCCAACACAGCTAGATAAATACTGGATCATTCTGAACACCCAAGGAACTGATCTGAGGACCGACAGAAGAAGCTGCACAACTAGAGGGAGAGAAGAGGCCACAGTGTGGAGGGTAGGGGGTACAGAGATATGATTTGGCGAGAAAAGGATCGTGTCTGCTGCAGAGGGGAAGAAGCCTTGATTGCAGAGAGAGGAGAGGAAGAGAGAGTGCCAGCGAGCGAGCAATGCACAGGGGATCACACAAGAAAGACTTCTCCCTAAAGCCACTGACTGGGAAAACAAGGGGGCTGATGATGTGGAGTGTTTACAACCAGTGGAGCTCAAAGACTGGAGTTTTAGAGTTCCATGCTATGGCTGGTGTGGAGCCTGGGGGGTGTAAAGGCGCTCCCATGGAGAAGGAGGCCAGAGGCCCAGGAGTAGATGGCGCAATCTGAGGATCCTCTGGGATACACTGGGAGAGATTTTTCCCCCTTCTTATAGTGCATCGGGGCGAGGTGGCTCTGCCTTTTAGGAGATAAAAGAGCCAGCAGGTGCTGTTGTACTGTCCTATTCATTAGCAGAAGCCCAGAGACATCTGGGGGCGTCTAACCTAAACTCATGCTTTTTGCTGTACTTTACTCTGAACTGCAAGCTCCTGTGCACTGGTGTGACTGCCCTTCGGGGACAGAGCGGCGCCAGCCCCAGCACAGCTAGACCCTCCCCAAGACAACCAGTGCAAGGTCCATGCTGCATTGGGCCACTAAAGTTTGGAGTTTTGAAACAGCCAGTGTGCCTGAGATCAAACACACATGCACTGTGTTGCGGGTCGAGCAGATGGCCCAGACACGGACGGAGCGAAGGCAGGAATCCGAGGGATGCCTGGGACACGAGGGGACACTATCTGCTCTTCTGTGAAGGCTTCCTGGACAGCAGTAGGTGTCCGTCCCTGGGGACAAGGGAGAGGGGCTGATGCCATTTTAACCCATCAACATGGACGGGCTTCAGTGAGCAGCACAGCACCCACACTTACACCAAGCCTCACCCCATTGTGCTCTGCAGATGCTTCTTTACCAGGGCAAGTGAATCTGAGAGCCAGAGCAGCAGGCCCCTCCCGCAGAAGACCACATAACCCCCACAACCCTGCCAAAGCACCAAGTCTACTGACCACAGGAGAGCTTCAGCTCTGCTGGAAATAGGATCAGGCCTCTTTTAACAAGCAGACCCAGCACACACTTAGGTAAAACTTGCCACACTCTGGATGAGATCTAAACACTTCTCACTGTAGGCAAGTAGGAATTCTGCAGACGACTGACCTGAGGGAAGGAGCAGCCAAAACACAGCAGCAGAGTGCACACAGTATTCACCAGAAACACTTCCTGAAGTACCAGACTCTGGACAGCATATGACCTCTTCTTAATAAAGCCATTGTTCTGAGGAGCAGGAAACATAACAGGCTTTCCTTACACACAGAAGACAGAGACCTAGACAAGATGCCAAGATGGAGGAATTCATCCCAAATAAAAGAAAAGGTCACGGCCAGGGATCTAATTGAAACAGATATAAGTAATATGTCTGAACCAGAATTTAAAATAAAAATCATAAGGACACTAGTTGGGCTTGAGAAAAACAGAAGACACCAGGAAGTCCCTTACCGCAGAGATATAAAGTCAGGCCAAAAAATAAAAATAAAAATGCTATAACCGAAATGTGAAACTGACTGGATATAATGACTACAAGGATGGAAGAAACAGAAGAACAAATAAGTGATACAGAAGAACTAATTATGGAAAATAATGAAGCTGAAAAGAACAGGGAAAGAAGAATACTGAATCATGAATGTAGACTTAGGCCACTCAGTGACTCCATAAAGTATAACATTCGTATCATAGGAGTCCCAGAAGAAGAAGAGAGGAGTAAAGGGGGCAGAAGGTTTACTGGAGCAAATTATAGCTAAAAACTTCCCTAAACTGGGGAAGGAAACAGACATCCAATTCCAGGAGGCACAGAGAACTCCCATCAAAATCAACAAAATCAGGACAGCACCAAGATATAGCGTAGTAAAATTTGCAAAATATAGAGATAAGGAAAAAATCCTAAAAATAACAAGGGAAAGAAATCCCTAACTTACAAAGGAAGACAAATAAGCTTAGCAGCAGACCTCTCCACAGAAACATGGCAGGCCAGAAGAAAGTGGCATGATATAATCAATGTGTTGAATGGGAAAAATATGTAGCCAAGAACACTTTATCCAGCAAGGCTGTCATTCAGAATAGAAGGAGAAATAAAGAGTTTCCCAGACAAACAAAACCTAAAGGAGTTCGTGACCATTAAACCAGCCGTGCAAGAAATATTAAAGGGGACTCTGAGAGGGACAGAAAGATCAAAAACAACAAAGACTAGAAAGGAACAGAGAAAATGTCCAGAAACAATAACTTATCAGTTAATACAATGGCACTAAGTTCACATCTATCAACATCACTGACTGTAAATGGACTGAATGCTCCACTCAAAAGACATAGGGTATCAGAATGGACAAAAAACAAAACAAAAAACAAACAAACAAAAAACAACACCCTTCCAAATGCTTCCTACAAGAGACTCATTTTTGACCTAAAGACACCTGCATATGGAAAGTGATGGCATGGAGAACTATTTATCATGCTGATGGCCATCAAAAGAAAGCCAGAGTAGTCATACTTACATCAGACAAACTAGATTTTAAACCAAAGACTGTAACAAGAGATGAGAAGGGCACTATAACATAATGAAGGGATCTATCCAACAAGAAGATCTAAGAACTGTAAATATTTATGCCTCCCACATGGGAGCACCTGAATATATAAATCAATTAATAACCAACGTAAAGAAACTAATCGATATTAATACAATAATAACAGGGGACTTTAACACCCTGCTTACAGCAATGGACAGATCATCTAAGTAGAAAATCAACAAGGAAACAATGGCTTTGAATGACACACCAGACCAGATGGACTTCACAGATATATTCAGAACATTTCATCCTAAAAAAGCAGAACACACATTCTTTTCGAGTGCACATGGGACATTCTCCAGAAGAGATCACATACTGAGTCACAAATCAGGCCTCAACAAATACAGAAAGACTGAGATCATACCATGCATATTTTCTGACCATAATGCTATGAAACTTGAAGTCAAACACAAGAAAAAATTTGGAAAGACCACAAATACAAGGAATCTAAAGAACATCCTACTCAAGAATGAATGAGTTAACCAGGAAAGTAAAGAAGAAATAAAAAAAAAATACATGAAAACATCTGAAAATGAAAGTTTAATGGTCCCAAACCTTTAGAATGCAGGAAAAGTGGTCTTGAGAGGGAACTATATAGCAATAAAGGCCTACCTCAAGAAGCAAGAAAAGTCTCAAATACACAAACTAACCTTACACCTAAGGGAACTAGAAAACAAACAGCAAATGAAGCCTAAAGCCAGCAGAAGGGAAATAAGATTAGAACAGAAATAAATGATATAGAAACAACAACAACAACAACAACAAAACAAAAACAGTAGAACAGATCAATGAAACTAGGAGCTGGTTTTTGAAAGAATTAATAAAATAGATAAATTCCTACCCAGATTTATCAAAAAGAAAAGAGAAAGGACCCAAATAAATAAAATCACAAATTGAAGAGGAGGGATCACAACCAACACCACAGAAACACAAACAATTATAAAAGAATATTATGAAAAATTATATGGCAACAAATTGGGCAATCTGGAAGAAATGGATAAATTACTAGAAACATATAAACTACCAAAACTGAACCAGGAAGAAACAGAAAATTTGAACAGACCCATAAGCAGCAAAGAAATTAGAAGAGTAATAAAAAATCTCCCAACAAACAAAAGTCCAGGGCCAGATGGCTTCCCAGGGGAATTCTACCAGACATTTAAAGAAGAATTAATATCTATTCTTCTTGAACTATTCCAAAAAATAGAAATGGAAGGAAAACTTCGAAACTCATTCTACAAGGCCAGCATTACCTTGATTCCAAAACCAGACAAAGACTCCACTAAAAAGAATTACAGGCCAATATCCCTGATGAACAGGGATGCAAAAATTCTCAAAAAGATACTAGCAAATCAAATTCAACAGTACATTAAAAGAACTATTCACCAAGATCAAGTGGGATTTATTCCTGGGCTGCAGGGGTGGTTTAATATCTGCAAATCAATGTGATACACCACATTAATAAAAAAAAAGGATAAGAACCATATGATCCTCTCAATAGATGAAGAAAAAGCATCTGACAAAGTACAGCATCCATTCTTGATAAAAACCCTCACCAAAGTAGGGATGGATTGAATATATCTCAACATCATAAAGGCCATATATGAAAGACCCACAGCTAATATCATCTTCAATAGGTAAAAACTGAAAGCTTTTCCTCTATGGTCAGGAACAAGACAGGGATGTTCCTGAGAATTATACTAGTTAACTTTCAGCATTGTTATTTAAAACAGTACTAGAAATCCTAGCCTCAGCAATCAGACAACACAAAGATATAAAAGGCATCCAAATCAGCAAGGAAGAAGTCAAACTGTCACTATTCACAGATTAACATGATACTCTATGTAGAAAACCCAAAGACTCCACCAAGGGGCACCTGGGTGGCTGTCGGTTAAGTGTCTGCCTTCAGCTCAGGTCCCACAATCCAGGCTCATGTCAGGCTCCCTGCTCAGCGGGGAGTCTGCTTGTCCCTCTGCCCCTCTCGTGCTCTCTCTTTTGAATAAAAAATTCAATATTTTAAAAAAAGACCCCACTAAATAATTGCTAGAACTGATACGTTAATTCAGTAAAGTCACAGGATACAAAATCAACATACAGAAATCTGTGGAACTGCTATACGCCAATAATGAAGCAGCAGAAAGTTAAATCAAGGAATTGATCCTGCTTACAATTGCACCCAAACCAGTAAGATGCCTAGGGGGGTGCCTGGGTGGCTCAGTCAGTTAAGCATCTGCTTTCAGCTCAGGTCATGATCCCAGAGTTCTGGGATCGAGCCCTGGATTGGCCCCCTGTTCAGTGGGGAGCCTGCTTCTCCCTCTCCCTCTGCTGCTCCCCCTGCTTGTGTGCTCTCTCTCTCTGTCAAATAAATAAGTAAAATCTTAAAAAAAAAAAAAAAAGATACCTAGGAATAAACCTAAACAAAGAGGTAAACGATTTGTACTCTAAAATCTACAGTGTTCTGGGGCGCCTGGGTGGCTCAGTCGTTAAGCGTCTGCCTTCGGCTCAGGTCATGATTCCAGGTCCTGGGATCGAGCCCCGCATCGGGCCCCCTGCTCCGCGGGAAGTCTGCTTCTCCCTCTCCCACTCCCCCTGCGTTGCCTCTCTCGCTGTGTCTCTCTCTGTGTCAAATAAATAAATAAAATCTTTAAAATCTACAGTATTCTGTAAGTGTTCTATAGAAACTAAGTGTTCAATAACACTTATGAAAGAAACTGAAGATGACACAAATAAATGGAAAAACATTCCACGCTCATAGATTAGAAGAAAAAATATCGTTAGAATTCTATACTACCCAAAGCAGTCTACACATTTAATGCAATCCCTATCAAAATACCACTAGCATTTTTCACAGAGCTAGAACAAACAATCCTCAAATTTGTATGGAACCACAAAAGACCCTGAAGAGCCAAAGCAATCTTGAAAAAGAAAAGCAAAGCTGGAAGCATCAAAATTCCAGACTTCCAGCTCTATTACAAAGCTGTCGTCATCATGACAGTATGGTACTGGCACAAAAACAGACACATAGATCAACAGAACCGAATAGAAGACCCAGAAATGGACCTACAACTATATGGTCAACTGATGTTTGACAAAGCAGGAAAGAATACCCAATAGAAAAACGTCCCTTCAACAAATGGTGTTGGGAAAGCTGAACAGCCACATGCAGAAGAATGAAACTGGACCACTTTCTTACACCATATACAAAAATAAATTCAAAATGGATTAAAGACCTAAATGTGAGACAGGAATCCATCAACATCCTAGAGGAGAACACAGGCAGCAACCTCTTTGACATCGGCCTTAGCTGATGGGGAACCCACTTACACTGCTGGTGGAAATGCAAGCTGGTGCAGCCCCTTTGGAAAACAGTATGGAGGTTCCTCAAAAAGTCAAAAATAGAACTACCTTATGACCCAGCAATTGCACTACTAGGTATTTACTCAAAGGATACAAAAATACTGATTCAAAGGGGCATGTGCACCCAATGTCTATAGCAGCATTATCAATAGCCAAAATATGGAAAGAGCCCAAATGTCAATCGACTGATGAATGGATAAAGAAGTGTTATGTACATATGATGGAATATTACTCAGTCATCAAAAAGAATGAAATTTTGCCATTTGCAAAGACACAGATGGAGCACAGTGTATTACGTTAAGCAAAATAATTTAGTCAGTGAAATACAAATACCATATGATTTCATTCATATGTCAAATTTAAGAAACAAAAATGATGAACAGAAGGGAAAGAAAAAAGAGAGAGAGAGACAGAGAGGCAAACCACAAGAGACTCTTAGCTATTAAGAACAAACTGATGGTTGCTGGAGGGGAGGTGAGAAGCGGGATGGGCTGGATGGGTAATGGGTATTAAGAAGGGCCCTCCTTGTGATGAGCAGAGTGTTATATGTATATGCTTATAAAAAAAGATGTCAAATCATGTTTATACAACACAGAAAATTATTTTGGATGATAGGATTTAGGGATATTATTCAAATTTTATTTTAATTTTCTTGCATTAATTTTTAAAGTATATAACATTTTATGAACCAGCAAAGTTGTAATTTTTCACTACAAAAAGATTAAACCGAATAAAATACACTGGCATGAATCCTAGAAGTTGGGCTCAGTAAAGACATTCATTAAAAACCCCTTAGAGATAATCCATTAGAAGCTTAGATTTGTTTAGCAAGTCCTTTTTAAACTCCTACTGTGTGACCAGGTAGGAAAAAGTATAATTAAAAACTGGTTTAGCTCAATGACCCCTAATTCAAGGAACTTACATTTCAGTTAGGGAAAAATGTGAGAAATTAATACAAAACAAGTGGAAGGAGAGAATATCATTAAACAACTTTTCAAAATGTTTACAACCCATCCTGTAAGTGCCCTGAAGACCATGAAATGAAAATGTACCAGGGTTAGCTCAGAAAGCTCCAAAGGGGTAGGTTTAAAATGAGTTCCATCTTTTGCTAAGGCCAGGAGAAACTAATGAGGCAAGAAAACATATCCTTCAAACCCTATTTTCAGCCGTCACCAACCTTTCATCTCACCAGCTGCGGTTTCTACTGCCTTTTTACTTGGTGATCTAATATTTACTGTGATACTAATTTGCAAGACCTTTGACAAAAGAGCCAGTAGATATTGTTAGCATTTGTTTGTATGCTTATCAGAATAGTGTTTCTACCATGTATGATGTAAAAATGGGTAACAGACGTATTTTTATTTTCACATCATTAGAGAAATAGTCTTTAGACCCATTAATTTATTCAATTGCACCCACTCACTCTGTTACCATGTCTATTCAATCAGAGAGCTACTCGTAGAAATAGTGTCATAATTTTCATACATAACCCTGGACAAGAACAACCAAACCAAACCAACCAACCAAACAAACAAACAAAAAACTATGTTAGAAGTAATGGGTTCCCATGCTAAGTGATATATTTCTCATAAAAGTTTCAAGATCACCATCAGAAGAACTAGAATGACTGAGGGATACGAAAGTTCAATGATTTTTTAAAAAGACTTATTTGTTTTAGAGAGAGAGAGAGAAAGAGCAAGTGAGGAGAGGGGCAGAGGGAGAGAATCTTCAAGCAGACTTCCCACTGAGTGCATGACCCTGAGATCATGACCTGAGCTGAAACCAAGAGTCGGACGCTTAACCAACTGAGCCACCCAGGCGTCCCCTGGTAATTTTTTATTGTGTGCTCCTCACCTTCTCCAGGGAAACTGGCATATGAAGGGACCTGAAGGAGGTTTATGGTGCGTTCTTCCCAGTGTCCTCAGGGAAGCGCACCAGGCCCTGGGCTACATGCATGAGATTCCAAGACCCAAGTGAAATCTATACCTGAATAGGGTGACTAGCCTGCAGTTTGACTGAGTAATTGCCACAGACCAAAAGAAAGTACTTAGGGGACAATGAGAAGTATTTTATATCCTGTTAGGGAAATCTCACAACAAGGATGACAATTTAGACTTACACCCTACCCTCTGATTTTGACTGGATTTAGTTTCAGGGTTACCAATTTAAGTTAGAAAAGATTTACACCATTGGTTTTAATTCAGAATGGTTTCAACAGGTTAGGAGTTATATACAGTTACCTCTACCTAGAGAAGGCAATGATGTGGTTCAAAGCATATTTCTAAAACTGTATGAATTAGACGTCTAACCCTGATGGGGAAAACACAGGGGAGAACCAGCTCTCCCTGTCTGGCTGGCTCCTGGGTGTTGCCTGGGTTCATCTTTCTTTGCACTGTATCTGCAGCTATACAAGAATGACCCTCCCCAGGAGCACAGGACCACTTTTATTTAAGGGTGTGTAAGCATGCTGAAACCTACAGGATGCCTCATTCATCCAACTTACTATCCCTTCAGCTACTTAAACATAATTCATTCAAAACTCATCCAGCACCTACTAAACGAGAAGGGCATAATGGGTGTGGTGAGGACCTCAAAGACAGACAGGAAGGTCACTGTATCCAAGGAATTAACAACTTAATGGCAAAGAGGGGAGAGCAAAATATAAATAAATATGCCTTAAGGAATCTTAAATACCATTCCGATTCGAAAATGCTTCACAGCATTGAGATTCTTTTACTCTGTAAGATTCCTAAGGTCATAGAACATCAAACATACTACTTTCTAAAAAAGACATGGGGCATTGTCTAGAAATGGTTACATTTAAGGCTCTTTCTTTCATTTCATTCTTCCATTTTTTCACTTTTTATTTTACAGTGCTGGGCCTCTACTGGAAGTTTCATAAGCCCCACTGACTTCATTGGCACAGAATAAGCCACTCCCCCCAGTTGCTTGCTGCTTAGGCATCACTCCCATCGCCTTCCCAGTAATCACCTTCAGCTTCTCTTTGGCAGTTTTTTACCTTAATTGACTTATTTTAAGTCCCATCTTCTTCTTCCATCTGCCCTGATTTTACAGGATCAGATAGGAAATCGGAGTTGCTAGCTCTCTCTTCTATGGGTAACTAGTGAATCTGCATTTTAACGCTTACGGTGGACTTGTGACGTCACAGAGCACCCTGCCACTCCTCAGTGGCGCCTGCAGGTCTGTGGTATGGGCTGGATGACACGATATTTGGACCCCCAAGATAACGGTTTAGACCTCGGAGCTAGCTATGCCTTGGCTAGTATCTTAGCCATGTCATTTATGGGAAACCTCCTTAACACCCTCTGGGCCTCAGTTTCTTCAGCTGAAAAATGGGAATAATTCTACTGTACATAATTGAAGGCAGTACTAGACGAGATGAGGTACCTAGACCATTGCATTAAATATGGGCAGTGACTATGATTTCACTTCTACATCCCTTCACTAAGGTAGCTTCATTATTCTATTACTTTGCAGTCTTTAAAAAAAAAAAAAAAGCAGGTTAAAATGAACACAGTGGTCTCCTTTATCAACTTTTTACTTTGCTAACAAGTCAGCTGAAATACTCTGACAATACAGTTTTAACATGTAAGATGGTTATTGCCACGCAGGGCTTCTCGGTAACAACAGTTAGAATACAAGAGCTCCTGACTAAAGACCGGAACACCTGACAGGATCCTGAGGACATAATACACACTCTTCTTGACTCCCAATCCTGAAGTTAGCCAAGTAATTAAATAGGGAGGCCCCTGTGCCTTGATTTTTTTTTAATTCATGATACGGCACTGACTTCACTGACGTTGGTAGCAGGCCATTTTTATCCGAAGGTCACTGACTTTTAAATTACTTAGGGTATCATAACATGGCGTTTTTTTAGTACATTCTTTACATATCACTCTCCCATTATAGTTTTCTATTTTAGAAGCTACTCCTATTAAAGTACTTACTTTACAACCCCCAAAAGACTAGAAAAAAATCACAACAGTGTATCTGTAAGTGAGGTTATATACAAACACACATGCATACATTTTGGGCTACACAAAAATTATAAAATTATTTAGCCTTGGAAATAATGCAAAAGAGGTAATTATGCTCCATGCCAAGAATGTAAAACAAAAATAAATTCTCCCTCCCTAAAGAGATCTTATCTAAGGATATATAAATTCTATTCAAAGACTTTTTATTGAAAGCATGCTCCCAGGATTTAGCAAAATTCCTGGTATACAATAGGCAATCAGTAAACCTTTACTATATATAACTATCTCTCTCTCTATATATATATATAGAGAGAGAGAGAAAGAGAAAGTAAAACTCTTGCTTGAATTTTATAAACAGATGAACTGCAAATAAGAATTGCCCAAAGTTGTCAAGAAAGTACATGGCAGAACCAATAATAAAGTTCAGGTCAGTAACATTGTAGTTTCCACCAACCATTTTATAAAACATTACAATGATCCAGGTCATTATCATTACCCTTCCTCAGAGGTGAAATAACTGAGAGAGAGAAATGAAGCCAGTAGGTCCAGACATCCAACGAGGCAGGTTCGGTAGAGAATTACAATGTTCAGCCCTGGGTATGTTTATTTTTGTCTCTTTAATTCTCATGTTACATTTTCCCTGAATGCTGCTGTTGAGTTCCTGACACAAGTGATCAGGAAGGAAATCTGCAGAAGAAAAGCTGGTGCTGACTTGCAGGACCCAGGGACGGTGTCTCCTACACTTCTCAGCAATTTTACACTGTTTTTCCGACAAGCACTACTGAATATTTCAAGCAGCACGAATGACAAGCAAAGCACAGCAGCTTTACTGAAGCAGACCCCAATGACAGTGTCCCTGACGGCTGAATGAACTCTTTACCAAAAGTTGCATTTTCCCCCCCAATACAGTATATTCCAATAAACTGAAATCCAGTTGCAGGAACAAAACATGGCACGGTAGATAAAACCATGACTTGGCAGATCACTTCTTGAATACAGTGATCACTTTAAATCTCCTACCTTTACCCAATAATATCATTTGCAAATTAAGCCCAATCTCTTGGAACTGTATTTTCTTATTTGGTATCCTTTTTGGTTTCGATAAACTGGGAAGATTTTTAAGTTTCCTTGTTAAACCATTAAAACATTTGTTCTAAGAATTTTCCATCATTTCCTTGAAAAAGATATAAATCTCTAAAATGTGAAATGTCATAGTCTATTGAACACTCACCCAAACCAGACTTTTTTAATCGTTTTAAGTGCTGACTTGTTTGTTTTCCAGTGGGAGATTTTTGCCCATGTTTCATTTCTTTATCTGAACTGTCTGCTTCACCATTTTTAGATTCGGATCCTAAAAAAGGAAATAGTTATTATGTCATTATCTTCCTCTTGCTGTCCTTGAAAAGAAAAATCTAAAATTATTTCAAAAACCATAGATATAATCTCCTTTTCTATAAGTTAATTCACTACCTTTGGCCACCATCTGATTCCTCTGCTGGGTATAAAGAGAAAAGCCCAATAAATCAATCAAACAGAACAAAAAGCAAGAACAGATGGCCTAATAGTGGAGTCAAAAACACATTCACTGATCTGATAGCTTTTAAAAGAAACACTCAGATCTTTTGTAAAAACACACAGATAAGCTTTGACAATTCTATACAGTTTAGAGACGATGCAAGACAGAGATAGAAACGTGAAGGAAGAAGAGAAACTTGAAGAGAAGGAGAGATCATACCTTTCTAAATAACTTTACGTGGAAACAGGAACAGACAATGCAAACACCAATCTATAATAAATAGAATGGTACAGAGCTGATAAAGTGACAGAAGGTAAATTAGAAGAAAAGGTCAGGGCTTCACTGAGGTGAGAAGAATGTTCCCAGAACACAGAAACTAATAAAGGATGCCTGATTTTGCAGCAGAAGACTGAAAAACAAATTCACACTCACGGAAGAACTGTTTTTGATGGCATTACACATCAGCATGTGGTCCACCATTAAAGTTCAACATTCAAACAAAAGCCAAGGCAACAACAAAAAAATCCACGGAGCAGTACCACACATTTTCTTACACCTATTGACATTAGCAAATGAAGTCCTTTGATGATGAGCGAGCTGGTGCCTTTTATTTATTTATTTATTTATTTTTTAAGAGCGAAATGCCCTATTATTTTGGACTCCCTGAAAGAGTCAAAAGTATAAAAAAATTAAAATGAAACCTCAAGTAGAAATATTATTCGGTTGTAGAGAAAATTCGTGACATCTCTCTCAGTGAAGAAGTCTCCTCCGGGAAGAAACTGGCCAAGCATACGATATTTTAGCTCTTTACCTGAAGGCGAATCCGACTGCTCATCAGACACCTTTAATGGTGTCAAAACAACACGCGGGACAGTCTTGTTTACCATCATTGAGACTCCATTTCTTCTCTTCTGCTGCTGCCTCAAAGCCTACAAAACATGATAATAAAATGTAACGTAAAAATATAGCCAAAATGATTTCTCATAATGGAATTAAATGATCCATTTGCCCATCATTAGCTACAACCTCTGAAGAGACTTAAATTCCAGAGTCACTAATTGGTCCTGACTCTCAAGAGTCAACTTCATGTCATTTTCCCTCAAAAGCAGAAAATCGGGCTTTGGCAAAGGGCAGCAACCTGAGACCATTTGGAGTATAATTCTGAAAACAAAGCAGCGCTTAAAGGTTTGTTCTACCTTAGCCGTGTGGCTTGGGAGCCCATGGAACTTGAAACCATGACTCCCAAGTAAAATAAATGTAAAATAAATGTTTCGAGACCAGGATAAAAATAGATGTGTCTGCACTTCTCTTGCAGGTGCGTCCTCCCCAGTGCACTGCTCGGTCAATCAAGTTAACACCGAGTGTCATCAGTATGTACAGCAGGTAAGGACTATAATATTGATGCACTCACTCAGCCGTGGGGAGCGCGCTGCACAAAATCACTGAACATGGCAGGAATCATTTATTTCTGTGAAGGGAATCAGTCCTAATCTTGGAAACCTTGCAGCACTTGGCTTCTGTCTGCTTGACTTTGGGCATTAACCTTCAGAACACGAACATGACGGCATTCTGGCAAATCCAGGGGAAAAAAAAAATTGAGATGAGCATAAATCTCTCCAAATGGGAGTGCTTTGTGTTTCATAAATGAATCAACCACGGTGATGATAATGTAATAAAAGACATTTAAAAGTTTTGAAATACAGCTTATCTAGCCGATCGCTTTACACAGAAAATTACCTGTAATAAAAAGGGTCTTCAGCACACGAAACTGAAGAGTCATTAAATTCAGTCACAGGGATGCTAAAACTCCTCAAAAGGTGAAAAGACTGACCACAGACAGCCTCAAACATTTTTATTCCTGGCTTCTGTGTCATTTCTACCAATTTTATAACAACTCAGTTACTTGATTAACGTTCTTCGACTAGAAGTTGTCACAACCTCCTAAAATACTGCCTTGGCTGTATATCCCCTGCTGTCAGAAACAATGTCATTTTATTTGCTAAGGGTATTAGCTCAATGTCCAACTTGTAGATCATAAAATTTAGCAATCAAATAATTATAGAAGTAAAAAACTAAATACCATTTAAATGAGAGAAGGCCTATTCAGATGAGATTTAGAACCAGATGGAAAAGTGGATGGCTTGGGAAATCTACTACTAATGATACTGTGGGCTAATGATAACACAAGCAACTTAACTTCCATTCTGACATCTACTGAATTTTTAGAAAGCACCAGGCACTGCGTGGGGGACCAGGGTTACAAAAATGAACAAATGCCCTCCTCCTCACCTCCAGCTTGCTGTCAATAATATATTTAATGACAGCATGTGTGCTATAAAATATTTAAGACATTTACCCTTTCTTTCATCAAGGCATACACAACTGCATAAATCTCTACAGCCTCGTGGAAGAGCTCAGAGCACTTTATAGACATTAACCCATCAATCCAATAATAAAATGGAATGAGGCAACACGGTGCCTTATATTACGATTAAGTCCATTTTTGCCCACATATAAGACAATAAAACTTGTACAAAGAATGATTAATTTTTAGGAGTCTATACATCATACACTTCAACTACTTCCCTTGGCAATCCAAGTGGGTATTTCATTTTATGTTGGGGTGGGTATATATTTGAAAATACCGGTAAGAAAAAAAGAGGTGAAATAACAAAGGGCCTACCTAGAACCTGGAATCATAAAGACGACATATCTTTTTATAGTATTTGTGGTAAATAATTATTAAAGTAATAAAAATTTTGCCCTCAACTTTTAGAGCTGAGAGGACTCTACTATAGACAAATTAGTAGTTGGACAGAAAGGAACCATGACAGAGATAATAATAATAATAACCCATAATATCAAGGTGGAGCCAAGGTAGGGATAAAGGAGTACTAATCAATATTGAGACCAATCAATGATATTTTTTCTAAATATGTATTTCCTACTCAGAAATTTGGACAAATATATCTGAATACAGTATTTTTTAAATGCTGAAATGAAACAATGTATCTATAGGTGACCAAAACTAAATGACCACCATACTAAAAAAAATTATCTTAAGTGTATTTAAAATATGCATACTTTTTGTTTTATTTCTGAAAAACATGCATTATATCTGGCCCTGAATAACGTTTCTAGGGGCAGACAGCAAAAACTGGGAAGTTTTTGTTTCCTACGAGGCCAGTCACAGCAGTGAAAGCAGCAAGCTATTAGGCAAACTCGAGGAGCATCACAGCTCAGTTATCAGAAGGGGCATCTCGATCACATTCACTAGATCCACAGTCACTTTAGGCTAACTTGCAGATTCCAGTTCACTTCCCAGAAAGCAGGGTTTATCTGACTCTGGACACTAGGGAAACTTCCAAGCAGATCAGAATGTGAACGGGGGTGGAGAAAACAAGCTCAGTAACTGAGATGTCTGGGACAGTGTGGGCTCCACACAAGAGAACTCTGGCACCTGCCATGGGCATGAGGCAGGCGGTACAGCGGCTCCTACATTATAGTGATTCCTGTTCTCTTGCTGTAGGGTGTTCATCCTGCAAGGAAAGAGGCTAGCTGTTCATGAGTTTTTGGGTGTGTAACTCTATTTCTGCAACTATGTGCACATCAACCACTCAAACATATGCTGCATGTCTCCTCACAATGCCCTGAAAAATGTGCAATGCTTTTTTGGACATTGGGGTAAGACAATGGCAGAGGGGGAGGCTGAAGTGAGCGAAAAAAGTACATACCCCATTGGAGGAGGTAGTAACTACTCAAGAGATGCAACACAACTGGATTTTTAGGTGAGTTTTCCTGTTTTTAAACAAAGTACCAGGCAAAACAAAGATGACTCTGAGCTAAATTCAGCCTGAGGGCACCAATCTTTGAGACCTACTACACACCATTCCCAATGCACCTCACCTCCCCAAATGAGTCTGACCACTGCCCAACAGGTGTGTTAAAATCCCCCTCTTCTAATGTGCTGACCTGCAGAAGATTGGGGACCGGTGCAGAGCCACCTTAATGACTATGTGGGGTGATGGGCTGCACAGTCAGAGAAAGAATGAAATAATCAGCTGAGTATGCTGGGTAAATTACTTGATTAAAATGTCCCTATGAAACAAAGACAATAGCGTTGGTAAGGTGTTTTAAATAGGAAATCCACAGAACAGTATTTAACGCTATTTGTAGCACATAGTAAATATTCAATAAATATTACTTCTTATATTATTTACCCATTCGGCAATGAATGCATTTTTTGAGGATTTACTCTGTTGGTAGTACACTGCTGATCCATAGTAATGAAAACAACAACAAAAAAATTGTTTTATTTTACATTTTAGCCAAAGACTGACAAGGAATCACAGAAAATAAACATAACAATTTTACACACATACAAGCACTAAGAAAATAATGCCATATCAAGGAGGTAGAGTAACTGGGGTGGGAAGAAAAATCACTTGAGAAGGGACAGTGGAGATGAAACCCCAAACGACAAAGAGAACCGGCCATGTGAAGATGGCAGAAATTCCAGTCAGGGAAAGAAATAGTATTAAGACTTCTATCAGGAAAGGTCTTTGGTGGTTCAAGGAATTAATAGCTGGGGTAGCTTGGAAGAAGGACTAGGAAGATTACAGAAATGAAAAAGAATTCCCTGAAATGATTGCCAAGGGTTTATATTAGGATCAGGAGATTTATGTTCAAAACAAAGGCACCCCTCAACCCCAGTCTCTCCCCACAGCCTGCAGGGTCCACTCTAGCACTTCTGCCCCAAAGATGCGATAGAGGCCCAGCAAAGAGAAAGCACAGTGTGTCTTCCAGCAAAGGATCGCCCTTGGCCTTAATGCACTGCTTCAGAATACATTTTAAGGTCCCACTGCACGAAGTACATTGCATCTCACACCTTGGACAAGCTTCCTAACAGTTCTGAACATTTTGAGCAATTTAGGGAAGGGGGTCCTTAAACACTCCAGGAAGCCTTCTGCCTCAGAGCCTCTGCATGAATTCTCTTATGTGCATGGTACACTCTTCCCTCAGACATCCGGCTCAGTTCCTCAAATACTTGAGACTTTACTCATTGCCTTAGCCCATTGGGCTGCTCTAACAATATACCCCAGGCTGGGTAACCTGTAAACCACAGAAATTCAGTCTCCACAGTCTGGAGGCTGGAGGCGGTAGATCACAGTGCCAGTGTGATCCTGTGAGGGCCCCTCCTCTGGACTGCGGGCTTCTCCCTCGTTGTACCCTCACATGGCAGACAGGGGCCAGGGAGCTCTGGTGGGGTCTCTTTTGTAAGTATACTGATCCCATTTATAATGGCTCCATGCTCGTAAGTTAAGCATCTCCCAAAGACCACATCTCCAAATACCACCACATTGAACCTTAGGATTCCAACACATGAATTTTGGGGGACACAAACATTCAAATCACACACTCTTTGCTGCTTTTCCCACCATATTCTCTATCCCCACTATCCACTCTAATTTATTTTCCCCCCATGGAAAATATATTATACCGTGTGATGTCATTTTGTCTTCCCTTCCCCAACCTAGAACACAGACTCCGAAAGACAGCGATTTTCATCTTTTTTTGTTGACTGACATATCCGCAAGTGCCTAGAAGATTGCCTAGGCTACCCTAGGTGTTCAGTAAATAATTACTAAGGATAAATAAAAACTCTTAAAAATAATTTTAATAAAAATAGAAAAGCCCTCTTCTCTCTTTAAAATATATAACTGGTTTATTCAAAAGGCAGAAATCAGCATGAAACAATCAAGAAATAATTTTATTCTCTTAATATTGCCTTCACACATTTCTGACCAATTTCCCTTTCTCATTTCTGGACAATATTTTACATAGAACACATAGCTTCTTTGGTCGCCTTCAAGTATTTATACAGTCTCATTTTCAGGCTTAAAAACACGAGGTCTAATATGAAGTCTTCTTTCTGCTCTTCCCAGGCTACACCTATGTCTCAGGTAAAAAAAACTTCATTAGCACAGAAATTCCTGATTTTACTCTTCCTCCATTTCCTTCCTCTTCTTTTGGCTTCCCCAGGATCGGAGTTGAAAATGAGGAGAAGAACAGGTCAAAGTTGTCTTACCTAGTGTTATCATAGACTCAGCATTACAATCTTTGGGGAGACAGAAGGCCAGCTGCTAGATTTGTATGGTGTACATTATCTAGTTATACAGATACTGTTAACCATATATCTATTATCCAGCTACAACTATATATATATATATATATATATATATATATATATATATATAGTATATATCACATATATATATATACAAATACATATTTGTGTGTGTGTGTGTGTGTGTGCGTGCATGCGCCTCCTAACAGTGTGTGAGGTACCGGGTTCCCCTTCTGGGAAAATTCCACCCCTCACGAGCGTTGCTCTCTGAGTCTTCCTCTCACTTAGACTGTACCTCCTTTCACCGAGAAAGAGGGGATGTAGCAGAGCTCTATCCACTTTTATAAAATCCCTTTAATTAATGCTCCTTCAAGTGAATCCTGAACTATCTTTATATTGGCTGTTGGGGGATGGTCCGGGGCCATCTGGCCTCTCTCACTAAGTCCTCTGAGGTCGTGTCTAACACCTCTCTTTCCAACAGGTACACTTGTATCCCACTGTCCTCAGCTTTGAGCTTTAGCTAAAATTCCAGAAGAACAAGAAAATTCCTGTTTTACATTATATGTTACAAATAAAATAGAAGTTAAATGCAACTTAACATTATTAAAATTTGGATATCCCACAGCCTGGAAAATATAAAGCCATGTAATAGATTAAGAAAATAAGACTAGGAGGGTCACTTTAGATGGTCATGGGAGGTTTGCTCTGCATAAGGGTACCGTGAAAGGGGAGATTTTATTTTGTTGTGACAAATTACGAGAGGTGGCTTTTTCTACTCCACCCTAAAGGTCTCAATTAGCCAGAGGTGGCCCTGTTGCTCAATCTGTAACATGGTTTTATTTTGACACTGACATTATATAATAAGTCTTACTGTATCAGTCTAGATTAAATTAAGGGGGATAATATCAATGAGGTACTTTCCAACTACTCAAGCATTAGCTATAGTTTGAAATGCTAATGGAATATCTTATTGAACAACTTTAAATCCTGTAATTTCAAATCCAGAAAGAAACGCCATCAAAACTTAAATAAGGGTGTCTAGGTGGTTCAGTTGGCTGAGCCTCTGACTTCAGCTCAGGTCATGATCTCAGGGTCCTGGGATCCAGCCCTACATCTGGCTCCCTGCTCAGTGGGGAGCCTGCTTCTTCCTCTCCCACTGACCCCCCCCCACTTGTGCAAGCGTGCGCCCTCTCTCTCTCTCAGATAAACAAATAAAATCTTAAAAAAAAAAAAAAAACTTAAGTAAGAAGATGGCAAGTGTAAATGCAGTCTACTGTGAAGGAATGTACCTTTAAGCCGCCCATATATATAACGTCCAACATGACCAAGCTCCACAGGGTACACGGTACTAACCAAATTTAATATTTCCAGGTATTATTTAGTATGAAAGAAATTTACAGGCTTAAACTTGGAAATAAACTTATTTTTTAAAGGAAACACGTAACAGAGCTAAATCAGTCAGGAAAGGTAAAGATCCTATCATGCATCAATTACAATTATGGCTTTAAGCAAAAGGAAAGAAATCAAAAGATGAGGACTGAGCATACTTTTCTCTAGAGATGTATTGTGATATTCTCCTGTAAAAAGAAACCAAAAAAAAAAAAAAGCTAACCCTTTAAATAAACATTTTATTTTTTCAACAGAAAGCTTGTCAGATAACTCTAAAAAAATGGAATGGTTTCTCATTTCTACTCTAATGAAAAATAAAATAAAACCTCAAATCACAGGCTTTTGTGTTAACTTGGAATTTGCATAAACAAGTAATGCCTGTTTCATAGTAATAGAAAAACAACACTAACAATGTAACTTAAGAATGCACTGAATGCAGTAAGCCTTTCACTGAAAAATGTGAAAATACCACATGCTGTGAATGCTAAAATAATTAGAAATACACACATACGAAACAGCTGGCTGAGTCAGGCCCCACCAACTTGCATTGTTGCTCTTACGCTAAATGTCAACGCCCATGTTCAAGAAACTGCTATCACGCAACATAACCTTTGGAATTTCACAGTATTGGTCAAACATATAAAGCTAAAGCAAAATACCAACACTGTACCTGTTTTGTGATAAGAAGAGAGGGCAAAATACCTGCAACTTTATGAATAAATTCTACCACCTTAAGTAAATAATGAAGTCAAATAAAACAACAGCAACAACATAGAAAGGTTCTGTTCCACACCATGTTACATCCCATCATCACAGAACTCACCCTTCCTTAATCTTTCATGTGAGTCTGCTGTTTAAAAACTTCCAAAATTTAATCTTTCTTAATTATCCTTCTTTAAAATTCAAAATCTAATCATTTCTTATTTTTTAGGGTCATTATAACTAAAATAACAAGGCAGAAAGAAGACAGGGAACAAGGTAATAATCAGCAAGCTACTACTCTCCAGAGGCTTCTGAATATGTTTATTTGGAATATGCTTATTCAGAAAAAAAAATCTACTAAGATAACAACATATTATTCATGCAATTATATCTAACATAGGATGTTAACTAACATTTTGATGATGAGAAAGTAAAATGGACCCAAATATTTGGAAGCAATGAAAATATTCTATGTCAATAGTCAAGGGACATTATAGCCTCCATATTGCCCAGCCTGTAATTATACTGCAGTTAGCAGTACTGCAAAGTAAAAGGACCCATTCTCTATGGCAACATGCTTCGGGTGGCTATGGAGGCCTCAGATCTGAGAAATTATGTCTAGCTTATTTTGCATGAAGGTTTATTTTAAATTATTATTATTTTTTTTTTTACTACATTTATGCCTATAAAGCTACTGGACTTTGTTTCTCTTTTTTTCCCACCTACTTCTTTCTAAGAATCTACACTGGCCAATGTACAGTCAAATTACTGAAGGCCGCCTGACCCAGAATATACTTCTAGTAAAATAATAAGAGCTATATAAATGATATATTTGAGTTTCTGCCAGTAACATGTGTTGATACTGAACATAAACAGTCTGTGTTCAAAAATAATATTCTCAATGATTATGCTGTATTGCTCTCCTTACATTATACAAATACTGAAGAATGTAAATTTCTTCAGATAATGTCAAAAATTCATCTATCATATTATATACCATATGCTAAAAGGCAGTATCAGTTAAGAGGGAAGAATCTAAAACTACAATTCTGGGCTCAAGTGTCATCTCCAAAATGTACTCGCTGAACAATTGTGGGCAAGTAATCTAAATTCTCTGGGCCTTATTTCCCTCACTTGAAAACTGGGAATGCTAGTACATACATTAAAGGATTTCTATGAGGATTAAATGACATAGTATATATAAAATACAGAGCGGAATGTCTAGAATTCAGAAAAGTAAATATCAGCTAATGTAACTGTTATTAGGGTCATTCAGCTGGCCCTACATTCATGAGATGATTTATACATGCATATATACACAGAAAACAGATATTCACGAATGCAGAACACATATATATGTATGTACACATATGTATATATACACTTACAAAGAATTCTACATGGTCATAGCCATTCAAGTACCCAAAAGAAAAGAAAGCTGCAGATTTGCTGAGGCCGCTACAATTTAAAATGCCTCATGTTCAGTCAATTTTTGAAATGCTGTCTTAAGAAATTCAGCAATTACAGGGAATCTGGGCAAAATTCTGCAAGAGCAGCTCTTTTCTAATGTATTTCCAATATGAATTTGATTATTAATCAAACATTAGCATATCTGCTACATATTGTGCCATATTCCCACCGGAGCTAATGTGCTATTTGGCTATACAGTACGAAGTTTTAAGGAATTAATACACGGCTCTTCCAGGACATTAAGAAGCTTATAGGACAGGTTTCTTAAAACAAGGCTCAGATCCTAAGCAAGTAAGTGGCACTTTCCGTGAACACATGTTCTGCAACAACACAAAAATACTAACTCAAAGTTGTGAAATGATTTAGTCATTGTAAAAAATGTTCAAATGATATGAAACCAAAATGGAGAAAGTAAAAAATAGTGAGACATGACAAGACATAGATCTGAATCTTTATCTTTACATTCATGTACAGGACTATTTCATGGTGTACACATTTTCTAAATCACTGTCTTTCAGAAGTATGACTTTCATTTATGACTGCATCTATGTTTCTTAAATGCTGCAAGGACCGGTATCCAGCTTTGTATCCTTTGTTCTCTCCTGGTTAGTATTTTATTATCTGCATTCCATTTGCTGCCTGAATAAGCCTTTTCCTGGACTTCCCTACTGTCATCCATCCTTTATTTCATCAATTAAAAAGGGATCTCCACACTGAATTCAATTTTGTTCTTTGGTCTAAAACATTTTACAAGATATTAATGGCAAGCTCACCAAAGATTATTTGATGTAACACTAATTACCTTAAATATAATACCAATGAAAGGAAATACTGCAATTTCAATAATTAATACAGAATAGAAAAGTAACGTAATTCAGTGCAAAAATGTTGATTTTCTTTCCTAAGTTTCCTTGTTTGAAGTACAGGAGAAGGTAGGGGCAGACATTCTAAGTCTAGGAAACTGGATAAGATTATTAAGAAGCTTTACAGGTTAGTGAGACTTAAAAAAATTAACTTTTTTTTTTAAACATGGCTTCTCTTGTTATGTCCACTAGAATGATACTTCTATGCCTACGCTTGGTAAGGGTCTGCAGGAGGTGTGATGGAGGGGGCTGTCATAGAAAGAGCAAAATAAATATAGAAGAGGAAGGCAGTTAAACAAGGGAAAATCATGAAGTTTCACATGAACGGTCACATATATAAGCTTTCCACTTATCGACCACATTACCGTCATGCAATGTCCCCTTCTAACCATAGCGGCTCTTCCTCCCTCTTCCATGCGCAATTCAGAATTTGCCGGCATGGCAGCAATAGTTAACATCTACTGAGTGGCTATCAGGGGTCACTCACTCTGCAATGTGCTTTCAGTGTCTCACCTCACAGACTTCTCAGATCATTCCCATGTGAAAGGTACTATTATTTTCCACATCCTCTAGAGATTAAATTCAAGATTCAGAGAAGAAAAGCGTCCTGCTCAGAGTTGCAGGAATTCAACCAGGGTATTTCAGAGCCTAGCGGCCAATCTTGCAGCCATTCCCTCCCGTCACCATCTTGGCGCAAGGACACAGAGATCAGGACTGCTTAGGTAATATCAAGATGATATTGCACATTAACCTCCATTCAGCACCAAACACTGGTAGACATTCTTGATAAAAGTAAGCCACAATTCCTACTTTTCTTAGTTGTAACTTAATGCATCTCAGTCACAAGGAAGAAATTATCTGTTTATTTTTTACATCAACTATTAGTTAAGCATGAGGCCACAGAGACATTATTTTCAAGATATGCAATGCATTTATGGAACCTAAAATGTTTACTATAAACCTCACACAAGAAAATCTTAATATAAGTTTTTATGCTTCCAAGCACATTCTCCCTCTTCTATTTTACATTAAGGTTCTCAGCCAAGCCTCTCTAGTTTTTAGCATAGAGTAAAATTAGCGTATGAATATTATGGAAGTGGTTGAATTCAGGACATCTCTGTTGCTCTCTGGCGACTGTGCTCTAACTGATTTCACCTTCTCTACCTCACATCCATTACTTTAAGGAGGTCGAACAAAGAATGAATGCTAGCTCTCTTACCTGTTTAAGAGCCTTTTTGGTGTGTTGCTGAAAGGAAGACGCCAACTTGCTTTGCACTGCTGTGTTAGTAAGGCTTGAATCTCGAGTGGAAGACGCTTCATCAGTTACCTGCTTCGCACAAACTAGAAACAGAGAGAGATAATGATATTACTAATTTGAATTCCTTTTTTTAAATCCACTGTAATTAACTCACTTGGAGCTTCTCTCCAATTGAAAATGGATACCTAAAATAAAGCCAAATAGCACAGTGAAAAGAAGAGTATCTAGATTTGAGAGAAGAGATCACTTAATAACTGTGTGGTCACAGTTACAAGTAACCTTTCTACTCCCCCGTTTCCTTACTCACTAATTGATGATAATTCCTATGTCATAGGGCTATTGTGCGGACACACACAAAAAGAGCATAATATCTGCCTCAAGACTTGGGAGTCAGTAGATACTTTCCAAATCTGAATATGCAGATTGAGCAATACATAGTCTTTTGAAGAAACAATGTAAATTTATGAAATTGTTTCAAATCTACCAACCGCCATGGTGTTCTTCCATTTAACAGCCCTCCTTCTATAGACTCCCTGCCTACTGGGACATGTTTACCTTGTCCTATGGGCCAAGTCATCTATCACAGAGAAGGAAAAACAAAAGCCAAGATGCTGGGTGTCAATTTAAGGCAATTATTTTCAACAACATCATGCCCTCTGCAGATAACCATATTATCTGCCCATTTTTGCCAGAGTCAAGCTTTCCTGTTGCCTGTTCTAGAAAGGACATTTTCTTCAAAAAGGCTGTTTTTTAGAAGAACCAATGTTTCCCTGACATGGGTGACAAGGGCTCACATTCACTTTCAGCTCTGTGGAACCTGGGTTATAGCCGGCACCCATCCTTGGCCCTCAAACGTTCCACCCGAGAGACAAGGCTGAACACTCCATGACTCTGGCCACAGAGATGCAGGCCCTCTTCTGTGCACACCAGAGGGGAAGGCATTATTTGGAAAATCAAAGTAAGGAAGCACTGTGATTGGTGTCAGAATGGAGGCAGATGTCAAAGGCAGGAGGCAAGAGGAAGTTAGATGGAAAAAAAGAACTTGAGAACATATTGGAAAAGCTCAAAATATGACTTTTAAGGGCACCAGGGTTAACACTAATCCAAGAAAATTTTCCAAGGAACAGTAACTTGAGAGGATTCTGACCTGAGCTTTAGAGGCAGGTGGAGGAGTAAAAATTATTCTAGTCAAAAATGGAAGCATATGCACGTGCACAGTGTTGAGAACACTCAAGCTGCTTTAGATAGACTCAAGCACATGTTGCCTAGAAATAAAAATGCGGCTCATGAAAGAGAACGTTGGGAAAAAAGAGTCAAGTTTTGTTTTAAGACAGAAAGTAATTAAGTTCCTGAGGACTAAACAAAATGAACAAGTTTTAAACAATAATTATTAATTATTAATGCCAAGCGCATTACATATGTGATCGCCTTTCATCCCTGCCCCTTCATTGCTGCTTCCTTGCAAGATGGAAAGGTACTGCCTCTGTTTTGGAGAGAGAGGAAACTAGAGCTCAGAAAGGCTCAACAACTTGCCCACAGTAACAGAGTCAACAAAATAGCAGAGCTAAAAGCCAGGGCCAGACCCATATTAAAATATTTGGACTCAAAGCCCAGAACTGATGCAGAAAATTCAATGTCTAAAGAAGTTTAATTTAGTTGTATCCTGAAGGTACTGAAACCGGAGGTTAATAAGGGCAGGGAGATCAAGTCATTTAACCACTTACATGAAAAAATTAAGAACTGTGGGTGAGAGTGATTGGCCCAGGAAACGCTAGGGTTGAAGAAGCCAAAGGATTTGCCCATGGACAAAGTCAGAGAAGTCCCCAAATTAATGATCAGGTGACTTGTTTCTATTTGATTCCATACAATACTTTTCCTTAAAACAGTCTAAACACTGTAGTTAAGAAACACTTTATAACACTGCTCCCATGACGTATGGCTCCCAGGCTTTTCTCCTTGCAATGATCACTAGAGTGAATGGTAACACTTTGCCAAATCTTACTCATCAAGAAATACCAGAAATTAATCATAGGTTTACATTCCAAAGATAAATTTACTTTTACAGTAATTACACAGTTGGCCTTTTTAATGTTCTGAAGTCTCTATGAAGTGAGACAAACTGAGGAATTGAGAGGAAGGTGGCAGAGAGGACAAATGATTCTAACTGAACAGACCTAAAAGTTGCAAAATAAGCCCAGCCAGAAGCAAACTGGGCATTAGCAAATATGTTTTATTACTTCACATTCTTAGAGTATTATCTCCCCCTTGACAAATGGAAACTTACTGATTAGTTAAAAAGGACCACCAAATGCCGTCCGTGGACTTTAGGGAATCTAGGGAAAATATGAGAATGCTTCTACATACTGGACATCCAAACAAATTTACCCATTTGCTTAGGAAGTGCTTTTATTCATAAGTCTTTCAAAAGTAAAATTTCAATGAAGCAGGATCAAAAAATGACAGATGCTGAATTAGTCTGTCTGCAGTGAAAGCCTTGCCCCCACCTGCCGCATTCATCTGACTGCGACAGTAAGCAGTACACAATCAGCCCGCCTTCCTGAGCAGAACAGGTATCTTATAACTTGCTCTATTCCCTCTGACCTAGGAAGCCATAGGGTATCATGATACCTGTTCCAGCACCACAAGATTTAATGCATATTTTGATTTAAATTCACTATTACACCAAGTTAATAGTGATTCACATATATTTTGTGTTTCCAAAAGGAAGAACTGGTTCAATTTGGAGCCCAGAACTTCAGATGGAGGGCAGGACAATAACACGAAACAGCATCAAGCAATCCCTTAAAGGCTTTTCTCAAGATGATTCATTTTTCTTTAACTTACCTCTATTTTGCTTTATCTTACATTCCATCCTATGCTCAGTGAAGCATCCTGAGAATTCCTTCCTACATAGTCAATTTCTCCCCTGATCCCCTTTTCTGGAACTTGGTCCTACTTCCCCAGATCAAACCATGTTTCCCTAATTATTTATTTCTGATCAAGTATTTATCAAACCTTTAAAAACAGTAAATGTAATAGAAAATGAAATCTACAAATGAGTATCCCTTTGGGTTAAAAGAAACAAATACCTATTTTTAAGGAAAAAAGTCAAGAAATAATAAAATGCACAACGTAATCCATAAGTTCCAAACAGTGCACCTGCGTGTGTGTTTGTGTGTGTGTGTGTGTGTACTGACAAAAAAGGACCTTTAACATGGGTGTATGAGTTATTTTATTCATGCTTTTGCCATGTATACGATGAGGGTGGCTGAATTGAAAAACACCAACTAGTTGGACTGTTGAGGTTCATGCAGATTCATATTCTGACAAAACATACGGTTTTTCACTTTTACTTCATTCTTGCAGCTATCTTAATAACAGATGTGATAAATAAATAATGCAGGGCTCATTTTAAACAGTTGCCTGAATATTTATAAAAGGGACTGAGTTTGGCCTCTGAAATACAAGCCAAAGAAAAATTAAAGAAAGGACCAAGGGAAATGCCCTGTATGTGAAATTATAACAGAAACCAGGAAACGGAAGAATTAGGACAGATGTTTTATCCAATGAATATCAAACACTGACAGGCAGCTTAGAAAGTGATATCTTTTTGGCATCAAACAAGAATGGGGCTTTTTTTTTTTTTCTAACTTCACTGGCATGATCACAAAACGAATGCCAGGATTTATACCTCAAAACCCCACAAGACTGCCTGCCCTTTCTGTAGGTAGACAAAATGAAGACAAGGAAACATTTTTTTTAAAGGTACAGAAATGCTATTTCTGTCTACATTTTGCTTGGCTGCCAAAACTAGGCAAAGCCAAAGACATAGTTAAAAGCTAATCTGCTTGTTTTATCTTCAAACAGGTAATGAGGTTCTCAGTATTTGTTGCTCAACTACCTCCACTTTCACTCACACTCAGATTCCCAAACCTCCCAGCCAAAATATTCTATTTGGAAGGCTCAGGACCAAAGAAAGATGGAAGATTCCACATCATCATGAGACCATCTTGAAGGCTAGAGAAACTGATAGCTGTCCAGCAAGACTGGATTTCTGACTCCCAGAGTCTCCATGTTGTCCTCCTGTCTCCCCTCTTTCATTCACCCTTCAACTCGAAAATGTGATCAAACTAGAAAATATGGGTTAGAGCTCATATTTTTTAAAGTTGAATGACAGAAGATATGGGCACTACTCCCCCCACCCAGTGTAATTACTAATCCATTGACAAGTGTACAAGAGGGCTTTGACCTTTAAACCAAGACACAAAGGAAGGAGAAATTAGAATGCAACCTTGACTTTGTCTCTCTCTCGTCTTACATCTTGTCTGCTTCCCCAACTCCCATCCTCTTTGATCCAACCAACTGAGACCCTGCTGTGTTTCCTGAACACAGTGACTTGCTATACTTATTGTAATTGCTCCAACTGTCCCTCATCCAAATACCCTTCTCCATTTCTTTGCCTGGCAAATTCATCTTGACAGACCAACCTGGAACAGCTTCCCCCAAAGCCTTCCTGACTATGCCCGTCTCTGAGGTGGACTTACTCCTCCTCTGCCCATGTTTCCTTGGAACTCAGTATATGAATTCATGGCATTCTTTGCAAACAGTGCTTCTGTCTGCCTCACCACCCACAAGTCCAGCAACTCAGGGACTTACACTTAGGTGCAAAGATAGGTGCAGAGCAGTTGATCTATAAATGTTTATTAAACGAAATTGTCAAATTTGATCTTCATGAAATGTATCTAAAGGGTCTATTTTTAATGTTAACATTCAATTACTGCTTTTAATAAGAATTCATGGAAGGGGAAGTCAGCAAAGCAGAGTTTAATTATTGTGGAAAAACATACATAAAAAGTGAATTTTTTAATCTTATGAAATTTTTTTAAATCATCCTAAAATCAATTAGGGAAAATATGAAAACCAAACCACAAAACATCCTATGCATGTTCGTGGAAAGTCACATGACCTGCTGCTCAATGTAAATAAACTTCCTTCTGCCATCCTGACTTGTTACCTTATTTTAAGAGGAAAGTCACAGCTTGGGGATTTTGCATAGTTAAATAAAAAATAATTTAAAAGCCAAAATTAGAAATCACAGTGCTTATCTGAAATGGCAGGAGCTATGTGAGGGCAGAACCACAACACAGACCAGGATCCACACACAATATAGTCCCTGCAACAAAGGTATCAATTGCTGTATGTCCCACTAAACCACATGGTAAGTAATAGGCTCTCAGAGGTAACTGGTGTTCGCAGGTCTAATCCAGGCAGGAAGAAGAACAGCCTTTGATCCATTTCATTTCTATCAATTCTCCTTTCAATTTTCTGATCAAACTAGATGCTATCAAAATAGTTCTCTGTAGAAATAATCCTGACATACATAGGCTTAATACAGTTTTTATAAATAAAAGATATAAATTGAAGAGCACAGAACACTGTGCACAGTTAGAATTCAATCACATTTTAAAAGAGAACTGAGTCTTAGAGGAAGCTTATTTATTTATGAATCATTCATTCAGGTGCAAAACTTTGGCTGAGCACCTTTGTGCCAAGCGCTGTATCAAATGCAGGGGGGCAAAAGCAAATAAAACCCAAGACCTGACTTTGAGATGATAAAGCTTTTTTAAAATGTATTTTTTCTAAGAACAATGGTATAGAACTATTAATTCTATCTGAGGAAAACCAAGTATGAAATCCCACCAGTGATAACTAAAATTTATTCTGAAAGATCGATAAGCACATAATTCAAAAGTATCCCCAGATGGCAAATAATCAAAGCAGCTTATGTTTGGATTGTGTATAGTTTATGTATCATACTTACATAGAAATTGTTCATATCAGATGTTCTGGATATACATAATAACAAAATACATGCCAAAACTGTTAAAAATGATTTAATAAGGACCAGGCAAACCCCATCTGACCCCAGAATCTTTCCTGGACTCCATTTCTTTCAGAGAAAAGGTAATTCCTTAATCCTTTTTGGATCCAGACTAAGGAGAACTACCTTCTCTAAAAGCATTCCTTATTCCAAGATAGTATAGATATTGAGATTTAAACAATTTCCCTCATTACAATAAAAGACAACATTCAAAGCACATGAGATTCCAAGAAAGGCCAGCAATTACATAGAGAAATACTGGCAATAAAATAATGAAAGTAACAATTTTCCCCTAAGAAACCTTCAAGGGAGAAACTGTCTAAACATTTGAAGTACTGATACTCGGTAACATTTAGACTATCATCTATGAATAAAATATAGCTAAAATAACTGAAATTTTTACTGTATTTTATATCCTGCTTCATTAGCCCAATAAAGCCCTCTTCTTAGTCAGAAGAGGGTTGCAGAAAAGGGAGCAAGATAAAACAAGAGGAATAGTGAATCAGATGATAATTACACTAGCAATTTCTATCAGTAAGAACATGCCCCTAACAAGATGTAATCAGACTGATATCATAGGCTACAAGGGACGCTCATCTGATATCATGGAACTGGATAGACTGCAATTTCATTGCAATGTCCACAAATGGTTCACAGGCACTTTGGTTTGCCCTGGACAGGACACTGAAGCTCCACAGTTAACTAGGAAGAACATCTGCACACTGACGTATAGCTATAGGAGTCCCTCCTACAGGCACTCAATGTATCAGCGGAGCCATTTAGTTATACTCTTATCTCTGGATATCCATAAAAATATCCCTTTAAACTCAGAAAAGAGAAACTCAAACCAGAAATAAAAATATTTAATAGGAAAAGCTTATCCTATAGGTACCTGCCTTTCACCACCTAACCCTTCCTACAGATTCCTCTCTCAGAATTATGGAGAGCAAAAACACAATAAACTGCTTGCACGGGGCAAAACAGTGGAAGCTATTTCTGTTATATGGCACAAAACCTGTGATCTTCTACACTGCATTAGGTTCCTGAGACATCTACCCAGAAATACAGCAATCCACTTAGAAAATGAGAAATAGCAAGAAGGAGGCAAGAAGATTATCATTAAAAGGTTGGTACAGGTCAAGGGTAAGTGCTTCCTCCACTTGTGGGCATCACTACTAAGTACTTTATGCTTTGACACGTAAAAGATAACTCTAGTATATAATAAAAGGGAGTTAGATAATGTACTAAGGTGGGTAACTGTTTGAGAAATGGCTATACACTGTCACTTTAAAAAGGAGAGAATGGATTATCTGGCATCAATGAAAAAAGTACTTTACTTTTTAAAGAATGGGTGCTTTGTTCATATATACTAATTATAAACTAACAAATCAAACAGTGGCTAGTTAAGATGAGTAACCTTTAATTCCGGTTTTATTTGAGAGGGAGTTTGCTTTTATTATGAGATCATACTCTTTTTGCAATCTTTATATTACGAAATATTTCTCTCAAGGCACAAGAAAAGAAGGGGAACGTACACTTAAATGGGTTACTTTATCAGCGCTTAGAAAACTTTCTTTTCCTCCATGACTGCAGGCTATTAAAACTGACCAAAATCCGTTTATACAAGAACAAAGTTCACAGTTCAAGGAGAAGTATGAAAGAAAACGAGGTTCCTAATGGGTAAAAGAAATGGAAAATAGTAAACCAAAAATGTATGAAAGAGCTGGGATAAGTCATTTGGAGAAGTTAAGATGAAGGGGGTGCTATCTACATGATGTCCAGCTGTTCTTCATCATCAGACAGGGAAAAAAAGAGAAAATTAGTTTAATTAACAGCACAAAAAGATTTCAGCATAAGGAAAAAATTCTTGACTATAAAGGTTATCAAAACACAGAGACAAATATAAAAGAGCCTGAGATTCCTATCCCTCTGGACATTTACTATTAGAATAATATCTAACTGAATTGACTGACAAGTCAAATGCTGGCTTGAGGTCCAGCCCACATGAACTTGAAGTCCACCATACTTCTCACGGATGCTGTGGGCTGGGATGAAAGCAGGGAGAATAAGGAAAGAGTGGGCAGAGGAGGTCTGATATCCTGCCAATGGTCATTTCTGACTGGGAAGAATATTCTCTTTCCTCCATATTTTCTTCCATGTGTAACTAAAACAATACAATTTTCACATACTTAAGTTTCAGAATACTTAAGAACTCCCTTCCCTTATCGGCAAGATTCTAAGGAATGGCTGTCAGGTAGAAGTTGATCCTGAACACCCAGATGAAGGCACAGGTGCCATCCTATGGACAGTCACGCTGGAGCAACCACAGACTAGCTACCGGAAAGCCTCCAAACAAGACCAACACCACCACGAGGAAAGAAACACCAAACAGGGTAGCAAAACATCCTCCAAAGTTACTCAAAACGCTGTCTTCACAGTCTCCTCATTTTCTTTCCCCTGATCCCTGCTCTAAAATTGCCACTGATAAACTGTCAGTGTGACTACTCCCTGAGGGCATCTAAACCTTCATTAGTACACTTCTCACTTCCTCCAGGAGGCTCCTCATCTGTATGTAATTGATGTCTCAACAGAGATCCTATCCACACACTTCAGGCCATCTTAAAGCACTTTTCACTTCTGAAAAAAGACCCCTTAAACTATGGCCTCTGAGCCAATGAAAACAAAGAGAGAGCTGAATAATGTTTCATTAAGTTAACACAACCCTGCCAAGAATCATACAATCAGAAACCCACTTATAAAGCTGGCCATAAAGAATAATGAAAAAGGACCATATAAAATTCTTCAAATGTTGGAAACATTATTTACCCTGGGATCTAAGGACTAAAACATAGGATATATGTTCTCTATAGTTTTTCCCCCTAAATAGAGACTTTTAAAATACTAATTCCCCCGGTAGAGTGCTGCTTCCTCCCTGAAAGCCATTAGGGTTAATAACAAGCAGAACCTTTTTTGATCTTTGTGGATGAAAATTGTACATTCTCCAGTTTCATTTTAAAAAAATAGGATGGTTGCTTTTGATTCTAAACATGTAATATAAATCAGGGCCACGAAAAGAGAAATTCATTTTTTTCTTGTTAATAACAATTTATAAATAGAAGGTGAAGAGGGTGAAGACTCTCTAGTGATGCTATCATTTCATATAAAATATGTATGGGTTCTGCAGCCAGGAATGCACTGTAAGTCGACTTAATATGTGTGAGCAAACTCATGATATACCAATGTATTATGCTCACAAAACAACTCAGACACAAATATACCCATAAATCTCTGACTAAAATAGCCCATAAAATTCAAAATATTTTCTTTGGGTGACAGAGATCTATACTTATATTGGCATAAATGGCCATGGGTTGTCAACAAGGATATATCAAGTGATTCACCTAAATCACTCTTCAATCTCTAGAGCTAAAGCCTGTGAAATCTGAAGAGTTTACTTTCTGAAGTCTATATGTCTAATTCTCATTAACTTGAGAAACTGGTAGGAGTCTAAGAAACATATGGATAACTATAGTTCTGTGTCTTGTAAATCCTATAATCAATAATATACCCCCTTCCCCACATTGTAAAATTTTTCAACAGAACTTTAAAGTATCGTGGCAAAAGATCACCCATTTAATAAGAATATTTCTCTGGCCAATTGACTGCAAGAAGAGGACTAAAGCATTATTATTATTATCTCAAATAATAAAGGTTCAAATGTTACTGACTGGAATCAATCTACTAAGATTTTCTACTACCAGTTTTTTTAAAGTGCTTTTTTATATTTTTTACGTAATTTTATTTTATTATGCTGTGTTAGACACCATATAGTACATCACTAGCTTTTGACGTAGTGATCCATGATTCATTGTTTTCGTATAACACCCAGTGCTCCACGCAATATATGCCCTCCTTCACCGGGCTAACTCATCCCCCCACCCCTCTAAAACCCTCAGTTTGTTTCTCGGAGTCCATAGTGTCTCATGGTTCGTCTTCCCCTCCGATTCCCCCACCTCCCTTCCCTTCCTTCTCCTAATATCCTCCATGCTATTCCTCATGTTCCACAAATAAGTGAAACCATATGATAATTGACTTTCTCTGCTTGACTTAGTTCACTTAGCATAATCCCCTCCAGTTCCATCCATGTCGATGCAAATGGTGGGTATTCATCCCTTCTGATGGCTGAGTAATATTCCATTGTATATATGGACCACATCTTCTTTATCCATTCATCTGTTGAAGGGCATCTCGGCTCTTTCCACAGTTTGGCTATTGCGGACATTGGTGCTATGAACATTGGGGTGCATATGACCCTTCTTTTCACTACATCTGTGTCTTTGGGGCAAATACCCAGTACTGCAATTGCTGGGTCATAGGGTAGCTCTGTGTTGGTGGGAATGCAAGTTGGTACAGCCACTTTGGAAAACAGTGTGGAGGTTCCTCAAAAAATTAAAAGTACTGTTTTAAAAAAAATATTTCTTTGCTTACCCTCTTTGATGGTACAGTGAATGTCAGTTGATCTTCATTAATTTGAGGTAACTCTATGGTAGCAGAGGCTTATTCTTTGGATTGCCACAAGGGTATGTTACCATTTGATAGTTATTATTCACCTCAGCACTTCCCACTCTTTCATCCCAAAGGAGGAATGGGAGAGGAGAAGGAAAAAAACAAATGGTGGGACCCTCCCCATTTCCTTCTGCTTTCATTCTCCCCTTGCCCTGGCTCCCAGGTCCACCCGACCCCACACATCCCCCACCTTCTCTCTCTCTGATTATATTTTCAAAGTATATTTGTACAGCTGTTAGAAGTGCAGAAATTGTATCCATTCTAACTTCCAGTTCAAATATGTATTAGAAACAAAATCAGCAAGGAAATCACCTGAACCACTTCAGTTTCACGGACTTTATTATTGATTTGTAAGAAATCATGTGGTATCCCACTCATTACTTCGGATAAGCCAGGGGTTCCTCTTTGTCAAATTCTCAAGTCTATAATCAACAGATTTGCACAAATGTGGGGAAAGCAAAACTGTATCAATGACTCCTGGCTAACAGAGTTCCTTGGGATTCCAAGGGAGGATCACAGTGGTTAGAGCCTGGCTTTTGTGCTTGCCACTTGGATGAGATATTTAACTTATCTAAGTTTGTTTTCTCACAGGCAAAAAAAAAAAAAAATTAAAAATAGAAAAATTAAAAAAAATTAACAGAGCCTAGAAAGATTATTTATCTCATAGGAATATTATGAGAATTAAACCATCTATGTGCGAACAGCTTACAAAGGCCAGGCGGTGGAGGCAGTCCTTTTCATTATCTGTGTGTGGCAAGTTTGATGGGCTATACACAGAAGTATATGGTATTTACATGGATAGGAAATACACTTGTCCTAAAAAGAAGCAATTGTGGTTTGCCATAAGCTGCAAAAGTGGGCAAGTCAAGGAATACTCAAGGAAACAAGCTATTTACTATCCGTTCAGTGATTCCCCAAAGCAATTTCTCTCATGTAAGTTCAAAGGAGAGACCAGGAAATTTAGTCTTGGTCACATTAGCTGGAGATGTGTGGGTATGTGTTATTTTGAGAAGTTCCTATTCACATTTCAAATTAGGGGGGTTTTCTTTCCCCACTTTGTTTTAGCTATTGGCGGAATGCTCCCACCTGGTCCTCCACCCCTTTCCAGGCACTAAAACCCTCCCACTGTCTCTTCTGAAATTCAGAATTAGTCAGTAAGCAAAATCTCCTATTAGCCTCCATCTTTTCTCTGAAAACTCCTCTCGCATCTTCATTTACAAAAAAAACCCGGCTCTCTCCAATGATCACTACCTTCCCCTAGAACCCTCTCAGGTAGAAACCCCTTTCTTTTCCACACATCTTGTACTACCGGGCCTGGAAATGGGATAGGTGATGTCTATTTTCCCTTGCTGCTCCTTAGATGCCCCCAGCCTGTTATCTCATTCCATCAAACCAAAGTAGCAACTATCCCTCCTTCCTGCACGTACCTCTCAACTCCCGGATTACTCCCCTACAGGTTTCGAAGATTTTATCTCCTAAATGTCACATCCTTTTGATGCTAGTTCTAACATAACTGTTTCAATATCCACACAGATGATTCTCTGATATTTTATACCTGGGCCACCACCAGCCTTTACGTCTTTGTTCAAATAAGAAAAAACAACATATCCTCCAGGGAGTCCCAGCTCCATCCCGTAACACTAGGCTGGGCAAACAGAGGGCTGCTGAATTTCAGCTGCTGCTGATGGTTGCCTTCAGTCAGGCCACTCTGAAGAGGGTAAACACTCTAACCATTCATGACAGCCTTAAACCTAGGCTCCTTCTTTCTTTCCTCTCATCTCAGATATACATTACATAATATTGTCCTAACCTCAGTTTCATGTATTCCCCTCTGACATCACCTGTCCTTCTAACTCATTTTCTCTAGAACACCAAATCAAACAATCCTTCCACCCCAAGAAGACCTCCCCCTTCATGCCATCCCTCATGTAATCCTGTCCTTACTCACCTCCACAACCAACTTAAATACCATGGAGACTGATCCTAAGTACTCCATTTCATGCATCATTAACTCCTTTGTCCCTCCCTCACTTCTTCATTCACACCTGGCAAAATCCCAACTCTGGTCAAGTCCAACTCTGTACCTACTCTGCACTTGTAACAGTGGTCATGAACATGACTGGAAAAAAGTACAACCATGTTGTCTGGTCTCATATTAAATTCAGAATTAGCAAACTTAAGAGTATCCTTAATGCTGCCTGACTCTAGACAAACATTTTATATATTCTCCCTGAATCTGCAAAATTACCTCCCTGGTCCTCATCCTGAGCTGATGAACTTGTTTCCTATTTCACTGAGAAAAATGATGCAATAAGAAACACATTTCCATAAGCCTCTCCCACGTATACTCACCTACCTTCATTTCTATCCAAATACCCTGCCTTTTCCCCTCTGCTTCCTTAGAGCACCTGTCTATACTCCTAAATAAGACCAATCTCTTCATCCATGTAACAGATCCTGTTTCCTCTCCTCTAATCAAGCACATGGCCACAGGACAACTTCCTCATTATCAAGTTCTCTTCCTCAATTGGATTTTCTGCATCAGTATAAAATTATTCTCATATTTATCTCTAACTTTCTTTTGATTCCACTTTCCCTTCTAGTCATTTTCCCATTTCACTCCTTCCCTTTACCTCAGAAATCCTTGAAAGCATCGGCTACATTTGGAGTCTCCAATTTCTGTCCTCCTATTCTCTTGAACCCACTCCATTCAGGCTTGTGATCTCACCACTGGTCAGAAATTGTCATTGTCAAGTTCATCAACAACCTCACAAAGCTAAATCCAATGGTTATTCTCAGTCTTCATTATAAGTTGATATATCGAAAGTATTTGAAACATCTGAGGTGCTTCCTCTCCAGAAACACTCTCTTCACGTGGTTTCCAGAACAGACAACATGCTCTCCTAACCATTTATCCTCAGTCTCATTTGTTGTAATTATTTTCCATAACTTCTCCAAGCTCTTAAAATTCAAGTACCCCTGAGCTCAGTCTTTGGGCTTCTTCTCTTTTTTATTTCCCTTCAGTTCCTTTGTAATCTCATCCAGTTTCTTTTGTTTAAATATTGTCTATAAACTGACCACTTCCAAATGTGTATCTCCAGCAAAGTCTTTCCCATAAATTCAAGACAGATAAGTCCAATTATTTAACACATCCACCATGGTGTTAAAAATGAATGTCATATTTAATATGCCCAAAACTGAGCTCCTGATCAACAACCCCTGCCCGCCCCCAAACTAATTCACTTGCAGACTTTCCATCTAAGGTAAGACAGTGCTAATTCTTCTATTTCCTAACACTGATAATTTGGGGTTATCTCCAACTCTTTTCTTTATTTCATAACCATGTTAATTCTAGCAGCTCCTGTTGGATCTAGCTTCATATATATCCAGAATCCAATCACTTTTCAGTACACTCACTGCTACTCCTTTTATTCAAACCACCATCACCTCTTATCTAGATTATGGTGATAGCTTTCTAACTGGTCCCTCTGTTTTTGTCCTTTTCCCCCCTCTACATATATTTTTTTGTAATTAGTGCTCCTGCTATACTTTGCTCCTGATAAAATCTAAGTGAGATCATTGTCTCTCTAGCTCAAAACCCTGTAAGAGATGAACATCTCACTCAAAGCAAAAGGCAACATCAAGGCACTGTAGTATCTGGCCCCATAACTCCTCTGACTTCATAACTCACCAGCCGCTCCTTTGCTCATTTTTGCCTTTCAACCACACTGGCCTCTTGATGTTTCTGTAACATTCCAGGCACTCTCCAGCTTCAAGGCCTTTGTAATTGCTGCTTCTACACCTAGAACTCTTTCCCCTTAAATACCTGCTCCCTTAACTCCCTTCAGATCTCTTCTCAAATGTACTCCTCTCTCTCACTCTTATCTCATTTATTTTGCCCCGTATCACTTTTTGGCACTGAATAAGCTATACATTTTACACATCTATTTTGCTTATTATCTGTCTCTCTACCAACCGAAGATCCGTGAGAGATCTCTTTGTTCTTGTTTTTTTACTGCCGTAACTGCAGTGTTGAAAACAGTACACAGCACATAGTAGAAGCTCAACATACAGGTTGAGAGAGAGAGAGAGAGCACACACGTGCTCACTAAAGCAGGCAGGGCAACAAGAGGAAGGACCTAATGATTCCCCTTCATCCTCCTAAAGAGGAACTGTTTGCCCTGTTTACCAGCCCTTCCAGAAAGCCAGAAATTGCTATGCACCTGCCTTGCTCCATCTGTAAGCACAAGGACCTGCCGGAGTTCACAGTACTACCACAACAATGATGTGCGGTTGAGCTGAGTTTTTAAAAGGTATAAGAATAGGGACATCAAATTCAGTGAAAGTTGGTTTAAAAAAAAAAAGTCTACAGAGACAACTTCAGCCCTTTTTACAAAGAATCTGTTGTTTCCTACCTTAATTCACAACGTCTATTGCAGATCAGATAGGCACTGAAGCAAAATCAGTCTCATGGGGACTATCAGAAAGCATACCAGCTTAAAAGGCAGGAGTGTCCAGTCAGAATACAAAGAGACTCCTATGGCTGTTAATAAAATGAATGGCTTTGGGCTATTACTGAAATACGATATTTCTGCAAGGATCTTTTAAGGTTTGTTTGTTTAAAGATAATTTACTGATTTCTATGGGTCCACCAACAGAGGCTTTAATGACACAGTCTTCCTCCCAAATCATGACCTGGTCCACTTTGTGGGACTAGTGGGTAGTGTAGGAAAAAGTCCAGCAGCGTTTGTGGAACAAAGATTTGTTAAAACTGCAGTACGGAAATTATACACACCAATGGAATCATAATGTAAATGTCCTAAGAAAGATAAAAATGAATTAACATGGATACAATTCAGAGGCAGAAAATGCCCCTTTAGAATTCTGAAAGGGTCGCTCACTTTTCAAAAGAGTTTCACAAGAATATAACTTACTTGACCCTTGTTTCATTGTGAGGAATATTAACCCCAGGCTTCCTTTACTAAGGACAAACCCAGGAAAAAAGCTATCATAAAACTACTTGTGATCACAGAAAAGAAATACAATCAGAGATAAAACATTAACATTCTCTGCCTCACAAAAGAATAAAACCACTAGATACCTCCAGTAACACTCTCACCTTACAGGAGAAACATACTGAAAACACTCGAGAATATCATCCAGAAAAGTCCATATTCTTAAAAAAATAAATAAATAAAACAAAAGGCAAAGAAATGCATATTTTCCTTTAGAGCCAATCTTTTGAATCAAAATTATTTGATGATGAATCTATGTAGGTGGTAAAAGCTTAGAGAAGGAATTGTATCTCTAATGGTTAGGAATTCAATCAGTGAACTGCTGGAATTCTATATAACTTGTAAGACAATAAGGTTTGTATCTTGACGTTTGTCACACATACCTCCATCTCCTTCTCCACTGGCATTGGCCTCTGCCATTTCTGCGCCATCCAGTTCAGACTCACAGCCTAAATCCAATGTTCCGTCAGCTGGGCATGATGACTCCTCTTTCTATATTATTTTTTAAAAAAATGAAGACTTAATGGAGATGTACTGGCAACTCAGGGTCCTACAGTATTACCACTGTTACTTGTGATTTGGAGTTTCAACAGATTTATTTCTTAATGTAAAATCACTCCTTAAAAACAAAAAACAAAAACTGGGAAAAGCACATTGCCACAGATGATTTCTTAGGCCTTTTAAAATCTATACAAAACAAAGTTTATTTTTGATATACATTGTTTCCTTTTTTTTTTATTTCAATTCTTCCCTCTTCCTTCTATTAGGAAATGGCTTCACAAGTCAGAATTTACCAGTAAATTAAATACCCAAGTAGCTACAAACAGCAACTGAAATAATACAAGTCTTTTTAATTAACCTGTGTTATTTTCTGAAACACACACAGTGAAGAGGGTGTAATGCTTAGTAGCTGAGAAAGAACCCCTGCTTCTTTGCCAGGTATAACTTTTAGCATTAAAAACAGCCTTCTCAAAGGACATTAATGAACTTTAAATGTAATCCATCATGTATTAAAGCAGTGACTTAAATTTTTAACTTACAAGAAATAATACATTGATTTTATTTGTTCCAAGTTACACAACCATGTGTAGATCATCAGCTTTTATCCTCTGGAATTTTGTATCTTAGATAGCATTTCCCATTCTAGTTGGGAATGGGATTATACTAAAATAATTAAGACTCCATTATCTGAAGCTTTTTATTTCATTTCTCTATTCTCACACAACAAGTATGCATTATTTAAAATTCCCTTGATATTACTGCTGTTTTAAAATTGAACGATTAATTTAAATCAGCAACTTTTCAAGAAGAATGAATAAATTTATTTTTATAAAAGGCAGAAAGGCATACAGGTGTGAAGCCTGTATATCAATTGATGGTCATTAAGTCAAATAGTTTACAGCAACTGTGATCATCTTAAGCTCTTGGCTGATGATTCATGGCAGTCCTCCATGTAAATTTTTAAGAATCAAGAATTTTAAGGAAGCCACAACTATTTTCCGTTACCATATGTTAGAGTGAAACCACAGATATGCTTTCCTTGAAGAAAAATGTCATTGTTTATTCTTAATATGAAATCATTTTTAAGACATCTGAAAACATTTAAAAGGCACAGGGGTCATTTTTCTACCCTTCACCCAAATCTAATTTTGTTTACCTTCACATGTCTGAAAAAATGCATGATACACAGTAATAACAGACATAATATGCAGAACAATCCAACTTACTTTGAGAGCATAGAGGCCTGACTTTCCAGGGATTTTGAAGAATGTTCCATCCCCTATTCGAGTGTTAGTGTGAAGCATTGCATTCAGACAGGCTAATGGAGAAGTTCCACTAGAAAATAAAAGTGTGCAAAAATGAAGCAATCTGAGATGCAGTTTCTGTGGCAAAACTGTGCTCTCAGTCTCTCTCTCAAAAAAAAAAAAAAAAAAAAAAAAAAGACCTTCTCACAGGCCTTTTTAAAATATCCTCCCAACCCCGAAAACATCTACATTACAATAACAGGCCAGTCCAGTTTTGCCAAAGTTAATCAGATGCATCTGTCTTATAGGCTTCAGGCAAAAAGTCTCCTGAACTGAAATTATGCTTTTATTCATAAAGCAACCAACACTCTATTTCAAAAAAACCAAAGCCCAAACGTTTATGTGCTGTTATTTTACAAATAATACCATGAAGCCTCAGTTTTTAAATATTACAGACTACTTGATGGTTGCACTTGAATGATCAAATAAACCAAGTTCAAGGACAGCCCAATCCTATAGGTTGAAAAGCAACAAAAGAATAATAAGAAACCAGGGAAGAACTGATTTGAAATTACAAGTGTTTAAGTTACTCACAGGATTGCATTTCTCACACGGCCAAATAAAAAACCTGTTATCTGTGTTTATACCTGATACAGTTTCTACAATGACATCATTTTCTCAGATTTGTCAATAAAAAAATAATAATGCTTGGGAATTCTGCCCAGCTTTATGTTCTGTAGTAAAGATGCAAGTGACTGAATTATGAAAATAGATTTTTTAAAGAAATCAACTGGCATTAAACTAACGATTAAAAATTTCAAAGCGCATTTGTACAAACATTGAAATGTATTCATTATACCTAGAAAGATGTTTGTGAAATGTATATGTTATGTATTTTCTGGGGTTGACTTTAGAAACTTTTTTGGGTTTTTTTTGCAAACTAATATTTTTTGCAAACTAGAATTATAGCCAGAATTATTACTTTTGTTTACTTACGCTTCCATGTACATTTTACTTCCTAATATGCTAAAAGATCAATATTTGGTTGAACCAATATTGAGTAGAAGCCCTACTCCACCCCATTTGTGTCTTAGGGGTTCTGAGTATTTAACCCAAAATATTCTCAGATAAGATTATGGACCTCTAGGATATTAAGGTTTGAATTTCCCAACATAATTTTATGTTACTAAATTAAGAGTTTCTAAAAACAAAAATTAGGAAATCTCTTACCTACTATGAAAATTCACCAATAAAATGAAAAAAGCCAAATCTGCTGAGTTGGATATACATATATATTATATATACATATATATATCTCCAGTGTATGTATGTGTACACACACACAGAGAGACACACATATATACACATGTGTGTGGCATATAAACTTATCACGGTCATAAGGTCATAAGGTTTATGAGTATTATAATAATAACACTATTATCTTAGGAAGCAGCTTCTCTGTGCCAACATGTCTGTATGATCCCAATGGATCTGACAGGAAGCAAGTGCCCTAATATGAATGTGGTCAGAGAACAACGTAGTGATAACACTAAAGTATATATGGTAATTGCACTGTGTGTACTTATGTAATATCTTTCCTCATGAAGCTTCTCCAGTTTACAGATCTCATTTCATTATTTTTCCTCGCAAAAGATTTTCCGCTCATATTTCAAGTGGGCCAGGCATACCTTATAGAGTAAAACATATTCATCTCCCCCAGAAATATCTATGAACAAATTCCAGATAAATAATGCTGTACATGTTATGTTGAGCACTCCAAAATACCTATTTTTGTCATTTTCTCTTTAGATAAAAGCACAGACAATTTGAAGCTGGGAAATTATTATGCCAGATTTGTGGAGTTTTAATTTAGTGAAACTGTCAGAAACACAGACTTTCTGTAGGGACTTGGCAAGAAAATGTTAACACTACAAGTAAAATAGAATCCAATACATAGAAATGAAAGAATGTAGACTTTCAAAAATATAACAATAAAATTGCCCACCTAACATCGAACCTCACACACACTCTTCCTGCTTTTTTCCTAAAGTCCTAACACAGATTTAGAATATAAAAGAATAATACAGATTTCAAGACAACTAAAAAATGCTGAACAAATATAATTTAGCATCACTATAATTTTCTTTTTAAGGTACAGTAAATGAAAGATAATTGTAAAAGATAAATTGACTATTAAGTAGAAGTTTAATGCTATGCTTGCTGCAAATATAAGTGATAAGCACCTAGTTTCATATAAATAATAAGCTCTGTTGAGCATGAATATATTATTAAATTATACTGTTTATTAATTCCATAAACTCAAGATTTACTACGGAAATATTTAAAAATATGTATTTCACAATCACATGACAGTTATCCCAAGTCTCAATAATCTCTATAATTCTCCCAAATCTTTCCCAAAACAAACATATGAAATTTGTTTTATTTCAAAACTAAACAACATTTGCATTTTAGAAGAATTAGAAAATATTTTGCAACGAAATGCAAATTTTACGCCCCAAATCACTGGCTAATTAGTCACTTAGTTGTAAGCATATCACCTGCATTTCTTAACAGAAAAAAAAACAACTAATCATATGGTCCATTTTATTTAAAAACAATAAAGCACTAGCATCAATAGAGTTAAATACTTAATAAAGGGTAACTGTTTCATCCAACGCAGAATACACATAGGAAAATGAATTTTTTAAAAGTTTTTCATACCATTTACTTATTGCTATTCTCAACAACCCCATACAGTCTAGAAAATTTGGATTGCTTTTCCTGAAGAAATGGATGTCTTAATGAACTGCTATTGAACAGTAATAAATAAAAGTCTTATTTATGTATTTTTATTATTTTCATATTCGAAAAAACCTAGAAAGCATGACTTGGCCCATTTTAAGGAAAATATATATTCGTACATATTTAAATATGTTTATATATGAATATATATTACAATGACTTACTGTGCGTATGAAAGAAGGTGAGGCAAATATATGTGAAAAGTGTATTCTTAGCATGAACACCTTCTATGTAGCAATTCATATTTTTAATGAATTAAAAACATTTCATTCACAGTTAAGGCAACGGTAATTAATTACCTCAATTGGAATTTAAAAGTTAAAAATTCTGTAATAAAATATGTGTATGTAATAAATGTATATACCTGAAATAATAAAGCATCAACATTTTAACAACAACAAAAAAAAAAACTCTGAACTTTCAAAAGTTACTTACTTTCTAAAAAGATGAGTTGGAAGAATCATGGTGTCCCAAATTTTAAAAGGAAAACCAAGAAAAAAGGAAGAAAAGAAAGTTAGTTTTCCAACTTAGACTGCAATTCTGCATCTTATCATTTCAATAAACAGGAAAATATACAAGAAACCCACCAATCTTGTAGATTTGGCTGCCAATGGGGAGGAAAAACCGGGGAGCTGGGGTAAAAGGCAACTCGTACTTCCTTCCCTAATGCCTCTACCATGTTTTCATTTTGTCTGCAATGCACATGTATTTCTATATCAGGAATATAATTAGAAATAAACAAGAAAGACAGTATTTGTCCCTAATTCTTTTCTTTTTACCATTCTCTGTAATTGGGCCCTTTCCTATACACCTGCCAGGGTAGATATACAGCTTATTCTACTTGTTTGTTTTTCTCCCTAGACTGTAGGGTTGTGGAACCCTTCTGGTTTGTTTTCATTTCCCACAACCCCTGAAGCAGAACAGGGGTGGAATTTGGAGGCAGGGGAGCAGGCATAATTTAAACTGTCTAGACATCAAAGAACCCCCAGAGATGCTTTGCAGAGCCCTGGTGCTGTGTGAACTACAGAAAAACCATTGCTTTATCACATCAAATTGCTGACAGAACACATAAAATTTTACTAATAGTGCACACTTAGTGAAGGGAATGGATGGCTTATCTATATTAATAATTTTACAAACCACAAAAAATACCCAGGGAATGCAATTGGAAGAAAATTTATAGACATGACAAAGAAAATATCGTAAGTGTGGTCCTCCATTCCTTTATGTATAAAATAATAATGCTGTACAATATTTTTAAGTAACCCAAATTTTTAACTACTTTATTTTACTAAGTATCTCTTAAAAATGTCAAATAAGGGGTGCCTAGGTGGCTCAGTCATTAAGCGTCTGCCTTCGGCTCAGGTCATGATCCCAGGGTCCTGGGATCGAGCCCACATCGGGCTCCCTGCTCAGCGGGAAGCCTGCTTCTCCCTCTCCCACTCCTCCTGCTTGTGTTCCCTCTCTCGCTGTCTCTCTCTCTCTCTCTGTCAAATAAATAAAATCTTTTTAAAAAAATGTCAAATGAAAGCTTTCCCCCAAAACATTTTTAATCTCATTTTTCAAATATGGGAACATCAAAAAATTAATCCCAAACAATGTTAAGTCTAAAAACTCAACAAATGCAAGAAGCAATTGTTAAGCAGCATTTACTGTGTTATTAACAGTTATTGTGCTAATTGCTATTAATATAAATTAATAGAAACAATCATATGTTCACTCTCCTTTCAAAAAAATTCATAATAGCTCCTTTCAAGTATTTCCAGTGTTGATGGCTTAGAGAAAATATCTTAACTATAAAGGATATATTTTTAAGAGGAAACTATGTGAGCCTCTGGTGTGCAGGTAATGTTTTAGTTCTTGATGGCAAATCTTTGTGTTTGCTATGTGAAAATCTAATGTGTTTACTTAGGATTTGTGTATCTAACTCTTGTATATGTTATACTTAACACCAAAATGTTTTTAGAAAATGTTAAAAAAAAAAAAAAAAGAGCAATGCATTCTTGGGTTTGTCTATTTATTTACATCTTTAATGGGCAGGTCATTACTAGTGGAGAAGAATAAACTATTTCTACCAGTGAGTGTGGATGGCTCCTTAACACATACAGGCACAGTGTACATCCATTGATCAATCAGTAACCTAGATGATTAAAAAACATTCTAAACTAACTTCTTACTCTGAGAAAAATTACCACTAGTCTGGAACTCTTGAGAACAACTGAAAATAAAAACTTAAAAGCTTAATACGTTACCTAAATAATCCCAGCACATAAAATGTTAACCAAAAAAATGACCTACAGCAACCCTGAACTTTGATTTTAAAGACAAAAACAGTGTCCCAAACTTTGTAGTGCCGTAAGAAGATCACTAATGAACATTTTTCATGAGCACAGACATGAGAAATAACAAATATTAGAGTTTTAAAAATATAAAAATAAATAGGAAGAACCAATTAACTCAAGAGATGGGTCATAATAGGAAGATACTTTGCATATTTCCACGTGAAGAATATCAACATGATTTTCAATATTCAACATGTCTCTAAGGTAAAATTAGAAATGTAGCCCCAGTACTCTTATGAAGTGGATATATTGAGGCATGAAATAATTACCAAGTGACATATGCTGTGCAAGTTAATTCTTAAATTTAGAGTAACAATTTCAGACTCCAAACCTAAACACATGGCTCTGATCGGCTTGAACAATATAAAAAGATATTCTTCTTAGAATATAAACAGAGAGTTGAACTTAGACCTTTCATTCACTTTAGAGACATTACCAAGCTGCCACCAGATAGACTACTGTGGTTCATATAACCATACTCATTAAATTGACCTTTTGTTTTAGGAGACAAGGTTCTCAAAACATTAAAACAGGGACAAGAGCTTGCTTGGTATTATTTTAAAACAGTATCTATAAGGAAATTAAGAAATGGGCCTATAAAGTATGAACTAAAGCCTATATTCCGAATTATAATTTTTAAAGACCTTCAACTAAAACCTGAAGTGAGGCGTCTATAAATCTTTTATAGACACTGAGTAAACAACACTGAGCACGTATAGCTGGATATTGGCAATTGTTTCTCTACATGCCCTGTTACCACTGCTATTCCAAGAAAGGCAATAGAGCACAACGAATAAGGCTGTGGCTTCTGGAGCCCATCAGCTCGAGTTCAACAGAGGCTAGACCATTTACTAGTTGTGTGAGTTGAGACTTGACCTCTCTGGGTCTCAGGTTCCTCGACTAAAGAATGTGAATAATAAAAGTCACTATTTTATAAGGGATTATTCTGAAGAATTAAGGAGTTAAAACACGTAAAACATTTAGAAATGCATCTGGCATACCGTGTTCACAAATTGTGAGCTCTCATTATTATGAATAGTCCTCCTCCTCAAAGCAACGAAAATCTAGAGGTACAATGGATGGCAAATGGAAAGAATTTAAATATTTCATAACTTGTCTAAAGAATCAGTTCAGGTAAGATTTTGTCTAATTTCACTTTCACTTCATGAGCAAAACTAAGAGAAGACATGAGCGACCTTACACTCCAACCCCACAGCCTTTCACATGTGAATAATATTGAAAATAACTTACTCTGCAAAGGTAGAAGGCAAAGAATGATAATAATAAATATCTGTTATTATGGTTACCATTTACCGAGCATTTGTAACGGGATTGGGCTTTCATCCCTATTATCTATATTCCTTAGAGCCACCATGAAATGTAAGCATGATGCCCAGTTTTGCAGATGTAACTGAGGCTGAGAGATTAAGAATCTTACTGCAGTCAAAGAACAACTAAGTGATATAGCTGAAATCCAAATTCTATTCTGATTCCAAAGCCCATGCTTTTCTCAATCCCCCACATTCTTCTCCCCACAGTTGCCTCCTCCACTTAATTAACCTTGGATACTAAAAAAGAGTATTTAGCACTTGAGGGAAACACACAAAGGAAAGCTAGATGCTGGCAAACGGTGAATGTGGTTGGCTCTATCTTTGCTCAATGCCACCTATAGCAATGATGCCCCTCTGGGTAGATTTCCTTATTCTAAGAACTAGGCTGCAGACGATGACGTTGTTGTTCATCTTCTTCAGGTAATGCTACCTATTCAAACTAGAAAAGAAAGAACTTTGAGAGAATATGGTAGAGAATTCAGGTCCACAATTGAGATGCCTCTTTGTAGAACTGGATCATTAAAGAATAACACAATCCATTAACTGAATAAACATCTACTGAGCACATTATATATGTCAAGTTAATCTTGAGATAAATTTGCACTCCGACAGTGCTTTGCACATAATAGAAATGCAGGCTGAGCTCAAGTGAATTCTCTGAATACATACAAAATGACAAGGGATCTAGGAGAAAGGAGCCTGAGGCATGTGGCACAACAGGAGGAAAATCATTTCAAATTTAAATGTTATCCTTAGTTTATTCCAAGGAAATGACTGAGATGGAATCAAGTGCCAATATCTTATGTCACCAGTTCCAATGCAGAGGCAACCAACCCATGGCACTGGTGACTCTTCAGGACTTTATACTACTTTCCCATCACTGCAATCTCAAAGAGAATATTTTCAATTAAGCCAAAAAATGTATCTTCCGAAATAAAATGGTGGATTTCATATATATATATATATATATTTTAAATTTTATTTATTTATTTGACAGAGAGAGATATAGCAAGAGCAGGAACACAAGCAGGGGGAGTGGAAGAGGGAGAAGCAGGCTTCCTGCAGAGAAGGGAGCCCGATGTGGGACTCGATCCCAGGACCCTGGGATCATGACCCGAGCCGAAGGCAGACGCTTAACGACTGAGCCACCCAGGCACCCCTGGATTTCATATATTAAGAAACAGACATTAATTATATTTGGTATGATAAGTTATCATATAAAAACATGAATTTCTATATTCTCCTTGTACTTCTCCTCTCCCAACTTGTTAGCAATAGCTAATACTACAGCATTTCCAAATGTGTTCTATGGAATACTAGTCCCAAGTGATGCTACAAAAGAACTGTCAAATGAGTTTCAGAAAAGCAGCAAGCTGTATTCTTTGCAAAATCACTAACTACATTAACAATACATACTAAAGTCTCTGAAAAAATCCTACTTAAGAAACCTCCTTAACTCACTGTTTCCTAAGCATAAACATTAAAAAAATATCCTCCCTACCGCAATATTTAGCAATATCCCCTATTACAGTATGCCAAGAAATATACTTGAAGAAATGCTATACTATATTTATGACTAGGATCATAAGGAAAAAGTACCTAGCAGTTATACTCCCAGGAATGTTTGATTTTATTAGCCAAATGCTTAAAATATTATTTTAAAGGTATACAAAACATCTGTTCTTCTGTGGAAAAAAATAATGCACTGTGGTAATTTTCCCTGTGTAAATTTATAAAATTGAAAAATATATCCAGGAACTTTGAACAGCATTGACAAATTTACATATAGTATCCACATGTAATTGCAAATACTATGTATTTGCAATATTACCCAACATAAAGGTCATCTTACTCATCCTCCCAGTGGAGATCTTCCTCCTGTTTTTCTATTCCTCTCACTCAGTGATGGGTACTATCCTCCTCCTCATCACCTAGGACTGAAGCATTTCTCAGACTCTTCAAATCATTGCGCCTCAACAAAGTTCATTTTTCAATTTACCTTTTTGCTTCCTCACCTTCTAATTCAAACATTATTTGCATCACAGGAGGATAGTTCTATAGCCCCCAGCCCTGCCTTCAGTATCTCCCTGCTCCAATGCAGCCGACCCAATGGAGCCAAAGCAATGTTCTCATTCAAAAAAACAAACAAAAACACTGCTTAGATGCCTCAGGCCATGCCATACACTGGATTTTATTTATTTATTTTTTAAAATCAGTGGTTTCAGAAGCACAGACTTTTAGGCTGAAATTAGTCTCCTATAGCATACTTGGCTCATCTTCTCCAACACTCAGATTACTCTTCACTCTCAGACTACTCTCCTAAAATCTGATCCAACTCTGTAAGTTGTGTGCCTCCATGGTTTCCCCTCTCTCTGTTTTGGTTCATATGAAACCCTCTGTCTGGAAACGCATCCCACTCCTTGCTCCATTTACCACTCAAAATAAAACTTTTAACTATGGTCTGTGTGGTGACACCTTTTGTGAGCCCAGGGCATTCCTGTATTACAATCTCAACACTTTGCATATCCCTCGTGGTTTCATCAATATTTTATACCTCTAACTTCCCTGCCCCCCCTACCACTTACAAGTTTGGGAACTCCTTAGGGGATAGTCACATATTTATTTAGTTTTGTGTTATCTGACAAGCAATCCCAACGCACTCAAAACATGTTTGTTGAGATGAACTTGATCACTCCTATGAAAGTTGTTACAATCAGGCATTTGTGGACATAAAGCACCTGCAATGACTACCATCTATATTCTATTTAAATTGATGACTACAATCATGTGTGTCAAACACCCCACACACCACTCAGGCCAGACTGGCCATCTTATAGATGCATGCTATGCATTCCTTTCTCTTAGGGACTTTCCCCTCTTCACTAATGTGATTCCAGGTTAGTTATCAGTGAAATGGTCCTGATTTCCCCACCAGGAAGGCCAGCCAGATTAAACAAAATGGTCAAAGGGTGGGAGTTTGGGGAACTGATAGAGACATAAAGAAAAAGAGCATACACTATTTTCAGTAGAAACATAAGCTGTAAAGGTACAAAAACGATTAGCGGGTGCCTACCTCTGCCTCCATAAGGAGAGCCTGCCAAGAATAAGGCTAACCAGAGGAAAGCTGAGCAAAACATGGAAAGAAAAGGGGGACAAAAGATGGTATCACTTGAACTCCTGCATTATCTAGTCATGTTGAAGATCAATCCATCGGATATCCAAGTTAAATAAACCAATATATCCCCTTCTTTTTTTTTTTGACACTTGTCACATAGGCTAAATGATTTATACAAGCTGACCTCCTTCTTCTAAGCCTCAATCTTCTCATCTGTAAAATGATGAGTTTAAAATAGGTGTGCTTTAAAGCTCTGCTAATCCCTTTCTGGCTAAGGTTTTAAGGACAATTAATAATGGTTTAACTATTGGCTTCCTGTTTATTCCAGCCATGCTGCCTGTCTTCCTACTCCCTTCACCTTCAATGCCTTCTGTTCTCCTCTCTTCCTATTCATTTGTGAAGCACCCCCCCCTCACCTTCACCTCCTAAAAACTTCCAATTACCTCTCAAGTCCATGATCATCTCTGAACTTCCAGAGGCTTTATAGCCAGTCCCAGGAGTGTAGCATTTAATTTGTGCATCTAACACTACATTCCTTGATGGCATCTAGCAACTTAGGACTCCAACTTCCTTAGGGTTCTTTGTGGTCCCCTCAGAGGCCTGCCAGGCTTGGACACTCATGAAACATTCACGGGCTCTTGATAAAGTAACATTGCACAATTTACAGAGTAGAACGAAATTTGAGGCTTGGCAATACCAAGTATTGGTTGAGAATGTCCAGAAATAGAAACTAGGAAACTGTCAATAAACTAGTCACCAATAGATTATAGCTATAGACACAGATATACTTTTACCTATATATTCATAGTAAAACAATACAATTCTGAGCTACAATGATATACAGCAGATCTGTGACACAGATTGCCGCTGAGAAAAGAAGGAAATCAAAGAAGCTCCAGCTTTTCCTGCTAGACTTAATTTTTAAAAAATCCAAAGCAACTATGACAACATATATGCCTGTTTTCAAGTCTATGGTTTGGTATTTTAAAATTATTTTCAACAGAAATGACAGCAGTTAGTGCATACTGGTAGGTACATGCTTTTTTGCTTAATAACACAACCAGGAGATTTTCCCACAGAATATTTTTTGCTCTTAATATTGTACAGATTATTGGATATTCTTAATATTCATATAGTACTTTTAATATCCTATAGTGTAGATATGTCATAATTTTTAAAGTATTTCCTTATTAATATTTAGTTTGTATCTAATTTTACCCATTAAAATAGTGCTGCAATAAATAATCTGGTATACTTCTATAGAGTATATACTATATACTTCTCTCTATAAAGGAGCTATAGACTGTGTCCCCAACCCCCAAAATTCATATGTTGAAACCTAGTCTCCAATGTAATGGTAGTGGGGGTGGGGGCTCTAGGAAGTGATTAGGTCCTGAAGATGCAGCCCTCATGAATGGGATTTGTGGCCTTATAAAAGAGACCTCAGAGAATTCTCTGTCCCCTTCCCAAATAAGGACTCAATGTGTAGTGGGACATCTATGACCCAGAAAGCAAGCCCTCACCTGACTCCAAATCTGCAGGAACCTTGATCTTAGCCTTTGCAGCCTCCAGAACAGTAAGAATCAAATTTCTATTACTTATAAGCCACCCAGTCTGTGGTATTCTGTCACAGCAGCTCAGACTAAGAAAATATGTATGCCTATTTCTCTAGAATAGATTCCTGAAATAATTTTTAGATTAAAAGGGTGATTTTAAAATTTTGATCATTTCTTCCAAATTACCTTCCCTTGAGAGTAACTCTTTTCCCCACCCTAGTCAATGGTGGAGAGCATTAATCTTTAAATTTTTGTTAATCCATCTAAAACAGAAGTGGTCATTCCAGGTAGAGGGAACAGCATGAACAAGGCACAGATGGACAGAACTGAATGTGGTGCCCAGAAACATGATTAATTATTTGGCATTTTCAGAGAGTGAGGGGGAGGGAAAGTAGGGTTGGGATCAGTTTCCAGAGGGAAGATATGCACCATGCCAATCACATGTCTAAATCCCATGGCCAGGAGTTTAGTCTTCATGCAAGAGATGATAAAAAGCCCCAGAAAATTTTAAGGATGAAGATGCCCTTGTCCCTTTGTTAGCATGAGGATAGATCTGGAATGAGACATGCCTAAAAGACAGATGGATTAGGAGCCTGCAGTACTGGACTGCAGGGAAGATGACAAGAACCTCAAGAGAACAAGGATGGTAGGCCAGAGACATGGACAAAGAGTCAAGAAATGCAGGAGAAGAAATACGGTGTGAGGCGGTTATCAGTAAGACATAAAAACTAACTAGATGTGTGAGATAAGGGAGAAGAAGGAATTTAGGATTACTCTAATGGCTGGGGACAAATGGTGGTATAATTAGTTAAGTCAGTTAATATAGAAGAGATCAATTTGGAAAAAAATATGATGCATTTAGTTCTGCGCTTACTAATTTAAAGGTATGCATTCAAAATTCAGATACATACATGCATCACAGAGTTAATGCTGGGGTTAGAGATAAACACTGGGGAACCATCAGCATATAGAATGGTATTTAGAAAGGTGAAAACTGATAGGCACAGATGTAGAGTAATAAAAGAAGAGAAAAATGACTGACTTGAGCTTATTATATTCCAACAGTCAGAAAACTACATGAGAAAATATTTCTGAGATGACAAAAAAGGAAAAAAGAATCCTGCAAAGGATTTCATTATAATAATGAGGTGTAACTCTAACCTCAGGATATGATTATTTTAGAAGTCAGAATAAATCTCTGTATTCATAGGTAGAAATAACCTATAAATAGGAAATTACCTAGATGATCTTGCCAGCAGGAAACTTTCTTTTAAATATAGTTTTCTTTTAAAAGGTAATACAAGAACCTCACTAAATATCAGTCAATGGATGAAAAGATGGGAAAAATCACTCAAAATTTGAACTCCTTAAAACAACTCTGAGCATTTTATAAATTTCCTTCTAGCCTATTTTTTTGGTATGTTTCTGAAGTTATAATTTACCTAAATGTTGAATTACAGTATTTCATTTTATCCTCTACCCTCTCCATTCTATAAAGCCATCATAAATATATCAAACGGTTAAAAATATTCTATCAATTTGTTTCAAGTCCATGGTTTTCAATCTGTCTATACATGAGAATTTTTAGGAGAATTTTTAAAATGTAAATCTTTAGGCAACTCCAAACTTACTAAGTAAAAAATCTCTGGGTGGGGCCCAGACATCATGCGTTTTCTTGTGTCCTTCCAAATGATTCTTATCTACAGCCAAGTTTGAAAAGCATTGATACCACTGGTAAGCATTTAAATTATGTCCTTTATAATCGAAATAGCATTAATACGAATATCCTAGCACATATATTTCTTCTTATATTCAGGAATATTTTAAGATAGACTTGCAAAAGTGGCATTATTAATTCAGGATATATGTTATGTAATGATCTTTTGCAAATAATGCCAACTGGCTTTTCAAATGAGTTATTTTGGTTTTCATTCTCACTGGTAATATATAACAGGAAGCATCATTTGGAGTCAGGGCAAAGTGTGTGGACTGATTAATTTATTAGGTAAACTAAGATAAAATCTCCAATGGTTACTTTACCTTGCATTTCTATGATTATTAGTAAGATCAAATGCTACTTGCTTATTCCTTAGTTTTATACATTGGAGCTCCTCTGTTCGTGTCCTTTGACCATGATGCTCTAAGGTCATCATTTATTTTCTTAACTGTTTTAATAATCTCTTTATATAATACCTCTAGCATATTAACTAAAAATATTTTCTCCACTGTCACAATATATTTTGATATGCAGGCACAAAAATTTCTGTAGTCAATTATATCAATTACTCCCTTTGCACTTTGTTTTATAGCTTTTAACTGTGAAAAGTCATTTCCCTACCAAAGGTGGATTCAAATGTTGGATCTGAATTTTTCTAATTTTCTTCCCAATGGTATGACTTTTCATATGTAAGTCTTCAATCACGTACATATCTTCCTCAATATAAAACGCAACTAACACATTACATGTTCAATAAACATTTATCATTATTAATGGCTTTCTATGGTTCAGAAAGAGTAAGAGTAGTTTCCTTGACATTTCTGATTCATGCTCCTACTCCTTCTCTGCAGAAGAATCTGAGGCTACTCATTGGAAATTCCTTGATCAGCAGAATGTCAAAAGAATTCAGCTCAGAGTTTTACTGGCTATGGGGAAATTTTTACCTTTAAATGTTTGATAAAGGAAATGTCTAAAATTAACTATGCCAACCACTACTGTTAAGAGTTGCATTCATGCTACAGTTAAATATCAATTAGTTGTGTTTTCTCCTCTTTCCTCCTCCTCTTTCTCTGTCCACTTATATTCTTAAGGCAATTTGTTCAGTGGTAGTTATCTGCTTTAATTAGAAGTATTACCATTGAAAGATATTTAATAAACATAGCTTTCTGCTATCAAACAGAAGTTTTGTGAAATTCAAACATCATAGTTACTTGGGAGGGCATGAAATACATCCAAAAAATTCAGATAGAATTATAAAGTAAAAACAAACTTTACAAAGGGCCTAACTTCTAGGCAAGATCTCTTATGGAAACAATATGCTCTGAGAAAGGAAGAATAAATGCAAAGCGTAGTGAATTTAAAGCATCCTTCCCTTCCCCAAACTTAGTATTTGACACTTAAAAATACATCTAAGAATCTGGCAGTAGGCCTATAAGAAATTTAATACACCTAGTTCCTGTTTTAATTTCACCCTCAGAAAAATATAATTCCTGAGAGGCATAGGTTGGGAGCAGGGATTGCAGAAATGCTTATGTCTCCTACAAGCCATATTAATACTCTTCCATACAGAAAAAAAAAACCCAGTAAGATAAAGATAAGAATGCCTAAAATCAGTGCAAATGTAAAAAGAGAATAAACAATACTGTTTCAGGCTAATGGCTTTGGAAAACTATAAAATTATACACACATACATATTAATAAATTCCAAAAGTAATGCTACTAATACGTTATATATGTGTTACCTCTGTTTTATAGAAATAAACACCTTCCTTAGGAAAAAATGCACATTTTGATGACCCATGGGGAGAAATGTATCTTTAGACAAAAGATTTCCTGTACATTATTTTACAGCAATATCAGTGTTCCAGTCAGGCACATAGAGACCCTCCAGACAACAACTCCAGTAATGAAAAGGGAGAAAAATATGTAAATGTAATTGGAGTGGAAAGGAAGAGAACTGGAGAGCCATGATAATAATTCAGGAAAAATTATTTTTAAACTGGACCCCTATTTAATCAGCTAACTAAAGGGTAACTGACTTAGCAGTTGCCAGAACTATAGACAACTATCTCTATGTTGATGTAAGAATAAGGGAAGTATTTTTGTGCTTTCCTTCATTTTTCAATGTTTCAAAAACCAAAACTTGACATATCATGGCTTCTGGCCATTTGGCAAACATCTGAAGTAAGCACAACTCCAACCCACTCATTTAACCTGAATTAATATTCTTGAGGATTTATATAGCCACTTAAAGCTTTCAGGAAATAGTTCCTCGATGCACCTGACACCTAATTCCATGAAATCAATATTTCACTTAAGCTAAGTCAGGAAATCTTAAGGTGCTGAATTCAATTATGACTGTTACTTCATGAGCCACTGGTAGACAAAACATATTGAAATTGAAAATCATTACAGTTAAAGAGCTTTACCTCCTTTGGGGGGTTGTTTTATAAGGTACCGTTAACATAATTAATAACAGTATATCACGTTAGGATAACAATAACAACTTTAATATATGGCACAGTACTTTTCTATTGCCAAATGTCAGTTTATAAGCACAGAAACAACGTTCTCTCTGGCTATGCCTGAAATAAATCTATTGTGTGATGGTGGGAGCAAGCTGCCCGTCAATATGAAAAGAAAAACTGCTAATATTGATTCAAACTTCATTTAAAGATGAAAACAAGTATTTATTGAAATCCAGATATATTACTAGTAAGAAGAAAACAAAAATTCACACCTTCAGTCATAAGCACCATGTTATACATGACAGGCAATGGTAAGCTGAAGTTCCACATGGCAAAGTTTTGTAGACACATTAAAAAGATAAACAAAAAAAGCTTTTATAAACAGTAAGCACCTAGAATTGGTCTTCAAATGCTGTCTCTTCTCATATAATTGCTAACTACCTGATTGACCTCCATGCACTGCTCCTTATAGTTTTTGAGGATCCAATGTGGGGTATCACTACTTCATTTTCAAAACAGAGAACAGACAAATGTTCAAAAAGATAAAATCCAAAATTCTAAACCTATTTATCCCGTAAGTGGCAAGCCTCTTAAAATTGTTCATTTTGTCACCTGGCTTGTTAAACTGAGTTTTAAGAAAACTCTAGAAATTTTCAAAACAATCGCGATGCTAATACATTCCTGTCTTTCATTTCCTCCTTGGTTTGCTCATGCCTTCTGATAGTCATTCTTTTTCTTCTTTTTTTTTCCCCTTCCCTTTGGGACCCCCACTTCAAGTCTAACATTTGCCTGTGGCTTAACATTTGACTGTGATGGAAAGCCTGAGCTTTGCAATCAGCAAGACCCAGACTCAAATACCAGATCTTCCACCTATAACCGTGTGAAGTTAGGCAAAAATACCTAACTTCTCTCAGCATCAATTTCCTCATCTGTAAAATGAAGAAACAAGCACCTACTTCTCAATGTTACTGTGTGGATTAAATGAACTAAAAAATAGAAACTGCTTGGCTCAGTGCCTGACACTGATCAGTTACCGCATGTTAGTTTCCTGCCCTTTTGCCAAAATGACATTCAACAGACAGTTCTAATGATATTTACAGACACATACATCTGTGTTTCTTCTTTTCAGTTCTTTACCTGCATTCTACTATTAGGCCTAATAAACTTCCTCCATGTTCAACACTCAGCAAGCTTTTCATTATCCTAAAGGAAAATAACTGAAATAACATTTCATAAATAAATAATAGCCAAGAAAAGGCACCAAGTTTCTAAAGAACATGTTCAAAATTAAAGAAATTCTAGCATATTCTCTGTAAAAACTTAAAATGCCTAAGCAGTTTAAAGAAAGAAAGACAGTATTTATGCTGCAAAACTCCTTAAAAGTACAACCCAATTTGATTCTTAGTAAAACAGGGTGAGAATAATGAAGTGCTCTCAGTGAAGATAAAGCAAAACATTTACTGGGAAAAATCAGCCACCACCCTCAAGAATATGTATTAACGTAGTCAGGCTACTTCACTTAAAAGAGCCCCAAGCAAAAGGGTGAACAAGCAGACTACAGCTTCAGCAAGAAAGATCATGGAGATGCAGTCAATGTTCACACGGAAGAAGGCTCAGGTATATAACAAAAAGGAAAATAAAACATGTCTACCTGATACTGCAATAGGATTTGCACGTGTAGATAAATTGGTAGTCAAAATATGGCCAGAGTTTACACAAACTGTAACTGAGACAGAGGAATTAGAAAGCACACCAGGGCCTCCCGAATTTTCCCTTTCCAACAAGTCACACTTCTCAGTTTCGATTCTAGTCTGCACTGTCACACTGACAAAAGAGAAATAACGTATGTGAGCGACATCCATCTGGGAATCTGGGAATCACCCTCATAACCTTCTACACAGTCATTCAAATCACACTGCCTGGCCTTCAGGTGTCCAGTTGTCTTCTCAAACCCACTAAACATGAACGGGGGGGATGAGTGACAACCACGCGGTTCCACACAGGAAGACCCTCAATGTCCATTTTCACCCGTCACTAGCTGGTACCTACCCGGAAGGAATGAACGGAACCACTCCAATGCAATCCCAGCCACTCCTGCTAGTTCAAGCATTCGGTTCAGCATCACCTCATGACCAACACGAAAGCAGCTGAGGCTCTAATATAATCATCATGGAAAGTTGTCCCAAATCCTTCATTCGAGGAAGATCCTTCATACACACCAACGCTGTCTCCAAGCCATGCCGGGGTCTGAAACCAGACTGGAAAATATTATATATGTGTATATATAGTAAAACTCCCACAAACCACTCTTCTACGATGTCATATTTATTTACAGCTGCTTAATCCATCCTATATATATGTATATATATAGATTGCCTTCTCAAGGTGAAATATGAACATTCAAGGAAAGATCCTTTTCATAGCAGAAGGTAAACTGATAGCATATGAAGACCTGGTGCTGCCTGGTAAGGTAGTTGAGGTGGTCCCAAATGGAATATACTCTGTCCTGAAGGGAAGAGAGAAAACACAATATTGGTTTCCAAGGCTAATCTTCTAAACTTGGTATAAAGGATCAAACTATGCTGGTGTTTAAAAAAAACAACAAAACAAAAAAACCTTGGCTTTTTCGGGAGATGAGAAAGCAATGCCAGATTAACTCTTGAAGCTCTGTTTCATATTACCAAACATGTGCCTTCTTCCTCCTGAATCCCACTATGTGGACACCACTTTCATAATCCTAGCTACCATGGCCTTGACTGCGTTATCAGAACCTCTACTGATCAAGGAACTCTCTACTTGCTCATCATGCAGACAGGACCAGAAACCTTTGAATGAATATCAACTTCAAATGGTAGGAATAAAAAAAAAGGAAAAAAAAAAAAAGATCAATGAAGCCCCAGGAGCTCTTATATGTTAAATAACAAGAACAAACCAACTTATTTAAAATATCAATTTTCCCTCTCACTGCTTAATGAATAGGCTTTTAAGAAACAAAGAGAAAGACATTATATAGAGTTTTCAAAGTTAAACCAGAGAATGCACCATTTTTATCGTCTTGAGAACTTTATTACAATATTAAAGACTATATATTTCCTTTTTCCTTCCCCTTTCTCCAAACTAATATAATACTGAAAACTAAAACTTTCAATTCCAGCACAAAATTTTACTAAGTTTCCCTATTTCCAGAATGTGTCTAAAATAAAATTAAATGGGTTAAATCATCGCAGTATTATTTCCTATGTACCTACCCTAAATTATTATTTGCATTAAGCAAATGGCTATCTGACTGCTTGTCATATATAATTCCATTTAAAATAGAATTCTGTCTTCTAATCTCCACTTCACTTGCTCTACTGGCCAGACTCATCCCATCCTTGTCAGCTATATTCAGTCTGTACTAACATGAAAAATCTCAGGAATGTCCATCCAGGGCACTGTCTCTTCCACCCACCCAATATATACTTTGGTTCCCAAGTCAACTATTCCACTGATATCAAACATCCAGAAATCTATTAGACAGGTTTGAACCTGAGATTTATATCAAACATAATACTCATTATATTTTTTTTTTCTGGACACTCTCCACTGACTCCACCACATCTCATAAAAAGTGACATAGTTCTCATAAGGAAAATGCAAAAACTAAATGGATCACCTAGGCAAAGGACCTAGAAAATACTATACTGAAAGGGGTAAAGACCCCTTGGTTGACAGCTCAAACTTACAGTCCACTTGATGCTTAGCAATATACAATGTTTTTCCTCCTAAAATTTTAAGTCCTCTTGTTTGACGTATTGACCCCCTGTTGTGTACCCTGAGGGTCTGACCTAGTACAGTGCGCATAAGAGTCTTCTCAGACCATCCCATATATATATATATATATATA